>NC_138351.1:51346929-51946929 GCF_046562875.1 Panthera onca | reverse complement strand
GAGAATTGATAGTAGGTTCACACTTGAATGTGCAGCTCTTGGTCAAGTAAAGAAAAAGTGAAAGAAGATTCTAGACAGTGGGAGCAGCATAATGGAAAGGCCTAACCTGGACTATTAAGAGAGACTAGGCCTTGATGATTTGGGGATAGAGTGGTGGAAAATGAAACTGGAGATGGTTTGCTGAGACCAGACTCTTCCTGGACTCAAAAGCCAGTTTGTCGGGGCACTTAGGTGGCTTAGTCGGTTAAGCGTCCAACTTCAGCTCAGGTCTTGATCTCAGTTCGTGAGTTCCAGCCTCGTGTCAGGCTTTGTGCTGACAGCTCAGAGCCTGGAGTCAGCCAGCTTCACATTCTGTATCTCCCTCTCTTTGCCCTTCCCCTGTTCTCTCTCTCTCTTTCTCTCTCTCTCTCTCTCTCTCTCTGATAAAATGAATAAAGATTAAAAAAACTTAAAAAAAAAAAAAAGCTAGTTTGTCAATATGGGTCCATTTTCCAAAGACATTGTTAGGGTTTTAAGTGTATTAAGAGATTAGTAGGATCAGAGGCGCCTGGGTGGCTCAGTCGGTTGGGTATCTGACTTCAGCTCAGGTCATGATCTCGCAGTCTGTGAGTTCGGGCCCCGCGTCAGGCTCTGTGCTGACAGCTCAGAGCCTGGAGCTTGTTTCGGATTCTGTGTCTCCCTCTCTCTCTGACCTTCCCCCATTCATGCTCTGTCTCTCTCTGTCTCAAAAAATGAATAAACGTTAAAAAATAATAATAATAAAAAAATAAAAAAAGAGATTAGTAGGATCATATTTACATTCTTAAAATAATTCTGTCTTTAATATAAAAAATAGAACAAAATAAACGTTCAGTGACAGGAGGGTATTGTGATGACCCGGGTGAGATACAGTGGTGGCTTAGTCCAGGGTAGTGGCAGTTACAATGGAGACAATGGACAGTATCCATATATACTAATGGACTAAATCAGCAAGGCTTATTCACTGATTATATGTAGGAATTAAGGGAGAGGATCAAGCCTAGGTTTCTTCCATTCTTTATCCACACTGTATTTAAGCCTCCCTCATAGAATGAACACTATGCTATAACAAAACAAACAAACAAAACAAAAGGTCAGATGAATTGTGCAGATATATTTTTTTAAAAAGTCTTTTTTGTGTATTGTTACTTTGTTGTAATGATTCAAATGGCCATTTTATAATTACTGCTGGATACTTAGCCCCACTGATATTCTTAAAGTATATATGATAGGGGCCTAGGCTTTTGTATGTTGGAGGTGACAAGATAGAAAAAATTCACCTTTAGGAGTCCTTGCCTACTTTGTTAATCTAATCAGTAATGTTATTAATGCTGTTACCCTGCCTGGTACTTAGGGTCTTTCTATAATTTGATCATAATGTTTTGAATTCAAAGTCAGTGTGACCTATAACTTCTAAGATTTCTTTTAAATTTGCGGAGAGGGGCTGGGGTGCCTCATGGTCGTGAGATTGAGACCTGTGTTGTGCTCTGTGCTGGGCACGGAGCCTGCTTAGAATTTATTCTCTGTCTGTCTCTCTGTCACTTTCTTTCTCTCTCTAAAAAGAAAAAAAGGGTCGGGGGAGGGGGGAGGCTCTAGCACCCTTACAGCATGAAACACATTTCAAAGCTAGCTGTAAGACTACCCTAAACCTAAAGGTTATGTAAAAAAGTCTTCCTCTCGTGTCGAAAATACAAACATATTCTGTTTCGTCTTATCACAGCATCATCTCATTATCAAAATATTCTGTATCCCAAGTAAGCTATGGACCCTTGTCAAGATGGGTGCAAGCTCTGGCGGCTCCACTTTCTTCATTACATATGATGTTCTTACATTCTTGTGAACTCTCGACATCTTATAATGTATAACACCTACCAGTTGGCACTAGCATCATCTCCATATGGAGCTAGGAATTCCTTTTTTAATCCATATGTGCTTTCACCAGTGACCAGCATCCCCACATTAAAATATCAAAGTTACAGGGAGGATATCTACCACACAGGGGAATGGAGAAGAATCCATGCCCTGAGGGTAAAACTGTGTTAAATCAGGAAAGGCTAGGTGCTAAACCATCTGTAATCTGACATAGACACATTATATTGAGGAACAGAAGTGAGCTGAGTGCAGGCAAACCACTGGGGCAAGCTTAAGAAATAAACAGTAACAAAGAAATGTGTAACATTACAGAGTTTTAAAACTCAGTTTCTAGAACAAATGAAGAGAAGCATTGGTCAAGACCCATTTATAGGGGTGCCTGGGTGGCTCAGTCGGTTAAGTGTCCGACTTCAGCTCAGGCCATGATCTCACAGTCCGTGAGTTCGAGCCCCGCGTCGGGCTCTGTGCTGACAGCTCAGAGCCTGGAGCCTGCTTCAGATTCTGTGTCTCCCCCTCTCTCTGACCCTCCCCCGTTCATGCTCTGTCTCTCTCTGTCTCAAAAATAAATAAACATTAAAAAAATTTAAAAAAAAAAAGACCCATTTATAGACATCCCTTAAACTAGGGGTTCAGCCTATCTACCCCCTTTCTTGTAAGCTTCCTCAGTTTTAAGCCCACCTTTATGGCACTTACTACCTGCTGGCCAAAGGCAGGGAGGCGTGGACATCTTGTTGTTGAGGTTAATAATTGAGTAGTTGCAGGGAGGAAGTGGGGATTATCTTTGTACCAAATGCTAATTGAGTTGTAAAGCCAGCACAACCTGTCGGTGGTGGGTGCTGGACCTGTGTGTATTCTTATGCTGAAGTATGTATTTTTCTTGAAAGGCGTTGTTTAAATGTTTATTTATTTTTGAGAGAGAGAGAGAGAGCGCATAGGGAAGGGCAGAGAGAGGGAGACAGGGAATCCCAAGGAGGCCCCATGCTGTCAGTGCAGAGCCCCACGCAAGAACCAACCCAGGAACCTTGAAATTATGACCTGAGCCAAAATCAAGAGTTGGATGCTCAATGGACTGAGCCACCCAGGTGCCTCTTGAAAGGCTTTTGCAGGTCATCCTGACAGTGTTCCTCTGCCTTCAGGGAGAAATAAGATTTTTAATTTCTTTCAGATTCTGAGTGAAAAGTTTCCTGAGTTCAGACATAGTACAAATGGTAAACTTTTAATTGTGGAATTCTACTTAGATTGCTATTAAATTTTAAAATATCATGTTACCGGTTTAGATATATATGTATGATTATCTTCTCATTACTTCTGTAATGGATTTTATGCAATTAGTGTCCGTTTAAATCCTATCCCCTAGTCCCACTAAGAGGCCACCTAGGGTGCAGTATGCTTCCAAGCAACTTTACATGTGAGGACTTCTATAGCTCCATCATAGGGACTTCGCATTTAACCTGGAGGGCCTGATGGAATGGGAGAAACCGTATGGTGTGGCACAGTCCTACTTTTTGGCGTGGTATCATCAAAAGCAAGAATTCCCTCTGCTGCTGAAGGTCCTTCTAGCTAGACTAAGAATCATGTTGACATGAGACAGACTAACAAGAGAAAACAAAATTTAATTTTGTACATACAGGGAATCCATACAGATACGGAAATTCCAAAGATGGACAAAATGAAGTATATATGTCATCCTGAATTAAGGAGAAGGGTGCAGGGGTTGGGACATCAAAGGGAAGGAATGTAATTTACAGGAAGATGAAAAGAGTAAATGTGTAGTAAACAAAGCTTTGCAGGGCCGCTCAGTGAGCCAGAGAGGACTTTGATCTAACAGGCCATGGGAGGTTCCTCCCTGCCTACCATGCCTAGTTCATACCATAATGTAGATATCTATGGTGATAGCTCTCTTTCCAGAGCAGTCTTCTATATAAATTATATTCAGGCAGTCAAGGAGGAAGTAAAGGGCTTTTCCTGAATCTTATGTGTTTTCATTACTTTTTTAATTCAAAATAATCTTCATGCTATACCAGCCTGCCCTTGCTTGGCTCCTACAGTTTCATTTCAAATGTTGTCAATGAAAGACATGAAAATTGAGTGCTAGTCTCATGTGTAGTGTATTTACTGTTTTAGATGCTTAATGGGAAAAAAAAAAGATCAATAACATACATGGGACTTTTCCCATAGGTTATCAAATGCATGGTTATTATAATACTGTCAGAAGAACAGATTTTTTTTAGTATAAAACATATAGATAAAATGAAATTGTTTATCCTCTCTGTTGCTTCATCTTGCAAAATACAGCTACATAGATTTTTTTTTTGTTTTTACCAGATTTAGAGACTATGTCCAAGATGGTCTTCTTTATAATATAAACCATGGCATACGCTGAATTCACTTTGGGAGATTCTGGGTTGTGGAGGTGAGCAAGGGATCTTACAGAGATACAGACAAACTACTTCTTGTCCCTTCCTATAGCTCGCTAAAATATGAACAACCACAGGGATATGTTATTTTGGCAATAGCTAACATTCTTCCCAGTGTCTTATCTGAGGTAGTCTTTTTAATTAAGCTACTCTTCCTCCTTTGGCAGTCAATTTATATATCTCACAGCCGTTTTCTTCCCTAATTAGGTCATATCCATTATACCAAATTTTGTGAAAATAATTCTGGGACTCAGGAGATATTTTACACTAATTATAAACAGCATTTGGCCATTTGGCCTTTTCAAAGAGCTCCTTGTTCAAATCATAATTATTGAGTGTCTACCGTGTGCCAGGTCCTCTGCTGGGTACCAGACCCAAGATGTGTTGAGAGGATTCGGAATTTTCAATAAACATGGAGAGTGACATAATAGTGATCTTCCTCGAGCATGTACCTTCATTACAAACTCCTAAAAGATGGCTCTGGCCCCATGTCCAAAGTCGTGCATGGTCACAGAAAGTTAAATAAAACATGTTTAGCTTCTGGGAAAGGCATTCACATTTCAAGATCTTTCCAGGACATGGTTAGCAGTCCTTGTTTTCTCATGCCTCGGTCCACCAACACTGAGGCTCCTAGTTGAGAGTGTACAAATGACCCTCTAATGGCAAGGGGTTTTTGAGGCTAGTAGCACACTGCATTTTCAGCCTAGAAGCTGGTGCTTTTAAAATGCCATTTTCCAGAAACAAAAGGGTTTCTTGAGTGTTGAAAAAGTGTCAAAATGTGACTGATATTAAACATTAAATTGGAAAAATATTAAAAGTTTTGCCAAAGGTGACAGTTGTAGGAAACTGATGTTTAATGAGTACTTACTGTGTGCTAATTGCTGCAATAAATAAAATCTGTGAATGAGTTCTTTTAAGACTCACTGTGACCCAAAGATGTTGGTATGCTGAAAGCAAGTTACACTGCAGTGCCATAGCCTGATTCACCCACACACCCATCTTTGTCATTATCAGAACAAAGAAACCTTTGCTTCTTGTCAGGTATTGCCACTAATGCTCCTGGTAATGACCAGGGATCTTTTCCACTGAGGTGTCTGCAGCAGTATGTCAAGGAAATGAGTGCTTTCATTCTAGAAGAAAATGTGCTGTATAAATTGCCTCTTACATTCCTATCTCTTAGGCGACAAAGTCTTAGAACTAGTCTTCGAATTCATGTGGAGGCAGAACCCAGGCCCCTTGAACACTGCAGCTAGGAGAACTAGGAGAAAGATATAAAAAGCATGGATTTGGAGGTCTGACAACCAGGTTTAAATCTTACTTCTACCCCTTGCTAACTCCGTGACCTTGGACAAGTTACTTAGCCTCTCTTGGCATTACTTATCCCTGCTATGGAGTAGAAATAGTGATAGCAGTTAACTCATGAGGTTGTGATAAGAATTAAAAGCATGTAAAGCATACAAAGCACTTAGTCCAATGCCTGGTGCATGGTAAGGGCTCAATAAACTGTTTATGTGGCCTGATGTTATAAAATGTTCACTATCATTTAAGATGTGACGTTCTTGTTATTGTTCACACAAATAAGGAAAGAAGCTGCTTGGTCTTGGATAATGAAAACTGTCTTTGAGTTTTTTTTTTAGGTTTGATCTGAACCCCATGCTAAGGACTCTATTTCTGTGGTCGTTGCTCAATTGCATTCTATATGTTTTTCAACCCTGAGAGAATGTGGACTTGAGATGTCCCAGGGCTTCATCCACACACCCCAAGATGGAGTGTTGGGTGGGACAGAAGCCACAACTGGACCGAATCCTGACTACTATGGTGTTTGTAAAGATAGAAGAACTTGGTTCTAAAATTTGGCTTTTATCAAGGTACCCTGATGATAAAGGCCAGAATCTAAAGGGCATAGCTGTCCCAGCCAGGGTCCAAATGTGTATCCTAGATGCAGGTCTTGTGTGTTGTCTAGAACATATCTGAATTTCAGGTGTCGTCACTACATATAGACATGTAGATAAGTAGATAGGTAGATAGACATGTTCATATGTATATTTATTTACAAGAACATTTTTTTGTAGGCAATTTACTGATATGGTAGGCTTTTATTCAGCAGTTCATGAATTGGGGAGCATCCAATCTAGCTGATAGAAAGGAGGGTAGAAGAGCTATACAAGGTGAGAAATTTTTTTAGACAAAAGCATGAAGGCACAAGGAAGTCATACTAGGCACCTGCTGATTGGTTAAAGCAGACTACTTTCTCTTCATGGAGCAAAGGAAGGTCTTGGAGCTAGGTTAGGTGCTAAGCAACTGATTTGTGAGAATAGGCATTTCTCTTCTAGGAAAACCAACAAAGAAACTAAGGTTTGCTGACGTGGGACATGGCATTCTGGACAGTTGACTAATATATATAATAGATATATCGATAATCGATATATATATATAATCGATAATATATATTCATATATTAATATTAATGGTTGGGAATGCTGTAGTCAAAGGGTTTCTCCCGCTAGTGTTAAAGGCTTTTCCTTGCTTGCTATGTCAGAAAGTGGGGCCTCTTGAAGGCTAGCAGCTATGGCTGGTGGCTGGCCACTCATGTCACAGATCTGGAAACATGAAACAATGAGCTGCTCTTTCAGCTATGATTATCTCAGGAACTAGGTGAGGGCTCTCTGTGTCCTTGGCTCAAAGCTTCTGGCAATGGCATGGGGGGTGGGTGGGGGGCAAGAGAATAGAGATACATGTTGGATACTCTTGGTATATTTCTGCATCTGAGTGCTGAACACTCCATAAAAGGATCTATTCTATGGTTAACTCAAGAAGACAACAAAAGAAAAAAAGAAAAAAAAAAAACAAAACACCCAGATGGGATCAAGATTGCATGAAGAGTGGAAGAAGCTTACTCTTATTGATAGACAACCTTTCAAACATAGGAAACCCAAGAGAAAAATAATTTCCCCATGGATATGATACACTTATATTTCTACCTAGAAGTGCTTCTTTTTTTTCCTGCAACTGAAATATTCATAAAAATGATGGTTAGGACAAATACTAGTAAAACACAATGTTTTAAAAGTGCCATGTGTTCTTACTGTACAATTTGTGTCTTGTTGCAATAAGACACAAGTAACAACCTCCAAACTAAGTGGTTTAATGGGACTCCTGGGTGGCTTAGTCGGTTAAGCATCAGGCTCTAGGTTTCTCCTCAGGTCTTGATCTCGACATTGTGAGTTCAAGCCCCATATTGTGCTCCATGCTGGGTGTGAAGCCTACTTTAAAACAAAATTTAAAAGGTAAAACAACCACTAGCTATTGTTTGTGATACCTGAATGACTTGACCCTCTTATTCTCTGGTTCTCCAGAAGGCTGGCCTGGACCTGTCCTTGTGGCAGAGGTACAGGAGAGTGAGCACAAGCATGCAAGGTCATGTAAGACCTGAGCTTGAAACTGGCACATTGTCACTTGACTACACTGTAGTTGCTAAAGCAAGTCATGAGGCCAGCCCCAATCCACAGGTTGGGAAAATTCATTCTTTTAATGAAAGGAACTTCAAAGTTATGTTGTAAGTGTTAGGGATACAGGGAGAGAAAGAATTAGAGCCATTTTTGCAATCAACCTAGCATATTGGCTATTTAAATTTTCCCTGTACTGAAGGGAACTTCAGTAAAATTACAGATTTGAGGTAAATGGTAGAGAAACTGATGAAGTGATTCCACTAAAGTCTTACAAGCATGTGACCAAGTTGGAACTCAGGGTTGTGCTCTCTCAGTCAGCCAGGGTTCACTGCATTGTTCATGATACCATCTGAGCTGTGTTTTTCTCTTAGAAAATGACCATTAAGCTCACTTTTGACATATGTAAACTCACAGTGTATAGCTTCGAGATAAAGTATGCCTGAGCTAGCTTTAAGATCTCCTTACCTTTTCTTAGGCAGGAGAAATGAGATTAGGACCTCGTGGAGCTCAGCTTGGATGTATTGGAGTATATTCTTTGCTTCCAATGAGGGAAAATAACAGAGGTGTTTGGGAAGGAAAACTGCATTTTAAAGTTAGTAATACTGGCTGTCTATCTTGTAAAAACTGTATCTAGAGAGTCCAGGTTTTAAGGGGAGAGCAACAGAATGTGGGCTGTTTCTATTCTTCCTAGTCTACTTTTCTCCTTTTTGAATGTGAACCAGCATTATCTTTTCATTCTGAAAACAGTGCAGCATTTCTCAACAGGGTTTTTCGGGTTTTGGGGGCTTTTTTGTTGTTTTGTTTTTTTGGATTCGTTTGTTTTGGGGTTTTGTTTGTTTGTTTGTTTGTTTGTTTTTTCCAGCTCAGAAACATTTGTGCACACACGGATGTTTTATTATTTCAAATATTTATTTTCCAGATAAAGTAATATATGATTGTGCTGTGACATAAAAGGTTTTCAGTGGAAAGTTAGTTTGCTTCGTGCTTCTGTCCCCCAGCTCCTTCTAAGTGGGAGATACTCCTCTGGAGTTGTCCTATGTAAATATAAGTGATGTAAGTATTTGTATAAATCTGTTTATTTCTCTTAATATAAATATGAACACACTACACACACGCACTGTTTTTTACTTGTGTTAAAAAACAAAATTCAACAAGTGCGTTTGAAGATCCCATTGGCTTTATTAAATGATTCATGAATTGGGCAGCATTCCATCTAGCAAGCAGAGGGGAACTCTGCTGTGCCACATATAAGAACATTTTTTTAAATTGTTTTTCATGTTTATTTTTGTGAGAGAGAGAGACAGAGACAGACCTCAAGGAGGGGAGGGGCAGAGAGAGAGGGAGACACAGAATCCGAAGCAGGCCCCAGGCTCTAAGCTGTCAGCACAGAGCAGGATGGCAGAGCTCCAACTCAGAAACCTTGAGATCATGACATGAGCCAAAGTCGGACACCCAGGTGTCCAACTGAACCACCCAGGTGCCCAAAAGGTAGGTTTTTAAAGACAAAGAGAGGGCATTAAAAAAAAGAAGAAAGGAATAGTATTAGCAAGGAATGCATTGCTAAGGCAAAGAGAGGACATTTAAAAAAGAAGAATAGTATATTAGCAAGGAATGCATTGCTCCTCAGGGCAGCAAAAGGGGTCTATCAGGAAATTTCCATCAGCATTGACCAGGAAATGCCATGTTGACTGGTCAAGCTCCTGTGGTGGTACATCTGCAGCTAGGTATTAAGTCTTTGTTCACTGCCTTAATCTAAGTGAAGCCATTTTGGGCCTGTGGTTTTCTTTGACATTTGGTTTACTTAATAATTTACCTTTAGAGATGTCCTTATCTCTGTACATAGAGAGCTGCCTCAGTTTACTTACAAACACATAACTTTCCTAAGTATCATGCTGCTTGGTAAAATACTTCCCAGGTGCCCCTTAAATTGTTTCTCTTTGCCAGTTGACCACATGTTATTCTTGCGGACTTCCTTTCCCATATTGGTGACTTTATGTGTCCCAGATGAGTCCTGCTACCTTGATCACTCTCATGAGCTAACCAGGTATCCATCCTTTTTTTTCATGTTTCACTTTCTGGGATAGCTGGAATGTTGTCCGGGACACAGGGCTGCTCTGCCTCAGCTTTACCAATCAGGTGTAAGACTGACCATCACTAGTTCTAATAATAATACACAGAATAGTCACCTTGGACAATGTCACTTCTCAGCTTCTAACTCAGTAGGATTTTTTTGTTTTTGTTTTTTGGTACATCAGAAATACATTTCCTCAATGCTAAACAATTAATCTTACTCTGCTGGCGTTTTCAGTTAAAAACCAGACTATGACAGCTGTAGTGTCTCTGAGGCCTTCAGAAAAGATACTAAGATGTAAGAACCATTAAAGATTGATACCTTACCTTGTCCATTCTTGTGTATCCCAAAGGTATGGAAGGTGCTTGGAATGGTCCATTTTGAAGGTACCCATTTCTCCTACAGTTTTCATGGTCTGGGAGTTACAGATAAAACAAGATTTCTCAGGCTGGGACTTTTACATCTCACTGAAGTAAAATTTATGTCTGATAAGCATTTTATATACTATAACATTTAATTGTAAATTATGGTATAATGTTTCTGACCATAACTTAAGGATTAGCTAGACTCTGTGAACTGTGACAAGTTATTTGACCTGTCTGTGAATCTTTATATCAGTAAAATAAAAATAATGCTTTAGAGCTCTAAGTGTATTTTGAAGTTTAAATTAAAATACTGTGTGTAAAATTCCCACAAAGTGTCTGATACAGTAGTCAGTGGCAGCTATAACCTTAAACCAAAGCCCCATGTACCTGCTCCTACAAAAGATTTTCTCATACATTCACCCTCCAGGGCCCCTCAGCTGTTTCAAAGCTTTCCCAACCACTGGCTTTCTGTATTCCCAGGGGAATTATTTATACAGACTCTCTAGCCCATGAATCTCCATAATGCCCAGTAGTGCTCGATAAAGTACCTATTAAGGGCAAGTCAATGTCTTTGGGATTCACAACTAATCAAAAGTGTTTCATTTTGTTTGAGCTTTTGATTTTGTTTTTTTGAGGTAAGATGGCAGTACATAGATGAACAGGATTTGTCACCAGAGGGTTTGGTTTCTGGTTCTTTCATCTATTCCGTAACATTAGGCAAAATGAGTCTTCATTTCCTCATGTTTTACATGAGAATAAGAACACCTCCTTCATAAGTTTTTAACACAGTATCTTAATAAATTTGAGGAATTAGCTATGATAATATTAATAAGTACCTGACACATACCGTGTGCCTGTAAATTAATAATTTATTTCCTTAACTTCAGCCCGTGTGCTTGACACCTATTTAGTTATTTCCTTGGGATGGACATAGATTGTGTTTTATTGTAAACATTTTACTTCTCTTCTTCCATCTTGAGTTGTTATATGACCTCAAAGTGTGTAATAGATGCTAAGTAAATGATACTTTTAAATTTCTTTGAAAGCCAAAAAATACAGAGTGTAATAAAATGATTCTGATACCAACAAAGGTTGTCCTTTTTAGGGAAAATTTAATATCCCAAGCCAGACTAAAACAAATTCTTTAAGACTCTACGCTGTGAGGGCTATGAGTAGAGCCACTTCCTTTTCTGCCCTTGCTTTTCAGAATGTACTGATTCTGTTTTAATTAATAATTCATCAGATTATACTCTAAGGTCCAAGAGGGCCTAGGAAGATACGCATAATACAGTAAAATGACAGCATAATCATTGTTAGTTAATTAAAAAATGGATCCTAATCTTGAAGTGACATACAATGTCCAATTACTTGGATATGAATTTCTCAACACATGTGTCCTCTTAACTATTCTTTATTCCTTCCCCACTTTGACTTCTAGGTCAGTTCCAGGTTTTGCTGTTATTACAATTAACACTTTTCAATAAAAATTGATCACTATTGATTAATTAATATATCTGATCACCTTCTCAGGATTAGACATTCATTAGATTTGTTATGCATGTTCTTAATATAGCATCAGTATCCAAAGTTGAGGAAGAGTGAGAATACACCTCAAATTGATGACATACTTACTCTGTGCCAGGCATTGTGCCTGGCATTTCACATGTGACATTTTATTTAATCTTCATAGTTTATCCTGAAACTATAAAGAGAAGGGGACTCCAGGAAACAAAATTCCTGGCTTTTGCTTTGTAATACAAAGGAAATTTTAGAATGCGATGCATTTATTCCAATTCAATAACCAACAGTCAGGGATGATCAATCTTTTGGGAGGAGGAAGTGGCATATTTTTCTTGTAATCTAACCCCTTAGAACAAAAGCATCTTATGGAAGTAGGTTCTAAATAACATCCAGTGGCTCAGCCATATAAGATTTATCACTCCTTGGAGAACCAGACTTATTCTACAGAGTCAAAAGGGGCCAAGGCTAAGGATTATAGAGTTCCACTTGGCTATCCTGGAGCAAGTGTTCAGACTTCCTGCCTACAGGGACATGGTGCTTGCTAAAAGCATCCCCTGTTTGGGAATCTTGTTCACAGAAGATGTTTAGCAAAGCATGTGGGTTTCAGAATATAATTCTACTCTTTTTTTAAAATGTTTATTCATTTTTTGATAGAGACAGAGCATGAGTGGGGGAGGAGCAGAGAGTGAGGGAGACACAGAATCCGAAACAAGCTCTAGGCTCTGAACTGACAGCACAGGACTGGACGCAGGGCTCGAACTCAGAGTGTGAGATCATGACCTGAGCTGAAGTCGGATGCTTAACCAACTGAGCCACCCAGGCACCCCAGGTATAATCCTATTCTTGAAAGAAGGCATTGAAAACTGGAAGGTGCTTTCAATGTACTGGGGAAGCCAGCAAGGAAGGAGAAAGATAAAATGTCACAGGTAAGAACTAAGACAGAGGTTAAGCAGCTCTTCCGCTCAGGTCATGATCTCGCGGTTTGAGCACCCTGTCTTGCTCTGTGTTGACAGCTCAGAACCTGCAGCCTGCTTGGGATTCTGTTTTGTCCTCTCTCTCTGCCCCTCCCCCGCTGGCTCACACTGTGTGTGTGTGTGTGTGTGTGTGTGTGTGTGTGTGGGTGTGTGTGTCAAAAGTAAATAAAAATTTTTTAAAAGGAGGGAGTGGGGGGCACCTGGGTGGCTGGTTAAGCGTCTGCCTTCAGCTCAGGTCATGATTTCACAGTCTGTGAGTTCGAGCCCTGTTCTGGCTCTGTGATGGCAGATCAGAGCCTGGAGCCTCCTTTGGATTCTGTGTCTCCCTTTCTCCCTGACCCTCTCCTGCTCAAGCTCTGCTTCTCTCTCTCTCTCTCTCTCTCTCTCTCTCTCTCTCTCTCATATAAATAAACGTTAAAAATTTTTTTTAAAGATAAAATAAAGAAGTTAATAAAACTGAGATTAGAGACACTGAATAAGACAGGCTTCAAAAGCCCAAGTTTAGGTTTGCAAAGCTTGTTATTTGCCTATTTATCTACCGCCATTTTCAAAATGTATCTTTACAAAGCTCTACCCCAATGCCATGCCCATGGATTATAGTAAGAGGCCATCCTCCCAGCTTTGTAAGAATGAAAATGTTTTATTAAGATGGGACTCATTTCCATGCCAAGATAGACCTAGAGGTTTGCCCCTAAATCACACAATCAACAACAGGATTTTTTTTTCTAATCTGACACTTTGTAATTGTATTGAAAGTTTTGTGTTCAGTTTGGGTGCAGACTGGTTATTATAATCTTGCTGAGATGATGTAACTTTCCATTACCAATTTGAGATGAGGTCTTTCAAAATCAGCAATTAAAGGTCATGGCCCTAAAGTTTCATCTCTTTTAATAAAGTTTCAAAGGATGATTTTCTATTTCGTTTACCTTTGATGTGCTTCAAAGCCCAAGGTGACATAGGAGCACCCCCACCTGCTTCTGGCAGGAAGGCATACCTCAACAAAATGAAATTATTGAATCAGAAGATGAGAGTGTGATAGCACATGTCAAGCATAAAGATCAGATTTAATTAAGAAGGTTTCTGTGATCAAGAAGTCCAGTGTGTAATCAGAAAGCAGTACCTTAATTGATACTTGACTCCTCTCAAATTCTATTTGCATGGAAATAATAGACATTCCCTCAGCGTTTTCACTGTATATTGATTCTGTACCATTGTATACATTTGCATTAGCTACTTTTGTGTGATATGAAAAGAAAAACGTGCTTTGATAAAAAAAAATGCCTTCATTCAAAAAGAATCTATTCTGCATTACACACTCATCCAGGCCAATCTCATGCATTACTTGATTTAATCTTTACGATACCTCTCAAAAAAAAAAAAAAACAAAAAAACAGGGATTGCATTTCCCATTGTACAGAGGAGGAAACTGATGTTCAGCTTCACTGAGTAAGTCATCCAAGGTCACACAGCTAGTAAATAGTGAGTTGCAGAGCTGAGATTCAAAACAGCTCTCTTTATTTGTATAGCCTATTCTCCACTCAAAATGCCATAAAACTTCTGAGTTTTGCATTTGAAGTTGCCATGAATTACAATGGAAAAAAACGCTCTTCTTTTAAAATTCTGTTAAGTTTCTCAAGATCTACATTTGAGTGAAAACATATGATACCTGTCCTTTTCTGACTGGCTTATTTCACTCAGTATAATACCTTCCAGTTCCATCCACATTGCTGCAAATGGTATGATTTCATTCTTTCTCATTGCCAAGTAGTATTCCATTGTATATATAAACCACATCTTCTTTATCCATTCATCAGTTGGTGGACATTTAGGCTCTTTCCATAATTTGGCTGTTGTTGAGAGTGCTGCTATAAACATTGGGGTACATATGTCCCTATACATCAGCACTCCTGTATCCCTTGGGTAAATTCCTAGTAGTGCTATTGCTGGGTTGTAGGGTAGTTCTATTTTTTTTTAATTTTTTTTTGAGGAACCTCCACACTGTTTTCCAGAGTGGCTATACCAGTTTGTATTCCCACCAATAGTGCAAGAGGGTTCCCCTTTCTCCACATCCTCGCCAGTATCTCCTCATTTGTTTCCTCATTTGTTCATTTTAGCCACTCTTGAGGTGGTATTTCAGTATGGTTTTGATTTGTATTTCCCTGATGATGAGTGATGTTGACTGCTGATACATAGGGGTACATGTACCCCAATGTTTATAGCAGCACTTTCAAAAGCAGCCAAATTATGGAAAGAGCCTAAATGTCCATCAACTGACGAATGGATAAAGAAATTGTGGTTTATATACACAACGGAATACTAGTTGGCAATGAGAAAGAATGAAATCATGCCATTTGCAGGAACATGGATGGAACTGGAAGGTATTATGTTAAGTGAAATAAGTCAGTGATAGAGAGACAGATACTATATGTTTTTACTCATATTTGGATCTTGATAAACTTAACAGAAGACCATGGGGGAAGGGGAAAAAATAGTTACAAACGGAGAGTGAGGGAAGCAACCATAAGAGACTCTTAAATATAGCAATCAAACTGAAGATGGATGGGGAGAGGGGAAAATGAGTGATGGGAATTGAGGAGGGCACTTGTTAGGATGAGCACTGGGTGTTGTATGTAAGCGATGAACCATGGGAATCTACCCCCAAAACCAAGAGCATGCTTTATACACTGTATGTTAGCCAATTTGACAATAAATTACATTAAAAACAAAACAAAGCAATAGCCCCCACCCACTGCCTCATTATAGATGGTCTCTCCTTTGCTGTCCTGCAGTGTGTTCAATAAACTTCTATCTGCTTTGAAAAACTAAATAAATAAAAAATAAAATAAAATTCTGAATGTTACCATTGGGCCCAAAGAAACATTGCCATTATATATCCTCATAAAAGCCACAGCCAATTCTAAAATTGAGGCATTTTGCCCCCTATTTTATTCCCTTTTTTGAGGATTTTGCAATGGTTCACCCTAATAGGTGATTTCTTCCAAATAATTTTGTGTAAAAACTAGATAAAAAGGCCAGTGTCAAAAAAAATTTTACTGTAGTTAATCTCAACCAAAGGTGATTTGCCTCACCTCCTCTCTGAGGATATTTGATGGTGACAAATGGAAAAATGCAATTGTATCTGGTGAACAAAGGCCAGGGATGCAGCTAAATATTCTCCGATGCCTAGAATAGCCCATACAACAAAGAATTGTTTCACCCAAGATGTCAGTAGTGTTGATGTTGAAAACCCTGGTTTATAGTGTTATGCCCCATTAGTGAATCCTCCAGAAAGGAAGTTCTGGACTCAAACCAATGAAAATGCAATTTGTCTTGTGTTCCATGTGGCCCTCCCTCCCCACATAAATTTTTTTCCACTTGCTGTTGTCCAACCACTGATGACTTTTCCATTTCAGAGGTCCAAAGATGTTCTCCTCGTGGCCTCCTCCCATCCAAGCTAAAAGTATCTGCTCTAAGTTGTTTTTCTTGATTAACACTACACTTTTGATGAAATTTAAGTACCCATACTTTAAACCTTTCTTCACTTATTCCAAGATCCATGCATTCAACAAACATTTATTGACTACTATGCACCATGCTCTGTTCTAGGTTTTAAGCAGTTACAGATAGGATCCCATTACTGTATATGCTCTTGTGAAAGGGAGATAAGCAGTAAAGAAATAGACAAGATAATTGTCATACAGCGATGCTTGCTTTGAAGACAATCAAATAGGATGTTCTGATAGTAACTGGGGGAGGTAAAAGGAGTTGTCATTTAGGAGATAACATTTAAACTAAGATGCAAGTGACAGGAAGAAAACCATTTAAAAGTCTGGAAGCAAAGAATTTCAGACAAGGGAAGTAGAAAAATCCAATCAGGTGTTCAAATGAATAGAAGAAACCCATCATGCTTTGATTCTAGTGAATAAGTGAGCATAAGAGGAAAAGGGGCTGGAAAAATTATACCAGACCAGATCAGGTAGGGTTCATATGCTATGGTAGAAATTCAGATAACTTTTTATTGGAATAAAATGCCATTAGAGGATTTTAACAAGGACATGAGAAAATCTGGTGTGTCCTTTGGAAGATGACTTTGGCTATTTGAAGAATGTCCTATGGGAGGCACAAGTGGAATTGGGAGTCACAAGGATGCTTTTGGAAATGGTGGGAAATGTTGTGGGTAGCAATGAAGATCGACAGAATTGGTTGTTATCAGGAGTTACTTTAAAGATAGGGCTGATAGGGGCGCCTGGGTGGCTCAGTTGGTTAAGCAGCCGACTTCGGCTCAGGTCATGATCTCACGGTCCGTGAGTTCGAGCCCCGCGTCAGGATCTGTGCTGACAGCTCAGAGCCTGGAGCCTGTTTCAGATTCTGTGTCTCCCTCTCTCTGACCCTCCCCCGTTCATGCTCGGTCTCTCTCTGTCTCAAAAATAAATAAACGTTTAAAAAAAAAAAAGATAGGGCTGATAGACTTGATGATGAGCAGGGTGTAAGGGGAAGATAGATCAAAGGTGATACGTAAATTTTTTGACTTGGGCAACTGGATGGAGAATGATGCTATTCACTGTGATGTAGCACACTAACAACTGAACATATGAGAAAGAAATGTTTCATGGTCTGTTTGAAACTGTTATGTTTGTGACATTTAAGTAAAGTTGTCAACAATTTGAGATAGGTGAATCTGGAGATAGGAAGATCAGAGATGGAGGTGTAAATTTGGGTGTTGCCATCATGCAAATTGCATTTTAAACCTTCAAAGTGAAGGAGATAGTCTGAGAAGTGTATATATTTTGACATCTATCCTTGATAAAAAGAATTGCAAGTATCAACATGTATACAAGAGGTACCACATGGAGCAGAGGCCATCTGAAACATTATTATGCCCACTTAGTGTGCTCTAAACCAAACTGTGTGTGTGTGTGTGTGTGTGTGTGTGTGTGTGTGTGTGTTTGTAGAGTGTAAAAGAAGGTGTGGGGGGAGAGAAAGAACAAGTTGTAAAATCATGATGTAGTTTAATAAATGTAAGGTAACATGATTAGTTCTTTTAAAGTAACTGACAAGAAGAGTATCAGAAGCCTATACTATCTATAACCTACACTATACTGAAATAAAAAGAAAAGGTTTAGAATGCTTATGGAAAGGTTAACTTATGCTCATCAAGTACTTTCCAGAGTCTTTTTGATGTAGGCAGTAGAGGCCTTGCTTTTTATCATCACCTTCTTATATTGAATACACTCTTCTAAAACCCTAGTGTTTTTAACCTGCCAAGTTGTCAAATTTTGTTCGGTAAGTCATGTTTACATCCAAATGTTAGACTCTCTTTCTAGGCTATTGAGACTGTTTCAAAACTTGATTCTGCTATAAAATGTAATAATTGTCTTTCTAGTTTTTGTTACCTCTAAGTTTAATTAAAATGTTGGTCAGATGAAAACCAAGGACCTGAAAGGGTTCCCCATTTCACCAAAGGTCTCCATCTTGTTAGACAATACAGTTCACTTTGGGTAATAACAATTAGTCATGCACTAGATATTAAACACTTATTTTCATCTTTGCCTCCATTTTTTAAATACAAACTATCTAACTGAAATGTGTTCCCACTCTAAGAAGTCACTAGCAAAAGAGTCTAGAGATGTTACCCTCAAATCATTTAAGGTCAGTATGATAGAAGTTGTTGATAGAGAATATATGGGACCTCCCAGGATTGCCATTTCTTTTTTAATTGCTCACAAATGTATTTTTAATGTAGTCTATTTTAAAATAATATTTAGAAATGTCTTTAAGGTCCTTAAGGTGTTTGGAAAAGAAACTGTTCTAAGCAGTCTTTTAGTGCCTGTTCTGTTCTAGATGTGCCTCAGATGTTGCTGACAGCACTTGTACAAGCTTATCTTCAGTTGCATCTGGGAAGGAGACACATGCTTCCTGAGAGTTATGCCACCAGATTGGGCTTCAGTGTCTTCTCACTAGTGTGTGTCCCTCTCGGACTAGCTTGATCATCCTTCTCACTGGCAGAGTCAATGGACTCAAAGTAGAAGTAAAGGAGTTTGTTTTTTCTGTCAATAAATACTTCACCAGCATATTTTTAGGCAAGAGCTGTATTTATTGTGCTTTGAGTTTCGAAAAAACATGTATTTTCAGAGCCTGGGTGGCTCAGTTGGTTAAACATCTGACTCTTGGTTTCAGATCAGTTCATGATTTCACAGTTCGTGGGATCAAGCCCTGCATCGGGCTCTGCACTGACAGTGCAGAGCCTGCTTGGGATTCTCTCTCTCTCTGTCTCTGTAAATAAATAAACTTTTTTTTTAAATGTATTGTTTACCACTGCTTAACAATAACATACGTGGCAGATAAATTATAAGCCAATCCTTCTCTAGACCGCAAGCCTAATCATCAAATCAGGCCTGCCCTTTTCCTTCAAAGGAGCAGTAGGCTAGATTCCTTTGACAAAGGGAAGTAGCTACAAGGTGAACATGACTTGAGGATGCTTTCTTCCATTTTTAAATTTTTTATTTTTTTTCGGTGTTTTCTTCTTTGTTTTTGGCATCAAAGTAGAGATGTCTAAGGATCTCTAGGTAACATTGGAGTGACCATTGGTTATTAGTTTTTGCAACTGTTTGATTCAATTTAGTTGTCATTTCAATGAAAATATTCTTCCCCAGTGGTGATGAAATAGCACCCTCGTGATGTGATTCCTTCATAGCCTAAGAGTTTTTGCTTACTTTCTCTGTGAAAAAAATAAGCCTTTGGTTTTGACTCATTTAATTGATAAAAATATGGGTGAGTATAGAAGACCTTAAACAGTATTTTTCAGTAAATGAATTCATTCATGAATGAGTAAATATAGCTAATAAAATATGACAAATAAATGTCATACTTATATATAAATTCATAAGTTGTCAAGTTCCTATCACTTACTATAGGATAGTAAGTAAAATATGACCACATTTTAGTAAGGCTGACTTGAGTAGATGAAAATATATTTCATATGTGATTTTTGGAAATGAATTAATCATAGTCAATGAACTCCATCCTTTTGTTCTTAACTCTTACTCCCTTTTGAACATTTTGATTTATTAAGTTGTGGTCTGAATACTCACTCATTTATTCTACAAACAAGTAGTAAGTGTATAGCATGTAGTAGGAATGTATCTTGGTGTCCCATTGACTGTCAGTACTCTTGTGGTTTCAGAATTTTTTCTGGCCTTTTGTCAACATTGCCAAAGTGTTTCTCTCTTAGAATAGCTTACTGTGGTTCTGTATGAGATAGAAACCTCTGAGTTTCTCTGAGCTGTAAAGTCAAACTTTATTCAGACATGTAAAAAATGTTAGTGAAAAGCACCCTTAAGTGCTACCGTCGCTATATACTTCAGTGTCTTGTGTTGAAGACCAAAACAAAGGATGAAAGAACAGGCTTTAGAATTTCAATGAACTCCTTGGTTTAGCTCTTAAAAGCAGTCAGAGGAAAAAGATGGCTCACCTACAAAGAATCAGCAAGGAGTTTTTACAGGTAACTTTTCAACAGCAATTGTGGAATCCAGAAGAAAATTGTGGAATGAATCTGGAATGTGCCACAAAAGATAGCTGTCAATCTAAAATTTTAAACCCAATGGAATGCTGTTTTCAAGACCCAGGGTGAAATAAATCCAATCATAAAAAATTTTAATAACTGAAGTTTGCTAACAAAAGATCTTCACTTATGAAGAATTATTTCAGAGAGAAATAAGTGATACTGGAGAAAAATTGGAGATGAGAAAAGAAAAGTGAGCAAAGAAAATAAAATATGTTGGTAGATTTAAGCAATATCCTTTGAAAACAAACATAATAGTGTGTAATTTACAGAAGTAAAAATGAGAGAGGGGGGAAAAAAGCTGTTTAAAAGCAATATAAAGTAAGCCAGGAGGAGGTCAGTGTTAAAACATCTAAGATCCTTTTACTGTTTGAGAGGTGGTTAAAGGTACTGATTAACTTTAGACTACATTGATTTGGCATGTTGACACTTTTAATGGTATCCCCTAACAGAATGGAATTATTGTGTATACATATCAAACCAGTAGGGGAAAATATTGAGAAAAAAATTCAGTCAATCAAATGCATTTCCAATTAAAATCCTAATATAATTTTAAGATGTATACAGAAAAGCAAAGGATCAGGGAAAGCTAATTCATGAAGAAGAACAGGTAGTTCTAGTACCAGAAATCAAAAACTGATTAAGAAACAATTGTAATTAAGTGATGCCTGTCTGGCTCAGTTGGTGGAGAATGTGACTCTTGATCTCAGTGTTGTGAGTTTGAGCCCCACATTGGGTGTGGAGCCTACTTAATTAATTTTTTTTTTTATTTTTTTTAAGACATGACACAGTAGAAAGAATAGACAAATAGACCAAAGAATAATATGACAGAAAAAATACTGAAAATAAATGAGGGAAAGATGAGCCACTCAGGAGATACTCCTGAAACAATTGTTAATCCATATGAAGAAAAAAATAACTGAATATTTCCCTCTAACATAGGACACAAAAAGCAGAAATAATAAAGGAAAAATTAACAAATTTGACTACTTAAAATGGCAAACTATTCATCAAAAGATACAAAAAAATGAGAAGAGCAGCCACAAAATAGAAGGTATTTCAAGCATATAAAACCAAAAAGGAATTTGTATCCATAATATATAAAGAACTTCTTCACTAAGAAAAAGACAAGCTCCTTAAAAAACATAAAGGCAGAAGAATAAACAGGCATTTCATAGAGGAGAAAACTCAACACAGCAATAAATACATGACAACATAATTAGTCTCATTTTTAACCAAGGAAATGCAAATTAATATCACAATATGCTACTGTTACATCCACTAAGTTGGAAAAAAATTTTAAGCAGAACAAGCAGTTTTGGTGAAGCTATGAAGAAAGAACTTTCATATATTTCTAGTATCTGTGTAAATTATCCAGGAGAATTGCTGATGTGCACATTTAATGAACTAGCAATTCTTTTCATATATATATATATATATATATATATATATATATATATATATATATATATTTGCTAGAAACAGTCATATATGTACATCAGAATAAATGTACAGCATTGATTATAATAATAAAAACTGGACATAACACAAATATCCAACAGGAGAATGAAGAGATAAATTTTGGTTCAGTGTTAACTAAACATCAGTGAAGTAAATGAAACAGCCACTTACATCAACATGAATCTCATAAATGTAATGTTGAACAGAAAAAAAGTCAGGAGAATAATACATTTGCTTGGATTCTCCTTATATAAAATTCAAAAATATGCAAAACTAAACAATATTTCAGGCTCCATACATATGTATTATAACTACAAAGAAATGCCAGGGAATAGGTTCTGAATGCTGATGACCTATAAGGGGAGGGGAGGGAATGGCTACATAAGAGGATGCAATGATACATGAAATACTCTGTTTCTTAATGTAGGTCTTCTTTTAGCCCTTTTCATGCATCTTCTATAGAATACATTAAATATGATTTCATAAGTATAAAATACTCTATAATTTAAAAATTAAATTCCATGATTTAAGAAAATAAAAAGAAAAGTTAAATGACCATTCACCAGCGTTATTATTTATCCTCATATAAAATAAAACCATCAAAATGGAATGAGTGCATGACAAATCATCTTCTTTTAAAGTATATTAGAGTCACAGTGTTAATCTTTTTTCACCTGATAGATTCCTAAATTTTTCCAGAAAAAAAAAATCAAAATACAGTACATACAACTGTCATTAATTAGCCCATGTATCTGGCATTCTTATCTCCAAGCCTTAGTTTCTTTATCTGTCAACTGAGGTGATTGGATCAACAGACTTGGTAGTTTTTCCTGCAGTAAGTTTCCATTGTACTAGTCTGCTATACAGTTTGAATTACAAAATGTGGTTGTTTTGCAGGCAGCTATGTCTTTTATCACTTGTACCTGCAATGCCTAGGTAAAGTACCTGGAATACACTAGATGGTCAGATAAAGATCAGTGGAATAAAGGATTCTGGCATTATATGCTAGTGAATGTTGGGCATGCTAACATCTCATCATATCCTGGAAATCATTATAAAACAAAATGGATGGCATTACACAACCATTGCAGGGATCATGAGTAATAAAGTTTCAAAAAGATGAACCTTTCATCAATTTTAAGATAGACACTTTTCACATTTTGTCTTCTCTGAAATCAAGTTAGGTCTTAAAGTAGATGAGACCTTTTCAACTGTTGTCAGGCAGACAGCAGTTGGGATGCAGTTGTCATTGCCTGGCTATAAACAAACTAAGCAATTATTCTGGATGGTATGATAAACAACAGAATTCCCTTGATGCTTCAGTCAACAAATTATATAAGGAAAGAATGAATCCTCCTTGTCCTCTCTGAAAAGTCTCCATTGATATATTGTCATAAAATCAAGAAAATCCAACTTCAAAAATAGTAAAATGGATATCCTGATATTTCGAAGAAAATCTTGGAGATACTGTAGATAACTCTTCTAAGAAAATCTCCATCAGGGGCACCTGGCTGGCTCAGTTGGTATAGCATATGAGTCTTGATCTTGGGGTTGTAAGTGTAAGCCCTACATTGGGTGTAGAAACTACTTTAAAATAAAATCTTTTAAGAAAGAGAGAGAAAGAAAGGGGGGCGGGGAGGGAGGAAAGAAAGAAGGATGGAAGGAAGGAAGAAAATCTCCATCAAAAAATGTTCTTGATGGCACAGAAATAAAGATTGATTTGAAAAACACAGAGATAAAGAAATCAGAGTTGAAAAATAAGTCCGAAGGGTTGGATGCTAAATGTAAATAGACTTGAGTAAAACCTTAACCAATATATATGGCTTATACTTTTTATATATAAACCAGAATATATTTTTTAAAAGTTTTTCCTATCACTGGTTTAGTTGCTGATGCTATCAAGACTTAAAGGGCCAATTCCCACCCAAATTTAAATTGATTTAAAATGGCTAAATTAATTATAGAAACTTGGAGCCAGGGAGGGGCAGCAGAGAACTAACCTAAAAAGAGATTTGTCCTCTATATGAATGATTCATATATATGAACTTACGGCATCCCCACAACAAAACTGGGGCAGGCCAGGCCATTTATTTCTATCCTTATTCAACATACCAGGAAAGAGAAAGACATGGAGAAAGTAAGTGTCAAGTTTGAGGTAGCCCAGCTAAGGGGTGGCCTTTGACTTGAGCTAAGAAGGTGGGTTGGGCTTGTATTCATTCTTTTCCTTCAAATGCTGGTAAAACCTGTGAGAAGTCTGGTGGGTGATCAGGAAGAGAATTCGAGATGCGGTCTGTTGAGATCCAGATCAGCTAAGCCCAGGACTAGGATATGTGGTGAAGATGTCATGAATCAGGATGAATATATGAGCTAAGAATTCAAACCAAAGACCAAGGGAGGTTAAATACCCATCCAACATGTGATCAATGATGAACAGGAGACCAATCTGAACCAAATTCAGATATGTGCCAATGATGATATCCCAGAAGCCATGTTGTTCTATGAGTGGCCTAAAAAGCACCAAATGTACTGGTAGGGTCTCATTCCCTAGCCTTGAATATATGTTTTTAAAAAGGAAAAAAAAGAAAAGAAAAGAAAAGAAAAGAAAAGCTCCTGATACCTCAGCAATATTTGAGTGAGACAATTTGATATTGGTGAAGATAGAGATGAAATGATCAAAAGATATTTGCTGTGTTTCTACCTTACTTCCTAGCAATTAAAAAAAAAAAAACCCAAAGGGGTAGTTTCTCCTTCATTTACCAAGTGGTTATAGTTTAAAAGCTCAAGTCAGGAAATGGAATATTTCAAAACCCTAGTGGGAAGGCATATATGATTCTTCACTCCAAAGAAATTGCACTAGACCTTTTGGCCTGATAGGTGTAGTCTAGGTGAGGTATTACTTTGTGTTGTCAAGATTCATTTCTTGACTGAGCAGTCACTTCACAAAGTGAGCTCTGTGGTTGGGATTTTGAAGGCTTTTGCTTCTGCTGAAACTCAGAGGTGGGGAATGTTCTGAGGCAAACGAGTACAAACTCTACTTAATATTCTCCTGCATGGCCGCCTCTTGGGAACATCTCTGAAGAGGAAGGTCAAAAGGTGTGTCTGTAGCTGTGTTTTCTTAGGGAAGGTGGCTCTTAAAATGTAGAACAGAGAAGTCAAGCTTTCAGATCTGTCCACAGTGCATGCAAGATATCAACAGCAAATGTCAATAAATAAAAATGTTAAAATAACCCTCTCCCAGAAATCACAAGAGAAGGAAAATAAAAGGATTTAGCCTTCTTTATTACTCATTAAGTAAATCCTGCTTCATACTAGGTGACACAAGAGAGGGTATTTGTGAGTAAGCACTTAGGTGTAGAAGGATGAAGATAAGATTGGCCTTTCTTGTTCCACCGAGCCTATGTTTCACCTAGACAATTACACATATGCTTTCTGAGGACTTATGCAGCATATACTAGGATACAAATACATCGGCAGCTGAATGGTTGAAACTCATAAAGTCATTTCATGAACAATCTGTCTTGGACTCTTTTTGTTTTCACTCTGGGGTAACAAATACAATTCCAGAGTACATTTTTATATCTATGTCTATATTCATATCTGCATTTGTATTTATTCTCAGAATGAAGAGAATGCATTGCAGACAGGACTTAAACTTTAGAATTAATTGGACATGGATACATAATATAAATCCAGTTTTTATCATTCATTTATTGATTGATTCTGTGGAAGGTACACAATATCTTTGAGGCTTGATCTCCTTATCTATCAGGGAGAGTATTATAATGTATTTAAGGGAACTGAGTAAGTAACTAATCTCTGTTTGGTCTTTAGGTTAAAGGCAGTAGGCTGCCTATCTGTTCTTGCCATGGTAGCTCCCACAGACACACCTTGAGCTTTATCTCCCCTCCTTCAGGATGGCATTTATAGTATTTCTATGTTTAGAATTATCCTTTGCTAGCTCAGTCAACATTGAGCACTTAATGTATGACAATAATTGTGTTCTAGGCACTTAATAAAAGAGACAAAACCCCTTTCCTCTGGGAACTGACAGTCTAGTGGACCTGCTAGACTCTCTATTTTCCTTGCTTGCACCTCCATTCCACCTCTCCTCCAGACTTCACTTCAAGAGTTTCCCCTTAGGTGAAAGTTTTTCTGTGTTTTATTTATCACACACAATCTGTGTGTCCTCTGAAGTTCTGTACCATTTTCCTGCTTTTGCTGCGAGGTGTCTTTTTATTGTTAGCTTCCCTGTAGAGTTGTTTTGTTTGTTTGTTTTGTTTTGTTTTGTTTTGTTTTGTTTTTATGTGTCTTTCCTAACTGCTTGTTGCTGGATGGTGAAAGGTCTAGAATATATGCTTTCAGAAGGGAGGCACGATTCAGTATGTTTTATTCACCATGTGTCCCCAATAACTGTAGTGGACAAATAGCACGTTCTCTATAACTATTTTGCATGAGTGGATACCTTTATATCCCACACATTACTTTGCTTTGATATAGAGAAAGAATTGGATTTGCACTCAAAATTCCTGGATTTAAAACTAAGCTCGAGGGCCACCTGGGTGGCTCAGTCGGTTAAGCGTCCAACTTTGGCTCAGGTCATGATGTCATGGTTCATCAGTTCAAGCCCTGTGTCGTACTCTGTGCTGACAGCTCAGAGCCTGGAGCCTGCTTCAGATTCTGTGTCTCCTTCTCTCTCTGCCCTCCCCTGCTGATGCTGTGTCTCTCTCTGCCTCTCAAACCTGAACAAATGTTTAAAAAAAATTTTTTTTAAAAGCTCAAAACTGATTTTCCTTCTGAGACTCAGCTTCGTCTATAAGATGGTAATAAGATTTTTGCTTTACTCACATAACAGAATTGTTTTTGAAGATATAATAAGTGTGATATCTCTGGAAAAGAACTTGTTTGTTCACTAGTAAATGAGTACAGGTTATTACACGTAAGCCCATAATGATTACTGTTGAATGAATGAATGTATTATAGACCGAATGTGTGTATTATAGACTAATTGTATGTGTTGTATAATTTATGTGCTCCCACTAAAATTCATATGTTGAAGCTCTAATTCCCAACATGATGGGATTTAGAGATGGGGTCTTTGGAAGAGAATTAGGGTTAGATGAGGTTATGAGGGTGGAGCTTTCCTGATGGGGTTTATCCTTTATAAAAAAAGACATGAGAAATAGCTCCTCCCTCCCCCATGTCACCTCATGTGGGGCACAAACAAGACACATGAGCACATAGGGAGACAGCAGCCACCAGCAAGGTAAGAGAAAAGGGCTCAGGATAAAATCTACCTTGCCAGCCCCTTGATCTTAGGCCTCTCAGTCTCCAGAACTGTGATAAATTTCTGGGGTTTAAGCCACCCAATCTGTAGTATTCTATATGGCAGTCTGAGGTAAAGCATGCATGTGTAAGAAGGAAAAGATAGGTTTTGGTGAAGTCTGGGCAATTTAGGGATTCAATCAGAAGGTAAATAAAGGCACTCCGGAGGTGACACAGGCTTCAGCCATTTCAAAGAATTAGTTGATGCTTAAAAGTGTTGTGCTATAACTTTACTGAGTGTATTTCCTAAGATCAGCTTTCTCCTACATTCAGGGCAAAATGGAAAGAATTAAACTGTGTATTAAGAGACTGAAATCTCAGCAGGTACCTTTGGGCAAGTCACTTTAACTCTCTCACTATCTACTGTCTTATCTATAAAATGAAGATTAAAATGCCCAACATGTCTGCCTCCTGGCATGGTGGTGATGACCAAGAAAGTTTATGTGTTGATGAATGACTTATAAACTATTGTCAATAAAATGTGAGGTATTATTAGTAATAGCTTGTCATTAAAGATTCATGGTTTGTGCCACATCCTTTGTTTCTCAAAATTAACGTTCTTACCCAAGATTTACTTAGGATCTAGAAATTCCTAGCATCCTAGAATTTAATGAGGTGTTAATTTCTCAGACCACACAACAATCCTGTGGGCCATGTTTGGCAGAGAAGAAACTGTTCCACAGAGGCAAAGGAAATCGTCCAGGGTCACACAGCTTGCTGATAGCACAACTAGGTTTCCAACACACATCTAATAACTGCAGATAGGGACCTCTTTGCATTAAAGCCCAAAGATCTGAGCCCTCTTGTTTTCAAATACCATAGGTTTTATTGTCAGTGAGACCTAGTTTCTCTTATTATCACATTCAATGCAGTAATGATAATATCTGAGATTTTATGAAATCTTATACCCTTTAATGTAAATTTTGGTAAACGTACAGTATTCTTATTGGCAACTTATTTTACAGGTGCAATTTAAAAATGGGTCCCTGGAGATCAGATTGACAGGGTACCTGTGTTGCTGATGGATAATTTTTCACATGGATTTTTAAATGGCCCGTTACTACAAAATGTTTTATGCTTATAAATCATTAAAAAAAGGAGGTGTGTGATCCTGCATCTGTGGAACTTTCAGTGCTGGCATAGAATAAGAGGACTGAGGTGCATATTCCTTATCTGTACATACTAGTTATTAAGTGAGTAAGTTATTAAAAAAACAATATAGGTAGGGAGGTCTAGAGTGCATTTAAGTTTCTAAAGGAAGGATGGTGATGAGGTATAGAATTTTAAAATAGGCTTTTGAATGTAGTCTATAGAAGGCACATGGTAGAAGTTAAGAAGAAATTACTTCACTAAGCACCATTCTTTTGTAGAATAGTAACAATAGCAAGCAAAGACATTGATGACCTCAGAGAAGCATGAATAGCACATGATGGCTCAGATTATATTGACAGCCTAACCTGACTCCCAGGAATTTAGAGCAAATTTGGTATGCAGAAGCCAGATGGGTTTCTTTAAGACCCCTTCTATTTTTTAAAGATCTTGTTAAGTCAGACTTGGAGGAAGAACAGAAGATACTTTTTTTCCTGGAGTGGAATACATTTCCCTCCCTGTAAATCTTGTCATTCGATGGCAGTTCAATAAGAGGAGACTAAGCTCGGGACTTTAAGTGTAGTGTGGAAAGAGACCTGGATCATTCCTCAGGAGCATTCCTATTCTCCTAGCTAAGGTTTCCATCTAGGAAGCCCCAAAGGGGCTGACTGAGGTCATGATACAATTTTAGGACCACAAGGAGCAAGGAGACCAACTGAGAAGCTTTTCCTTTAAGCATAAGATCATGACTTCTTACTGTGATAGCTAGCCATGGTGCCACAGCATAGATCTAAATAATTGTGATTAACAAACAAATAAAAGCCAGGATTGTTGGTATTCCTTTGCCCAAGTGAAATATAAGCCAACTAGTTATATTTCTCAGACTTTGTTCTCTCCTCCTGATGACAAACATATTGAGAATCTGATATGTGCTTAGCTGATCTGATAATCAAAATTATGAAGAAAATTGAGGCTGTCCTTTGGCATCCAGTCAGTAAGTTTCATTTGCTTAAAGATTAGGTAAAATAATGTCACAGGGTGCCGGTTCTGCCACAATGAATGTCAGCAGAGGTTTTGAACAAATCTGGCTGCTGCATCCTGGTACAGGACACACCTCTCCGATATGCTGTTCTGGGTATAGAAGAAGCCGCAAAAGAACCTCTTTGGCTACTTTTATTCTGGGTAAACATACCCAAGATCTCTATCCAGAACATTACTGCACAGAACTGTGTGTGCACATGTGTATAACTGAATCAAAGTTCTTTCCTGTACCTGTGAACAATTGAGTATGACTCTGCTTAATTTTTGAGCTGCTGTCATAATTTTCTTATTCATCAGAATTAATAGTTTATCATTATAATCACTACTGTAATCATTATCATCACCACTACCAATTATGAGTCCTTTACATGAAGATAAAGGTGGGTAGTATTACTCTCATAGGTAAGGTAACTTTGGTTTAGGGACATAAAAGATGTTTACATAGGAGAATTTTGGCAAAGTCCCTGTTCAAAGTTAGGGTCTTTGGATCCAAATGGGCTTCATTTTACCATCACATCATACTGCATCCAACACATGCCGGCCCCTGGAAGACTTAAAACCTGAGGATTAATGGAGGAGTTTTGCTTCAGTTAGGAACCGCCATCTTTTTTTTTTTAATTTTTTTAATGTTTATTCATTTTGAGAGACAGAACAGAGCATGAATGGGGGAGGGACAGAGAGAGAGGGAGACAGAATCCAGAACAGGCTCCAGGCTCTGAGCTGTCAGCACAGAGCCCAATGTGGGGCTCGAACTCACTGACTGCGAGATCATGACCTGAGCTGAAGTGGGATACTCAACCGATTGAGCCACCCAGGTGCCCCCCCCCCTTTTTAAAAATAGTAACCACCATCTTTAATCTGACCACCTTGGACTTTTAGAAGATGTATAATTTGAAAATAAGAAGATACTTTAGATCATACATGTATGTAAAGGTAATAAAAACCCTACCACATCAAATATAAATCATTGCCCTTTCTATCACTCAGCTCTTAAACTTGTGTTTTTGGGTGATTGCTGCCCACCCACCATCTCATTCACAGTAACCCCTTCCTAAGCCATTCATATCCTTATTCAACAAATATTTTAGAAAGCACCTGCTTTATATCAGGCACTGCTCTAGGAGCTAAAGAAATGGCAGTGAAAGAACAAATACAAAGTCTCATCAGAATTCAGAATAAAAATGTGATGACTAAAATTGATCTTGAAACAGTGATTGGTTTATTTTACTTAGAGTCCAGAAAAACCACTAGTTTTTCTCTTTCCCAATATCACTCTGAATCAAACCACACCCACAACTGAGTCTGTGCATGTCCTGCATGCAGGGCATTATGCTAGGTTCTATGGAACTATCAGAAAAAAAGAAGTCTTGCTCTCAAGTAGCAAGAGTATGAATGCAATGTTTCCAAGAAGTGGGATTTTTCTAAGACTCTTTCTAGGATTCATTCTTTATAATATATCCATTAATGCCTTAGCAAATCACTGCTTGATAAATTCATGAAGCCCTGTGTGTCTTACACGTGTTCCATGGTGTAAGTCTTTAGGGATTAGGCATTTCCACCTGCCAGTGCCATGCCTAGCAAGATCTGATGCAAAAACTATTTCCCTAGCATGCCAATTGGCAAAGGCATGACATTAGGTTTTGTTCTGGCAAACAGATTAGCCCTCTAAGGGTTAATTAGGAAGACAGCCCCTTTCAGGGCCTAGTATTGTTTACTTCAGTCGTTTTCATGCAAACTGCCATGTTTCACTTGGGTACTAATTGTGCCTGATGGACCCATTATTTTGTAATCAGAACAGTTCCTTAGCTAGCTCTCTGGGGGTTAATTAAATGGATGAGGTAGTGCCCCGGATATTACTAGCAGACAGGACCACTTGAATTTCTCACCAACCGCCTTGGAAAAAGTCCTGTTACTATGAACAGTCGGGTTTCGCAGAACCAGTGGTGCCTTCCACAGTTGGAGTTTATTAGGTTACTGTACCAAGACAAGCCCAGCTGATCCATCACTACAGGCCTACCTGGCTTAGCCCTGTTTTGCCTCAGAGGACTTGTGCCAATGGATTCTGGAAACCCAGCCTGCATATAGGCAGCCTGTTGACTGCAGAAGATGATTCCAGCCCCAGGTTAAATATGTACACCTCATGGAAATGTCGGTGTCTTCAAGCTGAAGGCACTTAAAAGCTAGAAGAGCGGCAGTCTACCCTGAGACACTATATTAGACACAGCAAGAGACCACAATGATTGGTAAGGTGATTAGACATTGCTCTGATGTTGTTATGCCACTGCTGTGGCCAATGGGGGCTGACCTTGTAATCTGCCAGTTCTCTTCCCTTTGTGGTTTTTTTTCCCCCTACTGAATTCCTAGCTTAAGAATCTTTGTGTAAAATGATCGCACATTAGTTTTTGTCTCATGTTTTACTTTTCTTTTTTTTTTTTTTTTTTTTTGCAACAAACCCACTGGGATTTAATAACTAGTAGAGAATATTGTGTACTGAGGTGTGGATGAGGAAATGGTGAATTCTAGAGCTCAAATATCTAAGCCTTTCTGTGTTTGGGGCCATTGGAGAAGACAGCAGACCAGAAAAGGGATTTTCTTTTTCTTTTTCTTTTTTTTTTTTTTTTTATATAAGGCTTTATGCCCAGACCCACAATAGCACTTAAAATGAAGTCTTTCTGTTGCATGTAGAAATGTCCGAACTATAATCGTACGTAACTTAGGAAAATGGTCTTTTCCTAAAGTTGTCTATAGAGTTAGCTCTTACACAGTCTTTATGTCAGGACTATGGTGGTTTGCTTGTAGAAAATGTAATGTGGTGGGAAGTGCACATGATAGAGTGTGAAGACCTAAATTCAGTTCTTATTTCTTCCTTGTATTAGTTGCATGATTGGAGCATTTACTTTACTTCTAGTCTCAATTTCCTTACTTTAAAATGTGGATAATTATACTGACCTACTTTCTGCCATAGGATTATTGTAAAAATCACACGGAGCAACTGCCATATATTACATGGCCCAATTAATACTATGTAAATGAAAGACTGGCAGGATTAAAAAATATGCATAGTCCAGAAAAAAATGTTCCAAATGTATTAAGCATTAACAATCAAGTGTAATGTGTAAGCCTTAAAAACAAAAGAATCTGTAATGATGGATGACATTTTATTATATTCCTCCATTTCTATACATACAAACAAAAAAGTATGAATTGTTCCTAGCTGTATTTAGCAATTTCTATATTTTTCCAGAAACTAACCTGATACTGAGGCTTTTTGCCTTGCCTCTATGATACCTTTCTATCAGAGCAAGAAAAATGTCAGAGAAAGTTATGTCCATCTGATGTGGGTAGAAATCAATTGTAGCATTAGGAGTAAAGGTAATACTGGAAATATATTAGGCATGTGAAATGTCCAGAACAGGCAAATCTGTAGAGATAGAAAGTAGATGACTGGTTGCCAGAGTGACTGCTAATGAGTACAGGACTTTTTGGGGAATTGATGAAAGTGTGGTGATGATTGCACAACCCTATGAACACCCTAAAAACCATTGAATTGTACATTTAAAATAGGTGCATTGTATTATATGTAAATTATGTCAGTAAAGCTGTTATTCAAAAAAGTACATTTAGAAATTTTATATATATGTATATATATAATTATATATGTATAATGCATGTATGTGTGTAAGTACATATACGTATTATGATATATATTAGGACACATGGTGCTAGAACTGGATATTGATGAACGTATGGCCCTGAAATGGAATATACTGATTCCTCAATGAAATCTTTGAATAGAAAAAGAGGAAGAGCAGAAGGTAGTTATCAATCCTGTAGCAATACAGAGTAATACTAAGGACTGCATTCCATGGGAATCTGGCAAGCTGTATCAGCTTCACATCTGAATCTGGTATCTGACCTCTCTCTTCCAGTATAAGTTTTTTTTTTTTATCTGTGTCTGTAATGTTTAAACATCTGAGCACTATCAAGCCTGTCCCTCTGGGAAGTTCCAACAAAGCATTGGTCTTAAGACTTTCTGGCAGTGATACAGAATACCTTTATGCCCTTTCATGCCCCCAACTCATCCCACTTACTCCCAGTGCTTAAGAAATAAACTATATATAAAACTCATAATTACACAAATCATATACTAACAATATGTATTAAAATATAGTAAATATATATAACTATTATATATGTATATATAACTATTATACATGTATATATATATACATATATATGTGTATATATATGTGTGTATATATATATATATATATATATATATATATATATATAAAACATACCTAGGAAAATGTAAATGTTTAATAGTAGATTACATTACATTGAATAAGGTGTATTTTTTAATGTCTTAGGAATTGCAGTGTCTTCATCCCATCAGCTAATCTCAGCCAATCTATTACATTTTAAAAAGTCCATATTTTAAAATTCCTTGATAAATTTGGATTTTTTTTTCCTAATTAGACTTACTGTGTTGACCTTGTAAATTGGCTGGAAGGCTATATTAGAAATTACAGGAAAGTCTATTTTGCAGTTTGCCTATAGTTCATCTGTGTTTGTATAATTTTTATTTCTGCTGTATCTTCAAACTGTGGTTTGCTGGCAGAGTGTTTTTGAAAGCCATTTATCTATTTTGTGACATGTAGTTTAAGCCCAGGAATAGAAACTTTGAACTTAAATTAAGCAACTGCAGTATGTTGAAAAACCAGGATTGAATTAGGTCATCACTTTTATACCTATGTATGGTAGCACTTCCTCTCTTGCCTTAAACTACTTTGAGTACCTTTTGCAATATAGACTGTGTATGGAAGACAATGAGTATTTTAGATAGCTGTAAAGTTTTTCTTAATTAGAAAAAATGTATGAATATAAATTCTATTTTCTTTTGGCATGGTAGTGATTGTATTGCACACCTTCACTCCCACCGTTAGTGAGAGCAACCAATGTTGGAGTCTACTGGAATAGATTTTAGTGATGAAAGCATCAAATATTTTGACCTATTAAGGCTTTTAATATCAACTAGCAGCTGGAGTTCTTCATTAGCAAACATAAACAGCTAAGAGGGATGATTTTTGAATTGGTAGAGCTGTTTATTGAGAACTGCCTAAATGTCAGGAATTATGCTTATCTCCAGAGATATAAAAATGACCAAATCATTTTTTTTGCTTTAAGATAGCTCAAAGCATAATAGGGGTCAAGATACAGTGTGGTATGTCTTATGATGTAACAGTACATAGGAACAGAGAGGGCATTAGGGAAGGTTGTCAATGATTGAGCTTTCTCTTGAAGAATAAGGAATTAACTTCAGGTAAAAGTAGGAGAAGAAGAGCCTGGGAAGAGAGAAGATTCTATTTGTTGTTCACAGAAAATATCTATTGACCACAGTCTCAATGAGCAGTTAGTAAGTGGGAGATCTGGTGTTCACATCCTTTTATTCTGGATTCTCAACCCTACTGCTTTATAAATTACATAAAGAAGAGAGATCTCTTTTTCACTTGGACGGTTCTCTTAATATGCCTTGTTAACTGGCAAGCACTGTGTACAAGGCCCATTTTAACAATATGGACTGGAATTTCCCAAAGTGTATCTTGTAGAACACTAGTCCCTGACAATGCTTAGTGACAAATGATTCCATGGTTAAATAATATTAAGAAAGGTTGAATACTGTCTCCTTTTTGTAGATTGACAGTATCCATTAACATAGAGTTTTGAGAAGTCCTGCAAATAACAACTAAGAAAAGCTTAACCTTGCTTAGCTTGATGATTCTGAAATGAGTTAGGCATGGAATGTATTTCCTTGGGAATATATTTCCTCTGAACAAAGACTTTGGAAAAAATTAGTGTATCCAATACCTTATCAGGATAGACAAGAACAAGTTGGTTTAATGCAGACTTTTTTGGTAATGAATTATCAATTACCCCATTTGTAAGTATAACACTTGTAACTTCAAAAGTAGAATAGCAAACATTATATCAACCTGTAGATTTTAATTGTATTTCATAGTGCTCTGCAGTCATTTTATATAGGGTTCTCTATGGAAAGTGCTTCTAAGATTAACCTAAATTAAGACAGTCTCTTAACATCTAATATAACATAGTATTTTTGTAAAAACAATGTAGCATTTTAATCTAAGGTCATATCCATTCCTGTCATTCTATAAAAAAATAATGGGCTGAGTGTGAAGATGCTAAAGATAGTATGACACTTCACTGCAAAAGAAATGCCAGCATATCAACTTTCTGTATAAATCTTTGGAGTTGCAAGTGACAAAAATACAACTCAAATAAGCTTAACCATGGGCCCTGGTTCTTCACCATACACCAACAGAATGGCTGGTGTCAGCTTCAAGATCATTCTTAGAGCAGCAGATCCCAAAATATATTTTCCTTGATAGATCCTGCCATTGACTGATTGGCTTAGGCTGATCACTTTGCCAGGAGCAGAGTTGTCCAGTCAGGTCTGGGTTATATGCAAATCACTGGAGCATCACTGGATGGGAAGGAGATTAGATGAACCACATGAACTCTTCATATTTATCAAAGGATGTGGGAAGGGTAATTTTCCCATGGAAAGAGTGCTTAGGATGAAAACATAAACTCTTCACAGTTGCCATATCCTACTCTGAAACCAATATAGGTTGTGACCACATAGATGAAGCAAGACTTACTCAAATTATGACCAAAGGCTTCAAATAGGACTAAAGAAAGCTATTTAAAATTTTAAAAGATACTGAATTTTCAGAATATATCTCTTAAAAAAAGATAAATTTTTAAAGTAACATAGCAGATGGTTAACAAAGAAGAATTCAGTTTTTTCTTCCATGAAAACCTAACTTAAAAGCAAGCCTAGTTTTTTTTTTTTTATGCAAGTCCATGATAGTAATGAAAAATGATGAGAAAATGTATTGAAGCCCTTAATGTTCCAGTGAAGAGTCCAATTCAGTGTGGAAGCCACAAAAGTACTTCACCCTTGATTACAGTTGGGCCTTCTTCCTTTTCTAAGTTCTTATGCTTTATGCATATAGACTTGACATAAATGTCTTGAGACCCAACAGAGATGCAATATTGAGCATGAAAGAAATGGGAAAGGCGTACGATCCATTCAGAGTCCACGTCTGGGACTTATTCCTCTGAGCAGCCCTTCTCCACCACCTATGCCTTCCTTCTCTATCAGGATGCTATCAAGCCACTTAAAAACAGAGGAGAAGACCATGTGACTACAGGGAAAAGGAAGAGAATTTGAGATCTTCTCTATCATAAGGAATTAAACCTGCAAGAATGTAAGAAATAAAGCCAATTCATACAGGAGGATAAATCATAAGGAAAAGAAGAAAAGAGTTTTCAGCATTTTGCTTTGAAATGCATTCTGTAAGTAAAGCATACTATGATTTCTAGAAATTCTTGATTAAAATCTACCTTCCCTCTGGGAGGCTACGCATTTTATTGTTAAGGTTTATTTCAGGGAGGTGGAGGGAAGGTTTGTTTTCATCAGAAAGCAAATTAAGTTTTAGTAAAGCCTATGTGAAAGGTGTTGACATTTTAGAAAAATAGAAAGGAATCTCTCATTTATATAATATTGTAACCTTAGGCAAGTGGGAAAGACTGAAGAATGTGTGAAAGTAGTGTTCAGATAGTTGAAAGGCTATATTTATAAAATAACAGTATTAAAAAACAAAGACTTAGATGTAAGTGTAAAAACTTAACACTTAAAAAACCTTGGAAATCATAATTTATAATATAATCATCTCTATTTATGACTTGATACCCATGGATAATATCAATATGCTTTTTTGGGTTTTACTTATAAATCTATTTACTATAATTTTCTATTTATTAGGAGAGTCACTGTTCACCAAAAGAAAGACAAACTCAAATCATTGCTACTCCTTCTTTACTTTAGAGGTAGGAATAAAAAGAAGCACTGATAAGAATTTTAAGTTTCCTGTTTCTAAAAGCTTGATAAATATTGGCTATAGAACTTCAAACTTCATCCAATAAATATAACATATATTAATTCTCTAAAATTCATAACATATTGTGTGTCAGTTAAGGTATAGACAGGAAGAAGTCAGTGTATATGCATGTGGGTGTGGCAGTAACACAGCGAGACCAAGGCAGGTCTTACCAAATGTCTGTCTTCTGATCAATTACTAATGACCTTTTGACACCTTCTGGTGCCTCTAAGTAAAAATGCTAAAAACAGCCAAACCAGCAAAAATGCAAAGTCACAAGGAAAGACTGAGATGCAACCACAGTTCCTCTAGCTCAACTGAGAGGAAAAGAAGGTGAGAGAAGATCCTAGATTCTCCATGAATTTGTCTCTCATGCTTCTCTTGTGGTCAGCATTTCTCTTACCAGCCTGATAAGTACATGAAAGGAAAAGGTCACCAGTGCATCTCAGAACATGGGCACCTTGAGTTCTATTACAGTCTCCTCCCTTCTCCCATCAGAGCCCCGCCCCCACATCACACTTAGGTACAGCTCTATAACATTATCAATTCTATTCTCTGGATTGTGTTTTCTACCTGCTGGTCCACCACTTGTTTCTGCTCTTCAGGGAATGCTGGGTCAGTGGCACAATGTGGGCTAAGGTTGCCCTGTGTAAAAGGTGTCTGTAATAAGTTTACATTTTTAAGTAATAGCATTGGCTGGTGGAGGGGGATAAAATTTTCACCGAAGTTACAAATAGATCAGACATCTCCCCTAGTTCTGAAAGGCAAGATATCTATGAAAGTTGTTGTCCATAGAGTACCTTTGGACAAATCTCGTGAGCATGGTATATTGGAAAAGAGTTTGCTTTTTTTGGTGTGATGAGCTTTATCTTGAATCACATAATTATGTGACTCCAGATAAGGAATTTCGAGCTTCATTTTCTTCTTTTTCTTATCTACAGTAGATATTAGCTTGCTCATTCAGTATGTATTTATTATAGCAAACACTTTGTGACATATTCTATACAAATTACTAGAGATACAGAAGTGCATATAGTGGACCCTCAACAACCTGTAACTGATAGTAAGCACTGACTATATAGTACTTGGCCTTCCTTCCCTCCCCTGACCATGACTATTGTTAATTAATAGTTGTTTATATTTTATTGAATATCTTTCCTGGGGCTAGCTATTGAAAATAATACTGCTATTATTATTACTGATAATAATAAATCAGGAGCCATAATCCCATTTGCAAGCAACTTATGGTCCAGCTGGGAAGACATAATCAGCTTTGAGAATCAAAAGTAGCTGAGATTATTCCCTGCCTTTAGCATTTATATCCCTGCTTTTTTAAAAATACCAGTATCCAATATAGACCTATTATATCAGAATCTTGTCTGAAGTCTGGACATGACTTTATTTTAAAATTGTCCAGGTGATCCTAACTCACAGCGAGAGTTGAGAACCTCTAGACTAGAGGTTTAGTTTGCAACCCCTGACACTGGCCATAATGCCTTGATTGTAAACACTACCTGAACCTGCAACAAACTATGGTATTCCAGAAAAGGACTCAGAACCAAATTTGAGTGCAGATTTTTATTTATGCATATATACAATAAGTGAACTACAGTATGAATTATCTAGTGTCTGCAAGCTCAAATAACTTTCACATAAAATTTCCAAATAATTGGTATTTTCCTGTGAGGACACACTTCCATGCCAAATTTATTGCATTTGAGAACTAATTGATGTCCCGTCTCTCCCACTTACCTTTGATCTCCTTGGGGCTTTAATTCATCATCTGTCATTGTGAGACCCTTTCTGTCTGAAAGCTTGGGAGTGAATAGCAGAGGTTCTTTCTTGCTGTGAGAGCTAGGATTGCTCAGTCCCATCCTTGAGGACCTGTGCCACAAGTTCACATGAAAAATCCATGCTATAAAATTAAGTGTCGAGTGCTGGTGATGAAGGACCTCCTGGCTGCATTGTGTCCTCCCTGGCAGATGGTGCTAGAGCCAGTCCTGGCCTGTCTGTGTGAAATGATGTGCTCAATAGTAACAACCAACAGTCCCAGAACTATGCTCTTTGACTTGGTGGAAGCCCCCAAATTCCCTACAGTGGATACTGCCTCCTATGCATGAGGTGTGAGCAGTGTGCTTTGTGTTGAAGCGGAAATAATGTTCAAATGATAGCCTAATAAACTAGTCATTACTTCTAATTGCTGGTATTAGTACTTTAAATTTCTATTCTTGAGGATTATTGTTGTATTCATTATTAAGCAGTTCTCAAACTTGAAGCACTTTCCTACTTTGTCAAAGATCAAGTTGCCATAGGAATATATTTGGACTTTTTCAGAATTCATAATTTTGTTGTTCAATTCACTGCAGAGAACTGCGTGCTTCTTTAATGAATTAAAATTTAAATTTGGAACACTGGCTGGGCCCAATTCACCCACTGCTGATTCAGAGCTCCTTAGCATATCAAAGTGATGAGACCACAGTGCAAGAGACAACCCAAACTGTATAATGAGAGACAGGACACATGGAATTGGAGGCAATGCCTACAGTGCCCAGGGCAATTGTGACTTTGAATATTCTATACTCAGTTTTGTTGTTAAATGCAAGAATTTCAACATTTCACTGTGCAAACTCTGCATCCCAGACTCTTAAATATTCTTAACCTATGTATCCTTTTTTTGGGGGGGGGGGGCGGCGGAGGTGGGCAGAGGATGGCATGGTTCTATGACAGGCACACCTTTATTCTTGATCATAACTCTGTTTAAAACACTACATCACCTTGCAAATTTCCTCAAGTTCCAGTGATGCTGTTTTATTGGAAAGAAGGAGGCTGCTACAGAAGAAAAATGGTACTTTGGAATTTGAAAGGGTATGATCGGAATGCAACTGTTATACTAGGTAGGCAAGGTTTGAAATCTTACCGAGACTCCCTTTGGGGTTTACTGTGAAGATTAAAGGTCAAAAATGAGGTTTGAGTGAGATCATCAGGATATAATCAGATCTAAGAGGTAGAGATTTATATCTGTTGTTCCCTGCTTTATCACCAATGCCTAGAACAGTGCCTGGTATGTAATATTCATTTAATAAGTACATTTTTGGATAAGTAAATATCACATATGCAAATAGCCAAAAGACCTGTTGCATATGGGTATTCAACAAATGGAATTTGCTAGGATTGTTTCCAGAATTAATGAGAGATATGAAAAATAATGTATACTCAGTAGACCAGATGTAAGAACGTAGAATGCTGTAGAGAGATACTTTGAAAATAGATTAACTTTTCTGCGGGAGACTGAGGATTTGTCATATTTGTTACGAACTTGTTCCAATAATGTCTGAGTGTATCCTTTCTTATGGGCTTGGTCTTTCCATTGGAGTAAACAAAATTTATACTGGCTGAGAATGCTGGAGTTAGGATGATGTCTGTTTTTCTGATACCATGAAATGTGCCTCACCTAGCTGTCACAGCCAGAAGTCCTCCTGAAATGATGGTTGTCACACAGCATTATATATAGGTAAATAAAAGCATGGAGAATATCTTGGAGAAAGGGGTTAGCTAAAAACAGAACTGTGTTTCATCCTTTCTTCAATTTCTTCTGATAGGATAGCATACAAATGTTCAAATTTGGTGATTTTACCTGAAGGAAGAAGGTAACAAAGTGAACATACAATACGCTTCATCTAAAATCACCAAATTTGAACATTTTCCCACATGCACACAAGTGCTCTCTCAATATATATTCACAGACCTATATAATAAATACATAAACATTTTAATGGCATAAATATTTGTAAATAAATTACAAACGATGGCATATTGTTCCGACTATTTAATTATTTCAGCATGTATGTGTGAGTACCTACAATTCTCTTCTACATAACCATGAAAACATTAGTACATATAAGGCATTTGACAGTGGTAGGATAACATTATTTATGATCCATACTCAAATGTCCCCAATTATCATAGTGATATCCTTTTAACTGTTATCCCAGGGTGGGGAGTATTAGTATTAAGGGGTGCCTGGGTAGCTTAGTTGCTTGAGCGTCCAACTCTTGGTTTGGGCCCAGGTCATGATCTCCCAGTTCGTGGGACTGAGTCCTGTGTCAGGTTCTACACTGACAGCACAAAGCCTGCTTGGGATTCTCTCTCTCTCTCTCTCTCTCTCTCTCTCTGCCCTCCCCTGCTTGCTCTCTCTCTCTCTCAAAAAAAAATAATTACAAAAAAAATTTGCTAGGTGAATACATGGATGATGATAATGCCACAAAGCGCTTGATGCTGCCATGTTGCACATTGCTAATGTGCATAAGGATTTTATATACATTTATCACATTTTCAGACACAAATTTTCAGTTAAGAGATAACTAAGTCCATGACAGAACGAGAATTCAAAATTATTTTTAATTTATAATGGGAACATTTTAAAGTTTTTAAATAATGTTTACTAATAATTTAAGGAATACTAAATTAAATAGTTTAATAAAAACATAATCCTCCTCTGTTAGCACCTCCGCATTTTCCATTTTACATACACATGCATTTACCTTTTTACAGTCAGAATAGCATATATCCTAAAGATATAAAATGCAAAAGTACATGTATGTTGCTTTTTTCATTGATTATGTTGTTTTAAACATTTCTATGTATTCATAACTATTTTAATTACTGCATAATATTTCAGTGAGTTGATTTTATTGAATCTCTTCCTCTAAGACATTTATGCTTTTTTTTAGTCTTTTGGAATCATACATAGCTGTTCTGTGCATACATTTTTGTTTCTGTTGAATTATGTCGTTAGAAGAAATTCTAGAGACTAAAATGACTGGATAGGAATATATTCATCTTTTTTATTCTTCAATTTTGCTTTCCAAAAGTAGTATATCAAATTAAATGGTCACTCTAAATAAGTGAAAATAACAGATTGCCTACACTTTGACCGGCAATAAGAACAATGTTTCTAACTAACTAGCTACTTTAATAGGCAATGAACAGTAAATTATCTCATCAAGGATGGTCTTCATCAAGGATGGTCTTCTCCCCTGTGTTTCTTTATTATTGATATTTCACTATGTATTTTTGTATTCATATCATGGCTTGTTTTGTTTATAGGTGTTTTTTTGTATTTTAGTGAGTGTCTCCTCCTTTGATGTATTTGAGCACAGACCAAGTTTACAGGAAAAGATTGCTAAATTACAAAGGAAGTTGATCTAGATTAGCGATTTCTATTTTATTTATTTATTTATTTATTTATTTATTTAATTTACTTGTTTGTTTATTTGAGACAGTGAGTGGGGGAGGGGTAGAGAGAGGGGAAGAGAGAGAGAATCTTAAATGGGGCTCAATCTCATGACTGTCTGTGAGATCATGACCTGAGCCAAAATCAAGAATTGGACACTTAACTAACTGAGCCACCCAGGTGCTCCTTTTTAAAATTAATTAATTGGGGCGCCTGGGTGGCGCAGTCGGTTGAGCGTCCGACTTCAGCCAGGTCACGATCTTGCCCTCTGTGAGTTCGAGCCCTGAGTCAGGCTCTGGACTGATGGCTCGGAGCCTGGAGCCTGTTTCCGATTCTGTGTCTCCCTCTCTCTCTGCCCCTCCCCCGTTCATGCTCTGTCTTTCTCTGTCCCATAAATAAATAAAAAACGTTGAAACAAAATAAATAAAATAAAAATAATTAATTAATTTATTTATTTATGAGTGAGAGAGAAAGAGAGAGAGAGAGAGTGTAGATGAGTAATTTCAAAGTGTAGGTTGAGGACCACTAACATCAGCCAGAAACCACAGTTGTTAGGCATGCAAATGAGTGGAGCCCACCCCAGAAGTCAATCAGGTAGCAATCTATGTTTGTTTTTTTTTTTTAAGTTGACTATTTATTTTTGAGAGAGAGAGAGAGAGAGAGAGAGAAAGAATCCCAAGCAGACTGCGCACTGTCAGCGTGAAGCCCAATATGGGGCTCAAATCCACAAACTGCAAGATAATGACCTGAGCTGAAATCAAAAGTCGGATGTCCAACCAACTGAGCCATACAGGCACCCGATAGTCTGTTTTAACAAGACCCCCAGGTGATACTGATGAATGCTCAAGTTTGAAAACTACTAACCTAGATGAACTCTAATGTCCTTTACAACTCTAAAGTTTGACTCTTAATTGTTTATCACACAAAAGTAAACTATATTTGTGAATAGATGAGTTGTGTACTGCATCTAAAGTAAGTTAATTTTTGAAATAACAGACCTCATTTTTAAGTGGTGCATCCAATAGATGGCTTCATGATGTCATCCCTAAGAAAGTGTTTCAGTTGAACCTCAAGTATCCCAATAAATGCATGAAAGTCTCCAATACATAAATACCAAGCTTTGTCCATTAGTGAAGGCATAGAGCACCCTCATTGTATACCTATTTTTTTTGAAAGCACAGATGTGTAAATGAAGGAAACATTGAGGAATGATCCTCATTTTCCTCTTTCTTTTTCCTCATCAAACTGAATTGAAGTCTCTGAGGGTGGGTAGAATTAGATGGCAAAATTCAATTTCTTGTAGCTAGGGCACAGTAGATGTTGAATTCCCCTTGCCACTCACCCATTTGTTTCTTCCACCATGCTGTGAATTCCTTTGGCATTGGGACAATGTCTCATCTATCTTTGTATCTACCATGGTGCTTAGTGCAGTGCTTGTGAAACATCAGTGCTCAATCATTGTTTATTAAATGTAATGTGTTCCATGTGGTAAATTCCCCAGGTTTAAAAATATGTTTTCCATATGAAATGAAAGTATTATGATTAAATAAAACAGGGAAGCATAGAACCCTTGGATCCCAAAACTAAAGACAACCATTATTTACATTTTATAGTGATTATTCTTGATCTTTTTTCCATTTTCTAAAGCTTTGTTCTACATGGCTATATAATCTAACTTGGCATTAAATTTTAAATTCTTTTTTCCCTTTATCATTGTGTATTAAGGAATCAAATTACATGATACAACTACATGTGCCAAGAGAATACATATTTTTAAATTGCTAGAGCTGATTTAATTTTCTCATCAACCTGGTAAGTAGTTGGAACACTTAAACTTGATGATTGATGTCTTAGTCTTTTCTAGCTTAAACAGCCTGTGTCTGTGAAAGAGTCAGTAAAGTTCAACCCTCTTCCTTCCTCAGGATTGGGTTAAATCTAAGCATATTTCAGATTTCCTTCCCTCCCTCTGCCTCTTTACAAGATAGCATCTGGGAGGATTTTGTTTGTTTGTTTGTTTGTTTGTTTGTTTGTTTGTTGGGAGCAGGGAGGTGAGGTGGACAGGTAAATGGCTTATGTGAGATCATGGTATTGGGGAAAAGAGTTTTCAGGTTTTTCTTTTCTTCCAAAGCCTACTTCTGCCAGCTCACTGGCCACCTCAGAACCCTCATATCCACCTTCCTGAGCTTACTGAGACAGTGAGAATCCAGAATGGAATATGCATGAAGGATTTGGAGGGAGTCAGGGGAACTGTTTTTATGCTCATCTATTGAGCCATCTTTATTAACCAGTTTTACACCATCTCTCCTACATTACTTTGGATGTCATCTTGAGTTGAAGGTGAGGTTCTTCCAAATGGACAAAATGTAACAGCCCTGTGCCTTCAGCTTTCTCTTCAACATTGGGAAGAGTCTCCCCACACTTGAAAACATCTGCTTCATAGGAAAAGTCAAGACACATGAGCTTCTCACCTACCTCTCCTAATTCTCCCTTCTTTCTGGACTCTCCCTTGTGTCAGCATGGGTTAAATTGTTCCCTCATCTTGCCTGGTTAGAACTACCGTATTGTTGATTCTACATTTTCTGTGTACTTAAAAAAATGAAACCAAACAAATCTCAAAACATTTTCATGAGGCTAAACTCTTTTTTCTCCCAGTGATTATCAAAATAAGTGTACTGTTAATACCCTTTACCTTTTTACCCATCCCCCCACCCTTCTCCCCTCTGTTAATGATCTGTTTTCTATAGGTAAGAGTCTGGTTTGGTGTTTGTCATTCTTTTAAATGGCTGAATAATATTCCGTTGTGTATGCCGCATCTTCTTTATCCACTAATCTGTCATTGGACACTTGGGCTGCTTCCATAATTTGGCTATTGTAAATAGTGCTGCAATAAACATACAAGTGCATATATCCTTTTGAATTAGTGCTTCCATATTTGAGTAAATACTTAATATCGAGGTTACTGGATGGTAGGGAAGTCCTATTTTTAATTTTTTGAGGAAACTCAATACTGTCTTCTGCAGTGACTGCACCAATTTGCATTCCCACCAACAGTGCACAAGGGTTTATTTTTCTCCACATCCTCACCAATACTTGTTATTTCTTGAGTTTTAATTTTTAGCCATTCTGACAGGTGTGAGGTGATATCTCATTGGTTTTGATTTGTATTTTCCTGATAATGAGTGAAGTTGAGCATCTTTTCATGTGTCTTGTGGCCATCTGTGTCTTCTTTGGAAAAGTATCTGTTCTGTCTTCTGCCCATTTTTAAATTGGTTTATTTCTTTTTTTGGTTCTGAGTTACAGAAGTTCTTTATTTTGGGTACTAACTCTTTATCAGATATTTCATTTGCAAATATATTTTCCCATTCTGTAGATGATCTTTTAGTTTTGTTGGTTATTTCCTTTGCTGTGAAGAAGGTTTTTTTTTTTCTTTTTTGATATAGTCCCAATCGTTTTTTGCTTTTGTTTCTCTTGCCTCAAGAGACATATCTAGAAAAAAATCTTGCTATGGCTGATGTCAGAGAAATTACTCATTGTGCTGTCTTCTATGATGTTTATGGTTCCTGGTCTCAAATTTACTTTCTCACCCATTTTGAGTTTACTTTTGTGTATGATGTAAGAAAGTGGTCCAGTTTCATTCTTTGGCATGCACCTGTCCAGTTCTCCCAACACCAATTGTTGAAGAGACTGTCTTTTCCCCATTACATATTCTTCTCTTTTGTTGAATATTAATTGACCATTTAACTGTGGGTTTGTTTCTGGGCTTTCTATTCTGTTCCATTGATCTATGTATCTGTTTTTATGCCAGTACCATACTATTTTGATTACTATAGTTTTGTAGTATAACTTGAAGTCTGGAATTGTGATACCTCCAAATTTATTTTTCTTTTTCAAGATTGCTTTAGCTCTTCAAGGTCTTTTGTGGTTCCATACAACTTTAGGGTTGATTGTTCTCATCCTCTGCAAAATACTGTTTGTATTTTGATGGGGATTGCATTGAATATGTAAGTTGCTTTGGGTAGTATAGATGTTTTGACAATATTTGTTTTTACAATCCATGACCATGTAATGTCTTTCCACGTGTTTGTGTACCTTCAGTTTCTTTCATCAGTGTTTATTGTTTTCAGAGAACAGGTCTTTTATCCCCTTGCTTAAGCTTATTCTGAGGTATTTTATTATTTTTGATGCAATTGTAAGTGGGATTGTTTTCTTAATTCCTCTTTCTGCTGCTTCATTATTAGTGTATAGAAATGCAACAGATTTCTGTAGATTAATTTTGTATCCTGTGACTTTACTGAACTCATTTTTCAGCTTTAGTGGTTTTCGGTGGAGTCTTTCAGGTTTTCTGTATATAGTATTAGGTCATCTGCAAATAGTGAAAGTTTTATCTCTTCTTTACCAAATAGGATGCTTTTTATTTCTTGTCAGGTTGGTGTGGCTAGGACTTCCAGTACTATGTTGAATAAAAATGGTAAGAGTGGACATCCTTGCCTTGTTGCTGACCTTAAGGAAGAACTCTGGTTTTCACCATCGAGTATGATGTTAGATGTGGTTTTTTCATATATGGCCTTTATTATGTAGAGGTATGTTTCTGCTAAACCTGTTTTGTTCAGGGTTTTTCATCATGAATGCATGTTGTACTTGGTCAAATGTTTTTTCTTGCATCTATTGAAATGATCATATAGTTTTTATACTTTCTCTTATTGATGTGATGTAGCATATTGACTGATTTGTGAATATTAAATCAACCTTGCATCCCAGGAATAAATCCCACTTGATCATGGTGAATGATTTTTTAATGTATTGTTGGGTTCTGTTTATGAGTATTTTGTTGAGGATTTTTGCATCTATGCTGATCAGAGATACTAGCCTGTAGTTCCCTTTGTTAGTGCTGTCTTTATTTGGTTTTGGTATCAGGGTAATCTTGGCCTCATAGAATGAATCTGGAAGTTTTCCTTCCTCTTCTATTTCTTTGGAATAGTTTGAGAAGATTAGGTATTAACTCTTCTTTAAATGTTTGAAGAATTCACTTGGGACTTTTGTTTCTTGGAAGTTTTTTGATTACTGATTCAATTTTATTGCTGATAATCAGTTTGTTAAACCTTTCTCTTTCTCTCTGATTTAGTTTTGGTAGGTTATATGTTTTTAGGAATTTATCCATTTCTTCTAGGTTGTTCAACATGTTGGCATGTAATTTTTCATAATATTCTCTTAAAATCCTTTGTATTTTTGTAGTGTTGGCTGTTCTCCTATATTTCTGATTTTGCTTAAATCCTCTCTTTTTTTTTTTTGAGTCAGCCTAAAGGTGTGTCAGTTTTGTTGATTTTTTTCAAAGAACGAGTTTCTGATTTCATTGATCTGTTCTTTTTTGTTTGTTTGTTTCTGTATCATTTATTTCTGCTCCAATCTTTATTATTTCCTTCCTTTTGGCACTTTTAGGTTTTGTTTATTCTTTTTCTAGCTCTTTTATGTATAAGGTTATATTGTTTATTTGAGATTTGTCTTGCTTCTTGAGATACACCTGCATTGCTATATACTTCCCTCTTAGAACTGCTTTTACTGCATCCCAAAAGTTTTGAACTGTTGTGTTTTCATTTTCATTTGTTTCCATGTATTTATTGATTTCTCCTTTGATTTCCTGCTTGACCTATTTATTGTTTAGTAGCATATTATTTAATCTCCATGTATTTGTGGTCTTTCTAGATTTTTTTCTTGTGGTTGACTTCTAGTTTCATAGTGCTGTGGTAAGAAAAGATGCATGGTATGACTTCAGTCTTTTTTAATTTGTTGAGAATTGTTTTGTAGCCTAGTAAGTGATACATGCTGGAAAATATTCTATGTGTACTTTAAAAGAATGTATATTCTGTTGTAGGGTTGAGTATTCTGAATATATCTGTTAAATCCATCTGTTCCAATGTGTCGTTCATAGTCACTGTTTGCTTGTTGAGTCTATGTTTGGATGATCTGTCCATTGATGTAAGTGGGGTATTAAAAGCACCCTACTATTTTCATATTACAATTGATTATTTTTTGTTAATTACTTATTGCTTTATTTATTTGGGTGCATAAATATTAATAATTCTTACATCCTTTCGTTAGTCTTCCCTTAATGATTATATAGTGCCCTTGTTTATCTCTTGTTACAGTGTTAAAGTTTTTTTCAAATATAAGTATTGCTATCCTAGCTTTCTTTCAACATCCATTTGACTGATAAATATTTTTCCATCCCTTCACTTTCAATCTGCAGGTGTCTTTAAATCTGAAATGGGTCTCTTCTAGGCAGAGATGGGTCTTATTATTCTTTTTATTTATTCAGTTACCCTATGTCTTTTGATTACAATATTTAGTATATTTACATTGAAAGTGATTATTCATAAGTATGTATTTATTTATTGCCATTTTTACTTGTTTCATTGTTGTTTTTGTAGTTTATCTCCATTGCTTTCTTCTCTTACTTTTTTCTCTCACCATAAGTTGACTTTCTCTAGTGATATGCTTGGATTCATTTCTCTTTATTTTTATATATTTGTTGCTGGATTTTGATCTGTGATTACCATTAGGTTGGTATATAGCATCCTCTGCATATAGCAGTCTGTATTAAGTTGATGGTGGCTTATGGTTAAACCCACTCTTTACTCCTCCTCTTCCTATGTTTTAGGTATATGGTACTATACTTTACATCCTTTTATTTTGTGAGTCCCTTGACTGATTTTTACTTATTTTTACTGCTTTTGTGCTTCCTACTTTTCTTATTCTTACTTATGGTCTTTCCTTTCCACTCAGAGAGTCTCCTTTAACACTTCTTGTAGGGGTGGTTTAGTTGTCATGAACTCCTTTAACTTTTGTTTGTCTGAGAAACTCTTTATCTCTTCCTCTATTCTGAATGATCTAGCCTTGCTGGATAGATCTGAAGATTTTTGGCTGAAAAACCTGAAGATTTTCTTTTCAGCTCTTTGAATGCATCATGGCACTCCCTTCAGGCCTGCAAACTTTCTGTTGTAAAATCTGCTTATAGCTTTATGGAGTTTCCCTAGTATGTAGCTGTCTTCTTTTTTCTTGATGTTTTTAAAATTCTCTTTAACTACTATATGTTTTGGTGTGAACCTTATAATGCCAAACTATTCATGTGAAAAAAAGGGCAACTTTGAAATTTGGAAATTCCTGCTGTTACTTCACAAATGTGACTTTCAGATAGTCTCCTAGGAAAGTCTTTTTTGAGAATTAAAGCTGACCAATGATATCTGAGGCAGTGTCCATTTCTTGTTCCCTGGGATAGTAACCTCATTGCTCAGCTACAACTTAGCATTTTTAATTGAGAGGGAAATATAGAATGTCCATTTAAAATGTCTGAGTATTAAATATGTTAAAATTACATCAAAAACATCCCAGCATGTCATGATGTTATGCACTGATCACTGTGATAGATGCATGTATATCAATTTATTTAGTCTTTGAGTTTAATTTATTCCTTTATTCTCATTTTACAAATGATACAATGAAGTTCAAAAATAACTTCCCCTAGGTTCCCCAGAGAGGGCATTCTTTCAACTATATTTAACCAAAAGCACACACCACTGTTTATTTAACTACTTATCCATATTTGGACATTTATGTTGGCTCAAGTTGTTTTAAAGGCAGATTTACAATCTCTAGTACAAGGAACAGGAGTTTAGAATTCAAAGGTTACTTGAAACCCTGTGATTAAAAACTTAGAGATTGAAAGATAAGTAAAAGATATATCACCTATCAATTGCAATTTGATGACCTTAGTTGGGACTTGATCCAAACACAATGTAAAAAATAGAATTTTTTTTAAATGGAATTAATTGGAGAAAGTGAACATTGATTAAATGGATATTTGATGATAATAAGGAAGTTTTGAGTTTCTAGCTTTCACTGACTTTTAAAGAGTTTTTAGAGATATATACTGAATTATTAAAAATGTAATCAGGTCAGGATTGTTTCAGTCTAATACAAGGGTGGAGGATTGGGTGGAGATGAGGAGGGCAGATGAAAAAAAACTGGCCATAATTTAATCATTGCTGAAGTTTGGTGATGGGTACATGGGAATTCATTATCTCATTCTTTTGTATATGTTTGAAACTTTTCATAAAGAAATATTTTTAAAAATAGAGCAACAGCTACAATAGCATTTCCTATACTTTTTAAGCTTTGAACAAGGAAGTGTTCTTTTTTTAATATTATTAAGCAGATAGACATTTGCATGATTTTGGTTCCCATCTCCTCCTCACCCTCAACCACATTTCTTTTACATACTGTATATCACTCAACAGATTACTTTTGGGTGAGCTTTCTCAAATGAAAATTCTTCCTCCATATGAGGTATAAAGAGTAGTCAATGCTCTTAAGTGATGTGTGTATGTATGTGTTGAGGACACATGATCAACGCACTTGGTAAGCAAGCTGGTTCTCTGAAATAGGACTTGCCAGAGCCTTATTATTCCACTCTTACTACAATTTTAACATGTGTCTGAGGAAGTGTTTCCCCTGCCAGGCAGCAAGGAAATTTGAAAAGTGCCAGCTTCAAATGCCCAAGAGGTACACACTGACATCTTCTACTTGTCTGGTCAGTGCAGCCAGACTGTCCCACAGAGTGTCTCATTAGCACCAGGGGTTAGATCAGGCAGGGTGCCCCTATTTTTGCATGGGTGCTTCTGGGAACTGTTTTTATTTGATTCATGAAATGTACTAAAATTATATTACATTACATGAGACCAGAGTGTACTTGTTTTCTGTGGAAATGTTTACACTATTTCTGCTCCTCACCCCTCCCCCATGCTACTGCACCAGGCATCTGGCAATTCTAGATCCATAAGAGAAGGCAACATTAATTACTTTTCTCTGATATTATTAAGAATTGTCACTTATATAATTATTAATAGTTGTTAAAGGGAAGAAGGAGGAAAGCAGTCAAACGTAACATACAAGGAGGAGAAGGGGAGGGAGAGTAAAGAATGTAAGGTATTGTTCCTTGCAGAACAGGAAGGAAGCAAGCACATTATCATCTTGAGATTCTAGTGGGATTTTGAAATGGATACAAAACACTGAAAAATAGATTAAAGGTGTGAATTTTTCCATAAGGCACACAATGAAATTTAATGTGTAGAAAAAAATTCCTTTAAGCTTTATAGTTCCCTTTCATATCCTGTACAAGCTAATACCAGCATTCAGGATGAAAAATGATGGTCTTTGGTTAAGTAACCTTCTTTGCTATAACATCTATACAAAATTCAAGGAAACCAGAGTATGTCATTAAAAACATTCACATGACAGTCAAAGACCTATCTCATCATCAAACTCCCAATGTATACCAGTGACTTTTTCATATCTTTTCCTCCCCAAACCCTCTTGTTGGCCTTGACAGTTTTATATAAGTTGACAGTTTGACTTGGAACACACTGATTTCTGCAGAGTAGAGCAAGAAGGGCCAAATGGTAGGTGATGATTATGGTGGATTAATAGGTATTAATGGGGTGAATTTTCTATTCTCAGTCTTTCAAAAACAGCTATTCCCACAACAAGAAGATGTTTCCTGATGCAGCAGGACAGAACATCAACAATGCAAGGCAATGGTGACAAGACAGATGTTTTACAGGCAATAAACGTAGCAAAGATTTAGCAACAAAATGGTAGTTGTTGGGTTCTTGTGGGCCAATGACATCCTGGCTTTTGACCATTTCTCATTCTTGAGGGATAGGGGTAACGTCAGCTGTTGATACTTCCTGATGAAAGAGGGCGTAGATAAGGATTTAAGGAATGACACTGCCATGGACCCAGTTGCAGACATTCCATAGCACTAAGTTGAGGCTCCATCCTTCACAGAGCCATTATTTTAGAACCCTCATGTATCGTCTTAGCATCTTACTCCACGTATCATAACAAAGTAAATCAAGTCAGTTCATAATGAAGTAAATTAGGTCACTTATCTTATTTCAAGAGGTGGTCCTACAGTCAGCCTTTCAAAGTCAGGAAGTTAGAGTTTTAAATGGAAAGCAAATGTGGAAAAAAAGGAAGTATGACCTATGTAGACCCTAACTCATTTGTATCCACCATTTTCACCAGACTTGGACAGTAACTAATATTTGTACCAGTATTAAACTGGGTGCTTAATATACTTTATTTAATTAAATCTTCAGAAGCATGTAGCGAGGTAAATTTTATTCTCCCCACTTCAGATAATTTCTGTAACTTAGCCAAAATCATACAGCTAGGAAAGTCAAAGTCATAGGGCTAAACTTCTAAACCAGCTCTGTCTGAATCTAACACTGTTTTATTTCTACCATACCTCATTGGCTTAGTTACTGCAAAGGAGGTGGTGCTAGAATAGTTGGTGGGTTTTGAAAGAAGAAATCTTTTTACTTGGGGTTGACGCCTATGTCTGCACTCCTCACTCCAAGTTGAACAAGTTGTAAAAATTTCCAAATTGCAGGGGCGCCTGGGTGGCTCAGTCAGTTAAGCATCCGACTTCAGCTCAGGTCACGATCTTGCGGTCTGTGAGTTCGAGCCCCGCGTTGGGCTCTGGGCTGATGGCTCAGAGCCTGGAGCCTGCTTCCGATTCTGTGTCTCCCTCTCTCTCTGCCCCTCCCCTGTTCATGCTCTGTCTCTCTCTGTCTCAAAAATAAATAAACATTAAAAAAAAAATTTAAAAAAAAATTTCCAAATTGGAATAATCACAACTACAAACTTGTATGTTGTAAGGTAAAGTGCCATGAAGAAGGAAAAAAATACATAAATTATAATCTGTCACTACATACGCAGCCCTGAGAGAATGTCTAAGTTCTCTGGGTCCAAATCATCTCTGCCAAATATGAAGTGATTTGATAATATCAAGTTCAAATTATCCTTTTCTTCTGTAACTCTCTTTTTTTGTTGTTGATAGACTGTAAGCCTTGGTAAATCAGAACTGAGATTTTAAAAAATCAGAAAGTTCATTTGGATTGGATTTTAAAAATCCCCTTCTTAAAATGACCTTCTGTTTTAGCCAATATTTGCCATGCTGTCTTGCATACTCTCTCTCACACATACACCCACATATGTGCACAAAAACATGCAGCACACCTTATACCCTACACAATTAGTATTACTATTTTTACTCAAGGGAAATTCACAGTAGATTTTATATGCAAAGCACACACATAAGAAGTGGTTTCCAGAAGTTCAGTTATTCAGCACAGTTTGAATATTAAGACAACAGCGTAAGTGTCCATTCCACTGTTCTCTACCATTCCTTATGAACTCATGGAGGGTTGTTGATCTGGACCTAAGGCTAGACTTTGGCTTCTTTGCTATTAGTCTCTTCTACCTCCAAATTCTTGGAAAACAGTTAACAAAGTGTTATATGAAGAGATAGGTGTTTGATTTAGACAAAGCAAGTCTTGGCTATCTTTTGAAAGGACATTTTTTCAGCTTCCACAGTGGTAACTTTCTGGTATTTCACTGTATTTATACCCTGGGTTCTATGGAGGAAATGTTAGCAGCAGTCCTCTGATATGGTTATACCTAGCCAGAGAATGAGACTCTGCTTGATGAAGCCTTCCTACCATAGATACTGTCAGCAAGTGACTGTCTTTCCTTCCACATTGAAAACTTCTCAAGGGCAGAACATATACTGTAGACATCCCTTTATTGTTGTAGCACCCAGCTCAGTACCCAATATGTAGTGGGCAGTACATCAAGAAAATAGCATGTATTTTGTAGTAGGGGAAAAAAGCATTAATTTTGGAACCAGTCATCCCCAGGTTCAAAGTTGTGGTTCTACTAATTAGTCTGTGTGTTATGAGAGATGGTGGTTAAATTCTCTGAGCCTCAGGTGTTTTGTCAGTAAATTAGGATTAATAAAAACTTCCTTGGAATGTTGTTTAAGGTTTGGAGGCAGCTTGGGCAAAGTAGATCTTGAGTAGTAGGAGCTCAAGGGGTGATAGCCAACAGCAGCAGTCCTTAAGGTAGGCAGCACTAAGTCAATGTTGGAACAATAGAATCATTATAAAAAGTTGGATTATAAACCAATGTGTCATAATAGAGCAACTTTCATGAATCTATCAAAAAGAAATTTCTCATTTAAAATGCAAAGAAAAGAAAAGTGTTTTAACAATTGAGTGATCTGTCTTATGCTCAGGAAAAAAAAAAAGACTTCAAGCACTCTTTGTTTGAATAACCACTTAAAGTTGAGAATAAAGTCACACTAGACCATTGCTAGAAAATTGCCAATTCAACAGGTTTTGAAATCTGGGTTCATTTTTGGTAGTGAAGGCTTCCCAAACACCAAGCCACATTGTTCTGTTTTGCTACCATCAACAAAAAAATAATAAGGCAAAGTGTAGTGTGTAAGGAGGCAATGATAATCATTCAACATTTGATTTATACTCTGAATGGAGCAAATGTAGCAAAATGGTTTTGAAAATTTTGCTAGGACCAAAATAAAATAGCTTACCTTATCTAATGCTGATTAGCATATGGGCTCAAGCTTGGCATGTGTTTTAATAAAGTTTCCATTTGGGGGGAATGTGGCAAATGTGTGAGGAGGAGTAAATTCAGCCCTGTGTGACCCCATGGAGCAGTGGGTCAGAGAGGGAAACTTTCCTAGACAAAATCTAACAGAAATTGACATTCTTGTGAGCCCCAACACCAAATAAGTGGGGCACTGGTATTTGTATCTATTAAGGAACAAAATTTTAACTCAGAGACTATTAGACTAAATAGTTCGTCTGGTCAAATGACATCAGGAATTTGAGATTTTTCATGAGTAAGTTAGCCCTCACTCAGAGAGTATATGTGATAAAGTCACAAATATTCTCACCCCTTTCTCTTCAGCAGTGGATAGCAGGTCAGCCCAGATATGAGGCTGTTTACACTCAGGGTCCTAAAGTCTTATACGTACTCAGTGGAATCATAAGAGATCCCACTTAAATTGCACGTACACACACACACACAAATACACACAAATGCTCACATGCACACCTCCTATGCTTCAAGGTGGCCTGGCTGGCATTTCTTCTTAAGCTTTCTTATATTTCTTCTCCTCCTCCCAACCATGAATTGTGCTTCCTCTATAAGAATGTATAGACAGTAATGTGTTCTCTTGCATTTTGCCTATGTGAAAGTCTGATTCTCTTTGCAGTTAAATTCTTTATGTGTGCAACTTTAAAAACTTTTTAAATTATATAGTCAAATCTATTGATATGTACCTTTGTTAGTGTAACTTTTTTAAATTAAGGCCACAACCTTAGTTTATTGAGAAGCATTTATAGAAAAGTATATTTCTTGAACGTTCAGTTAATGGAGCCCCACAGGCAGCTTGTATTTGTGTTTCAATTCTGTGAGTTGGAGGAACAACAATGATATACAGAGGCCCTCTTCCCCTTTCCTACTAAAAGAGATCTGCCTTTGCCCTAAACTTCTTTTCCTGCCCTATTTTCTCAGGATGATCTCTCCATGCCAAGCTCCTTCTTTGGCATTTTGTAGTAGAGAATCAAAAAGAATCATGGCCCAGGAGAAGGAAATTCAGACAGTTCATTTAGAAAATATTTAGAAAAATATGCTAGGAGGCAAGCAACCTTGGTGTTATGAATACAGAAAACAAATAGGAATTTTAATATATTTAATACATTTTAATACATTACTGTGGTTTGTGAATATATTTCATGAATGTTTGAAAAATACAGGTAAAAAATCCTGTGTTTTTTGGAAATACATTGTTGGAGTATTTTTCTGTGACCTCTACATGGCTATGGACAACTACATGTATAATAGTTATATAAGCAATGCTTTTACAATTTATGAAGATGAGCATGTGCACATCTACATAAATTTCTATAATACATGTTCCCAATACCTCAGATTCTTGGCTTCCCACATCCTTTTCTTTTTCTCATTAGAGGCCTCTTCTGGTCTCATAGTGGTTTCCTTTTCCCCAGCCACTTAATGAACAGTTACTTAAGTGAACCATGATAAATGTCTATCCTAGCATGATCTCAAATTAAATTCATTATAAATGTTGGGTTGCTTAGGCTAAAATACTCTTATCATCCCAGAAAATGAAATTGCAAGCTCATTTTTCAGAAGTAGCTAAGAGCCCTATACTCATAAATTCACTCATTATTAAGGTTGTGTAGCCTGGTGGTTAAGAGCTCAGCTCTGCAACTCATTCTCATGTTTCAGTGCTAGTTCAGTTACTGATGTCTGTGTAATCTTGGAAAAATTACTTGACCTTGCTATGCCTCAGAATATTCCTAATGCTAACCTCACACCGCTGTGATGACATTCTAAATGAGTTATTTAATGTAAAGAACTCAAGAGTAGCTGGCACCTAACATAACTGCCTTGCAAGAGGAGGTAGTTTAAGAAGTCAACTTGGAGATACTGCATCAAAAGTTGGTAGAGTTGAAGGCGACGATATATAGTGATCCTTATTTGAGTTCCTGAGTTCTTAGTTTATTCATTCACTCATTCAGTGATGATTCACTGAACCCCTGTCTTGGAAGTTCTGGCATTAGGCCAGCAATCATGGCACAAAAATGAATAAGACACAGTCGCTGCCCCCAAAAGTGTTCATAGACAACAGAGAGAATAAGCATCTAACAAAAAAATTTAAATGCAATGGGAAAGTGCAATGAATAAAAAGCCTATAAGGTACAAAGCCAGTGCAAAGAAAGAAGTAAATAAAACTATCCAAGGGATTGGGAAGACTTCCTGAATGAGATAAAAGGTTATCTGAGCTGTTGAAGGGTGAATAGGCGCCTACCAAGCAAACAAGCAGAAGAAATCAATTCCAGGCAAAGTAAATAGTGTTCAAATTTATGAAACAGTGAGCAATTTAGTCTGACTGGAGTCTATAGTTTGAGTCAAAGAATGGCAATAGATGGTGCTAGAGCAGTGGACAGAAGACATGAAAAGACCTTGTGGGTCTTGCTAAGAACCTAGACTGAAGTCAGAGAGGGCTGCTGTTGGTTGCAAAACTAGTGTTCGTGTAACCATAGGTCCAACTCAGAGTTGCCTCTGTACCTGGAGCAGACATTGGTTATGACCAGTCCCTTGCTTGGTTCCACCCAGACTCCTGTTTTCCTATATTAGCACCACTTGAATGGAGTGCCGAAGTTTGGAACTTTGGAACCAAGAACTCATCCAGAATAAGCAAATTCATCCACAGATGAATGGATTACACACAGATGCATCAAGATGTGTGCAGAGGCCCTGATATATAATGAGCATGACACCTTTCTTATTTAAACACCAGTTCCTCATTTGCAGAGATAGATAGTTTGCTATTTTCCAGGCCCAAGTTTTGTTTAGAAACTTTTGTCCAGACTAAGCTAACCATCATTTCCTGTTTCTTTGTTTTTTAATTTTTTAATGTTTATTTATTTTTGAGAGAGAGAGACAGACAGAGTGTGAGCTGGGGAGGGGCAGAGAGAGAGAGGGAGACACAGAATCTGAAGCAGGCTCCAGGCTCTGAGCTGTCAGCACAGAGCCCGACACGGGGCTCGAACCCACAAACTGTGAGATCATGACCTGAGCCAAAGTCAGATGCTTAACCAACTGAGCCACCCAGGCACCCCCATCATTTCCTGTTTCTAGAAATATTCTTGATTATCAACACTTCCTCTGAATTTTTTTAACTTGCTAAAGAGCCCTTTCCCCTAATTCATCTTCAGTATGACACATGTCTATTTGCATTTTTCCATTCATGATACTCAAGTGTCCTGCTGAGAAGAAACCTCTTTCCTCCATCTAAAGAGATTCTCAGGAGGCATCTTGTTTTATTTAGGCTGTGTCAGTCTTTGAGCTAACGTATTTTCCCTTTGATTGTCATCCTTTTCAACTTTCCCAAAGCAGCACTTTTTCTTTGGACATTTCTCAAATGAAAGCCATTTTTCGCCAAAAGATTATTGCCTTCATCAATTACAAACTCTGCCCTCTAGACAAAGAAATAGTCATAGTCTACTAGAGCTAGATTGCCAACTTCAATCTTTGTGGTTTTCCTGACAACCATGGTTTAGCTAACCAGGAGCCCCAGGACAGAATCTGGCTCTCCAGATAAAGCTTGCCCTACCCTGGATTTCACACACCTCCACCTTGTCATGATGGCCCCTCTTCTTTCCCATCATCTGGAGCACCCATGTGTCCTTTTGCTTTTGGTGAAAATAAATAACTAATGCGGCAATTGCTGATAAGAAGATCACCTCAGAACAGTACATAACTTCCACATGGTCTAGAGTTTCCCTTTCAAAAATTTGCCTTTTCACCTACAAAACAAAATAAACCTGCTTAATGTGTGATGCTCTGGCTTCTACTATAGTTGCTGCCTCACCAATACAAAATCCCCTTTGTATTGGTGGGGCTCATTTAAATTTAACCCTTTTCTGACATTCTCCAGGAGGATTTCCTACGTCTCAAAGCACTTTACTAAATAAAGGAACTACATTCTTCTTTGGCACCATTCCAACCAGAATTAATTTTCAAAACTGAAGGATGGGAATTGAATGACCACATCAGATCAATACCCTGATGAGTATTAGTATTATAATGCATGTGTTATTCTGCTCTTTCAATTTCTGCCTTGTTTAAATAATAAAAGATTAAAAGCAAGAGGCTCTAAAAAAGCTAATAATCTTTTACATTCATACAGACCTTTCTCACTAATAAGTAACAATACATTTTCAATATACATATCCCTACTGTGATGTCAGTCCTGTATGTTTGAAAGATTGACTTAACTTCAATTTTAATGCCCTAAGACAGTCTTCAAATTTCAATAAGAATGTTGCCCCTGAAATGCATGTAATTATTAAGGGAAAAATCAAGATACTTAAATGTTTCAAACTGAAGACAAATGTGTATAAGATTTATTAATTATGAGGCTCTGTGCTGGATAATAGCATATGTGGCTGATGATCACATTATGTTGAATTTAACAAATTCTACTATTCTAGTTCCTGGTTACTAATACTGGATTCTATTTTACATGGTAGCATACAGAATCACTACTATAGTTGTCTGAAGTTAGTCCTATTAACTGTCAAGGGCCTTCACAAATGAGACTTTGCCCTTGAAATTATTTATTGAATTGTATTGAGAAAGCCATTGATATTCACAGTGAGAACACAGGTTCCAAATTCAAAGTAATGTCCCTTAAAATATGTCCTATAAGGAAATTTATGGTTTTATCCATTTTGCCTATACAAATCCTTCTGAAGCATAAATCATAAAACAGAAAAGAACACGTATCAACTGAGCAGCACTGTGCTGACAAGAACTAGGAAAATAAAAGCAACTTCAGACCATTGTAACCAAAAGACCCTGAGGGCTGAATTTTCTCGAGTGCAGGTGCTACAAGCTAATAAATAATTTTTGCTTCTTTAGGAAATATTTGAATATCAAAACAGGCACATTAGTTAATGAGATGCATCGATGTTCTGTGGTTTGCAGTAGCTGTGGAATGGAAAGGAACTCCAGTGGTAGATATAGTCTGCCCAGTGCTCATAGCTAGCCCCAGACTCCTGTACACTCAAAAATCCACAACTAATACTTCTGAGCATTTCCTAACTGACCCACCTGAAGAGGTAGTTGGCTTTGGCTTCTAAAGACTGGAGCCACACAAGTATGAGGAAACAAAGGGTCTCTCAAGACAGGACAGCAATTATTAGCTTACCTAGTGTTTTTGAACACGTAAGAGAAAAATGACAGGTCACTGGCTGTCATCCCTGAGAACTTGTTTTGGGAATAAAACCTTGTTCTCCAAGCCAGAACAGGATGAATTTTCAGTGTGCTCTGCAGCCTAGAGATACTATCATTGTTTTATAGACTGAATTGAGAATCCCTATCATTCAAGTATCACACTTAAGGATACTTGTGTTCTTTGTGCATTGCTAAAATTCTAGGCTTCTGGGACACAAAGAAAAGCCAGGCGCCAGGCTGAGCTTTCCTAACTAGGAGTGTGTGTGTGTGTGTGTGTGTGTGTGTGTGTGTGTATTCTCCCAACTAACCAACTGCTTGGAAGAGATATATTTTGGAAAATGAACAGAAAATGCTCCCCAGCAAAAGCACTAAATGGAATGGGCTTCTGGGGAAACATTCTGAGTAGGACCAGGATCCCAAAGCAGAATTTCCAAAGGAAAGAAAATGAATAATCAGCTTTCTTCTGCCCTTCACAGCTGCCCCTCTCCCTATTCAACAACTGGCAAAGGAGCTGTGTTGTTACAAGATGTGCACTGGGGAACAGAGCAGCATCTGGTGTGCAGGCGGCTGAACGCCCTAGCAAGCCCTGGCCCCAGGAAGCAAACACCTCCCATGTTTAAGGTAGAGCAAAAGGGGAGATACAGCTGGTTCACTTAGGAAGAGGCTGCTAGGCTATGGGGAGGGCTGAAGACCTCCAGAGCAAATGAAGCTTTGCGAAGGCATCTCTTAGAAGGAATACCTGCCGAAGTTCATAAAAATAAACCGCCCCTTCTTCGAGAAAGTGATATTTGAAGTTGTGTTACAAGAATAGAACTCACAAGGGCCCAGAGGAAAGGGACAGACTGGGGCGGGGATGAAATCATTATCTGCCAAATAAATGCCCTTCGAGGAGACTAAACACATGACCGGGCCAAATTCATGCCAAGCTCTGACTAACTGAACTCAGCAAAATCTTCACTCTTCCTGATAAATTTGGTAGATGATCCTGGTTATTTCTTCATGCTTATTAATATTTCACAGATGACATGAGCTCATTATGAACAGTATTAATCATAGGCAGAATGGAAATAGTTCAAAAAAATTAAGGTAATTATTGGGATTTTGCCAACATGAAAGTAAATCCCATCCTCAAAATATACAAAAAAGAGGAGAAAAAATCAGCCCATGATGAAATTATCTAATTGATAATTTTGATGTATTTACTTCCCAGGAGGCTTTTCAAACCATAACATGGCAAGGCGCCTGGGTGGCCCAGTTGGTTGAGCATCCGACTCTTGATTTCAGCGTAGGTCAGTGATCTCACAGTTCCTGAGACGAAGCCCCGGGTGGGGTTCTGTGCTGAGAGCATGGAGCCTACTTGGGATTCTCTCTCTCCTTCTCTCTCTGCCCCTCCCCTGCTCACACATGTGCATGCAGACACATTGTCTCTCTCTCTCTCTCAAAATAAATAAATAAACATTAAAAAAACCCTGTAACATAGCAACTTATACCCCTTCTGCTGTACCGCTCACTACCACCTATAAAGCTGCCTGCCTGGCGTTTAGTATGGCAGAGCAGTAAGCCTGTGCAGAGGGGCAAGAACCTTTGATAACTGCTACTAGGCCACCCCTCACCCCATCCCACCAGAATTGCCACAGTGTCTCCAACACTCTCCCGTTTCAGAGGGCACTGAATCTTTCCCCATTCCCAGCTCTTCACCATCCCTGGCATTCTTGCAACTATTTCTTAATTGAGTGAATATTGTTCCGAAGACACACTACTAATTCAGTGAGCATTTGGTAAAAGAATTCAAGAGTCCCTATGTAGTGTAGCGCACGCTGCTGTGCCCATTGGACGTGCGCAAAGGGAACCAAAGCTACCTCCATCCTCACATAGACCATTGACACCATCTAAATAACTAATGAGATGGTGGAAGCAAATTGAGAATGGTACAGACTTTGAATTATTCGTTGCATTAGTACTGGCTTCTGCTTGTGCTGTGTATTCTAGTTTTCTGGCACACTGCTCATCTCACTTGAGAGCTGAAGGAATTTCATTTCGATAAATAACCAGAGAAAGGAGGAAGCTACAAAGGCTGATCTTCTAAAATGTTCAGGTTCAGAGCTCTTTCTCAAACAAGATAAGGCAAAGCCCAGTGGAAATCCTCATTTTAACATTGTATCCCTTTGGCTGTCCACTGTTTCCTCCGTGTCATGGGCACTGCTGCCTGGATCAGTTATGACTCAGCTAAACCAAAGTACGTTGGGATGCCACAGGATCTGCCTATGTACATGTATGTTCAGCAGTGGATCATGAGTTCTCATGCCATGGTTCCAGGTCTGTCACTTAGTTCTGGTGACCTCGTTCTGTGACCTTGGGCAGGTTGCTTGACCACTCTGGGTCTCTGTGTTTTCATCTGTAAAAGGGGCTAAGAAAATCGATTCTGCCCATCTCAGCAAGCTACATTAAGCCTGTGTGGGAGTGCCTGAAGTACTCTCGAGTTGGAATATTTTCTCTTACCTCTCTGCACCTAAATCCATGAAGAGTTGCCTGCCTGGGTGAGGCGTGAGCAGTTAGTTATGTGAATCATATTAAATTGTTGACAAGGACAGCATCTCCCTCTGTTTCCTCCCAGGGATCCTTTCTACGGTCAGCACTCCTGCAGTCCTGGAGGCTGACGGGAGTGCGGGCAGTGAGAGACAGGGCAGTGTGTGCACTTTCATAATATAAATAGAGCAACAAACGCCTCCTCAAAGGAAGTACCAAGAGAAAACAGCCTGCACCTGGCCCTGGGTTTTTTATCATGTTGTGTTTTTTGTTGTTGTTGTGGGGTTTTTTTTCCCAAAGAATTGGATGAGGCTCCATGTGGAATTGTGAATGCCCATACACCTACTTCATAACAGGACAGCAGAGCAATCTGTTTTCAAAGGCCAAAGCTGTTTTTTCGCCCCCAGCTCTGCGGTTTTTCTCTCCTCTCTTCATCCCAGTGAGGATTTTTTTTTCTCTTCCCTTCATTTTGAGTCAGCAGCCTGCTGGTAACAAAGGTACCCAGCTGTTCTCTGAGTTCTAATCTCCAAACAACTTTTAATAGGGATTGCCTGCCTTGCACGCAGTTGGCTACCACAACAATATGCCAGATTGCAGGTATTTTAAGGAGGATCCTGAGGATTATGATGAAGTGTCATTTTGCCCAACAGTTTAAGAATAGAATCACTAATATCTCCCTGCAATGATTTGTTTTCCTTTGATAGATGAATGTGTTCCAGACAGCTTGCTGCCCTATAGTATAGAACTGAAAAGGAGCTGGCAGGCCTCTCCCGGATGTGCCCAACCAGCCCTGGAAAAACAATAATCATGGTTAACAACATACAGAGCGGGTAGCTCACTGTCCCCATTTCATAGATGAGGAAACTGAGTTTTTGAGAGGTTAATAAGGTTGCATTGCAAGACCATGGCCGACCCCAAGTTCCCGCGAAAACAATGTGTCAAAATGCATCCACTTCTACTGAAGTGGATAGAGGCATAGACTGCTCGATTTATGCAAAGCCAAACAAAATAAACACATGGTGGGTGGTTCCAGTTTTTTTAATAAGAGTCTCCAAACCCTAACAATACCCACCACTGATATTTTGAATGTAACAGAGAAATTACATCCTCTGTATGGGCTGTCTCCAGAAAGAGTTACTACTTCTTGAATTTTAATAATCTGTTCAGAGCCAAAAAGGAGCTTGGTATGGGGAGAACTTGACCTAACATTATAAAGTCTCCATCAACTAGACTCCATCAATGATTCTAGAACCAAACCTCAGAGTTAGAAAAGTAGGGAAGTGATTTTATGGTTTAAAACCTTGTTCTCAGGAAAATTTCTTCTCTGCTCCCTACCCACCCTCCTGCTCCCTCAGACCCTCTGGCTCCCACAAAATGCAGTGTGGGCCTGGCAAGTTCAGTTTGTCAAAGATGTACAAGTCAAATACAGGATTCAGAATTTCTACTGATGAGGACAGGAGGGTGGGCTGAAGTTTAGCCTTGTTCTGACTCAGAAGATAATGTTTGCTTAGCAAATTAATAGGGTAAACACACTTACCATGGAATATTTAAGCTACTTAAGAGAATAAATTGCTTTCAAGCATCCATTCACATGCAAATGATTGATACACTAATTATAAGTCATTCTTATCTCTTCATTAAAGCCTGCTCCCTAAGGACCTATATCAGGTACAACTTCAAGTTACCATTTCTGAATATAGAGAACCGCATATCTATCTTAGGAAAACAAACTATTTTAATTCTGATTTTCCATTGGATTATACAGGCATCTGGCCTTCCTACCCCCAAACTGAAATGAAAGAAACATATATTGAATGCATGCTACATGCCAGGTACTATTGGGCATTGGCAATCCAGAAGCTGGTAAGATAGGATTCCTGTTTAGAAAAGGCCCACAGAAGTTTAATTCTTTAGTTTGTTCTCAGGAGGTCATAAGTTTTCCACTCATAAGTGTTTAAGACCACATGGGCAGTACTGGGGTAGAAAGAATTCAAGAATGACCAATGCTATCTACTGTCCCCTGAAAAACACGACTCTGGATTAATCTGTACTGCATAGACCAAATAGGTTTGTTAGCTGCCATGTAAATGTTCGTATTAGCACATATTAAGAAATTGAAATTTTATGTCCTTGATTGATATTGCTATTCAATGTGAAGTAGAAAGACTTGGTACCTTTTAAAGAAAAAGGAAGAGCCTGATTGTCAAGGGCAGCAATGTTTCTTGTCACCATCTCTGGAGACTGAAAGGATCATGTGAGAGTTTTCCAATTCTGCATCCATTGCCTTTTAAGCATCAAACATAGTTTTGTGATATCCGTTCCAGATCCATATCTTTTTCATTGGGCTGAGTACATTTGCATGCACTGTTGAACAGCATACACTGATTTCTTTATCCTTAGGTTGTTCAGCCCAAAAGCCTGGGCATCAATCTTAAGTCCTTTTTCTCACACTGCCTATCAGGTCTCCCTCAATAGATGCCCAGAATCTGATGGCTTCTTACCTTCCCCCTCACATGCTGGTGCAAGGCACATCTTCTTTCAGCAGGATTGTTCCCGTAGTTTTCTAAAGCCCTCTGTTTCTGCTCTTTCCTCCTTGGAATCTTTTGTTACCCTTTAAAATTGTAAGACAAGGGGCATCTGGGTGGCTCAGTTGGTTAAGCGTCAAACTTCAACGCAGATCATGATCTTGCACTTCGTGGGTTCAAGCCCTGCATCAGGCTCTGTGCTGATGGCTCAGAGCCTAAATCCTGCTTTGGATTCTGTGTTTCCATCTCTCTGCCCCATTTCATGCCCCACTCATGCTGTGTCTCTCTGTCCCTCAAAAATAAATAAACATTAAAAAAATGTTTCTTCATTGTAAGATGTGTCAAACCCTGTGATGGTTTTGCATGTAATGCCAGGTCTTACAGTCTATAGAGACCTCCACGAGTTGGCTCATCTTACTCACCTGTTTCCCCACCCCAGCACCCCACCCCCATTCTCCCTCTTGCTCCCACTTCCTCCTTGCTGGTGCTCAAATATGCCATGCATGCCTCCATCTTGAGGCCTTTGCATCTGCTGTTCCATTTGTCAGGAATGCTCTTCCTCCAGGTATCAACACACCTGCTGCCTCCCTTCAAGTGTTTGTTCAAATGTCATTTTGCAGTGAGGCCTTCCTTGGCCTCCTGTTTAAAATTATCGCCTCCTTACCTGGCACTCTTTTTCCTCCTTCCCAGCTTTCTTTCCATGGCACTTAGCGCTGACAGACTATAGGTGTGCCCTCATTCTTTGGATTTCACACACACCAGAATGTAAGCAAAACAAGGCTAAGGATTCGTGTCCCTCTGGTTTGCTGTTCTCGTCCCAGCCCCTAGAAGAGTGTCTAGCACATAGGCACTTACTAAAGCCTGTGTAATTAATTACCCTTTGAATTAAGGGGCATCTTGTTAACTCCCGCTAAGGCCCTCCCTGCACACCAAGATGTACATTATCAGAGTCTCTGAGGGTGTGACGGAATCATGTATAGTTTGCAAACAAAATAATGCTATGTCCTGTTGTTTCGATTTGTTTCCATTTTTAAAAGACGACATGAGTTTATAATATTTCAGAAATAGTAGCTAAATGTCTCCATGGTTTCATTTGGAATCCTTGTCTGCCTTTTACAGATTTTATTTCTTCCATCATAAACGGACCAGTCCCTCTCATTTTCTGCTCTTACCAGTACCACCTTCTCAAACTACATTCTGGTCTGTTGTTTATAATGTATGGTAGGGCCGCAACATATTAGAATTTTGCCTCTAAGAATATTTATTAGCTTCCCTCAGACTGCAGTGATGGTGCATATTACCTCAGGGTCAGTGATACGAGGACCCTGCACAGCCACTTAGTGTCTGCTGTTAGTTACTTAAAGCACATTGGCTGATCAGTGCTTCCTTTGTTTGACATTCCCAAACCGTTTTATGTTGTGATTGCCAGATATTTAGCTCATGAGGCAAGCGTGTCTGGGCCTTGTGTCTCATCTTGGGTGCAATAGGAGTTTTGTAAGATTTTTTTTTTCTAACTTCCTTAAATCCCAGTGGGTCTATTAGTTTAGAGTATTGTACTTACTCGTCCATATGTAAATATCAAGTGTGTCAATTCAATAAAATTCAACATCTTTGATAAAGGGAAATTAAGATGAAAAAGTAGAAAGTGGGGCACCCGGGTGGCTCAGTCAGTTAAGCATCTGACTTCGGCTCAGGTCATGATCCCCCAGTTCATAGGTTCAACCCCCACATAAGGTTCTGAGCTGACAGTGCAGAGCCTGCTTGAGATTCTCTCTGTCCTCCTCTCTCTCTGCCCCTCCCCCCTTGTGTTTTCTCTCTCTAAATAAATAAAACTTAAAAAAAAAAGTGAAAGGTAAATATGCACTTGGTTTTATACTTTTCTATCTCAGAATCTGAGAAATGGCTTCACTCAAGGAAGGTGTTTTCTCAAGCCTCTGTTTGTGCTGAGCACGAGTTACTGACGCCCAAGTGCACACCTACTGCTACTTCCCCAAACTTTGACTTTACCTGCAGTTTCAGTGACAAACAGGTATGTCCTAAAATATAAGAAGGATTTTACAGGTCAGAATAGCTTCTCCTTAGAGATCAGGTTTACTCCTATCTTCTGATCTTTGGAATCTTGCACCATCCGCTCTGATTTCTGGGATTCCAGATTCATCACTTGAGATCTGTGTCCTCCTTCAGTAGGAGCCTGGCTACTTACCTGGGGACTATTGAATGATGGCACCTTTATAGCTTTGCTCTCTGACCGACAACCTTGATCGAACCAACAGGAAATGCTTTTGAAGTCATGTAATTGCACATTAATAATTAATAATAATAAATATAATTTGTTGGATAATGTCTAGTTGCCAGGAACTATTCTAAGTACTTTCCACACAGTGTTGCATTTAATCTTCACAGCATGTCATGATATTTATCCTTACTCTCTAAAACAGTTAACAATTCCCATTAGCCAGTGATGAAATTTATGTGAAACCTATTATCAGCATATGCATATGTATATGAGTGAAGAGAAAATGTTTATTTAGACAACAGAAAAAAGGTATTTCTATTTTTAAGTAGTAAAATAACCACTCAGAGAAGTTTTAAAAGAAATAAAAATCTGAAAGCAATCTAATACCTTCATACTAAGTATTAGAAAATTTTTAAATAAATTTTTACGTTTATTTTTGAGAAACGGAGAGAGAGAGAGACAGGAGGGGCAGAGAGAGAAGGAGACAGAATCCAAAAAGGCTCCAGGCTCTGACCTGTCAGCACAAACCCCAATAAGGGCTTAAACTCACTAACCCTGAGGTCATGACCTGAGCCAAAGTCGGATGCTTAACCGACTGAGGCACCAGGCGCCCCTATAAACTTTTAATATCTCAATATATGCTTTTTAAAGTTGTCTTTTATTATTGCGTATTCAGGACACTTCGTGTATCTCCCTGACAGCAACTTCCTGTCTTATTTTTGACTGTTCTTTGCATTGTCAATGTGGTTCCCATCCTAGCTGCTCCTGCTGCTGGTAATCTGAGTGCTAAACTTCCCCACCTGCCTCTCAATTTTGAAGCGGCTTAGTCATTTCTCCTGCCAAATAGATCAACAAGCCTTGCATCTTCTTTCTGTCTTCTGAACAGCTCTAGGGAGTAGTGCCCTGCCTGTTTTTAATTTACACCTTAGCGATTTTCAATGTGTTGGCCACAGATGAAAAGCAGCAAAACAGTTGGGACACTTGTTAAAATTCAGATTCCTGGATCCCACCCTCAAGAAATGATGATTGGTGGGTCTGACCTTGTGTTTGTCTGATAGTCTCTAGTAATACTAATATGCAATAAAATTTGAAAGTCACTGTTTGAGATGGAAAATTGTCTTTACTTTGGATGTTTTAAAATCACCAAACAAAATAAGAATTAAACAGATTTCTTCATAGGGAGAAAGACACAGTGCTGGAGTTTCTCTACACAGAGCCTTTTTATATACTTCTCTCATCTATGCCTGCCAGTCCTATTTATGAAAGCTTCTGTGAGCCTTCCAAGTAAGCATCTAATAAGTGCTTATCTGTGCAGTGTTTGATGGGCCTTAGGGCCTGCTACACCAAAATTAAACCGGTCCCATATGTCCCAAAGAGGTAAATTTTGGATTATTACACATATGTGTTGAGTATGTGTGTCTGTATACAAACATGCATATGGATTATGTGTAGGTGTACATGTGCAGGTGTTACCTTCAATGATCATATGTGTATCAGTAGAGTCTCTCGTGGGTATTATGTATATACAGTAGATATAGAAACCCAAATCCTACTTCTATCATTTATATTTTAAATGTCCATAATATCAGCTCATGATACAACTGTTGCTTTGGCAGGCAGAGGAGCTTGAAAAGCTGAGAAAATGGAAGATGAGAATGGATATAGAAGTATAGATTTTATGTCGTGGTATTGTACCTGCCTAGTTATTGAAAAGTTATGTTAAGAACCTACCCACCCTGGGGCACCTAGGTGGTTCAGTCGGTTGAGCGTCCGACTTCGGCTCAGGTCATGTTATCGCAGTCAGTGAGTATCAGGCTCTGTGCTGACGGCTCAGAGCCTGGAGCCTGCTTCGGATTCTGTGTCTCGCTCTCTCTGCCCCTCCCTCACTTGTGCCCTGTCTCTCTCTCTCTCTCTCTCTCTCTCAAAAATAAATAAATATAAAAAAAAAAAGAAAGAAAAAGAACCTACCCACCCACGCCTTCCAGTTTCATTCAAGTGTAAGGTCTTTGCTATGTTTTCCATATAAGCCCAACTCAGCCTCAGAATCATTCTTAACACGTGGTCAAAGGGGTCAATACCAGCCAATCAAAATATAGCATGGCTGATGAAAACAGTTTGGAGAGAAAGAAGATAAGCACTATTGTTTTTTTCTTGTATTCTTGGAGCTTAGCATACTTGGTAATGCCTAGGTTCTCAATAAGTAACTATTAAATAAGTGAATGGTTTAAAAAAACTTCATTGGGAATAGTTTTATGACTTACAAGTTTGATTTCCTCTTTAGTTTGATGTTACCCATCCCTCCTAAACAGCTTTTGGGGGCTACCCTGGACATAATTGGCGTTCTTTCTTGGATATGTTGAGGCTACTATTTACAGTAGCTGAATGTTTAAATCAAGAGGACCACAACCAATTCCTGTTTCCCAAATATGTAGAAAACTGCTCAAGAACAGGGATAAGATGGTAGCTGTCAATTCCTAAAGAGCCACAGTGTGTCTGTCATTGTGATACATGCTTTCAATACACCCTTCACATTTAATCCTGGTAGAAACTTTGCGAAATAGAATTTATTTTCTTCACTTAAAGGTGAGAAATAGGACACAGTAACTCAGTGACTCCATCAATAGTACTAGATTGCCTCTTAGGTGCTGTATCATATCCATGCTTAATTCCCCAGTATGTGTCTTAGGTCCCCACACATAGTAGGTACTCAAAAATTTATTTTCTCATGTTATTCTGTTATGCTCAATAAACTGGCACAAATTCTTCGTACTCTAGATAATTCTAGGCATGATTTCGGGCTACTCCTCCATCAGTATAGCATGGTAAGTCAGATCATGAACTCCTACAGCCAAATTCCTGGGTTTGAATCCTTGAGCAAGACCTTGAATGTGTCACTTAATTTCTCTGCCTCAGTTTGCTTGTCTGTAAGATGAGGGAATTGTAAGGATTAAGTAAATTGATACGTGTAAAGTGATGAGAAGAAATCTGGCATAGAATAACCCCAGCTAAGTGCCTTCTAAGATTATTACTAGCATGGGGGCCTCACTGTTGTTCAGTGACTTTTCTGTTAAGTAATGTTCTGGGGCACTTGGCTGACTCAATTGGTAGGGCATATGACTCAACCTCAGGGTCATGAGTTCAAGCCCCATGTTGGGAGTGGAGCCTACTTAAAAATATAAGTAATGTTTTATGTTGCAACACCTATAGGTCAAGGTTATGTTAGTTAAGTCAAGGCTGGCATGGTGATTGCCCCTTTAGAGGTGGCAGGCTGTAAGGAAAGATGGATAAATAGTAAGTGCAGTAGGCTACAAGGAGTCTCATGCTGAATTAGGGCCAGGGAAGCAACACGCATAGCAGAAGGTCCAAGTTGTGAAAAGTCTTGAATGCTGATGTCACCAATAGGATTTTAGATAAGGGCAGGGCATGGTCACACAGGACTCTGAGGCACTTAAAACTGGCAATAAAATAAGTGAGGGATTCCAGGGGCAGACAGGGGGACCAAGAAAATGATTAGGATGTGGTTATAGTAGTTGAAGTTTGAGGTTATAATGTCCTCACCCAGAAATATAGCAGAAGGGAAAGAATAGAGAGGTACAAGGAATACCATAAAGGACGAAGCAAAAAGGATTTATTAACTGATTAGGAAGAAACTAGAAGGGATTGCTTAGGGACTTCCAGCTGGCTAGTTGCAGAGATGGAATCTAGTGCAAATCTTCTGATTTGGGATCCCCATGGTACGAGTGCAGGTGTAGAAAGCTTTCCCAATACTGGAGGTTCTCAAAGCATGGTTCCAGCACCATCTGAGAACTCATTGCAGATTTTGGAATCCTACTCCCATGAACCAGAACACTTGAAGCCCAGCAGTCTGTGCCTTAACCAGCTGCTCAAAATGTTTGAGAACCACTGTTCTAATTGATTCACTCAGATTGCAACTACTTATAGAGGGCTTATTATGCCCTAAAAGGATGTATCTTTGAGTCAGAGTCTAGGTTCCCGTAAGGAACTTACTAGTCTATTTAGTGCAATGACAGAAAAGTCAAATATTACAAATAACCAAAAAATTACAGAAGCAAAAATGTACCTAAGCACATTTATGAGGAGGACTTAAGCTTGCCAGAAAAAATAGGACAATTCCCTGAAGAAGTGGCACTTAGGATGAATTTTGCGGTAAGAGCAAGACTTTCTCAGGTGAAGGCCTGCAGTTATGGACAAGTGAAAAGTAGCCTTCTTCGCTAGAGCACAGTAAAGAAGGGGGCAGCAGGCGTGACAAGGTTGAAGCATAAGCAGAGCCCTGGTCATGCAGGTTCCTTGGCCTTCATCCCATTTGAAATAGAAAAGCCATTGAAGGGGTTTCTGGAGAGGAACAGCTTGATGAGATTTGCATTTTTAAAGACCACTTTGGCTCTATTTGTGTAGATTATACTTAATACCACTATAGTCTACACAGGTATAAATTCAGCCATCCTTAGCAGTGCCCCCCGATAGCCACAGAAGTCTCCAGTTTGGCCCTCTGCCTTCCAAGTGGGAAGCCTTGTCCCGATGCCTCCCTTCATACCTACGCACTTTCTGACCCTACAACTCTCCTGGCTAGTTCAAAAGCAGTTAGTAAGTTTGAGTTTTAAACTGGCCTCCAACCATGAAACCACCAAGACTTTCAATTTAATTTCCCTTTCATGCCCATTCACACCTTGACTCCTTTCGAGAAAAACCAACAATTGATACTGATAATAAGCTCATTTTATGCTTTGGAAGAAAAAAAAAATACTCAGCTGAATTCACCATTAAATACACTCCTCTCATGATGGAGTCTCTACATTTAGTCAGGCTCCTATTAGCTGAGAAAAGAGTGTCCACTGAGGTATGAAATGTTTATTGTAGCTAGTTCCTGCAAGTGCTGCCAAAAGAGAGATAGTATTTTCAATGACCAAAAACTGCAATGCACGGGACATGAATTATGTATGCCTGTCTCTTTAAAACAAATCAGCATAAATTATCCCATAGCACAGACTGCAGGAATTGGGGGCCCCTGAAAGAAATATTTTGTCTTGGTCTTCCTGGCATCAGAAACTTGGGGATGTGAAAAGGAGCAACTGAGTGAGATTCCAAATCACAACCTTCAATGTTTGAGGGGAAAACAGGGTTAGAATGCGCAGTGACCTGCGTTTTTCCAAGCATCATCTGTCAAGGTACCAGTAATCAACATGTGATTATTATTCTCATCAGCCCAAAGCATGAAAGTAAATTGAGTGAAAAAAATCTTCACATTATGTGAAATGATGACTGCCTTGGAGCCATAATAAACAATGATCTTGCCCTAGTGCTAGGCAGCAAAACAAATGAGGGCTGCCTGCTGTTGGTGCAGTGCCAGAATCCTTACCAGATTCCATAGCCACCAGCCCCTCCCTTCCAGTAAGGGCCTGATTTCCTTGTCGGGGCTGGGAAAATGCTGGTCAAATTGCTCCGTTAGAAGCAGCCTTTGGCTCCACACTGGGGAAGTTGGCTGCCTTGCCCAACCCCCCTCTACTGAAGTCAAGTTCACATTCACCCCTTTGCTCCCCAGAAGGAAGAGGGTGTCCATTAAGTGGCAGTGACCATGGAACACGGAGAGGCACTTGTTGCTTACAAATGTTAATTGTCAGCCAGGCCCCAGGCAGGCAACAGGCAGCAAGAAACACAATAGAGGTGAAGGAATTACCAAGGAAAACTCTGATCTTCCCAGAGAGAGTGAGGTTGGGAGTGAGTGAAGCATCTGAAAGGACTTTCTGCTGGTGGTCCTGTTCTATCAAGTCCTCAGCAGGGCAGAGAAATTCTCAGGGTAGGTCTGAATGTACTCCAAAACAGCTGAGAAGGGCCGCTGATCACTTCCTAGAATGGCTGCGGTGGACAAGTTCGGGCTTGGATCTCCCTTGCCTCAGCCTGCCAAGGAAAGTCAGCAGTCAGCCCTTGGGGCACCTTTGTACGAGTTAAATGCCATCTCTTCTTGTCTCCTAGGTTGAACACCCATGAGTAGAGCACAGCCTTCACCACTTAAACAACAGACTCTGAAAACACTTATATGTTTAAAATCATACAGTTTTGTTCAAAGGTATCACCAGATATGCCTAATTATAAAAAAGAAGGGGCTATTTCTGGTTCCACTTCCAATACAGAACTTGGAAGCTGTCACTCCTGTTCTTATAACTAGAAAAAGCTAAACAAAATGAAAATCAGTGATTTTTCTTGGACCCATCAGAGAATTGAGGAGGCAAGGCAAACTTCTCCCTGAAACCTACAGAGAGAGGACATCTTAGTTCAGACTGCTATAACAAAATTCCATAGACTGAGTGGCTTACAAGATTGACATTTATTTCTCACACTTCTGGAGGCTGGAAAGTCTAAGATCAAGGGGGTGCAGATTTGATGTCTGTGAGGACCCACTTCCTGGCTTACAGATGGCCGCCTTCTTGCTCATCCTCACGTGGTGGAGAGAGCACATTCTAATGTCTTCCTCTTTCTGTTGTCCTTTCTATAAGGATGCAAATATTCAGTCCATAACTGACTCTGAGGACTCATAGCTGAGATTTGCTTAGCTGGACTGAAGCTTCTGGAGACATAAGCTGGTAGGAAAACTTAAATGGTAATTACAGTAAATTGCTAGAGGCAGAGTATAAGCTAGCTGAAGAGTGAGAAATTCTTAGGGGCCACAGTCTTAGGGGGACCTCCATATTTTGTGGATTTTAACTCCAGAAACCTTACTGGGTTCTCACAGTGAAGGGGAAGAGTAACTATTGTGAACTGTGCCCACAGCATTCTCCATAGCAAATGTCAACTGAGGAAACAAAGCAAAACAAAAAAAGCCTACCAGAGCTTTATCCCTCCAGGGGAAAGGACATTTCTCTGACTCTGGCACTCGCTAGCTTTCCTGTTGACCTGAGGGTTAGAGAAGCTAAAAAATACATGTGAAGGTCAGAGCCAAGAAGCGTAGTACCACTAAAAGGCTGAGATTTGTTCATAAGATTATAAAACGTTTCTCCTCCTCATACCTCATCACCACTAAGTATCCTGGTATAATTGTAGTGGATTACAGCTAAAAGAACTGCAAGGCATAGACTATTTTAGGAGGCAAAAGCAAAGTTATTTGAGGAATTTGAAGCCTCTGGTACCTGCAGATCCAGTAAACATTAAAAATAATCCAACTGCTAGCCAGAGAAAAATCAAACTCGTAGGTAAATGCTTATTTACCTCAGTTCCTATTACCTGATAAATCATGTCCATCTCTCAGCAAAAATTACAAGGCCTTTTAAAACTCAAAAACAAACAAACAAACAAAAGAAAACAAAAACAATTTAAAGAAAGTAAGCAACCGAATCAGATTCAGACATGAAACAGATTTTGGAACTAGAGAATTTAAAATAAGTATCTTAAAGGCTTTAGTGGAAGATGTAGAAAACCTGCAGAAATAGGTAATGTAATCAGAGAAGTAGAAACTGAGGGGAAAAAAATCAAAAGGAAATGCTATAAATAAAAATAAAATAAATCCTTTGATGGGCTCATTAGTAGACGACACAGCCAAAGAAAGAAACAATGAGCTTGAAGATATGAGGTCCATAGTAACACAATTTTTTTAATGCAATTTTTATTGTTTTCATATTCCTAGAGAAAAAAGTTTATGGAAGGAAATTTAGAAAGTATAGACTAGCAAAAAGAATAAATTAGGAATCTGCCATAAGTCCACTGCTTCAAGATAAACCCTGTTAAATTTTTATGTATCTGACCAATGTTTTATTTGGCATTTCTTTCACATTCATAGAGTAAATATGTCTGGTTATTTCTCACTTATAATATTCCCTGATACTATCTTTAGTTCATTTAATTGGTGTGTTTTGTACTTCTCCATCCAGAGCACCATGAAGGACAAGATCAAGGTTCTGTTTTCTTTTGTTTCCTCTCAAAGTACTTAACCCAATGCTCCCTAATCATAGTGAGTTTTTAGTGTATGTTTGCTAATCCATTGCTAAATAATGGAAAAAAGAATTCCCCTATTTCCCATAGTTGAAAATGGCTATTTCTCAATATAATGGCTTTTGCCTCCAATTGGAAATGTTCCGTTTGTCAGACAGAGATCATTTTTCCTTCCTATTTCCAGATAACACATCTAAGAATTAAACCCTTCATCATCAAAGTAAATTAGGGGATGAGAGGGCTTGCAACTTAACGCTGTACCTCAGATGATCTGGTGTAAGTGTTTTCATCAGTGGGAATTTGATCAGAAATCTTGGGGATAATGCGAGGCCTCTGCTCAGAGTGCTGCCTAAGCCCCTGCCATTGTATCTACTAGCAAGGTTAATGTAATTTTAGGTCCTTAAAGCAAATAACCTAAGTAACCATTCATAGATATTAGCCAGAATGCAAAGGCAGAAGCAAACAGAATCTGGAAATGCAGGTAGTTGGTCACAAAATTAAGATCAAATTCCACTTCCCCAAGGACACCTTCTTTGAACTTGAGAAATGATACATTTCCTTAAAGTATCCCTGAGGTATCTTTTCAGGGGTCTTTTTAAATTTCCCTTCAAAATGGGACACAACCTCTAATTAAATATTTGTACGATTATTTGCCCTCTTCTCTTGTAAAGTCAGAGTCTGGTTTGCTCACCACTGAATCCTAAACATTTAGCAGAGTGCATGGTATGTAGTTGTATCCAAAGTATACTTGTTACTAATGAATGAATAACTAAGAGTTTAAGATTTCTTTACATCTCATCTCTCATCCAAGCATTTAAGAGAAGTTGGAATGATCATCTAAGTGGGTCTCCTCCTGAGAATAGAAAAAGGACAGAAACACCTCCAGCTTTGTGATTATTGCTCTTATATCTATTTACTATGTTCATCAAAGCAGGATTACTCTGGTATCTCTTCCCCTTCATGGAAATGATCTTTGATTCTAAGGCCTGTTTTCCTAATATAATGAGGGTTTTAAAAATTGCCAAATAATTATTGTTAAAATTTGCCAGATGGTCTTAAACACTTAAAACTTTAGAGATGGAAGAAAGAGTAGTGGTCTTCTCTTCTTAGTTAAACATCAAACCTCAAAATTCTTTCATTAGTGATTTGCTCTTTAGGGACTTGGCTATAAAAATTCTGTGTTAGTTTGAAATTTTCAATACATGATGGTCCCATTTGGTGCTTGTCCTATGCATATTCATAATCAAAACTTTTAATGTCCATTAGAAATTGTGGACTCAATTCTGTACATAGTTCTGTGTGTACTGACACATAGAACAAATGCCTAGATTTATAACCACCATCACAGACAGAATTAGCTCATGGGATCCTTCATAGTCAGGCCCTCTACACATTGCCATGTGACACAACAATCCAATTTCTGGGAATTTATTCTAGAGAAATGAGAACTATGGCCACATAAAAACTAGCATATGAATGTTTATAATAGCATTCATGATCATCAGGGACTTAAAACTAAAATCTTAACATAAACTAAATATTTCCTTTGTTACATTCTATTTTTTTCCCCGCCCCAGCGTAAAACTATTAACTACTATATCATCTGGAAGCTGCTTATCATTTCTCATACTCCCAGCGTTTGCTAATAGGATGGTTGAGAGTGCCATCAAATGGATCTAATTCAAGGCACTTGAGTGCAGTTAGATAATATTCTGATGTTCTTGTGTGCTCTGGTCTAGGTGCCTGCGCATGTATGAAGCCGCCTAATGGATCAGTGGCAGGAATTAACAAAACCCTAAGTAGCACTTCTACCAAGGGACTATTAGGCAATTATAATTAAAAACCATTAGTCATTGGAATTTTTCTCAGTTTTCCCCCTTTGGTGGGTGTTCTTTATTTTCTTCTAGCTCAGTTGGCTAATTCTAAAGAGTGATTTAATTTTCCAAATGCTCAAGAACACCAGCTGTGTTCATGTGCTTCTAAGAGTGATTTAATAAAACCTTTAAATTAACTTGCTGTAATTTCTGGGTGGTAACCACATCCTTCACAGTGGTGGCAAGAAGACTGTACATGCTAGAAATGGTGATTGATATGTGGGATCACAAAATACCAAGGCATGAAGAACTTCACTGCAGAAATAACAGAGCAGAATATCAGGTCATGTGCCTCCTCACCTTAGTGATGTAACTAGTACTTTCTAGGAATTGAAGAAATAACTGAAAAGAAAAGAAGGGCAATGAATGCCACATTCTTTAGTTAAAAATATCCTTATATCTAAAACTCAGAAGATTAGTTAAAACCCTGTCATCAAGCAATTAGCAATGCTAAGAGAATTATGGCAATAAATGACCTTGCAATTGATTTACTTGATTCCAAGTACAAGTCTATGTACAGAAAAGAAGAATCTTAAGTTTATTCTTTGTGGGAACACTTTACTTCCTATTAGCAAGCTAGAACCCTTCCATAAAGCAAGGCGAAGCCTTCAAAGTGGAAAGCCAATGTAGACATAGGAAACTAATGATAGAGTTAACAAAGTCAGCCTCTGCTAAACTTGTACCCATATTTTCCACACTCCTCTGGACAGGTGTATTTAATATTTATAAATAGTAATAAAAGGGTCAAGTCAAGGGGCACCTGGGTGACTCATTTGGTTGAGTGCCCTGCTCTTGATTTCAGCTCTGGTCATAATCTCGTGGTTTGAAAGATCGAGTCCCACATGGGGCTCTGTGCTGACAGAATGGAGACTGCTTGGGATTCTCTCTCCCTCTCTCTCTGCCCCTCCCCTCCTCCTACTCTCTCTCTCTCTTTCAAAAATAAATAAATAGGAGCGCTTGGGTGGCTCAGTCGGTTGAGCGCCTGACTTACGCTCAAGTCATGATCTCGAGTTTCATGAGTTCAAGCCCCACATCAGGCTCTGTGCTGATAGCTCGGAGCCTGGAGCCTGCTTCGGATTCTGTGTCTCCCCTTTTCTCTGCCCCTCCCCTACTTGTGCTCTCTCTCTGTCTCTCAAAAAATGAATAAATGTTAAAAAAAATTTTAATAAATGAATAAGCTTTTCTAAAAATAGGATCAAATCGGATATTTGGATGATTGATTACTGGATGGAGGGATGGATGGATGGATGGATTCCTAACTGATTAGGCAGAAGGATTGACTGCACCAGTTTAAGAGAGCTTTCCCTAAGTATAGCAGATGAGCAGATTAGCTTTACTTTGGTGCTTTTTCTCCCACTATTCCTATTATAAATTCTAATCATCAGGAATGTGGGAAGCCATTCTCCTGACTCAGGCTGAGGGCAAGAAGAAAGAAAGAACAAAACCAAAGAGCCATAAAACAAGAATAACAACAACAAACACAAAGGAAGAAGAAGATCAGAAATAGAAAGCAGAGGGGTGCCTGGGTGGCTCAGTTGATTAAGCATCTGACTTCGGCTCAGGTCATGATCCCGCAGTTTGGTGGTTTGAGCCCCGTGTCAGGCTCTGTGCTGACAGCTTGCAGCCTGGAGCCTGTTTTGGATTCTGTGTCTCCCTCTCTCACTGCACTCCCCCACTCGTACTCTGTCTCTCTCTCTCTCAAGAATAAACAAACATTAAAAAAAATTTTTTTTTAAGAAATAGAAAGCAGAAATAGGAAAAAAAAACTGTATATCAAATGTCTTATCTGTCACCACCCTTTTAAAAACATGATTGTGAATAACACTCCAGTGCCCAGAAAGGACACCCAAGATATCCTATGCTAAGATAGAATTGAAATATTTGATAGCTTTAAAGTTTCTAAAACAATAGTTCTCAACTTGCTAACCCTGAACCGACAATGTCAAACCTACCTGTCAACTTGTTAGAAAAGCTAATTGTCAGGCAAGCCCCACTATATATCTACACAATCAGAATCAGGGTGGAGCCCAGCATACTGTGTGAACAAGCCTTAGAGGTGATTCTAATGCTTTCCAAAGAGTGAGAATCACAGAAAAGCAATAGAACCTTAAAGCAACGGTGTTTCTTTTAATAGTCAATTTGAGATTGACAGTTTTTAAATGGGAATACTGTCAATGGCAAGAAAAGGAAGTCTCCCTGGTGTATTACTGAGTGTTGTCCAGGTAAGTGACACCTGTGAGCAAAAGATCATCTTGGGAAGCTGTGAACCCTAGTTAATATAAACTCTAGGTGAGTCATTGTGATGCTGTCAGGCTAGGTCCAAGCACCTAAGAGAGTCCTTGGCTGCTTGCAGGACAGAAAGCACACTCGAGCCAGTGGGAGGTGAAAGCAGAGTTTATTGAAGGTATAGAGTGAGTGCAGGTGCAGAGTGTCTGGAAGACTCACGAAAGGAGGGAGTCTTGGCCTTGCTTGGGATCTGGGGGGTCTTTACTGAGGATTGTGGTCTGTTGTACATGTCCTCTCAGGCATCCAGGAACTGGTTAGAACAAAGGTGAGGGTTCAAGCCAGGGGATCTTGGCATGGAGATATCTAGTGCTGGTAGTCTGGAATATGCTTACGATAGCTTTGGTCATTCTCAGCTGGTCCTTCCTTAAATGTTTTCTATTCCAGGGGTGCCTGGGTGGCTCAGTCGGTTAAGTGGCTGACTTCGGCTCAGGTCATGATCTCGCGGTCCGTGAGTTCGAGCCCCACGTCAGGCTCTGTGCTGACACTTGAGAGCCTGGAGCCTGTTTCAGATTCTGTGTCTCCCTCTGTCTGACCCTCCCCCATTCATGCTCTGTCTCTCTCTGTCTCAAAAATAAATCAACGTTAAAAAAAGTAAAAAATGTTTTCTATTCCAAAGAAATAATTAACTCCTCATCCCCTACCAGGGGGACATACACTATTTGCATTCTGAGGCATGAATAAGGTGGAGGTGCAGGTCTTATCAAGAATAGAAGGAGGAATAGGCATAAAAAGCAAATTTTTATGGAGTCTTTGAGTTTCCCTATCTCAATTGAATATAAACTGTAGAGTAAAGTGGCTTAGACAGGCTATGTAAAGGGGTCGGCAAGAGACAAGTTGGCTATTGCCCTAGAGGGATTCTTTCATGAGCATGAGATCAGATTGAGTAAGTGTGCCAGATTATATGATCAGCATTGCTTTCCATTCACTGTCCTTGAATGGACCTTGGTAAAGGCAGTAGAGAGGGTAAAAACTAGAAGACCCTGACTTTGACTAACAAATGCTCCATTATTTTTACCCTTGAAGGGTAAACTATGAAAAATCTATAACCCTTTTGGTCACATCTAGAAAGCAAGGTAAGCCAGCACTTTACAAATTCTCCATCCTCTCAGAAGTAGGAAGGGCAAAAAGTCAACATGAGAGTAACTCCTACCCACCTTCACACCCTCCCCATGAATGAACTCACGTACATGTGAACTCAGAATTGCCCTTCCCTTCCACTCCTACCCATACCTGTATCCCAAAGACAGATAGGGAAATGTGCTTTATTTTGCACCATGATAAGAGGAATCTAATTACCTGTAGTGAGGTTCTCAACCCATATAGGAAAAAAGCAAGGTAGCATTGTTTTGACATGAAGCTGGCATAAAAGAAAATAATCTAGCTCTACTGGGCTCTAGAAGAATTACATTTCATAATCCTGTTATTGTAAGAGTGACAGTGTGCCTATCCTAAAGAAACATGGGGTTTCCAGGTGCGACACACATTTTCCGGGACTGTAGGACAGGTGTTGGCTCATAGGAGTTGTTCCTTGGATCCAAGTTCAAGTTCTGTCTGTCTTTTCTGGCTGTCCACCATAGGAGGGATCTTCATCAGGCCACTTCTCTTGCTGGAAATACCATCACAAATGATTAGCCTGAGGCTTCCTCATAGTTTGTGACTATGGCTAGAGTATTTAATCTTTCCTTGAAGAATGCCAATGCACAGACCTCAACAATCTCTAGGGTGATGAAGCTTCTAACCCACATATACAGGAAATCAAATTCCATCACTTCTAATGCAGAAGAATGGGACAAAGACATTTCTAACCTCACCCATCTGCCTCACTTTCTACTGTTGAATCACCAGGCATTTATGTGTGCAGCAAACTTAAGATCAGGGTCGGGGCAGGGAGGTAGAGAAGAGTTAGCATCACAGAAATGCTTACTTCTTCCTTTCTTAAAAACCTTTTCACATATCCATTCATGTTCTCAAGTCAGGGATTCTTATTATTTTCCCTGCACCCCTATACTCCCAAATTCCTGCTACTCTCCAATATGGAAGAATTTACACAGTACTTGGTTCCTTTACTCCAAATACTCACACCTTTAGAGACTCATCTACTCCCAAAGGACATTTAAAGGAATTTTCCTAAACAAATGTATTTCTTTCCATCAGAAGAATTCTGGTGCCATCAGTTAATTTTTTTTTTAATGTCACAAAAAAATCTAGCCTTTGTTTCTCAGTGTTGATCTGAAAATCAATTTGACCCGGTTCTCTACTTTTGACATTATTCCTTATTCTCTTGCATCCCTACACACTCACACCCCATATCCCCAGACCAACTGACTGATTTAATGTCCTTGATCTTCACCCAGCTCTTCCTGGAAGCATGCATGGGTCACATGCTTGAGTGTTTAAAACCCCATGATGGTAGGCAGTGTGCAGTGAACACTATAATGTTAAGGTTGGAAAGCATCCCTGAGCCCATTTAGATTGCTTTCTTTTTTAATTTTTTTAATGTTTATTTTTTTGTTGAGAGAGACAGAGACAGAATGCGAGTGGGTTAGGGGAAGAGAGAGAGGGAGATACAGAATCTGAAGCAGCTCCAGGCTCTGAGCTGTCAGCACATAGTGTGACGCGGGGCTCGAACTCACAAGCTGTGAGATCATGACCTGAGCTGAAGTCAGACACTCAACTGACTGAGCCACCCAGGTGCCCCTAGATTGCTTTTTAAACAGTGTTCTATGGAACACCATGGAGCCCACAGTGTTCCTGCCTGAGGATGCTGCAGGAGCTACCTGAGAAACCTGCATGGGCAGGACCTAGAAACACCAGTCCCATTTCAGCCGAGGATATTGGGCTCTTTTCTTCATTATACACTGAGATTCCCTGTAAGAACTTATTTAAAAAAGAAAAAAAATTTGGGCGCCTAGGTGACTCAGTCAGTTAAGCGTCTGACTTCAGCTCAGTTCATGATCTTGAGGTGTGTGAGTTAGAGCCTGGGGCCTGCTTTAGATTCTGTGTCTCCCTCTCTCTCTACCCCTGCCCTGCTTGTACTCTGTCTCTTTATCTCAATCAATCAATAAACAAAGTTTAAAAAAACAAAACAAAACAAAAAACCTTTATAACGTTTGAAAAATAATCACCTGGAATAATATTGGTGAGGAAACTGAGACTCAGTGTCCAGACTGCAAACTAGTTAGGACAGAATCTTGCTGAGTCATTGTTCTCACAACTCAAAGTACCTCCCTATAAATCAGTTATACTTAACTTTTCCTTTGTTAGAATGGTTTTATGGCCAAAATTTGTTGACTGTACATATTTTTAAGTGTACAATTCAATGGTTTTTAGAATATTCAGAGAGATGTACACTTATTCACAATCGATTTTAAAACATTTCTCTCACCTCCCCCTCACCACCACCAAGAAAACCTTGTACCCTTTCGCAGTGACCTTTCTATCTATTCTTTCACCACCATGCCTCAGTCCCTGAAAAATACAAATTAACTTTCTGCCACTGTGAACATTATATATGAATGGAAACATGCAATATGTGGTCATTGGTGACTAATTTCTTTCACTTGTCATAATGTTTACAAAGTTTATCCATATTGTAACACGTATCATGATTTCATCTCTTTTTATTGCCAAAAAATAATTCTTTGTACAGATACATCAAATTTTATCTTTTCATTCAGTTGATGGACATTTGGGTAGTTTCCACTTTTTTACTATTATGGATAATGATACTATGAATGTTCACATACAGGGGTATTTTGTGGATATATATTGTCATTTCTCCTGGGTATATACCCAGGAATGGAATTGCTGGGTCATATTATAAATCAATGTTACCATAGCAACTTTTTGAGAAACTGCCAAACTGTTTCCCATAGAGACAGCACTGGTTTTTATTCCCATCAGCAACGAATGTACGAGTGTTCCCACGTGTACACATAATTGCCAATATGCTTGTTGTTTGTCTTTTTTTGTTATAGCTATCCTACTGGGTGAGTGACATTTCTCTGTGATTTTTATATGCCTCCCCCCCCCCACCCAGCACCTAATGATGTTGAGTATCCTTTTACATACTTAGTGTCTGTAAAATATTACATACTTGCATCTTCTTTGGAGAGGCATCTACTTAAATCCTTTTCCCATTTTTAATTGAATTACTTATCTTTTTATTACTGAGTTAAAAGCATTCTTTATACAGTCTAGATTAAAGCCCCTTTATGTATGACTTACAAATATTTTCTCCCCTTCTGAGGGTTATCTGTGTACTTTCTTCATGGTATTATTTGTAGCACAAAAGTCTTTCATATTGATGAGGTCCAATACATCTTTTTTTTTTTCACTTCTGCTTTTAGTGTTGTATCTAAGAAGGCTTTACCTAATGCCAAGTCGTAAAGGTTTACTCATCCTTTTTTTTCTCAGATTTTATAGTTTTCACACTTACACTGAGGCCTATGATCCATTCAGAGTATATTGGGATGTAGGGGTCCAACTACATTCTTTTGCATATGGCTATCCAGTTACCCCAGGATTATTTATTGAAAAAATGATTGTTTCTCCTTTGAATTTTCTTGGCACCTTATTAAAAATTGGTAACTGTAAATGTAAGGATTTACTTTGGGATTCTCAGTTCTATTCCATTGGTCTGTGTGTCTATCCTTATGTTATTGCCACAGTATTTTAAGTGCTGTTACTTCAAAAAATTTTTCTTATTGAAGTATAGTTAACTTACAATGTTGTATTAGTTTTAGGTATACAACATAGTGAATTGACAATCCTTTATGAATAAAGATAAGTGTGGTTGTTACACTGTTAGTAGTAAGTTTTGAAATTAAGAAGTAGAAGTCTTCTGACTCTATTTTTCTTTTTTAAGATTGTCTTGACTACTTGTGTTCTTTATTACTGTATATGAATTTTAAGATAAGCTTTTCCATTTCTCCAAAGCAGGTAATTGGGTTATTGATAAGGATTACGCTGACCCTTTAAATTATTTTGGACAGTATTACCATCTTAACAATATTAAATCTTCCAATCCATGAATGTAGACTGTCTTTCCATTTATTTAGGTCTTTTAAGATTTTTTAGCAATGTTTTATATCTTTGCATTTGTTTTGTTAAATATAGTCCTGGGGCACCTGAGTGGCTCAGCTGGTTAAGCATCTGACTCTTGATTTCAGTTCAGATCATGATCTCAAGTTCTTGGGATCAAGCCCCACATCAGGCTCTGTGCTGACAGCCCAGAGCCTGCTTGGGATTCTCTCTCTCTCTCACTCCACCCCTCCTACTGCCCCTCCCCTGCTTAACACTCTCACTCTCTCTAAATAAACTTTAAAAGATAGATAGATAGATAGATAGATAGATAGATAGATAGATAAAGTCCTATTTTATTCTTGATGTTACTATAAATGGAATTGAATTCAGAATTGAATTTCCAGGTTGTTCATTGCTAATACATAAAAATGCAACTTACATTTATATATTTATATTGATAGTGTATCCTGAGTCACTGATGGACTCATTTACTCTAATTGTTTATGAACGATTTCCTTTGAATTCTCTACATGCAAGATCATATGGCAAAAAAAAAAAAAAAAAAAAAAAAAAAAAAAAAAAAAGATAGTTTTACTTCTTCCTTTCCAATCTGTATGTCCTTTATTTCTTTTTCTTGCTTAATTACCCTGGGTGAAAACTCCAATACAGTGTTGCATAGAAATAGCAAGAGTAGAATTATACTTAACTTTGATGTATTCATTGTGATTTGGGAGAAGTATAGCTATGCCTTCCTAATTATATTTGCATAGGTCACAGTATATATTATACACATTATTTATCATATAATTTTATGTATAATACTGATAGATAAATGTATATTTTGTAAGAACAGATATGTTACAGCTACTGGATGGATAAATACTAGAATACTGAGAAAAATCATAAGGGAATTAAGTGAAACTTTAGTGTTTTCCATTAGTTTTCACATCAACAAAGAATGTTTGAATTTCTCCCTACTTTATTACTTGTCACAGAAAGTGATCAGAGAGTGGGGTGGAGTAATTCTCCTGACAGATGTTATGAGCTGGGAGCATTGCTAGAACATATAATAAAAGCCCCCTGGTTTCACCAAAAATGGTCATTTGGCAAACATGCATGGAGAATCTACATGTCCAAGTTCTGTGGAAGATGGCGCATGAATGTTATCATAAGTAGAGAAAGAGGTCACCCGCAGAACCTTTTGGACATAAGGCTGTTCATGAGTGGCATCATGATACAGTAGAAAGAAGACCAAACTTGGAGTCAGAAAACCTGGTGTCTAATCTTGATTTCTTTTGGTTTTGACCAAGTCACTAATTGACTAGAAATTGGTGTTAGTTGTGCACATACAATGTGATAATCCTTAGGAAATGGTACATTGCTCTGCAACTGCTAGGAATGGCTATTGCAGTTATACAGACTCTTAATAGGTATGAATCTGTTGGAAGTTAGCTGTAACAGTGATAAAAAATCATTTTCTTTCTGTTTTTTCCAACATTTTGTTCTGTTCATAAGGGCATCTGGTGACTGATAGAAGTTCCACCAAGGGCATTTCATTTTAACTCTCAATAGAGTAATTTAATACTCCAGAAATAAAGATAAGTGGGGTTATCCTTTTGGAAAGAAAATAATTAAAAGGATATTTTCATAGTCAGGCTTACTGCTTATTTTTGGAGTAGGAATCTGAAGGCTCTATTTGACCAAGGACAATTTCTTTGCTTTTGTCATGCATAGCTCTTTTTGCCTTTCCTGCCTACTTCTTCTACCAATGCAATTGTTTTCAATTCTCCTATAAAGCACTCTCTTAGGTTTCAGTTATTATTGTGCATATCACCATTTGCTGGGTTTTAGACTTCCTTGTGATACAGAATGTAATGCACTGGACAAATTACTCTAGGTTTTACATTTCTTAAATTAAGGAGTTGTTTTAGATGGCATGCCTCTGAGCTTTTTTCCTATCTAAAATCCTTTCTATGTGTAAAAGTCTGTTATTCTATGCTTTATAAGTGATTTTGTTTGAAGAAGGAGTTCCTGGCTTCAAAAAAGGATTTAAATACAAACTAACAGACTAGTGAAATACAAGTTTGTGTGAGTCACAAAAGGACAGATGTCTTGTCTGTTGACTTCATCATCTCCAGCACTTTGGTGCCTAACACATATTAGGTGTTCCGTAAAAAATTGTTATGTGAATGAATGAGTGAATGAAATGAATAAGACTACCTCATTATATGTGGATTAGCTGCTCCCTCAGTTCGTTCAGTCATAAATATTCATCAGGCATTGCTGTTCAGTGTTAGTGGAAGGCATTTCTAAGACATGGAACCATGGAAGTTGATTGTGATAAATTATTTTAGTATTCCTTGATCTACTAGTTAGCTCCTGAACTGGCTGATTCCTTGAAGTTTTCATTTCATACAGGAGGCCCTTAAGAAAGAACACACAGTAGGAAGTGTTCCCTAATAGTGTTTTCATCTTTCCTTGAGAATTCATTGTAGACCTATTGGGGCAAAAGATACTGTGGTTAAAAGGGTTTGTTGGAATTAATATGCATCATCATCAAGTTCCTGATTAAAATTGCATTCCATGGACAACTTGGACTTCCTAATAAAAAAAAATCTTGCTGAGTCTCTGGAGTTGAGCTTGTGTTCTATTTTTTATAGTTCTGATCTAATGCAAGTCATTTTATACAGTTCCATAAATTTTTCATCTTGCTCTCAATGGCAGAATACGAGCTGTATAAATTATTTCAATCCCAAATCATTTGTAAAAGCAATCTCTTGACGATTCCTCCCTCTCATAGCCTTTCTTTATTTTGATCTCCGGTAAGGTGTGTGTGTGTGTGTGTGTGTGTGTGTGTGTGTGTGTGTGTGTTTAATCTTAGGTAAGGATTTCTTCCTTTTAATCCTCAGAAGACCCATGTTTTCTGTGGCTTTTTCCCCCCATTTAAAATTGACTTTGTGATTGTGTTTCAGTTTTGCATTCAGAGTTACTTGTTTTGATTGATAAATGTTTGCAAGAAATATAATCTCCTCTTATGCTTTTCTCTTCCTTTTTTTTCCTCCCAGAAGGAGCTTTGCATGGGTAGCAAAGCTCTCCTGATAACACTGGAAATAAATCTTAATGTCTTTGCCCTGTGATAGGCCTAGACCTTATCATTCTTCTTCTACCCCAGTGATAATTGCTTATCTGTACATACAGGCCTATTCATATGACTCTGATGCCATGGGGGTTTACATCTCCAGGAAGATAGACAGGAAGTGCAGTCTGCTGAATCCATTCTTAATAGCTTTAATAGAAACCAGACAAAGAAGGGATACTGGGCCAGGTTGACTATCTCAAAATGATAAGACCATCTATGCATTTTGGGATGCTTTCTCATGAAGTCTTTTTTTTTTCCTCTGCTCTGAATTGGCTGCCCTGGAGAGGTGAGGATTTGCAAAATGCATTCCTGTCAAAGCTACAATCAAAATAAAAGATTATATATGAAAAAATATATCCAAACTCACTGCCACTTTTACTTTGCTCAGCAACTGAAAAAGGAATCTTAGAAATCACCCAAACATAACACACTCAAAGTAGACAGGCCTACAGCCCAGCAAGATGCTTTGGAGTAGCCACATTCTTTGAATAAAACTTGGGGGGAAAAGTAAAGATTGAACTTTCTACATACAAAATAAATATACCAGTTTGGGACATTGAACTCCAAATGTCCCAAGATATGTGGAGAATTAGATATAGTATATATGCTATGGAGAAGAAGGGAGGAGGGAAACAGAACTAGCAAAAAAAAAAAAAAAAAAAAAAATGGAGGAAGAAGGAGGAAAAAAAGAAGACGTGAGAAAAATTTTGGAATCTAATCTCATTTGTTCTCACATCCTCTCAGAGGATTTGGGAAGCACAGAAATAATTATGTCCACACCAGATCAAGATAAGAAGCCTGGCAACCAAATCACCTAAGATTAAAATGGCTGCTTATGTTCTAAATTTAAAAAATGTCCATGGTGGGCAGAGAACATTCCAGAAAAACAGACAAGTTCTGACATGACTATGAAGGAGGACCACTGAATTGGTATGATCTCAGCTAATCATACCATTTTTAAAATAAAAACCCAATTGAAAGTCACATGCTGTTGGAAAAAAAGTGGTTAAATCTTTCCTTTTTCCAACTTAGGGAAACCACAGTAACCTGCCACTTTCAAAAACACTGCCTATTTATGTGCATAATGGAAAATTCCTCTTCTTGCGTAACAAAGGCAGCCTAACTGCAGGTGTCTAAATAAATGCCTTTCAGGGGTGCCTGGGTGGCTCAGTCAGTTAAACTTCCACCTTTGGCACAGGTCACCATCTCACAGTTCCTGGGTTCAAGCTCTGCATTGAGCTCTGCTGACAGCTCAGAGGCCTGGAGCCTGCCTTAGTTTCTGTGTTTCCCTCTGCCTCTGCCCTTCCCCTGCTTATGCTTTGTCTCTGTCTCTGTGTCTCTCTCTCAAAAATAAATAAACATTAAAAATACTTTTTTTCATAAATGTCTTTCATATCGGCCACTATTGAGTATTACTGGGTTTCTTTGTGATTTTATAAATTATGTCAGATGAAAATACAAACCTCTTTCTGGCCTATGAAAGTTTTGCTGTGGGGAAACAACCAAGCTTTAAGAAATGTGATTGTCACATTATAGTCCAAACTTTAATTTTTAACCCACTATGATTATGAGGCAGCAAGTTTTCCTCATCCTGTGTAACTTCCAATTGATTACCAAGAGTTTGGGTAACTTCACATCATCACTTGGAGCTGGGTTTTCTTAGAACCTCACAGGAGTCATTAACATGCCTTTGCACCTCATTCTTTGTCGTTATACTAACTAGACTGTGAGCCTCTTGTGACAATGATTCCATTTCTATTTCTTCTGAATTCAACAGGAATTAGGAATAGATACGATCCACTTGTCCGTTCCTTTTTCTTCCTGATTTTCCTCTTCTCTGCTAGATACTGTCTGTGCTTTAATTAATTCTTTTCCAAATGGCCCTGCCATTTTCCCTGTGCATAGTACTTCCAGGAGAGTTGCATTAAGATAAGAAAAGCATTTGAATGGAGTCAAAGAGCCCTAATGTTTAGTCAGGTGTCTGCAGCTAAGTAGCAATGAATGTGACACTAGGGAATTCCTTTGAAACCTGTCTGGGCCCCAGTTTTCTTATCTGTGATTTCAGAGGGGTAAACTAGTTGAGCTCTCAAGTTCTTACGCTCTGCTATTCTATCATTTGTAATCATTTCTAAGGTATCTTCTGATTTAGAAATTCTGTAAGTCTATGGCTCTGTTAGATCAGTAGCTGTTCACGACTGCTCTCTGGAGCCCTAGGGGTTGTGTGGAGGTGCCTTGGAGCCTACTTCGGTGTGTGTGGGGCGGGGGAAGCAAGCAGACTGCTTCAATCAGAACAGCTCACTTTGATCTATTTTAGATATTGGTCTTCCTGAATATGATTTCGTTTGAAGAAAGGATTCTATGGTCTCTTAAAGGAGTTTTGAACATCTCTGTACTAGATTAAGAATCTTCCTTTGAAATTGTGTAAAAATAAGTTGATGGTGATTATGGATCCTAAACAGATAATGTCCAAATTAAAGATTGAAAGGGTATGTACTGATCAGCTAATCTAAAACAGTTTATAACACTAATTTGCAATTGTCTTGAAAGTGATATCAGGTTTAAGCACTGCTCAACTAAAAATTAAGTTAAAGTGACATAAGGAGTCTAGGCAGGTGGAAATATGTTTTATATTAATTTTAGGTACTGCACAATGCAGTGGCTCCCAACTGAGAGTCTGGCTAATGTTTCTACTAGGCTATAGTGAAGCATAATTGTAAGAATAGACAGGAGTTATATTCTTTTATGTGTGCTTTCTTGGCAAAATTTTTAAAACTTGTCAACTTTATGGTACTTTCTCCACTTATTAAAATTCTTTAAGTCTCTAAAATACAAAAATGTCAGAACTAGCCCTTATAAAATTTAGCACAGTGTTAGGCATTCAGGTGGTACTCAATAAATGCTTGTCTGATTGAATAGGGTGTCAAGAATGCAGTGATTGTGTTCTAGTCAATAGAGTTAGATACCTGATAAACATGGAATGTTTATCTAAATGTCCTTTGTCTAAAAAGAGGATTTTCTACAATACTTTATTAAAGAATTCGGCCAAATCCGATTGGCTCAAATTTTTTAACTTTATAATGAATGAGCCAGAAGGAAAATATCTGATCTTCCTTCTCATTTTCTTCTTCTTTGTCCTATCCCTTCTGTTAGGCCTGTTCGTACTATTGTTTGCTTCCATGCTATATTGTGTCTATCTTCTGAAGGCTGCCCAGTAAAGCCAACCATCCTTTTTAATGTTGTTTCAGTTAAAAACATATTGCAAGTTAGAAAAATTTGCTTACACGTTGATTTTTTTGGAATTTTGCCATTCTGTGATTTGAATGCTGCTCCTACTTCTCATATTTTAATATGATCCCTACTCTGTAGCACTTCTTTAGTAAACACGTGGTGTTTAGGCTCTCTTTCACTTACGTCTGATCTCTTCATTGAGCTTATCCTTGTAAGTATCTAAAATCAATATCACATCATTGTTGCATATCTGAGAAAGATGTTTTAGAAAACAATTCAATCCCCTCAAAAGCTCATTTCAAGTACCATAACAACAATTATTTGACATCATGTATAGAGGATCTAATACTGAATGAGAGGAGAATTTTGTCATTTAAAATCTATTCTGCCCTCTAACTGTTTACGTACAATTTCCATTCTATGTTAAATAACATGTACTTAAGAATTCCCAAGTCCTCAGAGTCAGCATCTGCCTCTCTCTCTCTCCTAATGTTCATTTGGACAGTCTGTCTTTTAATGGACTTAGAGATACCATTATCACATACACTGACTTCTCTAACATTTCCAAGGAAGACTTCCAGCATGGCATCCCAGATGCCATGGGCAGCAGGCAGTCCCTGCCAGGGAGACATCAGAGGGAACAGGTCACCCACCATAACTATATTACCTCGAGGACAGAAGTTTAATGGGCATCCTTCATAGAAAATCTACCCCACCCTCACATGCATACCCTCATGCTCTCACAGTTAGGCACCACAATTAAGTGGAAACAGTTAGGGAAATCAAATGTGAATTGCAATTGTGTGCGTGAATACTGCACGCACAGTATAATTTTCTCTTTCCACCGAAGCCTCTCAGCCAGGCATTCATCCATTATCCTTGATGTGCTTTATGCTTTGTGACACTGGCCTTCCTACACCATCTGCTTTCTGTCTTGTTTTGTGTGTGTGTGTGTGTGTGTGTGTGTGTGTGTGTGTTGTTTTGTTTGTTTGATTTTCAGTCACCATGTGGTCACCAAGGGAGTGAATGCCTTTGTTTCTGATTGCTCTCTAGGCCTGAGGCCATTAAGAGCTTTATCCAAAGTATGGCAGGATACTGGTTTTGGTGTTCTTCTATACAAAGAAGTCCTTCACTTGCCTCTCTTTTTCTTTTCAGACCTTTATTCCTCTTCCTTCTAACTACCCAATCAGTATGTCTGAATAACCTGAGGTCCAGGGCCGAAGGTGTCTTTCCTCCTCTAGATATATTTGAGGTTTGGCTCTATGAACCTTTTCCCTCTTGATTCTGCATTCCTGAGTATGCCTAAATTCTCTACTCTCTATAAGATTTTAACCAGCACAAAAAGTATGTAGGAACTCTGGGCTGACCCTGAAATCTATACCCTCTAGTAGAATCTGAGGTACTCAAGGTATATAAAAATAAATTTCTACCTAAGACGGTCTTTTGAGCTTAGCATATTTTCCACTTATATAGTGTGACAACAAATCACCTCCAAAATGTAGTGGCTTAAAATAATAATTTGTTTTTATTTTTCATGCACTGGTAATTATAGACCTCAAATGGGCAGTACTTGCTTGGGTTCTTGTACACCTTCAGTCAGATGATGGCTGAGACAGAAGTCATCAGAAGGCTCCCTCACAGATGCCTGGGCTGGAATGGCTGAAACAGCTGAGGGCTACATGAAGCTTCTTCACATGGCTAGCTTCAGTTTTTGCATAGCATGGTGGTCTAAGAACACTTAGGCTTCTGACATGGCAGCGGGCCTCCCCAGAGTGGCGTTCTGTAATGCTCAGGTAGAAGCTGAAAAACTTCATATGACCTAGCCTCAGAAGCCACAGCACCATTTTCTTTATATTCTATTGGTCAACGTAATCATTGGCCAGCTCCAATTCAAGTGGGAAGAAGAAAGGACCTTCCCTTTCAAGAGCAGAATGGCCATGTATATGGGGATAAAAGATGTCAAGGCCTTTGTCATCTTGGAGACAAGCTGTCACAGTAGGTATCAAGTAAAGTGTATTTTAAACAAAAAGTAACACATTCTAATTTTTAATAGCAATTTTTTAATTCTAATTTTTAAATCACAGACTTATGTCCACTTTAGAAAAAAAGCTTGTGTAAAGTTATTTCCTGAAATCCGTTCAGAATAAATACCTTGGAAGCCTACACTTTGGAAGGAGTATCAACTGCTCCACTGAACACAATTTGAGAATGAATGACTTACTTGGTAGCTGGAAAATGACAGCATTAAAAGTAGTATGCAATTTGCTTTAGAACCATTAGAACTTAGAAAACAAATGCTGGCTTTATGAGTAGCTTTCAGACAAGGCAAAAAACAGACCTATTTTACCAAAGACATCTTCATTATGGTTGAACCCAAGCTGGCTTAATTTCTGCCTAGTTCACAGTGCAAACTCATAAAAATATACTGCTTAGCACATAGTAAGTGCACAATAAAAAATAGCTTTAAGTATTCAATTAAATACTAGAGCATCATAGTCTGAGCAGAAACAGTACTTAGTTATGCATTAGAAAAACAACTTTATGTTTTAAGGTAGGAGTCTGACACTCAGCAAGGGGAAGGTTGCTGACCGAAGTCACACAGTTTTAGGAACAGATCCAGAATGGAGTTTATCTGGACTCAGATCCTCTCACTTGATACAAAATGAACCACATCTCAAAGTGCTTAATGACCTGGGAATTTTACCTCAAAATGAATGCCATTATATTGCAGCTGGAGTTTTGCTGAATTCTGCGGAGAACAGCTTGACCCCCAATTAACGAGTGCATGCATGTCTTGAGTGTTTCACATCTGCCAGGTGGGTGTAAATGTGGATAATTAGCCCTGACCTTGGGCAGACTGTGTGGTTCACCCAGTTAAAGATATTGCGGAAAGTTGTCCTGGGCTTTGATTAAATTTGGTGGAAAACCAGCAAAAACCATTATGTGTCAGAAGTAACTTGATGGTTTTGTAAGGAATCTTGCTGACTATAAGTATGTGAATATTACATTCCTCTTTGGGAGATTAAAAATTCAATTTGATATATGCCTACACAAGAGGTGTTTTGAAACCCAAGTCAACTAAAGCAGAAAACAATAGATATGTATGTGTGTGCCATGATAATATAAATCGATCCTTTAAAAAAAATAGGTGTCTATTGAGTTCTTCATATGTTTATGGCCCTGTGCTACTTACTAAGGGTAAGTGGTAAAAGATCAAATTGCCTCTCTTTAAGGAATTCACAATTAAGTGTATGAGTAAAGGCTAGTACACATAAATATTTAGACACTAAGAAACAATTGATTACTAACCTATGCTTAAAGAGGCAGGAGAGAAGAAAGGGGAAAAAATCATCCATTTAGGGTTTGTGTTGACAAGAAAGACTACATAGAAGGAGTATGCACTCCTTTGAGATGCACTTTTAGTGATAAATAGGATATGAACAGGAAGAAGTCAAAGATAATAATGACATATTGTTTATGAAGAACCAAGGATAATCCTTAAATTATCCACAATCCAGCCTCAAAATGCTAGTTACCAAAAAAGAAAAAATCTACGTCTTAACCTGGGATACGTGTGAAATGGAAAAGAAAAAGACGAAAAAGTTACCAAATATGTTGTATAATATTAAAAGAACCCCAAATTCACCTATACTTGAAACATTAGCCCTTTGTCCAGAAAATTAGCAATGCCCATAAATTTAGCATATTGGTCGGTATATCTCTTGCATTATCCATGGTCAAGTGATTAATGCCTTTTATCCAGAGAATTATTGATTCTGCGGTTGGCTTCCTATCTAATGACAACATATTCCAGTTAATAAAAGGAAAATATAGTTCCCATCATTGCCACATGTGGTCTTTTCAGTGGCATTGAGACTGATCCTGACATTGCCTTCATGTTCCTATTACAGGAAGTCTGTCAGGTTTTTGCGCCTTGTCTTAATTAGGCAAGATCTATTTTAGAAAGTGATGCTTCACACAAGGTTCCATTAGCTTAGTTAATGCTTCCTCATTAAATTTTTTATTTATTACAAAAATTAAAGAGAAAGTAAAACAAAAATCAGCCAGAAATCTGCCATATTACCCTATCAACTTCCACTGTCTTTTCATGCCTATCCATATATGGGTCCAGAGTATCAACCCAATGAATTATTTATTCATTTTCACTTTACATTATATCATTAGGCTATTTTATATTGTCACACAAACCTCTATAATTACTAGTTTTCTGTCTGCTTTGATCACTCCTTCCTCTCTTCTCTCATAGCATGCTGTTCTCACCTCTCTTATACTATTTACCCTGTTGTAGAACTGTAGTTTTTAGGGTTATTTTGTTTTGCTTTGCTCTGCTTTTCTTCTTTTCCTTATCTACCCACCATTCCACCAAGAGATCATTTTCCTTTGCCTCTGCTCTAGCAATTTGCACAGGGTATGGTGCAAAGAATAAATGTTGAATAAATTAATGAAGGTTGTATATATTAATCTGAGCCAAAATATCATAATTTAGGTAGCTATTATTTCTGTGGCTGAGATGTGAATGGTTTACTATTTTTTCACCTATCTTTAGCCCTTCCTGAGATTAGGATTCAAATGTTAGAATATATAAGGATCTTAGAAGGTATATAAAGTGAGTGTTGTCAGTAATAGGTTACAGTAAAGGACAGAAGGGGTGTTTGCAATCAAACTAATGGTGAGTTATTTGGGGATACAGCCAACTGTATTATCAGTATTATGTTTTCCAGTAACTCAACAGAAACAGAAAAGTAATAGAAATCAATCTGAATAACCAGGATGGGGATTTCCCATCACCAGGTTATGGGTTTGACTAGAGATAGCAGTGAAAGTGCATGTATGCTTTTGATAACAACTGGAATCTTGTGATTGAGAGGCAGGTGAAGGAAGACTGGACACAAAGACAATTTTTTTAAATGGAAGATATCTGAGATGACTAGTGGCAAGCATTGAAATACATATTTTAGTATGCTTGCCTGTTCCCCACAAAATAATGCAAATACCTAATAGACTTTCTTGGACAAAAAGAACATAATATGTGTTCCTTAGTGTTTGTCTTCAAAAATGCTCTATAGGAGTCTGGTGAGGTGGGAGAAACAACCAGTGGCAATGTCTGCCAGATGTGAAGTTATATCATCCCTATGTTTGCATAACCACTTAGGAACACTTATGTTCCTAAGTGTATGACATTGCCCTTCATATTGTCTCGTCCTCCCTTTCTGTCTAGATCCTTTCCTGGGCAGCCGATTCCAATGTTCTAAAAATAAAGCTATTCTCACACTGGCATCTGCCCAAACCTGAAAGAAGTACACTATTGTGGTTGCCAGTGAAAAACAATGCAAGTAGAGCCTTGAACTATCTTGTTTTGATTTATCATATGAGCACAGATCTTGAGGGCTTATGGGACAACCTTAGAGGCCATATAGTCCATATGCTTGCTCTGAGGTAAAAAGATCAAACCACAAATGAATCCTCCTGGAGAGAAAAACTACACCCTCTGTAAGCCCTTCAGAGAAAGCTATAGACAAGCTCAATAGGACACCTTAATGTGGAGAAGCCCTTCTGTGTGTGTGTGTGTGTGTGTGTGTGTGTGTGTGTGTTTGTGTTTGCATTTGCGTTGAACCATAGTCCTTATGCAGTGGTGTGAGTACCTGCACATAAATGCTTTGAGGAAGAAAAGCAGAGCTTAGAATAATTAGGGTTTGCATTATTTTTCCTTGATTTTTGATGCTTTGTTAGTTCTTCTGTGTTAAGTATGAGGTTTCCTGGGGTGGCCCTGACCCTTCTGTATTCAGTGAGAACTAAGCTGAGAGAGGCTACTTAGCCATGAAGAGTGGCTCTTTACAACAGTGCCCCCGAACTCTTGGGCTTCTTCAGCAAATCAAAATTAGTTGTCTGTTTTTAGGCACAGTGAGGAAATAGATGCCAGATAGCAGAGTGAGTGTGTGAGGCTTGTTTCCATGACACTCCTAACATCTCATTCCTACAGGGAGCAAGGAGCTTGATGCCTGTTGTCAGAGATCATGTGGTAGAGCAGAGTGGTTAAGCACACAGACTCCGTGTCAGACAGACCTGAGTTCTAATTCTGACTCTTGCACTTACCAGCCTTGTAACATTGGTCAACTTAGTCAACCACTGAATACTTTAATCTCCTCATCTTTGAAATGGGGATGTTATTTCTTCTCACAAGACTGTGATAAGACTCATTGTGATAATATACATAAAGTGCTTAGCATAGTGGGTAGTTATTGCTAGTAATTTTTTCTTTTATAAATGTTCTTCTAACTTAGAAAAAAATTAATGTTTATTTTTTCTTGAGAGAGAAACAGACTGTGTGAGCAGGGGAGAGGCAGAGCAAGAGAGGGAGAGACAGAATCTGAAGCAGGCTCCAGGCTCTATCAGCACAGAGTCCAACGTGGGGCTCAAATTCACAAACCATGAGATCATGACCTGCCCGAAGTTGGATGCTTAACTGACTCAGCCACCCAGGTGCTCATCTTCTTTCCTTCTATTGATCTTTTCTAAAATTAGTAGCAATATAGGAGGAACAGGTTTAGGGGGAGAACATTAGACTTAAAGTCATAAAACCTAAGTTCAAATCCCAGCTCCACTGCTTTTTTGTGTGAACTTCGTCAACTGATGTTACCTTTTCATGTCTCTATTTCTTCATCTGGCCTAAATGAGAAAAATAACTGTCTCACTGGGGTGAGAACTAAGTGAGACAGTGTGTATGCAAGTGTGCAGATAGTGTTTGACCCATGGTTGTTTGTCCTTTTGTTCTGGTCATAGGTCTTTGGCTATATAATGAACATAATGATGATACAATTGCTGCATAAACAATGATGATGCTGGCCTTTCTCAATGATCTCATGTCTGCCCAAAGCATGTTGTCACCCAGTGCCTACCAGAACCTTCCATTAATGGTGTTTCTGTATACATACGCATGCCCACCTCAATCTGTCATTCATTCAGCATGTATTTATTAGAAACACTCTGCATACTTTAAAAATGAGGCAGTGGATAGGACAAAGCTCCCGTCTGAATGGAACTTCTATTCTGTCGGGAAACTACATGATCAAGGTAAATAAACATACAATACAGTTTCAGAGAAGGAGAATGGCTTTGGACACTAATAAATCAGGGTGAGAGCAAAGGATAATAAGAGGACCTTGGATGGGGGCCTGAACTAAGTGAAAGAGCAAGCCATGCAAAAGGCTTTCTGGGAAGGCTTTCCAGGTGGGAGGAAGAGAGATGGCATACGTCTCAAGGTGGGAAAGATCTGGCAAAGTTCAAAGGTATTAATAAAGCTAGCATAGCTGCAGAAGAACGATTAAGGGATGAAGACAAACCTGAATGTTAAAAATATAGGGGCTCCTGGGTGGCTCATTCCATTGGGCGGCTGACTTCGGCTCAGGTCATGATCTCACGGTTGGTGAGTTCAAGCCACCCATCGGGCTCTGTGCTGACAGCTCAGAGCCTGAAGCCTGCTTCAGATTCTGTGTCTCCCTCTCTGCTGCTCCCCCACTCTCTGTCTCTTTCTCTTTCTCTCTCAAAAATAAAAAAATAATAATAAAAATATGCAAGAGTCTCTGATGTGTACTTTGGAAACAGTGAGGTTGAAGAGTGACCTGATTGCCTTGGATACTTCATGGAAATGAGAAGGGCAGGTAGGTGAGAGTCAGGGTATGAAGAGGCTGTTGCAGTCTTTGAGGCAAAAGATAATTATGGTTTGAATGAGGGTAGCAGGATGGAAGAAGTGCAAAATAATATCTCAAGTTTTATTATTTTTTAAGATACCACAGTCAATCCATTTGCTGATGGATTGAATCGGTGTGGGGCAGGGAGGAGGGGAGTGTGAGAAAGAGAGTAATCAGGATAGCTCTTCTTGGTTTTTGCCCAGAGTAACTGGATGCTGGGTGGTGCCATGGACAGAGATGAGAAGAGTTAGAGAAGATGAGGTTTGGTCAGAGGTCAGTTGAATTTGGGTCTTTTTCTTTTGGATAAGAGTCATAAATGAAGTTGGACACCTCATTCCAATATAAATTGAACTTAGTAGCTCCACATGAATTTATGATATTTTTCTAAGACTATAGTCTGAGCAATAGATAATAGCATTCATGTATAAAGCCAAGAGGTTACTTACACATGTAATCTTATTTCTCCCAGGGCCAAATGATTTTTTTTTTTTTTGGCATTCAGAGTAAATGGTTTTAAAACAAACATTTTGTTTATTTATTGTAAAAGTCATCTAGAATTATTATCTCAGCTGTTTGGAGCATGGGACTTTCAAAGCTAAAGTTCAAATTCTAATCTGTACTTAAACCAATTAATTTTTAAAGTGAGAAACTGTTCTGTGACTATAGACATATTTTGCCACCTTGAAAATGTTTATCATTCAAATTCAAAAGTAGTAACTACTTACCAAGAAAATCTAGAGTGACAGAAATTTGGCTTATTTTATGTCATATCATTTATCCTCATAAATACCCTTTCAGGTGGGCTTTTGAACTCAACTGAGTAGGAGACTGAGATGTAGAAAGGATAATAGGTATGCAAGCTCACAAAACAAGTTAATCCTAAGTGAGATGGTATGAAAAAGTGGCAATTACTACATCCCACCCTCACCCCATAGACAATCTCCCCATGAGTAGTTCTTCCTGAGTCTGAGTTGAGAAAATGATCTGCAGGGAGATTTCTTCATGTCCTTTATCATCTTGGGTGGTGATAGAGCATCCCAAAAAAGGTACCATAGATTTTCTACCTTTGTGTGTATCTCACTCTCTTTAGCTTCTTTCCCTGTAGTCTTCAACATCATCCTGTCACATACTTACCTTTAAAATGTTGATTTTAGAGGCACCTGGGTGGCTCAGTCGGTTAAGCGTCCGACTTCGGCTCAGGTCATGATCTCACAGTTTGTGGGTTCAAGCCCCGCATCAGGCTCTGTGCTGACAGCTCAGAGCCTGGAGCCTGTTTTGGTTCTGTTTCTCCCTCTCTCTCTGCCCCTCCCCTGTTCATGCTCTGTCTCTGTCTCAAGGATAAGTAAACGTTAAAAAAATGATTTTAGAATGTATGATTTTGCATCATTTAGAGAATAGCTTTGGAGCCTTTGGGGAGAAAGTGCTCAAAGAAGAAGCTCTCCTTGCTCCAGTCATGGTCTACTTTCACCTCACTTCCCCTCAGAGTCAGACCTGTATTTCTCTTCTTTCATTTGCATTCTTGTGCTAAACCAGAGAGAGGCCCTCAGCCTTTCTGGCCCATCGTAGGCCCTCAGTAAGTATTGTTGAATGAATGAATGCTACTAAGAAGCCCGACTCCTAACATTCTGGTTAAATTGTGCCCTCACACCCAACACATAGCCTGGGAGTATTAAACTCATTCCTTAATGGCCACGAATGGCTCCCTTCCTCATACCTGCTCTTACATCTACTCCTGCTTCCATGGTCACTGGTACTTCTTCAAAAGTACTCTGCCCCTTTGCCTCAGTCAATCATTTATTAGTGGTTGGTGATTTTATCCCTCTTTTTACTTTTCTGTTTTTGGAGGATGTACTGAAGATTGTGGGGGGAGGGGCAGAGGTGGGACATCACACCAGGCAGTAGGCTGTCTTCTGCTCTTTCCTTCTGTCTTCTCATGCTCTTTCCCTTCTCTCTCTCCCTCTCCCAAATCATGTCCACCCGAAGGCTTATAATAATAATTCTGCCCACACCAGGCCCCTCAGTACCTCAACATCTACCACCCAGCAAAATACTTTCCCCAAAATGCAATTCCCTTTCTCAGAGGAATTTCTGAAAATAACATTGTCTCTCCTCTGTTATAAACATGGTGTGAAAGCTTCCCAGTGGGAAGAAGTTTCTCAAGCTAGAGAGGGAATTGAAAATCCTCAGTTCCAGTCAGTCAATGACAAAAGAACATGTTTAGTTTGATTTTTACTATCAACCTCTCACCACTGCAATTTTTACCTCACTGCTATCTGTTTGCACCTGATATGTTATCTACCTTTCTTCTGCTCTGTTAACTGAAATATTCGGGAAAGTGGTAGGAAACTGCAAGATGATTTTGCATATAAAGACTCTTTTCTCTAAACCACTGGAAGAATAGTAAAATAATATAAGTTGTAAGAGCAATAACAATAATAATAAAGACTAATTGGGGACCATAATTTTTACCAACTGCTATATGCTTTACATTGTGCTCAAGTATTTTCTTTTTTTTTTTTTTCACTTCATACCAGTAATACTCCTGATAATACCTGAAAGGCATTATCATCTTTCCAGATGAGGAAACAAAGACTGAGGGAGTTGGTACCATTACAAAAAATTCAAAGATGTACAACTAAGTGTTAAGGTCAGGGTTCAAGCCAAGGACTTTGAGAATCTGATAGCAGTATCTTGTTTGTATCTAAGAACAAGAGGGAAAAACAGGGGTATCGTGACATTTTTTGTTGGATGCATACTGTGAACCATATGCCTGATTCCTTGCCCTATAGCTGCTTAATTATTTTTTTCTAAGAGGAAAATAGGATCACGTTTATTTCCTCATTGCCCCAGCTTTGTTGAGGTATAATTGGTATACCAAAAAACTGCATCTAATTAACATATACAATTTTGTGAGTTTGGACACATGTCTACACTCTTGTTACCGTCATCACAACTCAGGTACTAAATATTTCCATCACCTCCAGAAGTTTTCTTCTGTCCTTTTGTTCTTTGTTTTGTGTTAAGAACACTTACTTGGAGACCTACTCTCTTCACAAATGTTTAAGTACACAATAATTTACTGTTAACTATAGGTACTATCTTGTACGGCAGATTGCTGGGAACTTACTCATCCTTTATAGCTGTAAACTTTGAAATACTATTTTGACTAACTAAAATTATCACATATTCACATCAAAGCACATTCAGAACCAAAGAGTGGGAGAAAAATAAATCCATGTTGTATACACATGATGCACATAGCTGATGTGTTGTGACACCCATCTTGAGGAGTGAGAAGCTACAGTTAGACACGCCCTCTCTTCCCATGCAGAAAGAATGTCCTAACAGTTCTGTTGTCTCATTTCCATGTATTTATATCACACCTAAACTGTCAAACTAAAATAATTCAGAGTCAAGACACACATGTGCCGAATTTCTCTTTTTAAACAGAAATTCTTACTTCAGTTAAACTTCTCCCCCCAAACACCATTGTTTACAGCTTTTATTTTATAATTAAATACCCTATTCTCTTCTCCTCAACATCTACTGTGATAATTATAACTTGAGCAAGTCATTTAAGCTAAGTCTTTCCCCAATTGTAAAATGGGAATTCTACTAAAACCACAACATGGGGTGTTGCAGTGACTTTAAAAAGTAAAAGAGGATGAATATAAACTAATAGATCTCAGTAAATGCCAATCTCCTCCCCTCCTCTGTTTCTAGAATGTAACATTTTAAAGGGTAAGAGCTAGCCATGATCTCTGCTTCAGAGTTCGAAGCACATAAAGTAGATTAAATATTACGCTGATTTTGTCAGTGTCCTCGAATTCCATCTTCTCAGCCCAGAAAAGACCAAAGCTCTTTCTGTATTTTCCCCAGACCTCAATCTAGAGAGACCAAAGCTCAGGCCTATTGACTGCTAGTTTCAGCCACCAGGTGGCATAATAATGAAAGAATAGACTGTAAGATATCTTCCTTCTAACTCGGAGCTTTGAAGAAGTGTTGAAGTAGGTATTTGTACTTAACAAGACAAATGTTCAGAAGATCCGATTCCATTTGCTGATACCATTTCCCCTGGTAGATTTCAGCCAGTTGTGCTACAGCTCATTGCTCACCTATTAAAGCCTGGTTGGTTCTCACATCCAAGATGCATTGGGAAGGTCCACATGTAGCCTTCCACTGCTAATACGATTAAGCCAGCAGTTGCTGTAAGGTTCATAAACCTGTGACCCTCATGGATCAATTTCAGAGCAGTATTGTACTTAAATGAACATAGTTCCAGCAACCAAGAATAATTTTAAAACAACTCAAACTAGCATGATTCTATATCATAAAGGGGACAGGAAATCCCCCAGCAATAAATTTTAAAATCTCTGTAGATTCTTCCCAATCCACTGCCCCACACAACTACAGCTCCCCTTCCCAGACCTGCGAAAACTCCCACAGCCCTTGGTTTTGTTTTCTCCTATTTCCCTCTCTCCTGTCCCCTTTTCTATCAGTTACCCCTGCAGAGCCCAGCAACTGGCCCAAACTACACCCATCTGGGGCAGAGGAGGGACGGAGAAGGGAGGTTCTGATGCAGACCTTGCCAGAAATCTCTAGTGCGTAAGAAGAGAAAAAAAAAAATCTGAGAACACTCTACAATTAATCACTTATAGTTCTTTATAAATTGGATTAAAGCCCTTTGTCAGATACATATTTGCAAAAATATATCCAGTCTGTGGCTTATCTTAACTATTTATTTTTTTTCAAAGAGCAGTCATTTCTAGTCTTGGGGAAAAAAAAAAGAGGACATTGGCAATGAAAAGCAAACCCTAGCAGAATGTGAACACAAATTAATTACCTATATCTCAGCATATTGTAGCCAAATTTAAGTAAATTCAGCGAGCTCTGCTACAAATTGCAGAAGGGATAATGAAATCCAGGCATGGAAAGCACAGAATAGGAGTCTGAAGGGTTCATTCCAGTGTTTGTGGTGACTCCAGTTAGCCTATGAACTTTCAAAGGGGACTTTACCTCTCTGAATCTTCATTTGCTCCCTTTTATTGATATGGAAACCAAGGCTTTTCTTAGATGAATGACTGACCTAAGGCCACATAGCTACCAGCAAAGCAGGAGAGCCCCAGGGAATGCAAGAACCAGATCCTTCTATGCTTCTTTAGCTCCCCTACCTACCTTACAGGGCTTGGCACAGTAGTAAGCACTCCATGACTTGGGGATGGATGCCAGACTTGAACTCAGTTTTGTAAACCCTGAGTTAACCTGGGACCTATCCCACTTTGTACATCACCTCCTCATGGTGCCTCTTTTCTGCTGAGGTTGCACCTGCGTTGGACAAATGAGGAGCACTTCTGGTCCTTGCACTTAGGGTGCAGAATACCAGTCTTCACCTGTTTCATGGTTTTGATGACAGTGTCTCTATTAATAAATATTGAGTTAGCACTTGGACTTACAGAGCCTCTGAGTTGCACATATTTTCCATAAGTAGGCGGCAAAAAAAATTGTTCCCACTGCTCTGAAATTATTTCCTCATTTTTCTGAGACATAAAATCACATATTCATACACTTATTACTAGCATCATGATTTATGAAGACATTTCAAGAATTGCTTGGATTTAATTAGAAATTGTTATTTTCAAGTGTTATATTTTTTTAAGTGTCCCATCCATTGTGGGATGGAGTCGGTAACAGAGGAGAACAAAGTAGGGAAGACACAATGTAGATTGTGCGCTGCATCCACAACTGATTCATGCCATGGGTATGGCACTTTACAGTTTACATAATGCCCTTGTGTTCTGATTAACTCCTCTCATCTGTCACACGGGGTTGATATTATTAACCACAGCGTATAGATAGGAAACTGAAGATGAGCATCATTTAAGTGACTCCTCCAAGATCACAGAGCTGGGTTTGAGATTCACATCTATGGTCTCTGCTCTCAGAACAAATCTTGAGCCAGGATAGTAGCATAGTTAAGAATGCGTCCTTTATACCTGGACTGCTTAGTATTAACATCCCCATTTGCCCTTTATCAGCCTGGCGAGCAAAATAAGGCAAGTCACCTAACCTTTTCATGCCTCCATTTCCCATTCTCAAAGCAGGAAGAAAATGGAACCTACCATAATTGAGTTAATGCTTGTAATGTTCCTATGACAGAACTGACCAGCAGGCAGCACTGAATTGAGTGTGTGTGTACATCTGGGCCTGTGGGTGTACATGGGCATGCGTGTGTGTGTCCATTTGCATGCCAGTGTGTGTTTTCACTGGTTTGAACTGTTGCTCACGTTTCTGGAAATCTCTCACACATTAGTTCCTTAAGTACGTTTCATTTCCTTTATACCAAAGAGCTGATTCCTAACAGTGGCCTAATTATGAATTATGTGTAGTATATTCATGAGGAGATTGTGAATATGCATCAGACCACGCATTTGGGAACAGGGTCCCAATGTGCAGAAGAGAAATAGAGAAAAAACTCTGACCTCTAGTGTGATCTTCATTAAGACGCTTCTCAGAGTGAATTGCCACAGTAACCCCGCAGCCCACAGCACATAACACAAGCTATAATTTAAAATTTCATGCAGGAAGGAAAAGTTAGAGTTCTCACAAAGAGTCTGTAGATCAAACACAAGATGAGAACTAAGTGTCTTCCCAGTGTATCAAGCATGGAAACAGGCGGTGTGGCTTTTGAGTTCCTTCCTAGTCAATTTTATTGATTAAACTTCACGCTATCTAACGTGCTGCATGTGGCTTGGATGTCTAAAACCGGCTTTTGAACAAAGTGAGGAGACTCAATCCAAACAGTCAGGGAGTAAAAATACTGTGCAGAATTCTGTTGTATTTGCTTTATAGCCTCTAAAAACCAAGGGACCAAACTGAATTGCAGAAGGTGGTGGGGTCGCATGTGCTAAATTCTATCACTTGACCTGGAGGCACCATGCTGACTGGTTGGTCCTCCACTAATCTAGATGGACATGAAGCTCTGCTCTCTAAACGAGGCAGGAGCCGCAGCCCCAAGGCCTTCCCCTCCCGGGTGGGTTGAGTCAACTCCCAGGCTCACTGGGCACATTTCCTGTCAGCGTCATCATTCAACCTTCCCCATCTTCTACACTCAAATAAGGGCCAGCTACAAAATTACCCTCCTCCTGCCTCTGGGAGATGGTGTGGGGTTACAGAAATAACATGAACTTCTGGGTCAGAGAAAACCTGGACTGAGTCCTTGTTTTCCTTTTGATTTCTTGTGTGATAAAGGGCAGGACACTTAACTTTGCTCTGCCTCAATTTCCTTATCTGTAAATGGAGATAATATTGCCTTACAACTTTGTTAGGAGGATTAAGTGAGATATAAACGGGAAAGTGTTTAGCACATACCAGGTACTTACATGTTAGTTCAGAGAGAGAGGGAGGGGGCAGAGGAAGAGAAACAGAAGGCAAGTAGTATTAACTGGCTTTTAAAGGGAACTTCTGGAAATATACAGATGGGTGTCTGACTTGTTAATAAAATTTTAATTTGACTGAGATCAATGAAAAGCTCCATGTGTTGACTACAAATACATACTCATCAGCAATTTCAAGGCGAATCTATCAGGGTTATTTCCTTTCATTAAAGAGCAATATAAATATTGATCAACTCTCCTAATTGACCTGTGGTTTGCTTTCATACATTAAACTTCTGTTCTGCACTGAGGGCACAAATCTCCCAATTACCTTTAGTTCATAATTCATTATGTCACATTAGAAGCTAAACAGAAACACAGAGTCCTCATCAAGAAAATAGCACTTCAGGATCCTTTTGCCTTCTGCATTCCCCGCCCCCCCATCCCCCATCCCCACCCCCACCTGCCTAAGCCTCTTCCCAGATGACATGGGCCAGGGCTAAGGGAATATCTTCAGCCACCCCAAGTAGGCCAACTTCTTATATGTGAAATTAAAGCAACTGTATGGCAAGGCCAAGAAGCAGCCCCATCACACAGGATGAGAGATGAGAAACACACCGACTAATGAAAAACAAACATTAGGCTTGAGGACACAAGGAGGGCTGGAAAAATGCCAAGGTAAACATCTGCTGTTTCACAAAGATGGCTAAAGGCACGCTAATCATCTTGTCGATGGCGGTCAAAACATTGAAGATACTTTCTTGAAAGGCAATGGCAATATGTTCTGTCTCCTGAACTCAGAGGGAAACGAAATAATGTGCAACCCTGGGTGGTCAGAATGCTGAACAGTGTGCCTCCAGTGGCTATGTCCTGCACCATCTTGCTAGAAAAGCAGTTCACTTTGAGGGCCTCAGATTTAACCTGAAACATGGATTATTCATAAATTTTCTTGTGAGTTCATTTCCAGGGGAATTAGTGAGCGGTGGCATAAAAAGGTACTTGGCATGTTGCAGGTTTGAGGACATTACAGCTAGAGCCAGGCCTTTGTCTTCCTCAGTGTCAAAGGAAGAGATAATAAAGGAACACATTATTTTCTTCCTCCTGACTAGACAGGGATCCTTCCTTTGCACCTTGGCATTTTGGTATCAAGACAAAATTCATGTTACCCACTGAAGGAGAAGCGAAAGCACTCAGAATATCTGTTGATGGAGAAAGGAACTACATACCCCAGGCTCCGGCCCCTTCGTATGTCAACACAGGATGGGAGGTGGAATCCGGCAGCCTTAATTAGTGAAGTGGCAATTACGACACAGCAGAGATGTGATCCCTCCTTTGAGGAGCCACATTTTCATGACCATAAAACAACACTGATTTTCATCCGTTCTCAGGTACATGAAGGGTTTGGTTTCTTAAATCTAGAAGGGGTTGCTTTTAGGATTTTTTTTCCTTTGTAAGCCTTTGTCCTTCAATATGTGATAACAGAAGTTTTTAATGTTATATAACCAGGAGATGTTTCATTTTATTATTGCCATTAATATCAAAGGGTCACAGCAGAATACTCTTCCAAATATTTGTGGTGAGGTGCAGACATGAGCTAGAGGGGAAGTAAAGGCAAGATTCTGCTTTATGTGAACATTATATATTTTAATGTACCTCTACTCTATTTTCTCTTGTCATTTAGGTAGATTACTAACAGAAGGGGACTATAAAACAATATAAAACAAAATTCACAAGGCAATTTAGAAATTACTTAGTTGATATTATCATTTTAAAATGCATATTTACACATAAAGTCTGTAATAGTGAAGACCAACCAATTTTATTTCTTCAAATCATAAATAAAAGACACACTAAGTGACTACCCCCAAGATCACCAAGTAAAACAGAGGCCAGGGGTATACCCAGCCATAAGTCTTCCCCCTCACTGCTTTTCTTTCTGTAATGTGAAACTTACAAGAAACCAAAATAGGACATATGGATGAGTGACCAAGGGACAGTAAGATGAAGCAAAGATGGCAAATCCTGGCACTGCTGATCAATCTGATTCTCCTTGTTGCTGATTTCACACACTCAGCCTCTGAAGCCATCTCAACCCAGTGCTGCATCTAGCCACTCCCACAGATTAGTGAAGTGAATTCACAATGCGAAGTGAATTTCCTCTCTCTGGTTCAGCAGTTGAGTGCATGGAGTTTAGAACAGGATTGACCAATGTTCAAGTTCCAGTTCTACCACTTACCACTTGCCAGTTCTACCACTTACATGAGCTTGAGCAAATGACTTAATTTCTCTCAGCTTTGTGTTCTTCTATAAAATAGAAATACTGCCATTTTTCTCTTAGGGGAGTTCGATGATGTAGAAAGTGCTAAGCACAGTATGTGGCATACAGTAAGCTCTCAATGATATTGATTACAAATCCAAAAGAACTACTTCTCTGTATTTTCCAGCTTTCAACTTTGCATCACTAGGTTTAGTAAAAGGTGTGCAGGAGAGTTCTACAGAGCTACCTGGTGGTGCCTTAGGCTTTGCTGCTACATGTTAAAGAAAATTATATATCAGTCACGGAGACACTTTATTAAATAAAATCTAGCTGCTAGGACCTGCTAAGTCCACTTTCAGCCACATGTTCAGTGTCCCTCTAAAGGTATCTGTTACACTGAACTGCAGTTCAGCTAAAGATGGCTCATTTAGAGTCTAAAGAAGCCTGAAAAGTTTTTAGAATGCAGGATGGAATCATTACTAAAGCTAAATCTGGAGATGAAGCATTCTTACATCCCATCCCAGGAGCAAAGGGTGCAAGGCACAAAGAACACACACAGGGTAGCCAGGTCTGATGGGTACTTTTATTAGCTGTTCTTTCCAGTGACACTATCCAGGAAGAGCAAGCTAAAAGCAGTCAAGCACACACTCCACTGAAACAAAAATGATGTTTTCATAGAAGCCTACTGGGGCTTGTTTGCACAGCCTGAATCTGGGGCAAACAGCTTGCTGCATCTCTTAATGCCTAGTCTCAGCACTTAGTTAATTTGGGATCTATTTCTTGCCTATTAAAAATAAAAACAGTTGCATTCACTCTTCAGCATGAATTGTTTTCTGGAAAGCATTGTGGCAATGTGAGATTGTTAGGCAGTTGTATTAGACAGTGACATATTCAGGCTCCCCTGTGATGTGGGGGGGGCACATTTCAGATAATCACTTTAAATATTTCACTAACACAGTAGTAAATATTTAAAAAGTGTATAGTGATAATGCTGTTTATCATACTCATTCCTTTATTTCCAAGAAAGCTTGTCTTCTGAGGATATGCAGTCAAAAGCTCTCCCTAGAATATCATCACTTGTAATGGATGCTCCTATATAGTTTATTTTTGTTTATACTAGCAGCCGGGGAGTCATGGCAACCGGGGGAAGTACAAAAGCAAAAAAAAATAATTATCATTGAGGAGATAAGGGGAAGCCACCGAAAAAACACTGCTCGGTACCCGTGGAGCTTTCTACCTACTAAAGTAATGAATTAGTCATCCAGAAGGGTATGAATGTTCCCAGCAGCAGAAGCTTGCCCTGTTGTCCAGGAAGGTTTAATTGTCAGGTTCTTACCAGTAGGAGTGACGGTGAAGTGCCTCCTTCTGCCGTGGTGTGATGCTACCATCTTTTCTCCCTTTGGGTCCAACGCGTTTTGAAAATGCAGACAAAGTCCAAATTTTATCCTAATGCCTAGCAACTCTTCCATGAATATTGCATAATTATTGAAAGATAGTATCTTATGAATTTGAAGGTATTTGCTTACAGGTTTGTTTGTTTTTTTTTTTTTTTGCATTTACATAGAAAGTCACTTGGAACAGGCATCTTTGTTAGTGCCTTAGTGGGATCTTCTCATGGGATTTCTCAGAGATTTATGTGTTTGGAACCAAACTTAGATCAAAAAAAGGATACAGAAGGTTCTGTAAAGTATCATGGGAGTGATGGATCTCATAGTATATTACTGTCACACAAATAATTCGTTCCCAGCTAGCCTGCCTGCTGCCCTAGTGCGTACTCACCTGGGAACTCTATAAAGGGTACAAAATTTAAATTTGTACCTTCCTACAACCTAGCGAATTTCCTTCCTACCACTTCATCCCTTTAAAAAAATGAAAGTAAAGTTTTAAATAGTCTCCTTTTAGAAAGAAGGGTCCATGTTTGCAGTCGGTGAAAGTAGAGATGATAGAGCCAGATGTATTACTAGTCTGTGAAATCAGGCACATTTCCAAAGGGCTCTGAGAATCTGTGTCTCCTGTGTCTAGAGGTGACTTAGTTCCTCCCTCACAGAGGTGATGAGTAAATGTGATGATACACGGAAAGAACCCAGCACAACTTCTGGCATATACATTATAGTTATTCTTTTATTATCACGGAGTTTTCTTAATCCAGGCCATTTGGTCTCAAAAACTATTCTCTGGAAAAGCAAACGTGGGACCTACCTCAGCTGAAAAGAGTAGTTTAATTTGCATCATGAGGCAACAGCTCGATTGCAAGGAAGAAAGGACTCTCCTTCGAAACTGGAGAATTTAATGGCTCGTGAGAATGAGTTCACTTTCCATCCCAGAAAACTGACTTCCAGGCAGAGATGTCGAGGAGTGTGTCCTGACTGAGGAGGCCCAGCAGCTTCCATGTAGTACTCAGATGTCGGCTTCTCTGCTGTAGCAAAGGGCAGAGAGGTGAAAGGCCTGTGTGCCAGGAAGTAAAAGCACCTTGCCTGTATTTTATTTCATTGCTCAAGCCATCACTTCATTTACTTCCATCTTATGTTTGGGTAGGTTCACATGTGGCAATTTTACAGCTTGTGGGAAGCTAATTAATAATAATTCAGATAAAGCAAATGCTTTTCTTTTGGCAAGGGCACTGTAGATCAATTTAAGTCAAATATGTCCAGTGCTGTTGGAATAATAAACTCTTTCATAGTATTAGAGATACTATAAAATCCACAGACTGTGTACAACCTGAATGGGATTAAAGACAGGTAATTAATCTTCTCTGCATTTTCTTATCAGGGAAAATAGATTTTTAGACGGAAGTTTTGTACAATTTTTAAATTATTTAGAAACTCGTGTCCCATTTTTCCTATAAGAGATTTCTGTCCCAACTAGATTCTAAATGTTATTAAAATGTCAAAAATGTGCCATCAATCAATGCCAGATTAAATTACCTTTTACATTAATTTTGTACTTAAGAAATTGTGTCAGAATTAGATCTATTCTCATTTGACCCAGTGATGTTCATAGAGCAGTTGTTAATGTCCCCATTTGATAGATAAGGAAACTCCGGGACAGAAAAGGTAAGGGTCTTACCAAGTTATGTAGTTAGTGGCAGGGCTAGATTAGAACCCATGTTTCCTATCTCATAGTCCCAATAATATCCCATCACACATAAAGCCTTTCTAAGTGATACAAGCCATAATAATGGTTTCCATCAATCCACATACAGAGAAGTCTCCTTTTGTCCTTTGGTCTAGTGAAGAGAGCAATTCATGAAACATCAAGCAACCAGCACAGGGTAGGTTTCTGCCTGTCTATTACCATGATAACCAAGGCAACTAAACTACATGAAGATTCTGAAAATCTATCACAAGGATTCTGATTGCGCAGGTTCTATTCTGGGTTCTAATTTAGTATGTTATGGGTAAAACCCAAACATCTCACTATATATTAAATTATATATAAATGTTATATATATAATATTATATATATAATTATTAAATTCTATATTAAATTATATATAATATACATTAAATTATTAAAGTATATATAAATTAGATTATTTTAAATTATATTAAGTTAAATTAATATTACATTATATATATAATTTAAATTATATATGAAATTATATATTTTATATAATTTAAATTATATATATAATGTACTATATATAAATTTATATTTATTACATATATTTATAATGATATGTCTTATTAACTTCAATATTTAATATTTAAATTGTGTATCCTTTATAATTCAAAAGAGACAAGAATAGACAAAAATTTTTCTTTCCTTCCTCTGCCTCTCATCTACCCAATTTCTGTCCCTGGAACCAATATCATCTTGGTATTCTTCTAGAGCTATTTTATTAACATACCGTGCAAAGACATAGTTAAAAAAACAAATTATGAGAAAATATTTAAAAATTTTTAATGCTTATTTTTGAGAGAGAGACAGAGTGTGAGTAAGGGAAGGGGCAGAGAGAAAGGGAGACACAGAATCCAAAGCAGGCTCCAGGCTCTGAGCTGTCAGCACAGAGCCTGTCACGGGCCTCCAACACACAGACCATGAGATCATGACCTGAGCCGAAGTTTGAGGCTTACCCAACTGAGCCACCCAGATGCCCCAATATTTTCACATAATTTGGCTCATTTTAAGCAAGTTCCACCAATGATTCCAGTGCAGGTAGTCTTCAGCTGATCAGTCAACTCCTCTGGAAAGAATACTGATGCTTCTAGAACACAGAAATCCCTTGTGGGAAGCTCAAACAGTCCTCTTCACACTTGAGTGTGTATTGGAATGAACTGCAGGGCTTGGACACAGATTGCTGGCTCCTCTGCTTGGAGAATCAGCCATCCAAAGCAGTATTTATGAAGTTCTACACTCATAACTTAAGTTCCTTTCAAAATAAAACCTGAAATGGACATAAAAACAGCAGTATTTGTGGTCCTTACTAGGTTGCAGGGACTGTTTCAACCACTTAAATATACTAACTTGTTTTAAGCTTGCAATAGTTACATGAGGGAGATACTATTATCCCAGTTTACTGAGGGGAAATTGAGGCAGACAGGTTTAGTAACTTCCCCAACTTCATTCATTCAGGTGGTTAGTGAGAGAACCAATCAAACCCCAGAACCACCAGTCTGTGCTGTCTTCCAGTCCTCAAGACAAAGCCTCACAGCCACTTGCTTACAGATCCTCAGCACCAAATTTGATTGAGAGCCTCTCACTTACCACATAGCTCCCAGATGTAAAATGTAGTAACACAAAAGATAAATATGTGCGCTTTTTTTTGACAGAAGAAATTTTCATTTTAACACATGCAAATAAAATTCCTTTTGTTAGTTTCTGCTGTAATGAATTTGAGAAATTCACAAATTAGTTGCAGCTGTATAGGAAGTTCTGTAAAATGAGGCATACCAGTATTTTGTACCCAATAACAATTTTAAAAAATCTATATTTAAGTAATCTCTACACCAAATGTGGAGTCTGAACTCAGGACCCCAAGATCAAGAGTTGCATGGTCTACCAACTGAGCCAACCAAACGCTCCTATACCCAGTAACAACTTTTTATAAGTGTAGTGGATCACATAAGGTTGATATACAAAATTGTATACAACATACAAAATATTGCCCTGGTTAATATATATATGGAGCTATTTAATTCAAAGCAGTTGGGTGTATTTACTATGCGTGATGGATCCAACACCAGCTTTGCAAAAGGCAATTGTTAATTTTTGACATACTATATAGATGTGCTGATAACACACTGTCAACAGGAAGTTGGCCCTGGTGGTAGTATTAACACCATGAAAATCATCAAAAAGTAAAAAACAACAACAACAAACATTTTTTTTCTTTGGAGAACAGGTTGTTAAACACTTACCAGCATACCACTGGTCGTATATTCCAAACCAAATACACACATTACACACATTTTTCCTGAATAGTGACTTCTAAGAAGGAAGATATTTTAAGTGGTACGTTACTAATATGGGCACATTAAGTAGAATGTTAATCACAGTATTGACTTCTTAACTTTAATCACTGAATTCTTGCCAGTAACCAAAAATGTAGATTAGACACACAGAATTTATCTCCTATCCCTTTGCTATTAAGTATCTAAATAATTATTTCTGTAGTCAACATCCCTAAAGCTAAAACACATGATTAGGGAAAGGTGCCCCCAGGTTCTTGTTCTTAGAGTCCTAGAATGGCGATCAGAAGCTGAGATCTGTAATAACTCCTCTGGCAACAGAATGAAGAATGTGGAGTGTATCTGGAGTAGGTTTGATAAGTTAATACCGTACTTTGCTTCTAAGTTTCTTGTCTTTGAGTGTTGTATCATTTCTTAAAATCAAGTCTCATTTTGGAATTTTCTAGCTTTAAATAGGCTTGGAATTTCCCCACATAATTAGGGCAAATATGTAAATAATCTCAACCTGTTGACCCTTTCTTTCCCTAAAATGATAAGAAATTTTCTCTTTACTTACATTAGTAATGGCTGCAGTTTCAATCTCTGAGTAAATTAAATGCATTCAATAGTATTTTAATTACCTACTCCTATGTCCCATCTTCTTTCTCCTTCATCTATTGATGTACACTCGGGCTGCTTCCATATTTTGGCTCTTGTAAATAAGCTGCAATACACATAGGGATGCATATATCCTTTTGAATTAGTGTTTCTGTATTCTTTGAGTAAATACCCAGGAGTTCAATTACTGGATCATATGGTAGTTCTATTTTTATTTTTTTGAGGAAATTCCATACTGTCTGCCAAAGTAGCTACACCAGTTTGCATTCCCATCCATAGTGGAAGAGGGTTCCTTTTTCTCCACATCCTCCCCAACACTTGTCATTTCTTGTGTTGTTGATTTTAGCCATTCTGACAGGTGTGAGTTGGTATCTCATGGTGGTTTTCATTTGCATTTCCCTGATGATGAGTGAAGTTGAGCAACTTTTCATTATCTTTTGGCCAACTATATGTGGTCTTTGGAGAAATGTCTGTTCATGACTTTTGCCCATTTTTAATTGGATTATTTGTTTTATTGGGGTTTTGAGTTGTATAAGTTCTTTATATATTCTATATACTAACCTTTTGTTACTAACCTACTCCCTGTTAACCCCAAACTGATGGTCAAGAATTCAATTTGGTAATTAGAGAAGTGTTTTTAGATGGAACTTTTACTGCTATCCTAATCCCTGAATGAAAACATGCAATACCATGTGGCAATGAACACATTTACGGTGACCAGCATTGTATGGATGGTGTTGAAGGTTTTTCAAGGGATTTCACAATTTGTAGAATTTCATTCTACAAAACTACACTGACCCCCTACCCCCAGCACTCTAAAGCCACTGAAAAGCTTTCTCTGAAAACCTGTTTAACTCCTAATAGAAGAGTGCAGAGAAACAAAAGATCTTCCATGGCAGCTGTTTTCCTCAGTCCTGACAGAAAGGGAAAGGGACCCAGATGGGGGCATCGTTGAGGATTGTAGCTCTGGGCAGCTGCTCTCCTGAATCCCAGCACAGCTGCCTAGGACCTTCATTCATTCTCTCAGGACCAGAAAATACAAAGCCAGCTCTCTCCCTTGGGAACACCAAAAATCTCCACTTGCATGAAAAATACAGTAAAGCCTTTCATTCTTTACCTTGGCCTCACTGGTTTAAAAAAAAAAAAAAAGATACAAGAGTGGTGGTGGTGGTGAGTCCAGTTCAAATCACAGCATTTGCTTCCTGTATAACTCAGTGTTGCCCCAGGCCAGGTACTCTGGAATAGTGACTTGTTTGTGACAAACAGAAGTTGTTGGAGGAGTTTTAGGGGGATTTTTGAGCGGATAGAGAAAGGAGGATTTGGGGTGAGGAGGAGAAACGTTCCCTTGTTAAACCTGCAGAAAGTCTTTCTTTTGTCCCAGGTTTCCCAAACATTGCTGTTCTCTTCAGGCAATTTTATCTAATTAACATCTATTTTTCACATCTTTACACAGTAATCACTGTTCAATTACTGGAACCCAGCTGCTGATGCTAAAAAGTACTGAAAAATCAAATTCCTACAATAAATCCTTAAATGCCCTCATCATCACCTAAATGAAGACAAAGCAATTTGATTCTTCAACTGCCCCCTCTTTTACCCATGTACCTTCATTCCCTTTTTATGAATCCTTTTGTGACTTTGGTTCTGTCCCAAACCCATTACTGAAGGCCACAAGGCAAGAGTCAAAAAAAAAAAAAAAAGGAATAAAAAAATATGAACAGGGGTGCACAGGTGGCTCAGTTGGTTAAGGGAATGACTCTTGATTTCAGGTCATGGTCTCACAGTTTGTGAGTTCAAGCCCTGCGTGGGTCTCTGTGCTGACAGTGTTGAGCCTTCTTGGGATTCTCTCTGCCTCTCCCCGACACTCTCTCTCAAAAATAAATAAACTTAAAAAGAAAGACAAACCTGAACACGAACACAGAAGTTTCCATGTAAGGATAGTAAGGGATTTAAATATTTACATATTCTTTGCTTTTAAGGAATCAAACTAATTTTGAAGAGCATTTTATCTAAAGTTAATATTCATGTGTGTATTCGCTCCAGAGAATTTTACCCTCCAGAGGAAAAATGTTGTCATCCGTTTGCATGTTCTTTAAGTGTTAGCTTTATAAGAGATGTGGTCATTGAAATCTTTCCCCAAAGGCATTACAAACTTGACTTATTAGATTGGTTAATAATTTTTATTTTATTAAAATTTGTTTAATGTTTATTTTTTAAGAGAAAGAGAGGATGGAAGAGGGGCAGAGAAAGAGTGAGAAACAGAATGCGAAGCAAGCTCCAGGCTCTGAGCTGTCTGCACAGAGCCTGATGCTTGGGCTTGATGCTTGGGCCCAAACCTACAAACTGTGAGATCATGACTTGAGCCAAAGTGAGACATTTAACTAAGCCACTCAGGTGCCCCCCAAATTTGGCCTTTTAAAAATTAATCACTGGGGCACTTGGGTGGCTCAGTTGGTCAAGCGTTTGACTTTGGCTCAGGTCATGATCTTGGGGTTTGTGAGTTTGAGTCCTGCGTTGGGCTCTGGCAGCTCAGAGCCTGGAGTCTGCTTCAGATAGTGTCACCCTTTCTCTCTGCCCCTCTTCCACTCGCTCTCTCTCTCACTCTAAAAGATAAGTATTTTTAAAAAGGCCAAATAGAATTTTTCATATACATTATGTATATTTTACAACATGTTGGCTACCTTAAATCTTTGAGTAAGAGGAGAAGGAGGGGGAGGTAGAAGGGGAGAAGGAATAAAGTAGAACAAGAAAAAAAAGGAAAATGGAAAGAGGGATTAGAAAAGAAAGATAGTGACTTTTTATGTTATTGATGTGAAAAAATGCAGTTATGCAGTGTAGTTATAAAACTTACAGTGAGACTTTGCTATTTTAAGTTAAAAACAAAGGGAGAACCAAGATTTGCTGAGGGCTTCCTACATGCCAACCATGTTGTGTGCTTCAACTCATTTAAAAACCTCAACAAATAGTTGAAAAATATGTATTATCTTTGACCTTAGGAAACAGGCTCCCTGGGTTTAAGTGCCATGATTAACAGAATTAATCAGCAGTTATAAGATCAGGCATTGGAACCTTTCTGTGCTGTTTCCATGATGTGTTTCTGTTTCCATGGCATGCCTTTATGTCTATGATTTCTTGATCATTGGTTGTGAATTCCAAGTCTTTGAGCATGAACTCAGCCCCTAATTATGAAATGGCTGATATGAAAATAGCACAGCCCATTATCCAGAATTTCTCACATTGGACTTCAAAACAACAATGGAGAGACAAAGGCAACATATTTCCTCAAGGGATAACAGAATTCATAAGCATCTCTCTTCTCACAGCAAAAACAACACAAAAATCAGTGATGTTTAGTTGGGGTTAAAATACAAACTCCTTACTATTATAGTCTTTTGGCTGTAAAGATAGCATAGCCCTCAAAAGACAGGAGAATTTTCTTGATTCTAACCCCATACCTCTTACTTGATCTTAGAGAGGTTTTTCCTAAAACTATATTAATCAAGATGAAACAAATATATTTTTCTTCAGATTTACATTGAAAGTACTCAGTTTTGAGATCAGCCTCCAGTATAAAAAATGTTACAGCAGAACCCCAGAATCCAAGGGAAACACCGACATATGGCTATGAGGAAGGAAATCTATATGCTTCCAGGATAGTGGCCATGTATCCTTCTTTGCCTTGGGCAGTGTTTTCACCTCTTACCCAGCATTATTATGAATACTGCCTCCACCCCTTTACAGAAGTGTCCCAGTTTGGGTGGTGTACTCTGTGGCCATTCTATCTATGGAAAACCTAGATCACCAGAGCAAACACAAATGTGTTTCCCACCTTGGGTTTTGCCATGCTGAGAACATGCAATATTAATACACCCTTATGAGACCTTAGTAAAGCTAAAACCAGTAAGTTATATAATGAATGTTACTTATTTAATCTATAAAATATGTTGAGAAGTAACAGTTCTTTGTCCCTCTGCTATGGTGGATTCTGTGTCTTTGCAAAGATAGATGGAGGAGGTTAAGCTAGACTATGTAGTCAGTGACAGACTTGAGTTTGAATCCTAGCCCTACCACTTACTGCATGAATGGCCTTGATCTAGTTGCTCAGACTTCCCTAAGCCCCAATTGCATATTCCATTAAGGACAGAGAAATAATGGGAGGACACCTGTTGGGATGAGCACTGGGTGTTGTATGGAAACCAATTTGACAATAAATTTCATTAAAAAAAAATAGAAAAGAAATAATACCACCTGTCACCCAGAGTTGTTGTTGTTGTTTAATTTACATCCAAATTAGTTAGCATAAGTTGAAGTTTTTTTAATTATTTTTTTAATGTTTGTTTATTTTTGAGAGAGCAAGAGACAGAGTGTGAGTGGGGGAGGGGCAGAGAGAGAGGGAGACACAGAATCTGAAGCAGGCTCTAGGCTCTGAGTCGTCAACACAGAGCCCAATGTGGGGCTTGAACCCTCGAACCACTAGATCATGACCTGAGCAGAAGTCAGATGCTTAACTGACTGAGCCACCCAGGCATCCCCAGAGTTGTTTTTAACAAAGTAACTGGGCTTTAGCGCCAGAAAGACCTCAGCTGAAATCCCACTTCTACCCCTTCTTTGCTGTATAACCTTGTACAAGAAAATTGACCTAGAACTCAGTTTCGACATCTCTATAAGATGGTAAGGAGAACAGTTGCTCTCTCAGTGGAGGTTGTCTTGAGGACTGAAGAATATAGTGCATATTCAAGTAAGCATGTCATAAATTTATTATCATTATTTTGAAATGTAAAATGGGACAGTCCTTAATAAGGCCTATAAATAAATTGTACCAGAAATTTAGTTAGTATTGACTTTTTTTTTTCTGGCCACACATTATTAGGTACTAATAGGCCTAGTTTAAATCAGTTTTCTTATCAAAATACCAAATTAAGGTTTCACTTGCTTTCAAATACTCAAGTTTTCACACAAACATAACACTAATTATACCCTTGAAGTGGCTGAACTAAAACCTCAAATGACATTGTTTTCCATAAAACAAAGTTGGAATTGCTACAATCCATTACCTTATGCAAGCTATTTTAAATGCTGAGCTCTTTCATACTTTGTTTTTGACTGTAATTTTTAGTCATGAAAATTTGGGTTTGCTGAGTCATTTATTAGTTTTCTTTCAAGACAATTTATCCAGATGAGGTTAATTAGCAGGTAATATGATTCCCTAGGACTCTAGGAAATGTTTACCAAAATACAAATCAACTGGCAAATACATACAAGCTTCCCTAATACATGTGACTATACACACACACACTTTATACAGTGTATACACACACATACTTTATACAGTATTACCATGTATAGTGTGTTTGTATGTAGTGTGCGACTATAATCTCCAAAGAGATAAATAGGTATCAACTCACATGCACACATGTGTATATGTATACATATAAAGTTCTCATCCCTTTGTATATATTTGCAACTGAAAGAAATAAACCAAGAAATCAATTAAGATGTGATTTCTCAGTTCCCTCATAGGAAGTAACTCAAATGAAAGAAGAATATTCACTAATACTCTATCTGTACCAATTGGTGCCAAGCAGTAAGATGGAAAGCCATGCCCAGCACTGCACTGGGAGAGAGAGTGGGAGCATGGAAGGTAGAGAGTGTCCACAGAGGGCTGAGTGAGAGTTCCCATTCCAGCATCTGTCCCATGTTTGACTCCTACCGCTCTTACAGAATCCCAACACATGAAATGTCAGGAGCAAAAAGCCTGTTCCATAAGTCTTTAATGTATTTCCCCCAAAGTGTGCGATGCATTCCAATGCAATACTCTGAATTTAGATTGTACAAAACGTTTAGTAACCATGAATTAATAAGCATAAAGTTAGTGCCTTTTAACTTTACCATGCTCCTACTACAGTGAGGAGACTCAGTTTGAACACCTCTCTGAAGGAGAACAGGTCTCTGGTTCAGAACTTTGGAAAATAAGAAGTTTTAGCTAGAAAATAGCCTTTTGCTTCCATTGTATGTTTTTTTAATTCTTTTCCCTTTATTAATTTCCATTCTGATTCTCTATTTCAATTATACAGTAAGGGTGCCTGAGTGGCTCAGATGGTTAAACGTCTGACTCTTGGTTTCAGCTCAGGTCATGATCTCATAGTTCGTGGGTTTGAGCCCCACAGCAGGCTCTGTGCTGGCATCAGGAAACCTGCTTGGGATTCTCTGTCTGCCCCTTCCTTGCTCGCTCGCACATTCTCTCTCTCTCTCTCTCAAAATTTTTAAAGAAAATTTTGTGTTGTTTATCCTATTTACTGTATAGAGTCAACAAAAGTTAAGACAATGATAACAAGAATGACATTTGGAAACTGCTACTGTTATTATCACCTATCAGCAGAGGCTTACCACCTGCTTTGCTCAAGGTACTGCGCTGAGCAAAAGAGCACTGTCCTCCACCTTTCTTCCTTCATGAGACAAATAGGCAATAAAAAGCACAAGTATACATGGAAAGATCTACTCTACAGGTCAGGCTGAGGCTTGTGGATGGTTCCCTTTCCAGCATCCATGACTTTGAGTCCTTCCTTTCTCACTTACTCTCCACCTGCAGTTTGAGCGTACCATGGTTAAGAAGTGCTATTCCAAGAAGGCAAATAGGTGCAACTTCAAGAACCTAGATTCTACTAGAGCAGATGAGACATGAGCATACCTAATACATGCAGGGGAATACTAAGATACTGACAAGCACTATGATAGTCACAGTGAAAACAGAAACGGTCACCAAAATGGGACTTAAATTCTTCCCTAACTTTGGAAGGCGACCCTTTAAGTAACTAATAAAAAACATAGCAGGTCATGTCAATATATCAGTTATCCACTAGCACAGAGGTTTGCTGTGATTGAATTTCAAAAGGTTTTCATCATGTTTTTATGTTGTTTTTTTTTTTCAAAATTAGTGTAATATAATGGACATTGAAAACATTTGTTGAACAAGAAACAAATAGAATTGATAGATTGTGCTATGAGCAGTGGATATTCTGACACTTAACACTTTGGTGTACTTCTTTACAATCTTTCAATACCTAAGGGTATTTTTCCCTTCACTATATTCACAATAGAGATACAAATTCATATCCCACTTTGTTCAATTTACATTTTTTATGTAAAAATCTTTCAAGTTGTTAAGTATCTCCTATAACAATAGTTTTAATGCCTGCATAATAGTCAACGTGAGAAGATGAATCACAGATAATGAAATTACTTCTCCATGACTGGTCATGGTTTTATGCAATATTTGAATTTATTAAATAATGTAGTAACATGTGTCTTTGATGTTTAAAGTTATAATTTGATTCCAATTTGGGAGAATGATATTAATATCATTAATTTGTTTACTGGACAGAATTTCCTTACTAGACTACCAAATGTTTGAAAACAAGAATCCCATTTACTCATCTCTATGTCCCCAGCTCTGCCTTGCATGTAGAAGGTACCTAGTATATGTATATGGAGTTGAATTAAATATACTTTTTTCTTTGATAGTTTCCCCGCTCTTTTGCGGAGGGAATTTAAGAAATCACTTGGCAGTCATCAGTTGCTAAATGAAGGGAACCTCTACAACTATCTACTTAGACATTAAAATCTGTTATGAATGTCTTGGGATATAAAAATTACATACTCTTACATAGCCTGTTTACTGTATAGCTTTTTTGTTAAAAAACACAAAGCTGCATTTCACCTTCATTTTCTCATCTAGAAAGTAGCTGGAAAAATGTTAGAAATCCTGTCACCTAGGAATCTAATAATGACTTAGTATGAATTAAGAATAGAAAAATGGGAATTTTAGATGTGATTCTGTATCTGACAAAGATGGGTACATCACTAAATGCCACAATTGAACCTTAGTGTAGCAAGATATGATTGTTTTTCTAATGTGTAAAAAAGTCAGCTGAATGCAAAATTACATCAATGATATTTTAGATAGATGATAAGGTGATTTTCCAGATGTCTAAATCTTTTCTGGAATAATTTGTAAATAAGCTAATAATAGAAGCTTTAATATATCCTTGCATACTAGATTGATAATTAAGATCAATTAATATTTTTTTGGGAAGAGAATGGCTAGCTGCTTACCAAACCGATTTGCCAGCCTCCCATGCAGTCAGATGTGCCCATGAGACTGAGTTCTGGCTAAAGAAATGTGAGCAGTAATTACAAGTGCTATTGTCAGGTCTGGCTCTCTTACCCATAATCCTCCTTCTTTCTCCATATGGAATGGAAAGGACTTCAAAGATCTCAATGAGTGTGGAGACACAAAATACACAGGCACAAGTCCCTCGGTGTTTTAATGGAGCAGAACTAATAAACTACTGGTTTAAGCCCCTGGGATTTCAGGATTTATCTGTTACAAAAGCCTGCAGAAATTTATATTTGTTCATTTCCAGAATGTTCCAGATGGGATTTAAGACAGCTATCTTGTCTGAACAGCTTTAAATAAGAAAGGAGCTAAAATGTCTAGGTGCTTTCAGCACCAACTAATTAAAACTAGGTAATCTCCAGCAAGATTCCCCTTCATTCATGAAGACTCATACTTCAAAAAGAGTCCAGTTTTTCACAATAGATAAAAATCAAGAATTTAAAAGGGGAACTACTTAACAGAATTCTACTCCATTTGATTTTATTTTCCCAAGTAAAATTTAATAATCTTATGAAATAGAAATACTGGTCCTCTGTGGTCACTTCATAGAAAAGTGGACATTTCTTCATAGAAATGTGGACATTTCATAGAGTGGCCTGAGTGGATCTTGAGGACTGAGCAGTTAGTACAGAAAGGCAGGCAACATTTTATTTTTTTAACTCTACCTTCAGAGGGATTTAAATGACTAACCAGCAGGAATTTTTACCCTAGATTGCGGTTTCCTGAATTTTCTCATTTATGATATGAGATACCTAACCAAATCTTAACATCTACCTCAAAAGGTTAACCCAGTGCTTCCAGAAAACTTTCCCTGCAGGATGGATAGACTTTTAGTACTCCCTTCAAGTAAGAAATTTTATATGTCTAAGAGCCATCATCTGTAATATTTCCCTTTCTCCAGATAAATAACAATAATAATTCTCAAGTAAATTCTCCAAATAAAGAACAGTAATAGCCAACATGTATGGAACTCTGACATCATATGCATATGACATTCTATTCTCACAATAACGGTAGGGTAGTTACTATAATTCCCATTTTAAGGTAAGAAAACTGAGAATAAGAGATAGTTCAGACTTAAACACTTTATTTTGTGTATCTATCCTCTTAGCCATTACCTTATAATGCCATACAGATTTGAAGCACTGCATATCACATTTGTGAGGCCCTCAGCATCTTAGCCAACTACCCTTTAATAATATTAATTTCAAAGAGAGATCTCAAAGCTAGACAAAAAGCACTTTCATCTTTAAAAGGTTTAAGTAGAATGTGCATATTCTGTATGTCCAAGTATTTCTATGTAGGCCAAAAAAAACTCAGAACTGTGGGAGAAGAGCAAATAATTTGCATTTCAAAGAGATGAAAATAATCACAAGAACAGAGGGCTCTCCAATTTGAGGAAAGATTAAACGGAAACTATTAATTAATGACTTAAAACAAGCTCTGCTAATTGTTTACTAGTCACTTGAATACAAAATGAACTTGTGTTTTGAAATAGATACAGTCCAGTGGAAAATGGAATCAGAACCATGAAAAAAGACACCAAAGCATAGCCCGGAGGGAAAAATGAGGAAATTTTAAAAGGAAGCATTACTTTCTTAGTTGCTTAAATAGTTGCTATCTGAGATGAGTTGTATTTAGTCATACTATATGAGAAAGGATTAAAGGAGCACAGGATAAAAGTTAAGAGCTCTGCTATGAAGCTGAACAATTTTCATAGAAATGGTGGTGCCATTACTGATTAAGGCTATATGACCTTTGGCAAATGACTCAACCAACAAGCAGGGTAGAGACATAAGTGCTTCCAGAAGATGTGTGGAATCCTTCCTAGTCTTCCACTGTAGTTAAGGGCACATCATGACTTCTGACTTCTTCCTGAGAAATCTAGAGAATACATATTAGGCTAGACAGCCTCTTGTGGCAGAGTGGACGAAGTTGCCGCTGTATTGGGATTATCCTGCACTGACAGAGTTTTTCTGGGCAACTGAGTTTTCCCCATGCAAAATGAGAGCAATAAGCATGAGAGCACCAATACATGTCTCAGGTCCTTTCAAGAATGCCACTGGGACGTTAATGGGGCCTCAGCAAAAATTAGCTGGTGATTATTCCTAGGGACAGTGGCAGGAGTACTCCACAAGCCAGAATAGAGATTCACTCTTCCAGATCAAGGGAAATATAGCTGAGATAGCCTGTGATCATGTGAGTCCCAAAGAGCCCCGGAATTTGCCCCATAAGAGGAACCAGTTTTCAAATATCCCAGTCTCAGAGGACACTAAGTTATTTATAAAAGCTCCAGGTAAATAAGAAGTTTCCTGATCTCTCTTGAATCAATTACAAAGGGACAATAGAAAAAAAAAAATCTTAATATGCTGTCTGACTACATCTGTGAGTCCTGCTTGTTCAATTTACTAGTTGTATGACCATTTTATATTAATTTCATTGCATTAAATCATATTAACAGCTATTTTTCATACAGATAGATATTTGCAATTATCATTTGGTTTCAAGCCTACATAGATAATGTGAGTTATCTAACCAACTACAGATCAAAATGCTATCTTCAGGTATTTACACAATTGGCAATCTGCATGTAATTAAGTGAGGTATCTGCAGTAGTGGGTAACTATACACCTACCTACATGAGCCACTGAGTGATTTCATCATTACATTTGTGACTTGTGTTTAAAAAATATTATTTTGTAATATAAAAAACCATGGATGCTCTCCAAATCTGGCTTTCATGTTGGCTGTTTTCACTTTCTCCTTGAATGCTTTTCAGGTTGAGCCTCGATATTGAAAGTTTCTATTTCCACCCTACAAAAATTGAGTCAAGAGAAAAAGGTAAAAATACGATGCTTTGGAGGGTAATTGGAGATCAGGTAGAAGGATAAATTTTATTCTGTAGAAAGTTCAAATCCAGTGTACACAGGGGGTCCTTCAAAGAACATAGGTAACCCTCGTGAATTTCAAGACTTACACTAAAATTGATTTCTTAGTTTTCAAATGTCTTAAACAACTTTCACAGCTCTTCAGGATCTGATTTTAGCACAGACCTGAATTTCTGAATTTACAGTTCTAGACACCTTGACACTATCCCTGCAGGTGTATTTTGGACACCTTTTTCATTAAATCCTTTCTTTTTCTTCCCCACCTCCCTCAGCACCCACCTCTCTCTATTGCAAAATAGCTTTATTGGGGAAAAAAATCCTACCATTAGCTAGTGTGAACATTTAAAGAGATTTCTCTGCTCTCCATTTATTGTTTTTGTTCCCTTGTTCATCTGCCAGAAAACTAAATTAATCATAGGATTCCCAGCATAAACAATTTATCAATACCTTATCATCTATTAATCCAGCTGTTTCTTTTCTAAACTTACTTTTTAAACAACATCCAGCAACTATCACTTCTTTCCTTTACTGCTTGTTTTCTTAAATGTAGGCTGCTTAAAGCTTTCCATTTTTCCTTCTCACTGTATCATCCGTTTGAGGACCTTTTTCTCTAATATTCTCGCAGTCTGTACTCAGAGGAAATGCATGATTTGGCATTTTTTTTTTATTTGGCATGATTTCTCAACAAACCAAACCACTATCCCATTAAAAAATGATAATGACCACTGTTATCTATGTGCTAGGCACCTTATTACACTTATTCTCCTTTATTATCACAAATTCACAGAGAAGTTGAGAATCAGAGACATCATCTTCCTACTTATGTTCAACAGCTAACAAAGGTCAAACTCAGAGTGTGATCTAGGTATTTCTGGACCCACATTTTTGCTATTTCTGTTCCTTCTTTAAGTCTACTTCCTGATGTTTTAGTTTGTGTTTCTTACATTAATAGCACAAGCTCTAAAATAAATACCCAGCACACAAAAAGTCTAAGTATGAAAATATCCAACTTTATCTACTAGGTTTAGAAAGGTATAATCAGTGTACCTGAGAGTCCCTTTGATCAGAATTAATAGAAAGGCCCTAGTCAGCTCCCTACAGATTTTAGTTCCTGCTTTATTCTTAATTAAATGAAGTTCATCTTGTCAAACCTTGGTCACAGTCAGACATGACAAGAAAGCTTTGATTGTAAGGCTTCTGCTGACAGTGAAAGCTAAGTGGAGTCAGCAGTTGGCCCTTCTGGACTAAAAGTGAACAATATTTGTGATGAGAATAATAAAACACAGCCTTCCTACACAGTTTCCAAACTACATCAAAGAATGATGAGGAGATAAGGCCCCAAAGTACCTACTTCTGCCTCACTGAAAGACTATGGTAGATCAGGAAAGGTACTCCACATCTGATGGGAGCTTGTCTGCTGCCTGCTTGCTAAGTACTTACCCACCCTTCTACTGAAACCAAAATAACCAATTTTTAAGGAAAAAATTCCAGATACTATCCATCTTATTCAAGCTTTCTGATTAAATTGCAGCTATGACTGAAATTAGATACTGTCATTCCGTATGTTAGACACACTCAGCCAGATTAAGGGACGCAAACAATAAAATAAACTTTCCCTACAGCATTACTGGAACAAATCTGAAATAGAATGCCAGTTTTCTCCTTATCTAACTGGTGATATGCAGATTGGACAAACTCTGCCAAAGAAGATTAAACTCCCTAGTAGAATTTATAAAAAAAAAAAAGAAAGAAAGAAAGAAAAGAAAACCTCACTTTTAACCTTCAATTCAAAATAAACTGAGAAATACAGAGTGTGTAATCAAACTTTTATCTAGAACATAAAGAGTCCTGCAGTTGTAATAGAAAATACACTTTCCCTTTTCTACCAAAGAAATACTTTAAAAGCATTTGAAAAACATTATTTTCAAGGAGTAAAACAGTACACTGCCCAGAGAACCCACACATCTTGGCCCACTGATGGACAATTTGAGGAAACCAGGAATTCCTCATCCAGTAACTCTCCTTAAGCTTGCCATCTCAATGGATGACACTAAGTCCTATCCAGTTGACAAAAGGCTAGAAATCATCTTGGCATCTTCTTCTATATCTCTCATAGCCCATCCATAACTAAATCATTTCTAAACACATATTGAGTCTGTCCATTTACCCAAACCTATTCCTATGGCCCTAATCGAGACCACTTTTATTCTGGCTTGAATGAATTTAACAGCTTCCAGAGTTTCAACTTTTTCCCTCCTGCCTATCTATTTTTCATGCTGCAGTCAGATTAATCGTCCCCAAATATAAATCTGATCATATCACTCTTTTGCATAAAACACTTTAATGGCTTTCTGTTGCCCTCAGGATAAAGTGCACACAGCTTATCACAGTTTACAAGCCCATTCTAAATCATTCCTCTAATTACCTCTTCAGCCTCTTTTCTATTTCTCTCCTGTATTTGCTCCATCTATTGTGGATTACTTTAATTCTCCAATCACAGAGTGTTTCCACTGTGTCCATGCCATTGTACTGTTTTCTGTGCCTAGAAATCACTGTATCTCTCTCCATGAAGGATGATGTTGGAGGGGAGGGGATGGAAATGGAAATACACTGTTGCAAGGTTACCATGTATTTTGCCTAAAGCAATTTGATAACAACTCTAAATAGATTGTGATAAATTAAAGATGTGTACTGTAATCCCTAGAGCATTAAATAAAAATAATGTACATAAATATAGAGAAAGTCAAAAGAATTGAAATGTTATACTAAAAATAGATTAAGATGAGAAAGGAACAAAAAATTCAAATAGTGACCAATAGACAACAAATAGCAAAATGGCACCCGAGAATGCAATCAGAATGTAAGTGGAGAAAGCAATCTAACAGAAGGCAGAGATTGCAGAGATCATGAAATTGATTCAAAAGTGAGAACTAGCCACATGCTGGCTCTAAAAGAAACTACAAAGACACAAATAAGTTTAGAGTTGAAGGATGGAAAAAGATATACCATAAAAACATTAAGCTCAAGAAAGCTAGAGTGGCTATATTAATCATTCAAAATGAGTTGAAGACAATGAGTATTATCAGAGACCAAGATGGACTCTTTCTAATCATAAAAGATCTGTAAAACAATCTCAGTAAATTTCAAAAGATTGGAAGGTGCAGAGTAGTTCTCTGACCACAACAGAATTACATAAATAAAATAAAGATTCTAGAAAAGATCTACCTAAATACTTGGAATAAGCTAACTCAACCCTAAATCATCCATGGGTCAAAAAAGAAGAACAAAGTAAATTAGAAAAATATTTTCAATGAATAATTATACACACACACACACTAAAACTTCTGAAATGCAGTTAAAGCAATGCATGGATTTATAGTTTTAAAAGCTTGTATTAGAAATGAGAAAGGTTCAAAATCAATGATCTAGGGTTCCACCCAATGAAGATAAGAAAATAAAAAGAGCAAAGTGAACCCAGATGAACCTGTACCAAACATCCATCTATGTATATTAAATTATTTCCTTATGATAGATCTTCAGAAAAAAAAAATTGTTCATCAGATCCACCCTCCACTTGAAGCATGGATATGTTTATTGGCATAGACTGTGGTGATGAATTCACGGATGTGTACTTATCTCCCAACTCATCAACTTGTATGTCTTAAATATACCCAGTTTTTTGTATGTCAATCTCACCTCAATAAAGTAGTTTTTAAAGATTAAAAGTTAGGGGGCACCTGGGTCACTCAGTCAGTTAAGCATCCGACTTTTGATTTCAGCTAAGATCATGATCTCATGGTTCCTGAGATGGAGCCCCTCATGGGGCTGCATGCTGATAACTCAAAGCCTGCTTGGGATTCTCTCTCTCCCTCTCTTCTGCCCCTCCCCCACTTGCAGGTGAGCATGTGAGCACAAACTGTCATGCTCTCTAAATAAATGGAAAAAAAACTTTAAAAAAATCACAAGTTAGGAAAAAAAATGGTTCAAAGGGATGAACATATGGAACTGAGATATATTTAAGTTTAATGTATCAAGTAACCTTCATCATTGTTCTCCCTGAACTTCTTGAAGGTTGTCTCAGCTTGTATTTCTTCTATCAGTTCCTTCTACTCTTGTTAATTCTGGATAAAAGGAATTACTAAACTTTGTTAATATGAAAGGTAAAAATGATATGCCCCTGTTGCTTAATTTACATTTCTTCTCTTATACCCGTGATGTTGGTCACCTTTTCATATATTGATTAGCTGTTTTAAGTTTGTATTACATTCATTGCCTCATTTTCCATTGACATTTACCTCTTTTCCTTGAAGATTAATAAGAGCTGTTTATTTAATACTATCTTTAATCCCTTATCTATTATGACTCTATTCTCCAATTTGACAATTGCCTTTGGGTGTTGAATAGATATGCTGTTTATTCGTTTGTTATGCTATTGTTTTTTAAATACATACAATCAAATAGATCATTTTCTTTCACAGTTTCTAGCTTTATTCCTAGAAAATGCCTTTCAGCTCTATTAAAAAATTATTGAATTTCCTCCTAACACATTATTTGTTCATGCATTTTAGTTCTCAATTCATCTAGAATTTATTTTATTGGAACAAGTCGTGTAACTTTTCCCACTAAATAGCCAAACATTTATATTTTTCTCACTAAATTAACATGCCACCTTTTACCTATACTAACTTTTCAGATATACTTATATATAATTCCTTATTTTCTGTTTCATTGACTCCATTTTTGTGTATCATGCTGTTTTATTATTGTAGTTTTACAACTTATATTTAAATATCTTGTAGAGTAAGTCTATTGCCATTACTATTGTTTAATATTTTTTTTTAACATTTATTTATTTTTGAGACAGAGAGAGACAGAGCATGAACGGGGGGGGGGGGGGGCGGTGGGCAGAGAGAGAGGGAGACACAGAATTGGAAGCAGGCTCCAGGCTCTGAGCCATCAGCCCAGAGTCTGACGCGGGGCTCGAACTCATGGACCGTGAGATCATGACCTGAGCTGAAGTCGGACGCTTAACCGACTGAGCCACCCAGGCGCCCCTATTGTTTAATATTTCTAATTACTCACTTTATCTTCTTTGAAATGAACTTAAGAATATTCAAATCCAAAAATATTATCTCTGTGACATATGTATATATTGAGAAACAATGTCTTTATAATATTGAATCTATTAAAATACATAGTATATGTCTCTTTTTGGTAAGTTTTGTTTTCTCAAGACTGAATATTTGTCGCATTCTATGTATTTCTCATTAAAATTTATTCTGAGGTACTTAACTTTCTCAGAGGTGCCATGACTATTCATTTGCGACTATGTTTTCTAAGTGTTTTTATTTTGTAACATGTTAATTTACTTATTCTCCTATTCTAATTATTTTTGGGTTATTTGCTTTGATTTTCAAGGTAGACATTAATTTACCAACAATGATAGTTTTACCGTTGTCTTTTCCAATAATAATAATTCCTGTGTTTCTATATAATTGATGTCGTTAGCACTTTCTCAATCTTTGCCTTGTTTCTACATTTGGGAGGCATTCCTCTAGTGATCCACCGTTAAGTTTGATCCTAGTTATTTTTCACAGATACATTTATGTGGATGTAGACATAGCTTTACATGTATAACATATATGTAAACACTGTGATTGGAGAATGTACTTTTAATTGCTCTTGTACAATCTAGGAGTGAATATTAAAATTGATCAATAACTTTTTATCTACAAATATTGGTTTTCACTACTGAGACTTATAACAGAAAAGGTGTTTGTGGATGAAGTGTATGCCTCAGGATCTCATGTCGAGAAGCAAAGCTCAACAACACATCTTTTGCTCTTCACATGAACAGCGAGTTCAGTGTCTGTTAACTATCTCCAGTTAAAGCATACTCATTTCCAACATCATCTGATGCCTATTTAATTGCAGTTGAACATGTTCACTGGGTTGGAATTTAATATGAAAGTTCATTTATTTTTTTTTTCTTAAAAGTACGACTCTTAGCCAAAGCATAAGAGACTGTTAAAAACTGAGAACAAACTGAGGGTTGATGGGGGGTGGGAGGGAGGGCGGGGTGGGAGGGAGGGTGGGGTGGGTGATGGGTATTGAGGAGGGCACCTTTTGGGATGAGCACTGGGTGTTGTATGGAAACCAATTTGACAGTAAATTTCATATATTAAAAAAAAAAAACAAAAAAAAAAAACAAAAAAAAAAAAAATAAATAAAATTAGAGAATGCAAAAAAAAAAAAAAAAAAAAAAAAAAAAAGTACGACTCTTTACACTCTTCACTATGTAACCCCCAATTTTTTTTTTTGTTCTTTATTTGAGAGAGAGAGAGAATACATACTGGGGAGGGGCAGAAAGAGAGAAACCCAAGCATGCTCCATGCTGTCAGTTCAGAGCCCAAGGTCAGGCTCAAACTCACAATTGGGAGGTAAAGACCTGAATGGAAATCAAGAGTCAGATGCTTAAATAACTGAGCCACCCAGCTGTCCGTGTAACCCAAATTCTTAAAGAAAGCATTTTCATCATCATAGTAGCCATTATGGTGCCTTGTTTCTGCCTCTCCCCTATAATTAAAATACCAAGAATATGAAGATATGTTTAAGATCTTTCTGCTTACCTCAAAAAAGAAAACCCCTTCATAAATTAAGACGGACTGAATTCTGAAGGATGTATACCTTCTAACTGAAAGTTTTTAATAGAAAGTTTATATATGAAGCAAAGAAAGCCCCAACCTCTTATAGTGGATGTACCTTTGTTTGTACTTTGAACCTCAGAGCCTGACATTGAATGAAGCTTCTATTAGCTTCATTCTGAACAGAGGATGATATCCCAACATTAGAGACACAAACAAGGATTCAAACTGAATAGGTTTCCTCTTAACCATTGACCTCTGTTGTTGTTGTCTGAGTTCAAAATAGAGCCTTTTGTGAAATATATGCTGTTGGGCCTCACAGTCTCTGCCAGTGTCTCTCTTTCATTGTCAAATACTGACATTGTCATAAGTATAGGATGCTATTAATATTATCACCCTCATTTTACAGCCAAGAAAACCAAACTACAGGGAGCAAAACAACTTACCTCATGTAGCAATAAGGGCAGCTCTCAGCTTTCAACCCACATGGGTGTGATTCCATATCCAGGGTCCATTCCATTGTACTTGCTGGATCTACCTATCCATGTCCAAACTCAACTTCTCGTGCTCCTTTCTCCTGCAGGCCCGTGACCGAGGTGTAGACTAAGAAGTGGAGTCATGCTTCACACCGCCATATCATGTTGGCAGCCATTCCTGGGTCTGGCTGTGGTGTTACTCTTCATGGGATCCACCATCGGCTGCCCTGCTCGCTGTGAGTGCTCCGCCCAGAACAAATCTGTTAGCTGCCACAGAAGGCGGCTGATCGCCATCCCAGAGGGCATTCCCATCGAGACCAAAATCTTGGACCTTAGCAAGAACAGGCTGAAAAGTGTCAACCCTGAGGAATTCATATCATATCCTCTGCTGGAGGAGATAGACTTGAGTGACAATATCATCGCCAATGTGGAGCCAGGAGCATTTAACAATCTCTTTAACCTTCGTTCCCTCCGCCTAAAAGGCAATCGCCTGAAGCTGGTCCCTTTGGGAGTATTCACGGGGCTATCCAACCTCACCAAGCTGGACATTAGTGAGAATAAGATTGTCATTTTACTGGACTACATGTTCCAAGACCTTCATAACCTGAAGTTTCTAGAAGTGGGGGACAATGATTTGGTTTACATATCACACAGGGCCTTCAGTGGGCTGCTGAGCTTGGAGCAGCTCACCCTGGAGAAATGCAACCTAACAGCAGTACCAACAGAAGCCCTCTCCCACCTCCGCAGCCTCATCAGCCTGCATCTGAAGCATCTCAATATCAACAATATGCCCGTGTATGCCTTTAAAAGATTGTTCCACCTGAAACATCTAGAGATTGACTATTGGCCTTTACTGGATATGATGCCTGCCAATAGCCTCTATGGTCTTAACCTCACATCCCTCTCCATCACCAATACCAACCTGTCCACTGTTCCCTTCCTTGCCTTTAAACACCTGGTATATCTGACCCATCTTAACCTCTCCTACAATCCCATCAGCACTATCGAAGCAGGCATGTTTTCTGACCTGATCCGCCTTCAGGAGCTCCATATCGTGGGGGCCCAGCTCCGCACCATTGAGCCTCACTCCTTCCAAGGGCTCCGCTTCCTTCGTGTGCTCAACGTGTCTCAGAACCTACTGGAAACTTTGGAAGAGAATGTCTTCTCCTCCCCTAGGGCTTTGGAGGTCCTGAGCATCAATAACAACCCGCTGGCCTGTGACTGCCGTCTCCTCTGGATCCTGCAGCGGCATCCCACTCTGCAATTTGGCGGCCAGCAGCCCATGTGTGCTGGTCCAGACACCATCCGTGAGAGATCCTTCAAGGATTTCCACAGCACTGCCCTTTCTTTTTACTTTACCTGCAAAAAACCCAAAATCCGTGAAAAGAAGTTGCAGCATCTGCTAGTGGATGAAGGGCAGACGGTCCAGCTAGAATGCAATGCTGATGGAGACCCTCAGCCTGTGATTTCCTGGGTGACCCCTCGAAGGCGTTTTATCACCACCAAGTCCAATGGAAGAGCCACCGTGTTGGGCGACGGCACCTTGGAAATCCGTTTTGCCCAGGATCAAGACAGTGGGATGTATGTTTGCATCGCTAGCAACGCCGCTGGGAACGACACCTTCACAGCCTCTTTAACGGTGAAAGGATTCACTTCAGATCGCTTCCTTTATGCCAACAGGACCCCTATGTACATGACTGACTCCAATGACACCATTTCCAATGGCACCAATGTCAATACCTTTTCCCTAGACCTTAAAACAATACTGGTATCTACAGCCATGGGCTGTTTCACATTCCTGGGAGTGGTTTTATTTTGTTTTCTCCTCCTTTTTGTGTGGAGCCGAGGGAAAGGCAAGCACAAAAACAGCATTGACCTTGAGTATGTACCCCGAAAAAACAATGGTGCTGTTGTGGAAGGGGAGGTGGCTGGACCCAGGAGGTTCAACATGAAAATGATTTGAGGGTCTACCATTCACACTATTGTTTCTGTGTCATTGTGGGTAACCAGTGAGACAGCTGGCACAGTGGATTACCAGGTTAAAAGGCAGCCAAGTACAGCTGCCCCTGTGTCAAAGCAGGGTCCATGGAACCAGGAGGACTTCTTATGGAGACTCTCCACCTACAGGCAGGCAGACATGTGTCAGAGCCCTTCACAGTGGGATACTAATTGTTTGCATTGCAAATATTGGCATTCTGGGGATCTCAGTAATGAACCTGAACCTTTGGCTCATGCTCATGGACAATTACTCAACATTTTCTACCACTGCAAAAACAAAAGAAAAAAAAATAAAAAGGAACAACCTACAATGTAGGATTTACATATTAAAAAGACACATTTGTCTAAAACATACTCTACAGAAAAATTTGTATCTCTGATTATCATTTGCTAAAGCCTTGCATCATACCATATTGTTGATTCAGCACCACAAAGAAATCAATATATTCTTTACTCTTTTTTTTTGAAACATATATGCTGTATATGTTTTAAAGCAATATGAATGAGAGGTTGTGCTTTTAGTTACTCACCATTATAGATCCAAGTGTGATTTCACCTTCCTTTACATAGAGATGACCCTGAGACTAGATCCCTGGAGTTATGGGCGGAGATATGTGGAATGAGGAGTTTGTCTGATGTAGGATGCCAAGAAATAGGACCCAAGGAAAAACTGCTCAACTCTGTTAACTTCTGTTACTATAAATAAAGGCATGTGCCTAGTTTTGATACAGAATGGAATATTTTTTATACTTGTGATATCACACTGGACCAGTTTACTGTAACAAAGCCCTTGGTTTCTCCAGAAGGTTGTGTGCCACTAGTTGTACCTGTAAAATGCAAGGTAGGTGTTAATAATGAAGATGATCCATTTAAACACAACTTGATTTTACTTTCATCAGTTGAGACTAATGGGTTAATAGGAAATCGAAGCGCATATAGTCGTTGTATATACTCATACGGTGATAATTTACCTTGTAGCTGAGATCAACAATTCGATGTTCAAAAGCTCTCTGGATGAAAAGGAGTTTTTCTCAGATGCCAACACAAACCAGGGTGATCCAGGCATACCATGATGTTAATGCAACTGAGGATCTGTTACAATGATAGCTGTCTGAAGGCTGGATTGCTGCCAGGAAATATCTAGCTACCATTCTGATGTTTTCTATTCAACTATTTACTGTACATACAGTATTATCTTGAATGGGTAACTTCAGGGTTTTTTCCCTGCTTCCTTTATTTTGAAAATTATCTTGTGTACACAAGAAGTATTGATCTTGTTTATAGAGAGGTGAGGAAAAAAAGGTGAATTAAACAGCACTTAGTTTTTTCTCAGTGAGGAAAAACTAAGATCACTAGCCCTACAAATATGTTAAATGGTGCAGATACTTTTACCCCTCTAACCCAAGAATCTCTGTCCAATTCAGTTTGTATTAATGATTGTTACTTAAAACATAGTTTAAAAAAAAAAATGGCATCCTGCCACTACCACCAATGATCTGGTTCAAATGAGCCATAATTCCATTTAGCTAAATGTTCAGTGAATGATTTTCAAGGCATATATTCATATGACCTGAGAAAGCACTGAATATAGAGTGTATTCATGAAATATCTATTTAATCAGCAAAAGATAGGAAATGTCTATACTTTCTACATTTTGAGAGGGACCTGAAAATGAGCCCCCTTTTGGACAGTGAATAGGAGCTGTCTGAGGTTTGGTTCTTGACATAACTGATTGGGGGTATGACGTTCAAAAAGCTGGCTTTTTTTTTTTTTTTTTTAGCATTTGAAATTTTGAGGAGCTTCAATAAAATTAAATTGACCCCAATAAAAAAGTGACAGGTCTAGAAATTGTTTTGCCAGTTGGATAGTAGCACAGTAAAACCCCTTTCTCCCTTAATAAAGGGTAGAAATGAGATAGAAAGATTGAAGAATTGCCTGTTTAAGTCATTTTTCATTTGACTTTCCTAGTGATTATCATCGATCTTTTAGAAATTCATTTTCCACTCATGGCAATTACTTTATATTATATATCCAATAATACAGATCAAGATTTTTCTGCAATTTCTATTTCTTGTGTGCAGGTGGAATGCAATCTTTCAAACTGAAAAGAGAACAAACTGGAGGGCTAGTCTTTCAAAACTTAATAGAAAATACTTCATCTTATTGTCCAACAAAAGAGAAAACACTGAGCAATTAACAAAAGGGCTTTTCGATTCTGCTATTTTCTGTTAAAAGTTAACCAAACACAGCTTAGTCAAATGAAATTGGATTAAAGTTAACCCATCCATGAAAGAATTAAAAGATTTTGTGATTATTCCATTGGAAGAAGAAAGACTGCACTTTTTCAGGGGCTTCCATACCCTGATCTGTGGAATAATATGTATTTAAGATATTAACAAGCACTGTTCCAAAAGAAATCTGATAGACTACTAAGTGGGGAAAATGCTGCATTCTTTAACCACCTCTTGAAGTTCAAAATCTACATGAGCCTAATAAATCCTCTGAAAGTCCTGTAAAAAAGAATTCTGTTTAATATTGTCTCCTTAGGGTTTCTCTAATTTACTTGAGCCTGAAGCACTTCCTTTTATGATGTAATGGTTAACATCTTGAAAAACTAGAGTTCCAGCAAACTCAGTTTGGTCAACAGTGGACTAGTCTTCTTCTGAAGTATTCCTAAACCCACTGTTTCCAATAAGAGTAAAATTTACTACTTGAATTGGGCTCCAATAGATTACAAAAAAAATACCACCTACATTAAGTGATATGATCATAAAAATGTATTAGCCAGATATTTCTAGGAGAATCTGCTGCTTTCTGCTAGAAATATCACCTAATGGATTTACAGTTAACTTGAGGCTACTTAATTGTCTACAGTCTTCACTAGTGGAGAAGATCTTGGATTCTTTTTTACATCTGTAAAGCTCTGACCAGGGGTTCCATTAACTTGCTCTGGGGCTTAGTATGGAGTTACACAGGAGGAATTTTCCCTTATAGCTTTAAATTACATCTTTGTTAAAGCAAAGTAGGCCATAGTAGAGAGTAACAGCTCAGAGAGCACATGGGCCAAATTCTCTTCTTAGTAGTCATCTCTGACTCCTCTTCTTCCCAGAGGATTTGTCTTAAAGTATCTCAAGAAGAAATACAGTTCTTTGGCTCTGCATTTAGTTCTGAATTGAACTGCTGGGTTGGTTCAGATTTCAGTTTTGTGTGTGTGTGAGTGTGTGTATCACATACATAATATATATGAAGCATTTTCAGAGAAATATTTATTTTCTCTAGGCATTAAATCTCTAGAAGAACAAATTCTCTGGCTAGAGTTCTAATAGTCTGAGAGAATTGATCTATGTTCCCAGGTGTCTGAAATGCATATCATTAGAGTAAGGTAACCCAACCGAACAATCTGACTTAGTGTGTTCCTGGTGAGGGATTTCTATTTGTCCAAATTTTCCTAGTACTCACTTTTTTAAACCTCATTTCATTTTCATTGCAGTTGTAATTATGAACCCTTCCAATAGTCTCAAAATGTAAAAATGTAAAACATAATTGCCAGACTTATACTTCCTAGTTCCTGAGGACATTTGTCAGATTTCTAGTTTTGCTCAAGCTTTCTCAGAAATTTTGCTTATCACCAACAACTCCCCCATAGTACAAAAGCATTCAGGATGTGTTCTACAGTGTTGAAGGCAGATTCTTTTTTCATTGTTCTGTCAAGTATTTTGTTCTCCTCAGTTCTCAGAGAAACCCAGAAGTTGTATAATCTTCTATGAGTATCTTTTTTAGGTTTTTATTTTTTAAGTTATCTCTGCACCCAGAATAGGGTTCAAACCTACAACCCCAAGATCAAGAGTCATGTGCTATACTGACTGAGCCAACCAGACACCCCTTCGATGACTATTTTTTAAAGGGATTATTTAAATTTCACCTGCATTGAAGCCTGACTTTTGTCACTTTCCATGACTTAAGTAGGAACAAACATATTTATATTTTAGAAAGTATGAAAGAGAGGATGTGATCTTGGAGAAGAAAAATTAAGTACAGCTCCATGTAAATGAACTCACCCTTCCAGGTTTTCCCTTCATCTCTGCGTCAAGACATTTATTTTAACTCCATGGGCTATGCTCAGAAACTGTTCAGCAACATGTAATATGTCTTCAGGCTTTTTGGAAAAGAAAAAATACATCATTTTCAGTGTAGAAAGCTAAGGCCTGACAAAAGGACATTACCAAATTTAATGAAAGGTTAGAGGGAGATACTTGAATCCATTTTAATTCTATTTCCTTTATTGCTAAAATTCATAGTTACTATCTTCCAAGAAAGAATCCTAAATTCTTTAAACTTAGGTTATCTTTCATCCCTGTTTCCTATGTCCTGGTCACCTTTATATAGCTCACATGATCTATTCCAAAGGGATTTTATGACATATGAATCTAGTAACCAAACCTTTGGGGCGAAAGCTATTCATTTTACTGGGTACTTAGGTAAAGATACATCATTCTTTATTACTAGCATTAGGGCCTAGCAACATTCCCCATGGGACAAGTACATCATGTATGTGCCTGGTTATTTCCACAGACCTTCCACCACTGCCTTTGGGAGCTCCATTCTTTCTGTAAAGTCCTTGATATTTTCTGATTGAGGAGTTTAAGAGCAACTCTGCCTCTTTTTGTGGGAAGCCTTGATAATGAAATTTTATCTGAATTGTTGATTTCAGAATGACATGTGTTGGTTAGGCACAGTAGGTGCTTCCTGGTACTTTGGCAAACACTTGACAAATCTCTAGGTCATTGTTCCCTTAGCTCCTTATCCCCAAGAGAGCCGTCTTATTCTCACTGTAGTGAAAATATGGCTATAGGGAAAGGACAACTTCACAAATGAAGTCTACATGCTCAAAATGATAGCTGATTTACTATGATATTTAGCTAAGTCACATAACAAAAACTGGGTCTAGGGGCCATAAGTCTAGATTTGCAAGGTTTAGCCAAGTAAATCATGGTTTAAATCAACAATGACAAGTTTCCAATTCTGAAATTGGTTGGTCTGTTTTGGGAGCTGTAAAAGTGGCTGTATTTTGCAAAAGAAAGAAAGAAAGAAAGAAAGAAAGAAAGAAAACTGCTTGTCTTGTGTGAGCTTTGCCTAAGAAAAATAAGAAAAAATGTTCGCAGCCAAAAAAAAAAAAGAAAGAAAAAATATATGTAATATATATACATAAGTGTGTGTGTGTATATATATATATATATATATATATATATATATATATATATATATTATGAGTAAGAGGTTTATAAAAGGTTTATTTTTCTAAAACAGGCCTGGAGCTGATGTTCTTCCTTCAAAATATGGGAATCTGGTCAAAATACACTGGCCTGTGCCTCAGACAGCCCTTCTCAGTTTGTCAAGGTCTTTAACACTACTTTTCCCTCCCCTGCCCCCATCTCCCTGGAAAGAAGATCCTGAATGAGAAGGAGGAAGAGAGCAGGGACTAGGAAGTCCCCTGAGAGCCCACAGAGAGGAAAGCTTTGGTGCCTCTCCCCATTCCTGCCTCCTTTCCTGAGACCACAACTGAAATTACCCCTCATTCTCCAGCTCTGCCCTCCTCTGCATCATCTATCTCCCTGCTGCTGTCACACTTCATCAATGAATGCTCTCTCCAGGGAAATGTCTTCTTTCATTGGTACTCAGAAATTTTAGGGTAATTGTTAAACTGGAAATTGCCTTAAAAAAAAGAAAAGAGAAGAGAAGCTCCAACCTATCTCACATAACACTTTAAAAGTTAAGACTTACCATTCACATAATCACAAGCTGACAGCAATCTGCGGGTTGAGTGATTCTGATTTTTTTTCTCTCTTCTAGAAGCAGGTGGGTTGATATAATGCCAGCCCTAAATAGAAGCTTTATTTATAGCCTTAGCAGAATGAGAAAAGAGCTGGCATAATCAAGAGTGTACTGCATATTTTAAGGAAGGCTTTACCTTTAATATGCAAAGTAGCCATTAGAAGACAACAAAAATGCAAATTTACATACTATTAAATTGGTTAACTGTATTAATTCCAGTAGAGTTCAAAAGATAACTTTCTATACTGAAAATGGGTCAAATATTTTACATCTACTCTATATGACCAAAGAGAAAAAAGTCGAGAAATTTGGTTGCCATGTTAACATTCTTCATTTTGGTGCATTTGGTCCTATTCTAAATTACTTTAATATCTTTAATCTCCACTACAATATAATCAGTACAATCTATTATACCACATAGTTAACAAATATAAGATTTGTTATATTTAGGAGATTCAGACTTGAAAAAAACAAAAAACCATGTGTGTTTAGCAACACACTGATTCATATACATACCTATGTGATAGCAAGAGACAGGAATTGAGTCACAAACTTTGTTAAGAGGCTATTTGGAAGAAAACATACTCTTCCTCCCTAGTTCTAAAATCAGATATATTACACACATGGGTAGTTTGAAATGCAAGTCAATTGTCTTATGTTTTTTCCATATAGTTTGTAATGCTCCAAATCATAATTTAAGAACTATTGTTTATATATATGCATATATAAATATGTGGGAGAGGGTGGTTTGATTTTATAAGTGTTTAAAATGTAACTGTTTTGAAGACTGATATGGAGTAGGAGGGGAAAAGACAAAAAGAAAAAAGATTATGTGTCTGTGTTTTACTTTGATTTTTTTTCCTAAAAAACTGATTCTGGGAACATCCCATGATTGGAAGCTACAACCTTTTTTTTTTTTTTTTTTTTTTTTAATGCCTCATGGTTTTTGTTCTCAAATAATCAGTGCTAATGACTAAAGTATCTCAATTTAGGTCTGTGGTGTCTTATTGACTATGATTGATTTATTGTTGCAGGCATGTTTTTCAACATGTAAAAACAAGTTCACTTATTTTTACTTATTCACTTATTAATACGTAAAATAAGAAAACATGTTTTCTTCACAGATGCAAAGGGCTTAAGCATCTGACATCTCAGTTAAATCCAATGGGGTATTATTAAGAAATGAGAGTAAGAAAAGCCAACTGGAGTCATACATCAGAAAATACTTCCTTATTGATAGAGGTAAGGTCTATGAGCCTTACCAGTAACCTGAGGTTGCTTAAGTATTTTTAGCACTGTTACTAGATCTAATAATCTAATAATCTTCAGTCAGGGAAAACGCAGATCCAGTGGAATCTGATTCTAATGCCACAGTACATGAAGACTTCTCAGAGCACAAATCAGAGACCAAGCTGTTAAGTTCTTTCTACACAAAATTACCAAGGGGCCAAGGTTTGATCTGTTGGATATCCAAATCTAGGTAATACTAACACACTATATTCTAGTTTAGTGAAGATAAATCCTAATATCACTTGAAAAATTACCCCAAAGCCATTTGACTTATTTACATGAGCAAGTAATGGGCATGACTTTAGGCATAAAGGTTTCAGCCAGGCATACATATAACATCTAGTTATTCTGAGTTACTTTTCACTCAGCCAACTATCAATGATTCAAGACATAAGATAGGATGGCACCATGAATTTAAGAAGAAAAATATCTTGTCTTCAGGCAAATTGATAACAAAGGAAGGAGGTTGCCCAGTGTTAAAGAGTGAAAGAGTTAAGAACATAAAAACCAACATGCAATCTTTCTACTGAACTTTGGTGCTTAAGGGAAAGGGCTTCTCTCTCCTTACCTTTGGTACTTAAGGGAATGGGCTTCAGGGGAGTTGTGTTCAGGTAGCTGTCATCTATATCATCTCCCCTCTGCCCGTAGTTTGTCAGGTGCCTTCCAGGGAAGAAATAAGTGGAGGAGGTGGCACCATGCTGCCAGGAATGGTACCTGGAAGCCATATTGATATATGACAAGAAAGCCTGGGATTCACCTCTACACAGCAACAAATACTAGAATTCTGAGACTGCTGGCCTCTTTAATTGCAAAATGAAGAGCTTGCCACCAGAGAGGGATTTCCTTCTCCCTGAAGATTTTCTAATAATGCCACAGCTGCGTGGGTAAGAGTCACATCTCTGACGTGACTTTCATTTTATACTACTAAACTCACATGACTAAAACAGATTATCCATGAGTGGAATTTTGAATTGTTGAGTATACACCTAAACCAGCAAATATATCACAAGTTAGGTTGGCCAGTAAACACACTGATCAGGGAGAAAATGGTTCCAGTACTTCAGGACTTAGTCTTTAACAATGGGAAGAAGGTAACATAACTAAGTCAAATTTTTAAATGGAAGCTAAAACATACTTCTAACTCAGCCTGTCTGTTGGTTCTACTTATAGAGACCCTCTGGCCAAGTGCTGCTTTGTACACTTAGAAGTTAATCAGGTTTTTGTTTTGTTTTCCCCTAATTTTCCTCAGTTATGAGCATACTGCTCCAGCTAGCTGGCTGTTAATTTTTCTGTGTTATTTAATATAGTGAAAATAAATATTTTAAGTCCCTACCTATTCCCTTTAAGGCAGGTAAGTTTATTATAGAACCCGATATTCTTAATTACCTCATTGTCAGAACTAAAACCTAGGACATGAAGATTAATGTGGAATAAAGAGGAAGAAATTGAGAAACCTTAATGGAATTCCCAAGGGGAAATTCACCTAGAAATTCTGCCACTGGCTGGTGCAAAACCTGAAAACACGGGCTGCTAAGGCTTCTCACTATGGTGCTTTTCATGAACCTTATGAACAACAAAATGCAAAAATTATAACCTTCTATCAAAAAATTTTAGAAGGAAACACCTTGGTAGAGCTATGTAGGCAGTATTTCATTCCATAATACTCTAGACTGGGTAAGTCAGAATGCTAGGAAATGTCAATAAATCTCTCTAAATAGTATATGTATTTTAATGCCAAATACACACACATATAACTAAGAACCACCTGGACGAATAATAAAAGGCAGATGGAAAACATGCATCTTACCTGAGGATTCTGACTGTTCTAGTTGGCCTCTCATAAGGAAAACTAAGAACTCAATCACTAAGGAGTCAGGGTCTGAAAGATGAAAATCCGAGCAGTCTCCACAAAAAAAAAAAAAAAAAAAAAAAAACAAAAACAAAAACAAAAACAAAAACAAAAAAAACCTACCAGACCAGTTACCTCTTGATTGGAAGATCTAAATCTTACATGTGGTTGCAAAAGTGACATCTATACTGAAAGAGTTTGTTCATGGTCACGTTGGGAAATAAATTTATTTACAGACCTCCCTCCCCCACTTCTGAGGCCAAGGTAACATTTTATGAGCCCTTTCTACCTGCAGCATCACTGGTCATATTCTTCCTAAGCACAACAGTTCAAGCATGGTAGTACCATAGCACAGAGGCAATTCACTACATTTAATCTATTCCATTCACCATGGGCTATTAGCTGGATGTACAAAAGACTAATAGATTGCATTTATTATATACATTCAGGGCTCTCATGACAATTAAACACTTCCTTAAACACATACACACAGATCCATACCATGGCATCCAGAGTTTCTTAAGCCTCAATGTATATCAAATATTCTACTGGAAATTAATTCACCGAACACAGAGCAAATGCGCAATGCTAAGTGACTACCCAGTTAGCTCCACCCTCTGGATTTATATCAACTCTTCTAAGCAACACCTGCAGAGTTGGTTACCTCTGCTTCAGTGGTCTCAAGAGCCTTCCGTGGCACTAAACAAGAAATTTGCTGGTATTAATGCAGGGCTGGTTTCAATACATGGAAGCTCTTTTCAGTCCTGAGTTTTCTAGAGTGAAAAAAAAAATGAGTTCACAGAAACAGAAAGTCACTGACAAGTGTACACTGGCTGGTCAGTCAAGAGAAGAGAAGTTTACTGTTTTACTTCAGTGTATTTTAAAAATAGCATTTGATAAGAACCGGATAGCACAAGCTTTTCAACTGAATGGCAATGAGAAATTAGGAATATACAACACAACTTCATTTCAAAGTAAAATGGATCATGTTTATGTATGTACCACTACTGCCTCTAGTATTGGTCTTTGTAGTTCAGGTTCCTAACCAGTAAGTGCACAAATTCGTTGTTAATAATTAATTTAAATGTTTGTGTATTTTCATCTTTTTAAATGCTGTCAGTATTAGCTCAAATATATGCCCACAGGAAATTCAGGAATCTATTAACTCTTTCCTTTTTATCCTTTAGAGATTGCAAATCAGATTTCTCCAGCTTTTGTTTTAAAATACATAGAAAGTTTAATTTTCCATTTATCCAAGCACAATCTCTTTCCATCCATCCATCCATCCATCCATTTAATCATGCAACATCTACTAAGTGTTTGTTATCATTGTAACTTAAGAGCACATCAATAAATAAAGTCATTATCAAATTGTGGTCCAGACTTTATTGCTGCATTTCTCCACATTAACTTCTTTGATGATCACAACATGTTTCTCATTCTACCATCCAAATCACGTGGTTTAGAGATGGGCCTTAGTGTCCAAATGGCCAGGTACTAATCTGACTTTAAGGACCTACCTGCTTTAATAATCCACTCTCAGGGAGACAGAATGGTTAAGTACTAAAAAGACAAGGATCTGGGGTAAGAGTCCCCAGGGCTCTGTCACTGGATTCATTGTTCCTTTATGAGCAAGCTACTTAACATCTCTGCATCCCCATCTCTCAAAATGACCATAACACTACCTACCTCACAAGGGTGCTGTGAGGCTTACCATGAAAGCATGAGGGAATGGTATGTAGAATCAGGTGCCTATTACAAAGGTGCTACAGGATTTAGAGTTGGTTGGATAAAGTTATTGAGTATGAACCCCTCTCCCCCTGGGAGTCCCAGGTCTGCTAGGTTATATCTACTCCCTTTACAACTAGAATCTAACATGGCATTGACCATCAATTGGCTTGGTTTATCTTAGTATGATCTCTACAAGATTTATCACAAACTCCACTCTGAGAGATGCTGGCTTGGGAAAATTATTAAATTAATTTTAGCAAAGGATAATAAAATGATTCACTTCCAGGTGCTGGGGATTGGGAAAAGTTGTTTATTTCAATATGATACAAGAGTTTGAATGGATATCTTCAAGGGGATGCATTTTATTGGAGAAATTTATTGCTTAGGGCTTTCTGTTGTTTTCAGCCTGACTCCCCAGCTTTTTGTACCATTGTTCTAACATACATCCCCTTTTCCTTTTCATTGGAAAGGGAAACTATAATTCTCCTCGGTTCATGATGATTCTTTTAATGAAGTCTGTTTTGCTCAAAGGACAAATTCTTTTCAACAACTATTGTAATTATTTTCTTAGAGGGCCGTTTTTGATTGCCATATTGTTTAGCTAAGCCCTATTGTCCTGGTGTCCTTCATAACTGTCAGTTGCTTTAAAATACAGGGGTGGGAGGGGGGAGCTGATAAGCACATTGTTGTAATTGATTTGTATGTTTGAATTGTCTTATCAGAATACAAGGTTATGAATTTCATCTGTTGAGACACAGAAATAAAATAATTTCCTAAAAAAATGTACTTGGTTTTTGAATGTTCTAAAAAGGCATTTATTCTAAATCTTTTTAATGTTTCATTAATGGTATTGCATCATTAATCATATTATAATGAAGTTTAGCCTTCTCCTATATTCATTGGCATTGCTCAGTTCTTTTTTATATATACTTGGGAAAGAATAAAATAAAATTATTAAAGATTTAGAATTGAAAGAAATCAAGAAGAGCCATTCTCAAGGATCTGCAATTCAAGGCTGACTACGGAATTACCTAAGATAAACAGGTATGAAGAAAATCCTTCCAAGCTATATGGAAACAGGACCTCCCACTCCCCACCGCCACCCTAGTGGAAAATGTTACTCCAAGTGATGGAAAATGACCAGGAGATACTTTTTTTTTATCAGTCAGGAAACTTTTAAAATTGAGATGAAAGTACCAGCTTGATTAAAAAACAAAATCTGTGGGCCAAGATTCTGCCATAATAATTTAAAGTAACTTTAGTCACCCTCCCACCCTCCACTGCAAAAAAAACCACATTGGTATCTGCACTTGGGCTGCCATCACAAAATACCAGAGACTGGGTTGTTTAAACAACAGAAACTTATTTCTCACAGTTCTGGAAGCTGGGAATTCCAAGATCAAGGAGTCGGCAGGCTCAGGGTCTGGCGAGAGCTCTTTCATTGGGTTGCTGACAGCTACTTTCTCTCTGCCCTCATGTAACCTGCCTTTCCTTGGTGCATGCACATGGGACATGAGAGAGATCTCGTTCTCTCCCACTTTTCATAAAGCCCACCAACCCTATCACATTAGGACCCCACCCTTCTTATGACCTCATTTAACTTTAATTTCCTCCTAGAAGTCCTGTCTCCAAATACAAACACACTGGAAGGGTTAGGGCTTTACATATGAATTTGGGAGGGGGAAGGAGGAACACAATTCAGACCATAGCCATTGGTTCATGAACATTAATCAAAGTGCTATATCACCCTTATTGATCATGAGCATGAGAGATGGTATATAATGTTAGGAAGGCAAGTTAGGAAAGTTGATATAAACAAGTAAAGAGCATTGAAAAAAGGTTTCAACAACTAGCAAAGATTCCTTTCCTTGTTTCACTTGTTGTACTACTTCTCAACAATTACGTATGACTTTTTCATTCTACATCACCAAAGTTTTTAAATAGCTTCTGTGTCTCCCAATTTCTCATAACACCCCCAGAGCATTTCTCAGAAATATTCATCTCTTAAATTCCTTTCTTATTCAATACTGTGAGTTAACTTCTTTCTGGAATCCCCATCCCTTGTCTGATGCTCCTCTCAAACACTTCAAGTTCTATTTTGACTGTGACCCCCTCCCCATTCACCAAAAAAAAATCCATTTCAAGGAAAAAGATATGACAATATTCTCATGATCCCAAATTTACTCACACTCTGGGTCAGCTATACCATTTTTAGGATGAGATTGGCTTACTTATGTGAGCCAACTGATGGGCTATTTACTTGTTATCCATAGTTATGTTAGTATGAAAAAGGTGCTCTGGTCTAAGCAAGAACAACAGCATTCACCATGACCATTTGCTTGACCTAAAGAATTCTGGTGAATAAAATGTAGAAAACCAAACTGTGCGTTTGAAGCAGAGAAGTATCTAAATTGAATTCTGATCAGATGCCCACAAGTTCCCCTGTGGATATTCCTACTGGTTTTGTGGATAATACAGAACCAGGGTGCCAGGCCCAGGTGATAAGCCAACACTTTCTGAGAAAATCCTCTGTAGTGATCATGATGAGAAATGGATCTTTAAAAGTTCATTTTCTTCAAGAAAGTTACTCCCAGGCCAGTCGATATGGCCTTCTGAGAAATTTACAGAGCCCAAAACTAGAGGTTAAAGACGGCTACCAATGGCTACCAATAGATACCAACAGCATCAACCATGTACCTGGGACTTTTAATAAGCACATTAATCTTCTCCGAAGCCCCAGAAGTGGGCACTATCTTCTTCATTTTATAGGATTTTCACCTGATACCAATTCCAAAATCCATCTTCTTTCCACTCTGCCATGCTGCCCCCAACTTTGCAAGTCCCCTAAGTAGAACAGTACTTTAGTCATTTCAAAAAGAGGCCTCTATCATTGCCATACACATGACATTCAGCTTCTCAAGCTCCCTTTGCTTTTTGTTGAGACTCGGGGTGGGGGGGGGGGTGTTTGTTTGTTTGTTGTTTTTGTTTTGTTTTGTGTTTGTGCTGCCCCCTGCCTTACCCCCCAGCAGCCCTGGATCCCTTATTCATTCTCCTGATGTTCTTTGCAGTAACATCCAGCGGGGTGAACTCTCTTACAGCTAATGTGGATCTAACAGGAGATGCTGTAAAAATACAATTGTAATTTGGTATCAATTAAAAGGATAGCACAGTGTACTCTTTGCTGCCTGCTCGTAAAAGCATGAGAGTCTTAATGGGCAAAGAAGCATTTTTGTTCCTCTGAAATTACCATCCCATGTATGCGATTACAGCCACCTCAGGGGCAAATGTTGTTGCGCTTCATCACCTTGACACGTCTTCTGCCCTCATGTTAATATAGACTCTTTTTATTAGCTAGTCTGGGAATTTGCTTATGTAACCCAAATACAACATAGTTGTCTAGATTTTTTTCTGACACATTTTTCTTGATGAGAATGACATTTTCCTGGAACCAAGGTAAAACCAAAAATAAAAGGAGGCTGCGCCACCCACAGGTAGAGGAAACCCCATCTTCTTTTTATAAGAAACCATTTTGTCTGTTCTACAGAACTTTTATGGAAGGAAGATAAATCTTGGGATAAATGAAACACAGAAGCATGCTTGCCTCATTTGGGAAACCTGGGTATGGTGTAAGGCTGGAAACTTCGGCTAATTGGGGAAGGAGAGGGTTAATGGGACAGATGGACACTTTGTGGCAACTCTGACCCAAATATCACAACCAACTCTCCCTGGAGGATGAAACCAATCTTCCACCTACCAGGAAGGATCATTTTTTTAATGTTTATTTATTTTTGACAGAGAGAGAGAGAGACAGAGCATGAGCGGGGGGGTCAGAGAGAAAGGGAGACGCAGAATCCAAAACAGGCTCTAGGCTCCAAGGTGTCAGCACAGAGCCCGACGCGGGGCTTGAACTCACAGACCACGAGATCATGACCTGAGCTGAAGTTGGATGCTCAACCAACTGAGCCACCCAGGAGCCCCTACCAGGAAGGATCATTAACAGGGGTTCCTGGCTACTGTTGAATAAAGCTTTCTAAGCATGCCACTGGAAATTCATCTCATTCAGAGACAGATAAGCAGAATGACACAGAGTGATTCCAACAAAGAAACCTTAATATATTATTTAGGTTTCCAATTAAACACCTACATGTTAACAGAAACAAGGCCAGTTGTCCATATGTGCTCCTACAATCTTTACAATGCAGCATGGATTATTTATGTGTCTTCTCATCTCTGTCACTTTGCCATAACATACTTTCATTTGTTAGAGTCATAACATGCATAGTATATGCTTGCAAATTCCTTACATTTTTACATGTTCACAGAAAAGACTCTACAGTCTTGGATGCTTTCAGTGAGATTAGAAACAGTTGAGCTGATATATCTGGTCTCTAAATCATTCATTCAAGCATTTATAGAGTCCCTACTCTGGGCCAGTTAATATGGTAGGCTCTGGGAATCCTGCATTAAACCAGACACCTGGAAAAGGAGATACCCAGGCAGTATCTGTTCTGTAGCTACCATTCTGTCTGGAAGTCTTTCAGCAAGCTTTTATTCCTGCCTTTGTCCACCTTGTAAGATGGGAAACAATGTGTATCAGCCCTGTCATGGGGAGCTGGGCTTAGCATTTACTCCAGTGATACAATGAGAAGTTTTTGGACAGAACTGTTGCAGGCCAAAGGTTCAAGTTTACTTTCAAGGAGCTACTCTCCTGGGCAAAAAACCTCCTTAGAGTGGATTATCCAAAATGAAAAGCCTTGAGATGGAGCTAATATGGACACTTCCCATTTTAGAACTATCTTCAAGGAAAAAAAGAAGGTGATATGTGCAAATCCATCCTCTTTCCCAGGGAAATTCTTACAAAGGTGGTGAAGGACTATGAGAAGTCAACACCCCCAGGGTAAAGGGATAGCCTGATACCAAGGTGGGCATACAGTAGATGCTTAGTAAATGAATGTCACATAAATGGATACATAGCCTAAAAGGACACATCATGGGGAAGCATATTCATAGACCAGGAGTAGGAGCTCACCTGCCTGAAGCTCTTTAACAAATCATTCACTTTCTGTGGGGGTTATTGGTGTGTATTTTTAATTAGACAATAAATGCCCATTATAGAGCCATTAAAAAAACAATAGAAAATAGATAACTTAAAATTTCCAGTAAGCCAGAGATAACACACTGTTAACGTTTAGCTGGTTAAGCCAACTTAAGTATAAAACAATTTTTCTATATAGTATATATGGATTTTTAATGGATATCTATTATTTCAAAAAAATTTTCACTTAGCATTTTTTTTTCTTTTTTCTTTTCTTTCACTTAGCATTTTATTGTCAATCTCTTTCCATCATAAATGGCTGCACAGAATTTCCTCGTCTAATTGTACTATAATTCACCTCACCAATGCCCTGTTGTAGGGTAGTTAGTTGCTTCCAATTAAAAAAATTTTTTTAATTAATTAATTTTTAGAGAGAGATTGAGTGCATGTGTGATGGGGGAAGAGGGGCGGAGACAGGGAGAGAAAATCCCAAGCAGTCTCTACACTGTCAGCACAGAGCTCAATGTGAGGCTCAGTCTCACAAACTGAGAGATCATGCCCTGAGCAGAAACCAACAGTTGGACGCTCAACTGACTGAGCCACCCAGGTGCCCCTGGGTTGCTTCCAACTTTTTTTTTTCCATATTTTAAACGACTATGTATTAAGGGACTTTGGAGCTAAATCTTTACCAATGTTCATAGTTATTTCTTTATGCTAAATTATCTGGAGTAGAATTGCGACTCAAAAATTAATATAACTTTTTGAAGCTTTTGATAGGTAGTGATACCAGAGAGGTGCTGGTTTACAGTTTGAATAATAAGGGAAAAGGGGACTCTTTTCCCTGAACCCTCATGAAATACTGTAGGTTTTGCTGAAAGCATCTATAATAAAGATTGTCACCATGTCCTTTTCTATGAAATACATTTAGATTCCACCTGACCCTACATCATTGTCCTACAACACTACTAGACTCTTTGTTTACAATATTTTTCATTGTCCTGTGTAATTTCCTCTCAAGTTCTTGCATTAGGAGGCATGTGCCTAATGGGTTCTTTTGAGTTCAGTAACTGGTTAAATCCAAATAGCAGTATTCATTTGACTGCAGGAAGGAAGATTCATTCATTCATTCATTCATTCATTCAATCAACACACAGTGAATACTTTCAATGTACCAGGCACTCTTGCAGACCAGGGCTATAAAAATCCTGAACCAGACAGAAAAAACCTCTAACCACAAGGAACTCAAATTTTGACAGAGAAGAGAGAAAACACTCAAATAAATATACAGTGTAATAATAGGTAGCTATGAACACTACCCAGTGTTCTAAATAAGGTAGTCAGAGAAGTCCCTTCTGAAGAGACACCTGGATGAACTTACTGGTCAAACCATGCTTACATCTGAGGTAAGAGACTGTCGGAGAAAAGGAACAGAATGTACAAAGGTCCTGAGTAGGAAGTGAGTTGAACATGCTCAGAGAACAAAGAAATTCCAGTATGACTAGAGCAAAGTAGAAAAGACAGTAAGAAATGAGATTCAAGAAGACACGAAATCAAGTAGGGCTTGGCAGACCATTTAGAGGACTTCGAATTTTCTTCTAAATGATGGGAAGCATTTGAAGATTTTACAAAAGGGTGCAATGTGATCCAATTTATATTTTACAAATCTCATTTGAACAATTGAGTGGAGAATAAATTATAGGCCAACAGAAGAGTTGAACAGTTCTTGTGATAGTGTTAGGCAGCTGGGTATTTCAAGCTCCTGAATCCTGTTTTGGAAAGAAGCAAGAAACTAACAAGTGATATGAATATTTGTGGTTAAAAGCAGTATCCAATCACCTGGCTCAACAGCTACATGAAAAGCCTTAGGCTGCCTGGTCATCTCTGTATCACCACTTCTACCTCTCTCAGATTGGTTTCCAGGCGAAGATGTTCACAGGGCAACTTATGAGAATTGCTAACATACAAGAACACTCTGTCAGCACAGGTAACATGCGGTCCAGTAGTGGAAAGCCCAGACTGTCACACAAAAGGCCTAAATCAATGTAGTCTCCTAAAGAAGAAGTCAAATAACCAAGGGGGACTATAGGGAAATTCTGAGCTGCCCTTTCCCTATGACCCCTGCCTCCCTACTGATCAAGCTGGGCTCTGGAACAAAACTGAATTGAAAGCAATAGTATTGCAAATCTAAGAGTCTAGTTATTAAGCTATTTACAATTAAATATCTGTTAGGAAATATGGTAGAGCTAAATTAAAAGCTTCTTTCTATTTCTAGAAACCTGTTCACTGAATACTATTTAAGCTTTTGATGCAGGAAAGAGGGGGATTAACTTTATCATCTTAAGGATCATTGGGTTTTTGAAGTACGTTAAAAACAAGACATAGTGTTTTTCTTTTAAAATCACACACAAAATAAGAGAGACTTCTAAATCCACAAGGACATACACTCAGCAAAAAATCTTGGGAAAACCAAAGCATCTTGTTCTGTCTATGTACGTTTTTTATTTTTAAGTTTCTCCTCTTAATTCCCTCTGACATGAATGTGTAATGCTGAGAATCTATGCTAATGAAGAATGTGTCCACAAGATGTATAATGCATGCCTTTTAATTAGTTCTGCTGCTATAATTGATTAACATTTTGCCTGTGCAGTACTATTACAAAGAGTGAGCAGTGAAAAACTGTATGCATCTAGTCCCAGTAGAAAAAAAAAAAAGCACCAAACGCTGCCATTGTAGAACATCTGCACTGCCAAAGCGATCCTCCGTATTCCTATTGAGAGTCTGCTGGGAGGTGCTTTAAGCAGCTTGGAAAGAAGCAGCAGAAATAAGACAAAATGAAAGGGCACAAGGCCCAGAGGAATGAATATGGGAAATGTTATAAGGGGAGGGAAAGAGATCAAGATGAATATGAAGAGTATGAAAACAACCATAACTCCATAAGGAATCTGGGGCAGATGGAGGAGATAGAAGTAAAAGCTGAGAAAAGAGAGAATGCAAATTGTATGCCCATCTGGGTGTATAGACATCTGCATGCATTTGGGGACGCACGTGTGGGTACAGCATACATGTAACTGTATGTAGGCTAACAGGGGCAGAAACAAACTATATGAATGTAAGGCTCCAGCACCAGCATGGAGCCTGCTGATTCAATGACTTCACCCCGGGCCAGATGCCCCTGCTGTAGCACCCCTAGGAATCATGCACTTCCCCCCTGCCCTGCTCAAAGTGAGCAGAAGGACCATGTATCATTGGCTCCCCAGCCATTTGCAGAGTGTGTCCTATGAATGAACCCTGTGTTGGTGCCCAGGAGACATGCTAAAGAAGGCAAATTTCCTTGCTTTGAATTGTTTACAGCCCAGTGGGGGAGACTACAAGCACACAGGAGTCTGGATGTATGACTTGAGGACAGGCACGCAGATTAGAGACAGTGGACACAAGGCTTGGACCATTCTAGGAAGGATTTCTGGCCTCAGTCATTTCTATATCAAGACAGTCATGTGAAAAATAGTTGAAGATGTTCTAGGCTAAAGGAACATTATGAGCAAAGAACTTGAGAAAAGATATGTTGGGATTTTAAAGAAATGTAAGTAGTCCAGGAGAATGGGAAGGGAGGCAGTGCGCTGGAAGATGGACAAGTCTGAGAATCACAAGACTAGATAAATACATTTGAACTTAGCTCTGGATCCTCCATAATCTACCCCTCAGCCTACCTATTCAGATGCTATAAATTTATCATCGCCGACAGTGCCCAACAGTCCTGCTGTTTCCTTTTTTCCTTTCAGGATCATCTCACTCTTCCATCCTCCCTAATCGCAATTTCAAAACTCTGCTCAAATTTCCCATCTTCTCCCCATTTCCCTTCACTCTCAGCAGATAATCTTCACTTTAAGAAATTGGAAGCCATCACATGGGAACTCCTTGGGTTTCTGCTACCAAACTCCTAGTCCCACATCTAATGCACCTGTCTTGTCACAATAGAGGAGCTATCTGGCCCCTCCTTATTCAAATCCTATCCTTCTGCCATCTCAGTAAATTTACGTTACCAAATATTCTTTAAAAAAAAAAGTTTATTTATTTTGAGACAGAGAGAGAGAGAGAGAGAGCACAAGCATGGGAGGAGCAAGAATGAGCGAGAAGGAGAATCCCAAGCAGGCTCTGTGCTGTCAATGCAGAACCTGATGCAGGGCTCAATCCCAGGAACCATGAGACTGTGACTGGAGGCAAAAATCAAAAGTCGGATGTTTAACTAACTGAGCCACCCAGTTGACCCTCAAATACCATTTCTCCTAGAAGTCTCCCATTAAAATACCACCTCTATCCACTAACCCACATTCCTTCCCAGCAATCAATCTTTCTTCCTTTACCTCCTTCCAGAATTCTTCAAATACTTAGTTGCTATCCCTTTGTTTTTATTTCCTCAATTCTCACTCTTTCCTCCACCTACATTTATCTACCAAAACAGCTTTTGCTGAGGATTACCAGTGCCCCTCTGAGGCTAAATCCAAGGGACATTTTTCAGTGTGCAAATCACCTGACTTCTCTCACTGACAATTCACACTGTTGACTACACCCATCACTTAAAACACTTCTGTCCCTTGGCTTCCATAACAGAAGTCTCTCCTTGTTTCCTCCCTATGACCTCTTTATCAGCCTTCTTTACAGGTTTATCCTCCTCCCTTTCACTATCAAATCTTCAAGCCTCTCAGGTCCCAAATTTAACCCTTTGGTATTCTCCCTCCTTGGAAAACTGTCTCTATTTACACGTAGTCAGTTATATTCTGAAAATTTCATGAATTCCAGAGAATTCTTGAATCTCAGAGTATTCCAGAGAACATTCATTCCAGTCTTCATTGCCACCCATCTAACACCATTTTTTTCTCATACTATTGTTGTGCCCCCCCACCTAAACACACACAATTACTCTCCCTATATCCTTTTTGGCACCCTTACAATGTATTTCCCATGCCATAAGGACAATGAACATCTTATAGAGCAAATTTGATTATGTCAAACCTTTTCCCCTTCTCTGTACACATGCACACACACAGAGAACATTTTTTTATAGCTTCCCATCATGCTTAGGATAAATGCCAAAAATACTTAACACGATCTATAAGGCTCTGTATGCTCTGGCCCCTGCATCTCCAACCTTCCTTTCATACTTCTCTCTTATTCAACCTCTGTGCTTCGCTCTACTGTTACCCACTTTTATGTTTCTCAAACACACTATCCTTTCTCCCCCCACAAGTTCTTTGCATGTTCTATTTCCTCTGCCTAAAACACTTTTGCCCCTTCCTCCCTTCATCTGGCAAATTTCTTCCCATGACTTACCTCTCAACTGAATTGTAAATTCTTTAGCAGAATATTTTGTGACAACCAGGCCCTCCATCCTAAATCCTCTTTAGATCCAGAGATCTTATTATATGCGTCATCATCCAAAAGTAGCTGATACTGGAGGATATTAAAATAGATCACTGAAAATGGATGTAGTACCAGCTGGGAGCAAATATCTAGTAAAGGTAAAGGGAAGTCTTGCAACATATGTATATATACCTGAACTAAGGACAAGATATCATGTCTTTTACCCACAACCAAAATAACATATCTGGGGACCAAACGGTCAAAGTGCCAATGGTACCCCTTAATGATACATTTAATGGCCCACATTCAAAATGTTTGCAACTTGATCCCATGCTTAGCACTCCACTTGTCCACAGATTTAACATCTATGGGGGGGGAGGGAACACTTCTACTGGGACACAGATAATACTGTCACAAAATGAAAGCTGAGTCTCAGTATGGACATTTTGGAACTGTATATCTTATGCAACCATATATCTTATATCTTATCACATGGGGTCGGCTCACAATTATAGAAAATGTTGCTATAGCTACACAGTGGGGGCCACAAGGATTTTGAACCCAGAGAATACCCTAAACCACCTCCTATATCACTCTGCTGTTAAGGGCAGACCCTGTCAAACCACACATAAGTAGGACCAGCACCAACTTTGTCTTTCAGAAATAATATTTAATTACCATACCAGGCAAGGAACCCTAACTATATTAAATACTAGATAGAGAAACCCTTGAAGGGTTAATAATGGGAAACGAAAATAGCAGACAGCAGTTGTGGTCTCATGACTCACCGTAGAAACATGTGGTGATGCACCTACTTGAGCGTTCTTGCATCTTTCTCTTCCCTCTTCCTTTCCCTTATTAGTTACATTAGAAATGCTGGCAGTGGTTATCTTTCCCATTTAGTCCATAAGTTGCAGAATATGAAGGTGGATTTCTAAAAGAACAAAATGGGAAGGAGACACTACCCAGAAATCCTGGATGTAAAGGACAGAGATACTCTATCACCGTATGAGTTTTGGAGATGGACACTTCTGGCTTTTATTCATTGATTCATTCATTGAACAACATACACCTAAAATAAATACAAATCTATTTGTGGCAGTTCACAAAGTGCTATGTCAGGAAGGAGATCTTCAAATTTGATTCTTGATATCTCTTCAACAAGTTACAGCAATACTTTGTACTGCCTGGGGTATGGCAACTTTATATTTACTGTGCCCTTGCATAAGCAAGGACAAGAACTTCAGCTGCACATAATTACATTTCCTGTCTCTTAAATCACAACCATCTTTATATGAGTGCCATGCATTCTGTTTCAATCCTTACATGTTTTATAGTTTGTGATTATTTTTGTAAAGGAGGGGAGGCTGGTAAGCCCATGATAAATACAAAAAAAATCCTGCATTTTTTTAATGGACAGAAGAATCTGAACTGTAAACAAAGGCATGTGAGGGACCAATACATATTTCTCTGAAGACACTTCTATGTTCACCATGTGCCCTGAGACAACGACATTTGGGTTATAAGATTTTCTGTATGAAAGTTTCATTCTTGGGGTGCCTGGGTGGCTCAGTGAGTTAAGCATCCGACTTTGGCTCAGGTCATGATCTCACAGTTCGTGGGTTCGAGCCCCACATCGGGCTCTGTGCTGACAGCTCAGAGCCTGGAGCCTGTTTCAGATTCTGTGTCTCCCTCTCTCTCTGTCCATCCCCTGTTCACGCTCTGTCTCTGTCTCAAGAATAAATAAACATTAAAAAAATTTTTTTTAAAAAGAAAGTTTCATCCTTGCAAGCTAAATATGGGTGGTTTTATTGCTGTTACATCAGATGCTCTGAGGTTCCAAAGGGAAAAACATACAGCCTGGAAGACTGATTCCAGTGCTTCCGCATTTCCCGAAGAAGCTGGACAATGGAGCTTAGAAAAAAATGCCTTTGTAAGCCTATTTTTGGTAGACCTGTTAACCAAAGATAAAATTAGTAACTTTTATACTGACTCAGCCCATAAAGTTACTCAAAAATGGGGACAAAATCAATGGCATTCATTTACTGAGTACCTATTATGAGTCAGACAACACCCTGGGAATTTATCTCCAAAATATAACAAAGCCAAAAGGGTACACATTTGAAAATGTTAATTGTACATTATGGCAAGAAACTAAAAATAATTTTTATGCTTAATAAGAAAATTGCACAGTGGCCAAGGACTATTAATAAGCTACATTACAAATGATAATTTTGATTACATAGATATATGGGGTTATTCGTGATGATATGGGAAGGGGCAGGGAGTAGAATTCAGAACACTATATGCAGTGTACGTCTGCAAGTAGACTGCCAACCAAAGAAAGATAGGTAATACAGTTGAAGAAAATAAAAATAGTTTTTGGAGAGAGTTAGTGAAATTAAAATTTTCTTCTGACTTTTCAAAGATTAATTAATATCAGATTTATAACTGGTCAATTATAAAATGATAAACTACCCAGTCATCATAAGGTACTTATAGATTGACAGAACACTCTGATTTGTTGGCAGAAGGAGAAGAGGGAAGAAGTACAAGTAAAATCCTGCCCCCACAGTGTTTAGGGTCTGTAATAAATTAAAGCAAACACATGAGAAACATTAGTGAATACAAGACTCTTCGTTATGAAGTTCCTTACTCATAGAAGAAAGATGTCAAGTGTTAGCAATCAAGAATGGTTTCAAGGAAGAGACATCATCTGGGCTTTCAGGCAGGGTCATTCAGGGTCATTTCAGGGTCATTCAGGCAGGGCGGTTACATACACAGAGCAAGGACACTGACACAAGAGTTATGGTAGTGTTGTCTTATCTCTACATGCTCTGAGGAGACATAGGCATAGATAAGGGGGAAAAAAAAGAGTGCCCTGATCAGAGGAGAAGATCCTCTGATAGAGATTAGACTTTATTTCTACTTCTACCTCAGATACATAAATAACTGAATGAACTAGGGTTTCTGGTGTGTGTTAATTTATTATCTGCTTAGCAACCAAGACCAAAGTATTCATACCCTACAGTTCCTTTAAGATCACTAATATCCAGATAGGCACTTAACTGATATGGAAGTAAGAGAGACAGGATTTATTGCAAAGATCATCCTTCTTGTGCAAAACTAGCTGTCTGGGGGTACTGTGGGTATAGGGGTGTGTGTGTGCTTGTCGAGGCTGGCACATTTGCTGAGGCCCGTGTTTTCCTGTGCCCATGAGTGCTTATGGAAGTCTGGTGTAGCTCATATAAAAATAACCATTAGCTGGTGGACAAAGATGCCATAAGCTGGTTCATCTTGCTAAAGCCAAAATGCCATGTGAAATAAGTCTTAAAACCTATGGATTCCACTTGCACCAATTAAAAACAGGGGCAAAACTCTAGAAAAGTAGCCCATTACCCAATTTAATGGGTAAATTTAATGGGTAAATTTAACCCCATTACCCAATTTAATGGGTCCACATGAATCAATCTGTCAAGGTAAAAACTTCCATGGTTCCTTTCATACCTGAATTTCCAATCTTTTTATATTTCTCAAGGCTTATCTTTTTTGTCTCATGCTAGTTCTCAACCAAATAAAAGATACAATAAATACTAACGCATACAGAGGCCAAAATGCTACTTTCATCACTGTAAACCTGATAATGGAGAATGTGGCTGAAAATTGTCTGCAACATGGGGTGCCTGGGTGGCTCAGTCAGGTAAGTGTTTGACTTTTGATTTCAGCTCAGGTCATGATCCCAGGGTCGAGGACTGAGCCCTGTGTCGTGTTACGCTGAGTGTGGAGCCTGCTTAGGATTCCCCCCTTCTCACTCTCTCCCTCTGCCCCTCCCTCTCTTAGTTAATTAATTAATTAATGCCTGCAACAGCACTTTCTAATAATTTAACTCAGAATTAGAACATTTCAGTAAGTATTCTTCCCCTATTCACATACATACCTCGAAACTACAACATGGAGGGGCACAGTGGAATGTGTGTTCCATGCAGGCAGGCAGCTTCCAAAAGAAGGGAGAAAGGATGGGGCAGAACTACCTATCGCTGTCTCTGCTTCCAAACTCACAGACAAGATTAGGAGTGAATGAGGGAGCAAAATCAAGAGCCAGTCTGATACTGGTGTAAGTCCCTCCAACATAGGAAAAAGCATCAGGAGTATAAAGGAAAGGATTCCCCCTCTCTCCCAAAAGATTTATCTCTGCAATTTTTTTGCAAGCATACCCATAGAATAAATTCTGAACAAAGGGACTTCTAGGTCATCTTTAGCTTCATAGATACTGCTAAATTTCCCTCTCAAAAGCTTCCCCTTGCTGGGGAAGAGGAATGTTCCCCGTTAAACACTAATTTTTTTTCCCCATCTGATGGGAAGGAAGGGGAGTAGTATCTCATTCCTTTGATTTGCATTTTCTTAATTAAGAATGAAGTTGAGCTTCATTTCATGGTTTTGTTTTGTTTTGTTTTACAATTTGCATTTATTTTTTCTATAAACTCTCTTATATGCTTTGCCTTATTTTTTTAAGGTTTCCCATCATTTAATTACTGATTTTTATGAACACTTAGTGAACTATGGGAGTTAGTCATTTCTATGTTGAAAATCTGTTTCTTTGATTGCTATCCTCTTTGACTAATTTTTTTGCCATTACACAATTTTAAACTTTTATCAAGGTAAATTTATCAATCTTCTTTGTTAGGTTTGTAGGAATATAATGCTTGCTTTATAGTGGCTCATCCAGCTAAATGAACATAGCATAGTGTAGATTTAACTAGATTTATTTCCCAGCCTTAACAATAAATAATCTTTGCTAACCTTTTAGGCTGCGTCCAAGGCTTCCACAGAGGGTAAGGAGTAGATATCTAAGCCATTTACTTGCTTTTACAGAGCAGATCAGATTTTATCTTTTAATAATGTTTTATATAAAATTTTCATTTGAAGAAAGATATACTTCTAAATTATGGAGAAAAAACCTGAAGCTCATTTCTCTGTTAAACTGCAATTTGGAAAACCAGACATTGACACACCTAATCCACACTATAGCCAAAGGAACTCATAAGAACTGTACATCAAAGGATGTTCTCCATTTACCTTTTCCTTGTCTCACCACAGCCTCCCACTTCCAGATCTAGCTCATGTTCACTCCTTGAATGGAGAAGGGCGCACTAATCCAAGCTTGCGCTTTACATATTCATATACATGCTATGTGTTACCATGTGTTTGATGAAATGGTAGAGGCTTTGGGAACAGGACTAGAATGAAGACAGAGAGTCAAATGATCATCCTTTAGCATATGCCATTGCCAACCCTGTCCTGGCAGGCAAAAAAGGTTGCAGGCACTCATAGATGCCAGACACCTGGATTAGAAATCTCCCATAGCAGGAGTGTCCAGCTGCTGAGGGCACAACTCCTAACCTCATGGTGGCCACTGACTGAAGGTACCTCCTGAAATGGTTACATTCCAGGGATACTTAAAAACAACTACATTTTATATTCATTTGTGTGGTGCTTGATAGTGAACATAGCACTCACACACGCAGAATTTCACTATGGTATAGTGACAATATCACTGGGTTTATAATGAGGAAATGTGGCTTCTGCTCGAATATCTGTGTGCCACGTGGAGATAGGCAAATGTTTCTTTAACAAGACATAAGGAACAATAAGCATAACAGAAAAAAATGATATAATTCATTACATTTAAAAACTTCCAATCAAGGGAAATTAACTTTTCCCTTACTTTTCTTTAAATGCATATGACTGTTTAAAGTAAAAATTAGAGTGTCATGGGAGTAAAGTGGGTTTCCTGTCTAATATAGTTGGGTCTTTTTTTTTAAGTTTTTACTTATTTTAAGAGAGTGAGAGAGAGGGAGGGCGAGGCGTAGCAAGAGAAAGAGAGGGAGAGACAATCTCCAGCACGCTCCGCATCATCAGTGTAGAACCCGATGCAGGGCTTGATCTCATGAACTGCAAGATCTCATGAACTGAGCCCAAATAAGGAGTCAGACACTCAACCAACTGAGCCACACAGGTGCCCCTAGTTGGGTCTTTTCGATCAAGTTTGACAATCTCTGTCTTTTAATTGGAATATTCTGACTATGTACATTTAATGTAATTATCAGTACTACTGGGCTTAAATCTATTATCTTGTTATTTGTGTTTTATTTCACCCTTCTGGTTTTTAACTCTTTTTTTTCCTACCTTACAGCCTTCTTTTGGGTTAACTGAATATTTCATATAATTCTGTTTTTCTTCATTGGCTAATTAGCTTTACCTCTGTTTTATGTTTCAATGGTTATGCTATGCTTCATAACATGCATCTTTCATATATCTTAATTACACTTCAAATTATAATACGTCATATAAAATGACCTCTATGAAAGTATAAAAAATATACTCCATCCTTTGAACTATTGTCAAATATTTTACTTCTACATTATCATAAACTTCATGACACATTATTTTTTAACCACTCAATTATCTTAAAGGATTTTTTAAATGAGAAAAAATATTTTTTATTTATGAAATCTTCAATAATCTATTTTCAAATCAACTCTAGAAATATATACAAATGGAACTGCATCATTACCAAGGAGGATTTACCCCAGAAATACTTGGTATGTTTAACATTCAAGTATCAATCATGTAATTCATTAAAGTAGGAATCCAAATAGTCACCTCAAAAGGTAAGGGGATAACATTTGACAAAATTTAATTGCCTATTCATAACAGAGCATCTCAGTAATTAGGAATATTAGAAACTTAAGAGAACTTCCTAAATCTCATAGGGGTAGTTGTGAAAAATCTGCAAATGAAATCATACTTAAGGATGACATATTTAAGGTTTAAGGCTTTCTTCTTCAATCTTAGAACAAAGCAAAGATATCTACTCTTAACACATTTATTCAACATTTTACAGGATGTCTTAGTGGTGCATAAGGCCTAAGGCAAGATAAAGAAAGAGTATCAAAGAAAAGGTCAGCCCTCTTTTTTCAGATTACACATGATTGCTGCTGTAAAAATTCTAAGGAGTCACCAACTACCAGAATTAATAAGTAAATTTAGCAAGGTTGCAGAATGTAACATCAATATTTAAAGTTTGTTGTATTTTTGTATATTAGTGGCATCAATTGCAAAATTAAAAGAATAATTTCATTTATAGTGGCATCAAAAAACAAAACATACATACTAAGGAATAAATTTAACAGAAGACCTTAAGACTTCTCTGCAAGGAAGACTACAAAACTTTGCTGAGAGTGAATTAAAACAAAACAAAACAAAAAAACAGTAAATGGACAGATATATCATCCTTATGGATTAGGATATCTAATATAGCTTAGATGTCAATTCCCTCCCAAAATAATCTACAAAACCAATGAAATCATAATCATAATTCCACTAGGCTTTTTACAGAAATTGACAAGCCAATTTTAAAAATGACATAGAAATGTCAATGATCTAGGATAGCACAAGCAACCTTGAAAAGGAGAATAAAGCTGGAATACTGCTGCCTGATGAGAACTTTCTATAGAGTTACAGGACAGTATGCTATTGGCCCAACAGTTGACAAAATAGTCAGTAGAACAAAACATAGAGTCTGGAAACAAACTTGAATTTATATGATCATTCCATTTTTTTCAAAGGCACCAAAGAAATCCATGAGTAAATCAAAATCTTTATAATATATGATGCTAGAAGAAGTGGGTATTCATATGGAATAAATAAATGTTGACCTCTACCTCACACCATTCTATAACTGGAAATTCTATAACCCAGTAATAAAAATAAAAATTACTCAGTTCAAAAACTGGACAAAAGTTTTGAACAGATGCTTTGGGGAAAGAGGATATAACATGGCCAATATGCACATTAAAAAGTGCTTAATATAATCATTCTTCAATAGAAATTCCTATTAAACCATAATGAGATACTACTACCCTTCTACCAGAACAGCTAAAATTAAAAAGACTAATAATTCCAATTGTTGAAGAGCAAGTGCAGCAACTATGAATCTTATAAATTATAGGAATCAACCAAAGAGATGTGAAAGCCTATGTCCACAAAAAATCTTATAGAAGAAATTTCATGGATTTATTCATCCAAGCCAAAAAATAGAAACAGCTGAGACATTTATCAACAAAATACATATTTCAATAGGGCATATCATATACAATGAAATTCTGCTCAGTAATAAAGAATAAATATCAAAAATATTTAACTGAATGACAGAATCCTTTCACAAAAGAGTACACACTTTAGGCTTCCACTGATGCAAGGCTGTAGAACATACCTAACTAAAACAAAATGAACAAAATATCAGGACAAAGATGACCCATGGAGGTAATCCCATAACTAGGAAGAGGCATAAGGGAACTTTCTGAGTTAAGCAAAATGTTTTATATCCTGACTGTGGTGGAGGCCACACAAGTGTATGCATTCATCAAAAGTCATAGAATAGTGCACTTAAGATGTATACATTTCATTATATACAAATTTTGTCTAAATAAAAGCACTATAAATATTGAACTATAATTAATGATATAGATATTGACAATTTAGGGATAGGTTATACTAACATCTCTTAGTTTAAAATGTATCAAAAATTGATAGATGGACGGGGTGCCTGGGTGGCTCAGTCAGTTACGCATCTGACTTTGGCTCAGGTCTTGATCTCGTGGTTCATGCATTCGAGCCACACATCAGGCTCTGTGCTGACACCTCAGAGCCTGGAACCTCCTTCAGATTCTGTGTCTCCCTCTCTCTCTGCCCCTTCCCTGTTCACACTCTCTCTCTCTCTCTCTCTCTCTCTCTCTCTCTCTCTCTCAAAAATAAACATTAAAAAATTTAATTGATAGGTGGATAAAGAGATATGTGATGGGGCAAGTATGTTAAAATATTGATGGCAGAATATGGGTGCTCAGTATACAATTCTTTCAAATTGTTCATGTTTGTAAATTTTCATAATAAAATGTTAGAAACAATATTGCATGTATAAACCTGTCAAATCCAAAGTGCTAGACAATAAAGCATATTCTTGTATCTCACTGAATTCTTAACACTTCCTAAATCTGAAAGTTTAGGTGGCTAACTCTTCCCCTAAAATTTGTGTTAGCCAAGTAGTGACATGGTACCAATGACGGGTTCTTAGAAGAAACTCCTGAGGTAGGATAATGAAAGTCAATACCAGAAAGATCATTACTTTCTAAAAGAAGAGCAGAACATTATGGTAGTATGAAGACTTAAACTTGAAATTTAAAACTTAAGTTTCTATACCATCTGTAATAGGTGGCCATAGCAATTGTAGTTCAGGCTCCTACTATACATCATTTATAAGGATCTTTATTTACTATGTTTTAATTAATACTCAAAATTACCTTAAAAGGTAGGTATTACTGTCTCTTTTTTACAAATGAGATGGTTGAGTTTCCTGAGGTGAACAACTTGTCCAAGTCACACAGCTGTCATGGGGTGAAGCTAGGGTTTTAAACCAGGGCAGTCTGTCTCCAAAACCCATTTATCAATGCCATGCTTCACTTATTCTGTTTGAACTTCCAAAGAATGGAAGAACTCACAATCATCTAGAATAGACTGTCCTATTGCTGAGCATCTCTGCTTGAGATTTTCTTTTCCTTGGTCTACAACTGAACTCTAAAATGTCTACTAAATATATAGTCCACATTTTTGCAAGGTGTCCTTCTTGCCAAAATCAAGGAAACTTGATTTGGCCCTTCTGAAGTTTTTATTCCCTATGGACATACCAGGAGAAAACTTTCAAGAAAAAGTGAAGACCAAGAAGAGAGGAAGACACACAGACACACAAATACACACACACACACACACACACACACACACACACACACACACACACACAGAGGTGATCCTAATGTTGGGAGAAAGCAGGTGTCTAACAGTTGGCCAAAATGTTAAATTACTAGAGCAATTCAGTTTCCCAATTTGCCATGATGCCAGCTACCCAGAATTAACAAAGACCTGCATATATCAGCAAACAGCTGAAGATAATTTTCAGCAACACTGTGCCCAAAGCAAAGAAAGGCATTCTGAAGATCTCATTAAACCTTTAGAGCCTGAATGATCAACTGATTTCATTGTAAGCCACAGACTCTGCCTCCTGCACTCTCCAAAGTATCTCTCGAATCAACATTTTTTCTGGGAAAATGATGTGTCACAGTGAGCAAGCCTACTTGTCTTACAAAATCGATCTGTACTATTCCTCTCTCAGGGATTTAAAATAACATTTCTTTAGTTTGCCCTGTTTGACATTTGGTGTTGTGCATTGTAGGGTCTGTCCTTCCCAAGATGGCCAAACTATAAAAGTATATTCTTTGGATATCATTGTTTCTTGTCTTCTCAGAAATGAGTGAAGCTTCTGACATGGCTTATCCATCAAGGCAATCAGTGACAAAGAAGGTCCCCATCCTTTCTGTACATCCGTTTCCCATGTCTGTTCTTAGGAAATCAATATATTATTTTCAGAGTATTTTCAGGTTTTAGAGAATCAACAGGAACTTCCCAGAAGAAAACAGAAATTGTTCACAAGTGTTCAGGCTGCCTATGTACCATTCAGTAAATGGTAACTATGAAGCTATATTTTAAGAGTATTGGTGGTATCCACTTCCAAAATTCTTTCACTGCATGTCTTAAAACAGAAATACACTCACTCTCACACACACACACACACACACACACACACACACACACACACACACACACTTCAGCAATTTCTAATCCCTAAGTAACTGAGTTCAATCACATGAAATATTCCTCCTGATTCCACCCCTCCTACTAAGAGAGCTAAAAAAAAAAAAGGAGTTAGTCAAATCTGAAGGCACTTATCTCCATGACTCTCCCCAGATTCTAAATTGATGAAGTCATCCTTTTCTCCCTTATTCTGAATAGTTCAAATGAGATGTAAGTCAACAGTTCAAATGGGTTGTACTCAGTCCAAATAAGACTCAGAAGATGGTGGGAATACAGAAACAGGAGAAGTGTCAAGAAGCTGCACATGAGGACTAAGTTACCTGTTCAGTGAAAGTACATTTTGATCTAAAATCTAAAATGTAGCCCTCAATTCAACAACCGACATCAGCAGTGTGGCTATGTCTGCATCCACCCAGCCAACGACTGTAAATGTGGGTAATCTGAATTATTCCCCAGTTAACTGTTCCTAGCCAACTGCCAGCTCTCAAGTATCAAATCCAATTTAGAAGGTAGAATTTACACATTAGTTCAGACAGAAAAAAAAATTCCTATCAAAACCAAATCCATTCAAAACAGAACAGCCTCAGCTATGTTTTAAAAACAGTGACTACTGGGGAGCCTGAGTGGTTCAGTCGGTTGAGGGGGCCCACTTCAGCTCAAGTCATGATCTCACCATTAATAACTTCAAGCCCTGCATTGGGCTTGCTGATGTCAGCACAGAACCTGCTTCAGATCCTCTGTCTCCTTCTCTTTGCCACTTCCCCACACATGCTCTCTCTCTCTCGCTCTCTCTCTCTCTCTCAAAAATAAATTAGAAATATTTAAAAAACAGCTTTATTCATAAATATATAAGGAAAATTCTTATGATGAAAACCATTTCTTGCCTTCCATCAACCATACATGAGATAGGAAATAGAAGTTCTTAATTACAGTCAGAATTTTTGTTTGTTATGTTCATTTATTGGTGATGTTTGTTTTGTTTTGTTGCTTGGGGCACTCTTAGTGAATTCAGAGGCAAATGACTCATTTCAACACTGGTGCCATATTGGCCACCTTGAAGATTATGATATTATAAGGGCAAAAAGGAAGGAGGAAAAGCTGTAACTACAACCTTAGCTTTTGGCTTGAACAAACTCAAGCACTATAAAAGATAAATTTACTGTAATACTCAGAGTACCTCCCAAGTATTCAGATAGAACAGAAATCCAGCAGTAAGAATCCTCAGCAATAGTTACCTTTAAGTCACAGCCAACTTTTTCAAATACCACAGACTGAATACTTTTCTTCTCAAGCTGGCCTGATGGCAGTCAGAAAAAACTCAATCAACATTCATATAAGAATATGGCCATGCAGAAAAACCAAAACCTCATTTGAATTATGCCTTAGATGCCTTTTACCTAGAGAAAAGTATCTTGTGTTTTCCCAAAATTTAGATTTAGAACATTAAACATAATGGTCATATTCTCATCAAAATAAGTTATATAGAATTCCCTTGCTTTGGAATTTCTAAGGGAGAGTTTTCAAAATCTTCATGTTAGGGGCACCTGGGTGGCTCAGTCAGTTAATTGTCCAACTTCAGCTCAGGTCATTATCTCCCAGTCCGTGAGTTCGAGCCCCACGTCAGGCTCTGTGCTGACAGCTCAGAGCCTGGAGCCTGCTTCAGATTCTGTGTCTCCCTCTCTCTCTGCCCCTCCCCTGCTCATGCCCTGACTCTCTCTGTCTCAAAAATAAATAAAAACATTAAAAAATTTTTAAAAATCTTCATGTTAGAAGAAAGATTAAACATTTGCTTTTTAAAAATTCATTTAGGTAGAAGAAAGCACATCCTCTCAATTTATAATAGCTGCCATAGACTTGGCAAAGTTAATATTCTGTATATTCCACCTAAGAATTTAAAAGGCATCCTATCAAAGCTCAACCTTATTTATTTCTGACAAGACAAACATCCAGAGATAAGACTTTTTTTTTCATTCCTTCTCAATCGGTCAATCTATTACCTTCTGTGTTAAGAGCATGTAAAATTGGGAACTTCATTCTGTATGTGACATAAGAAAGTTGATATACTCAGTGAATTCAAAATGAACATATAGCAAGATGGAAAATTGTCAGCTCCCCAAATTGGTAATGTAACAGCCCCCTTCAATAGAGCGAGGGTGTGAACTGCAAAGAGCTCTAGATTAGAATGATTCAGTTTTAGATTATGACCCAGGGTTGTGAAGCTAAAGAAAATCACATTACTTTCCTGGGTCTTAGCTTCTTCATATAAAATATATAAATCAGACATATTTTGCCTACAGGTGCCGAAACACCATTCAAAATACTTTAAATGAAAAAAAAAACTGAATTATCTAACATAATCAAAATATCTAGGTAGTGGACCTCAGGACAGGCTGAATCTAGGTGTTTAAAGGGGCCTAACAGTGAACTGTCTCTCTTCACTCTTCTCTTGTGAAGCCACTCTTCTATTGGCTTCATTCTCAGAAAGGCCCTCCTCAAGAAGAAACAAAGAAGGTCTTTGAAAACTTCAGGCTTATATTCTACCTGCTGGGCAATAATAGAGGTAGAACAGAACATGTTTCCCAACAGTTTCAGCAAAACTCTTAGAGCTGTCATTCATAACTTTTCATTGACCTGATTAGCTCACATCAACTCCTAAACCCATCAGTTCTATCCACGTTGTTACAAATGGCAAGATTTCATTATTCTTCATCGATGAGTAGTATTCTAGTGTGTGTGTGTGTGTGTGTGTGTGTGTGTGCGTGTGTGTGTAATAACACATTTTAATCCATTCATTAGTCAATGGACATTTGGGCTCTTTCCATAATTTGGCTATTGTTGATACTGCTGCTATAAACATTGAGGTGTATGTGCCTCTTCAAATCAGCACTCCTGTATCCTGTATCCTAGGAATAGTAGAGCAATCACTGGGTTGTAGGATAGTTCCATTTTTAATTTTTTGAGGAACCTCCACACTCTTTCCAGAGTGGCTACACCAGTTTGCATTCCCATCAACACTGCAAAAGGGTTCCCCTTTCTCCACATCCTCACCAATATCAGTTGTTTCCTGAGTTAATGTTAGCCACTCTGACTGGTTTGAGGTGGTATATCATTGTGGTTTTAATTTGTATTTCCCTGATGATAAGCGATGTTGAGCATCTTTTCATGTGTCTGTTAGCCATCTGGCCACAGCAAATTCTTATTTGACATGTTTCCTAAGGCAAGGGAAGTAGAAGCAAAAATGAACTATTGGGACCTCATCAAGATAAAAGCCTTCTGCACAGCAAAGGAAAAAATCAACAAAATTAAAAGGCAACCAATGGAATGGGATAAGATATTTGCAAATGACATACTGAATAGAGGGTTAGTAACAAAAATCTGTAAAGAACTTACCAAACTCAAGACCCAAAAAACAAACAATCCAGTGAAGAAATGGGCATAAGACATGAAAAAAAACCATGATTTTTCAAGGTCTGTGAGGATGATTCTAGAAGAGATTGGCACTTGAATCTGTGAGGATTCCCACTAATGTGGGAGGGCATCATCTGATCTGCTGAGGACAAAAAGGCAGAAAAAAAGCAAATTCTCATTCTATATAAGCTAGAATGTCTATCTTCTCTTGCACTCTGGCATCTGTCTCATCTTCTGGCTTTTAGACCTTTAGACTTACACTAGGGTCTCTCCCCACCCCTTCTCAGGCCTTCAGCTTTCCACTAGGAGTTATATCATCAGCTCCTCTGGTGTTCAGGTCTTTGAACTTGGACTGAATTCTATCACTAGCTTTCTAGATTTGCAGACAGCAGGTTGCATCATGGCTTATCTCAGCCTCCATGACCACATGAGCCAATTCCTGTAGTAAATCTCTTCTTCTTTTTTAATGTTTATTTATTTCCAGAAAGAGAGAGAGAGAGGGAAAGCAGGAGGAAAGAGAGAAGGAGAGAGAATCTGAAGCAGGGTTCAAGCTCAGTGCAGAGCCTGACACAGAGATTGATCTCAAGACAGATATCATGACCTGAGTTGAAATCAAGAGTCAGATGCTTAACCAACTGAACCATACAGGTGCCCTGTAAATCTCTTTTTCTAAACATGTATCTAAATCTCTCCTGTTGGTTCTGTTTCTCTGGAGTACCCTAACACAGTGTTCATGTTTCACTTTCAATTGGTGGTTACATAAATGAAGTTTCCAAAGGCTTTTTTGTTGTTGCTTTTAAGTCAAAAACCATTCCATGAAACTATATGTAGTCAGAATTAGCCTATTTCTCCCTTTACTTATTAATTTTGGTCCCTTTGCTTCCATTTACTTTAATAATCCTTAACCTTTTGAAGTATTCACTACACCCTTAGAATTCTCTATTGAGGTTCGTATTTATTGCAAGCACCAGTTCTGTAGAGTGCAAGACTTCTTCCTCCCAATAGAGGCAATCACCTTAGCACCTTCATGATGCACCATTACCTATGCCACTGATGCATATGATGATTTTCCAGTGCTTTGGAGATGTCTAAAAACATAGCCAAGATAGTCTGGTAAGAAACAATTGCAAGATTTTACAGAGACCAAGAAGACTGGATGGTCTTTGAAATTCCTTTCAATGTTGTTCATAATGTGTTAAGTATGTATTTAATCCACTTTTTTTGTTGTTACAAGATACCAAAAACCAGTGGCGATAGCAGAGGTTCATTTATTACTGTGAGACAGAGAATAGCAGTACATGGAAAGTTTTCCAAGGAATGGAAGCATCTTCTAGAAAACACTGAGTCAATTATTTTTCCTTTATCACATATCGTCAAGGTCTATAAAACATGCAATTATAGCAACAGAATTTTGAAGAGGCATTATTTTAGAGGGCAATGTGTGGTCTCACTCATATAGCTAGAATTTTGTGAATCTATATAAATGTGTACAATGGTACGTGGTAACTAAAATTCTTGAGCGATAAAATTCATTTAGTAGGTTGCTATTTAGTCTAAGCATAAAGTTTCTGTACTTTAATGCCTGACCTTGAAACAAGAGCAGCAGAGACTGAGAATACCTCATAATTAGGATATACATGTTTACCTGACTGATAAGAAATGGTGTCCAGTAGTATAAGAGGTAAAACTTCATGGATATTAGTCGAGAAAGGCTAATTTATGTTTCAGTAATAATCCCCCAATTCTTAATGCCTTAAGGAAGAAAGGCATATTACTTATTCACACTACATACTCTTCTTGGATCTACAAGGAAACTCGACACCAAAGGAAGCAGTCTGATGAAGAGCTCACCATATTGGGTGTTGCCAATCCATCCCAAAGGGACAAGGAAATTTTGAAGAATTGCCCACAGGTAATTAGAAACTCCTTCTGGAAGTGACACACGCCACTTCTGCTTAAAACTCCTTCAACTGAATTGGCAACATCATCCCTATCCGAGTCATAATAACATCCCTATTAACCACGAAGAAGCCAAACAGTGCAATCCTATCATGTGTCTGGAAGGTAGAATGCTGGATATATTCTGAGACAAATATTGATGACTACCACTAATTAGTTTGCAATGGAATAAAAGCAATGAAAACCAGGATTGAAATAGTGACTATATCATAGTTTGCATAAAAATAGAAGATCACTTGAATTCTGGTAAGAAGGAATGAGAAATGAATAGTGGAACATGTACCCTCACAGTACAAAATATTTATTAACTGTTTAACATGCACTGCTCAGCTCATCTGGTGGGGTCTATTTCTTCCACATTATTTTACTATCTTTACAAAATCTTGAGCAAAGAAAAAAACTGGGGAGAGGAATAATATTAAGGAAATGCATTTGAATTCCTGAACTAGCTAATATCCTTTTGCATGAGATTAGAGAAGGTTAATGACATCTCCTACTTCATGATACTGAAAAACACATATTCCTATGTGAATGGGCACCCCTTACCCAGGCACACATGAAGCAGGTTATTGCTTCCCTTCTTGGTGTACAAATTATGAAATTAGCTAATTTAGTTAGTATCATTTATGTTTTAAGCATTGTAGGAATATGTTATAGGAACTTCTTGGAGTAAAATCTCAGACCTTATCCTGACTTTAAAGATTTCACTGTGATGCCGATCCAGCTTGCTGCCTCCTCTGATCCACACACCCCCCAATCTCTAGACTGATTGTGGCATTGTCACAGTTCATGGTAGAAATGGTTTTGATCAGTAAATGCATCTTAATTTATGTAGCTCTAAAACTTTGCCACATTTTGTCCATTCTGGGAGTAGAGAAAAACTTCCCTGTTAGCCACTCCCTCCTCTTACAGATACTTTCATGGTAACATTATCTAGTATTTGGTGGGGTTATTTGAATGGTGCTAATTTTAGAACTGCAGAGAAAATGTTTTGGTACATGGATTGAGGTTGCTCTTATTTAGCCAACTTTATAGAAACTATTATGAAAAATGATAAAAAATATATAACTATATATCCCAGCAAAATTTACAAAGAGGGATAAACAATAAGTATACAAATTGATGAAATAGTCTTCTTTGCTTCCTGGTTTCCTACTTGAGTTGGAATATCTCACTTCATCTTCTCTGGACCTTGGAGAAGGATTTAAGCAATTTGCTCCTCTGATTCTCAGGCCTTTAGACTTGGGCTAAATTATAACTACTGGCTTTTGGGGGTCTCCAGTTTGCAGGTAGCAGATCATGGGACATCTTAGTCTCTATAGTCACCTTCCCTTTTCATTGAAAGTCATTTCTGTATATTCCCCGAACACCAAGACTTTCTTATCTGATGGCTTCCTGTGAAGTTTGAAGTACTTAGTAACTCCAAAGTGCTTTTAATAAAGTCTAGCAGGGACCCCAGACAAAGATGGAGACACCAGAGGCTCCTGAGTTTCCCTCCTCCCATGGATATTCCAAATATATAGCTACACATGAAGCAATTCCCTCTGGGAGACACCCAGAAACTAGTTGTGTGACTCCTACACATTGGGCAACTGAAAAAATACCCATATTAAAACTGGTAGAGTGTGCTGAAACACTCTCATAATAAACTCACCTTTGACCCAGTGCCATACAATCAGGAGGGAACTCCCAAACCCCAGCTTCTTCCTGAGGAGTGAAGGGTTTGGACCACCCATCTGATACCTCAGCTTTTAAAGCTGTCACCAAAGGGACCTAGTTCTGAAAGCTAATGGGGCAAACAAAGAAGCAGTTGGTAACAGGTGGTGAACACTTGCCACAGCTATCTTCCCAGGGCTCAGTGCAGAGAGAACAAGCAAAATTGCTTATCTCTGGGGTGCCTGGGTGGCTCAGTCAGTTAAGCATCCGACTTTGGCTCAGGTCATGATCTCACAGTTCGTGAGTTCAAGCCCCGTGTCAGGCTCTGTGCTGACAGCTTGGAGGCTAGAGCCTGCTTTGGATTCTGTGACTCCCTCTCTTTCTGCCCCTCCCCCACTTATGCTCTGCCTCTCTCGCTCAAAAATAAATAAACATTGAAAACTTTTTTTAAAAAAATGCTTATCTCCCAGTCTTTCCCTGGAAGGTATTTAACTGCATACTCTAGAAGCTGCAGCTTGAGGGTCCAGCATGCATTTACATGCTGACATATATCCTTCCCAGAGGCTATTTTTTTGTTGTTGAGTTTTAGAATTCTCTACATATTCCTGATGTTAACACCCTTACCAGATACAGGATTTGTGAATATTTTAACCTTTTTTGTGGATTAACTTTTTATTCTGTTAATAGTGTTTTTTATGCACAAAAGTTTTTAATTTTCATGAAATCCAGTTAGTCTATTTTTTCTTTTATTGTCTGTGCTTTTGGTGTCATATCCAAGAAAATGCCAAATCTAATGTTGCAAAGATTTTGTCATAGGTTTTCTTCTAAGCACTTTATAGTTTTAACTCTTATATTTAGGTCTTTGATTGATTTTGAATTAATTTTTTTAAACATAGTATTAGGTAAGGGTCCAACTCTTTTGCATGAGGATATCCAGTTTTCCCAAAACCATTTGTTGAAGACTGTTTTCTCCCCCACTGAATTATCCTGGCACCCTTCTCAAAACTCATTATATGAGAACTTATTTCTGGGCTCTCTATTCTGTTCCATCCGTCTACATATCTGTCTTTATGCCAGTGCCTCCCTTTTTTGACAAATGCAACTTTGTAGTAAGTTTTGAAATCAGGAAATGCGAGTCCACCAACTTTTCTTTTTTGGAATTGTTTTGACTAACCATAGTCTCTGGAGATTCCATATAAATTTTACAAAGGGTTTTTTGTTTTCTATTTCTACAAAAACATTGTTGATATTTGGTAGAAATTGTATAAATTTTGTAGATCTGTGAATAATATTGGTATCTTAATAAGATGAAGTCTTCCAATCCATGAATGTATGATGTCTTCATCTACTTATGCCTTTTATTTCTTTCAGTAACGTGCTGTAGTTTGCATTGTAGAAGTCTTTCACCCCCTTGGTTAATTCTGAACTTCTTTATTATTTTTGATGCTATCTTAAGTGGAATGATTTATTTAATTTCCTCTTCAGATTGTTCATTATTAGGCAATAGAAATGTAATTGATTTTTGTGAGGTGATTTTGTATCCTGAAACTTTGCAAATTCGTTTATTATTTCTATCAGGTTTTCTTTTGTGCGGTCATTAGGATTTTCTACATCTAAGACTCTATAATTTGCAAACAGATTATTTTACTTCTGCCTTTCCAATTTGGATGCCTTTCATTTCTTTCTCTTGCCTAATTGCTCTGGTTAGAAATTCTAGTACTATGTTGAACACAAATGGCAGAAGTGGACATCCTTGTTTTGTTCCTGATTTTAAAAGATCTTTTAGTGTTTCTCTATTGACTATGATGTTTGCCATCAGGTTTTCATATGTGGTTTTATTATGTTGAGATAGCTTCCTTCTAATTTTTTCAGGTGTTATTACCATGAAGGGCTAATTAATTTTATCAAATGCTTTTTATATATCAATTGAGATAATCGTGTTGTTTTCCCCTTCATTCTATTAATGTGGTATATTATATGCATTGATTTTCATAATTGAGCCATCCTTGCATTCCAGGAATAAATCCAACTGGTCATGGTGTATAATACTTTTAATATACTGAATTTGGTTTGATAGCATTTTGAAGATTTTTGTATTAATGTTTATAAGGAGTATTGACCAATAGTTTTCTTACATTGTTTTTCTCTGGCTTTGGAGCAACGAATTGCTGGCATCATAGAATGAGTTAGGGAATGTTCTCTACTTTTCAATCTTTTGGAAACATTTGAGAAGGATTGGTGATAGTTGTTGCTTTAATGTTTGGTAGAATTCACCAGTAAAATCATCAGGTCCGGAGCTTTTCTTTGTTGGGTGAATTTTTTTATTGATGATTTAATCTCCTTACTAGTTTTAAGCCTGTTCTTATTTTCTATTTCTTTGTGATTTAGTCTTAGTAGGTTTCATGTTTCTAGGAATTTGTTGATTTCATCTTGATTATCCAATTTTTTGGCATACATTATTTTACAGTACTCTCTTATAATTCTTTCTATTTCTATAGCATCAGCAGTAATGTCCCCACTTTCATTTCTTTTTTTTCTCCTTCAGTATAAATTTATTTTTGCACTTATTTTACAAAGAATTTAGAATACTTGAAGCACACTATGAGATGATAATGTGTAACCTTTTAAGTCTTTGCTTCTTTCTTTAAATATGGATGCTAACAGAAAAGATGAACTAGATTCAATCTACTTTTTCCTCAGTTGACTGATTTTTTTAGAGAATTATAAACTATAAGACTAAAGCAAGTAAAGGTTGGAAGTTGATTATAAGCAACATCATAACTGATAGTTACACAATTGTATTTAACAGCCCCCAAAGGGTTTCAAAAAATATTTCTGAATTCTTAAAATCACTTCTTAGCAAGCTATAGTTAGATATTCTCCTGTTCTCATAATTTCTACATCCTTGGTAGCTTGGTAGGAAGCACATCAATATATCACCAAGCCCAATGGCTAAGGCTATCACTGAAGCATCATCAGCATAGTCCTGAGCTCCATTTATTGGGAAATATCCTATTTGATCATGTTTTGAATTTTATACTATTTGTAGATGTAACAGTAAATCTTATCTTATGGATTTTCCAAATTCATCAGGCCTTCCTCCAAAGCCTACAGTGCCATCACACTGCTCTATCTCACAGAAAGCACAGCTGCTTTCAATTGTATCCAGACTATAACCTTCAGATGTTCATGCTCTCCACACTGTTTCAGTTGATTCTTAAGACGCCAAGTGTTAAGGACTAAAATCAGAAGGCCTGAAATGTGCATCAAGGCTGGGCTGAGAAGAAGCAAGACTACAAGCAAAGGCAGGTTTAACTTCCACACCATGGCTGCATGACAAGTAAGTGGTCAAGCATGAAAAAAGTCACAGGCCCATGCCACTGGTACTGACCTAACTGCTGGCCCCACTTTTGGTTCTGATGTTAGCAATTGAGGCTTCTCTCTTTATTTCTTAGTCCATCTAGCTAAATTTCAATTTTCTTGATCTTTTTGAAGAAACAATTTTTGGTTTTATTGTTTTTCTCTATAGATTTTCTATCCTCTATTTCATTTGTCTACTCTTTTTATTATTATTATTTTTTTTTTTTTGGCTAGTTTTGGGCATAGCTTGTTCTTTTCCTAGTTGTCTAAGTTGTAAAGTTACATTGTTGGCTTAGCATGTTTCTTCTTTCTTTAAGGTAAGGATTTATAATTGTAAATTTCCCCATCAGCACTGTTTTCACTGTGTCCCATAAGTTTTGCTGTGTTGTTTTTGTTGTAAATTCTCTCAAATTATTTCCTAATTTCTCTTGTAATGTTTTTATTTGATTTATTGGCTGTTTAAGAGTTGTTGAATTTCAACAAAATTGTGTTTTCCAGGTTTCCTTTTGTTATTGATCTCTAATTTTATCCCGTTGTGGTCAGAGAAGATAATTAGTGTTATATCTATGTTTTAAAATCCATTGAGATTTAATTTGTAGCATAATACACCATCTATCCTGGAGAATGTCCCATGTGCACTTGAGAAGAATGTGTATTTTGTTGCTGTTGACTTTGGTAGTCTGTTCCATATAAGTTAGATCTAACTGGTTTATGTGTAGTTCAAGTTCCTTGTTTCCTTCCCTTCTGCCTGGTTTTTCTATCCATTGTTAAGAATGGGATACTGAAATTTTTAACTTTTATTATAGAAATGTCTACCTCTCCCTTTAATTCTGTCAGTTTTTGCTTTATACTTTTTTGATGGTCTGTGTATTGTATACATAAATGTTTGTAATTGTTTTATCTTCTTGCTGAATTGCAACTTTTATTAACATATAATGTGTTTATTTGTCCCTTGTAATCTTTTGATTTAAATAGGCTTTTGATTTAAAGTGTATTTTGTCTGATATAAACATAACTATCTAGGTTCTCCTTTGGTTACTTTTTGCCTAAAATATATTTTTCCATCCTCTCACTTTCAACCTATTTGTGTGAGACCCTTAACAGATAGAGGAAAAACATAAAAAGAACCAATCAGAGATGAATAATGCAATATATGAAGTTAAAAATACACTTGATGGGGGTGCAGTGAAGCATCCAATTCTTGACTTCAGCTCAGATCATGATCTCGTGGTTCATGGGTTTGAGCCCTATGTTGGTCTCTGCACTGACAGTGTGCTTGGGATTTTCTCTCTCTCCCTCTGTAGACTCCTTCCTGCCTCTCTCTATCTTTCAAAAATAAAATATTAATTAAACAAAAACACTTGATGGAATAAATAGAAAGCTAGACGAAGCAAAGGAATGGATTAATGACCTGTAAGACAGAGTAATGGAAATTAAGCAGGCTGACCAAATTAAAGAAAAAAGAGTCATGCTAAACAGGAATAGAATTAGGGAACTAAGTGACTCTACCAAGGATAATGATATTAGAGTTATAGGGATCCCAGAAGAAAAAAAGAGAGAAAAGGATCTGAAGATTTATTTGAAGAAGTAACAGCTGAAAATGACTTTAATCTGGGGAAGTTAACAGATATCCAGATCCAGGAAGCACAGAGATCCCTCAACAAAATCAACCTAAGGAGGTCCATACCAAGACATATAGTAATTAAAATGGCAAAATGTATAGATAAAGGAAGAACTTTTAAAGCAGTGAAAGAAAAGAAGACAGTTACAAGTAAGGGGAACCTGGTAAGGTTATCAGTGGATTTTTCAGCATAAACTTTGCAGGCCAGAAGGGAGTGGGAAGACATATTCAAAGAGCTGAAAGGGAAAAATCTGCAGCCAAGAATACCCTATCCAGTAAGGCTATTATTCAGAATGAGAGATAAAGATTTTCTCAACCCAAAACTAAAGGAGTTCATGACCACTAAACCATCCCTAAAGAAATATTAAAGGTGGGGCGCCTGGGTGGCTCAGTCAGTTAAGCATCCAACTTCAGCTCAGGTCATGATCTCATAGCTCATGGGTTCAAACCCTGGTTCGGGCTCTGTGTTGATAACTCAGAGCCTGGAGCTTGCTTCAGATTCTGTGTCTCCCTTTCTCTCTGCCCCTTCCTTGCTCACACTTTGTCTCTCTATCTCTCTCAAAAATAAACATTAAAAAAAACTTTTTAAAGAAATATTAAAGGCGACCCTTTGAATGAAAAGGAAAGACCATAAATGAGAGTATGAAAAATAAGTATATCTGTAACAGTCAAAGGGTTCACAAAATAAAAGGATGTAAAATATGACACCTTGTACCTAAAACATGAAGAGAGGAGTAAAGAATGGATTCAAACTAAAGTGACCATCAACTTAATACAGACTGCTATATGCAGAAGAGGTTATATACAAAACTCATGGTAACCACACCTGAAAAACCAGTCATAGATATGCAAAGAATAAAGAGAAGTAAACCCAAGTATATCACTCAGAAAACCAGCAATCCATGAAAGAGAGCAAGAGAAGAAAGCATCAGAGATAAATTTTAGAAACAAGCACAAAACAAGTTACAAAATGGCAATAAATACCTATCTATTAATTAGTTTTAATGTGAATGGACTAAACATTCCTATAAAAACACATAGAGTGACAGAGTGGATTAAAAAAGCAAGATCCATCTATATGCTAACCACAAGGGACTAATTTCAGACCTACAGACACCTACAGATTGAAAGTGAGGGGATGGAGAAACATTTATCATGAAAATGGATATCAACAGAAAGCCAGGGCAGCAATACTTTTATTGGACAAAAAGACTTTAAAACAAACTCTGTAACAGGAGACAAAGAAGGACACTATATAATAATAAAGGAGAAAATCCAATAAGAAGATATAAAAATTGTAAATATTTACACACCCAACATGAAGCACCCAAATACATAAAACAGTTAATAAAAAACATAAAGAAACTAATCAATAATAATACAATAATAATAGGGGTTTTACCAGCCCTCTTACATCAATGGAAAGATCATCCAAAAAGAAAATCAAAAAAGAAATAGTGGCTTTAATGACACATTGGACCAGATAGATTTACCAGATATATTCAGAACATTCCATCCTAAAACAGAATACACATTCTTTTCAAGTGTACATGGAACATTCTCCAGAATAGATCATATATTAGGCCACCAAACAAGTCTCAATAAATTCAAAAAGACCAATGTCATACCATGCATCTTTTCTGATCACAATGTTATGTAACTAGAAGTCAAGACACAAGAAAAAAAATTTGCAAAGACTACAAATTAATGGAAGTTAAATAACATCCTACTAAACAATGAATGGGTCAACCAGGAAATCAAAGAAGAAATTAAAAATTACATGGAAACAAATGAAAATGAAAACACAATGGTCCAAAATCTTTCGAATGCAGCAAAAGTGGTTCCTAGAGGGAAGTTTGTAATAATACAGACCTACCTCAAGAAGAAAAGTCTCAAATAAACAACCTAACATTACACGTAAAGAAGCTAGAAAAAGAACAACAAACCCCAAACCCAGCAGAAGGAAGGAAACAATAAAGATTAGAACAGAGATAAATGATATAGAAACTAAAAACAAACACATAAAAAATATATAACAGAAGAGATCAATGAAACCAGGAGCTGGCTCTTTGAAAAACTCAACAAAATTGATAAACCTTCAGCCAGACTCATCAAAAAGAAAGGACTCAAAATAAACAAAATTACAAATGAGAGAGAAATAACAGCAAACACCACAGAAACACAATTCTAAGAAAATATATGAAAAACTATATGCCAACCAATTAGACAAACTAGAAGAAATAGATAAATTCCTAGAAACATATAAATTACCAAAACTGAAGCAGGAAGAAATAGAAAACTTCAAAAGACCAATTACTACCAAAGAATCTAATAAAAAACCCTCAACAAACAAAATGTCTAGGACCAGGTGGCTTCACAGGTGAATTCTACCAAACATTTAAAGAGGAGTGAATACCTACTCTTCTCAAAGGGAGAAAATTTTCCTAATTCATTTTATGAGGCCAGCATTACTGTAATACCAAAACCAGATAAAGACACAACCAAAAAAAAGAGAACTACTGGCCAATATCCCTGATGAACATAGATAGAAAAATACTCAACAAACTACTACCAAACTGATTCAAACAATACATTTAAAAAATCATTCACCACGGGGAGGAGCCAACATGGCAGAACAGCATGGAAATTTTTGTGTGTCTCATGTCCATGAAATACAGCTAGACCAACACTAACCCATCCTGCACACCTAGAAAACTGATCTGAGGATTACCACAACAATCTGCACAACCTGAACCACAGAATTCAGCAGGTACGCAGCACAGAGAGGTGAACTTGGGGAGAGAGAAGCCACGGAGAGCAGGGAGCCGCTTTTGTATGTGCGGAGAAAGGATGGAGATGGGTGGGGGGAGGGGGTGGAGAATACGGGAAAAGCACCCCTCCCCAAAAGCAGCTGGAGAAAGTGGAAAATTGGAAACAGCCACAGGGACTGAACTAAAACGGGATAAAGAAGAAAGGAGAAAGTCTAAATTCCATTAAGACCATAAATAGGGGGAGCGCAGAGTCTCAAACTCCGCAGCCCAATACCTGGCAGTGCTCTGGTGGGAAGGGCAAATGGGGTTGGGGAGGTTCTTGGTCCACACCAGGAGATCATACTGTGCATATTTTCAGACCACAACGCTATGAAACTCGAAATCAACCACAAGAAAAAATTTGGAAAGGTAACAAATACTTGGAGACTGAAGAACATCCTACTCAAGAATGAATGGGCCAACCAAGAAGTTAAAGAGGAAATTAAAAAGTTCATGGAAGCCAATGAAAATGATAACATCACAAACCAAAACCTCTGGGACACAGGAAAGGTGGTCATAAGAGGGAAGTATATAGCAATCCTTCCTAAAGAAGGAACAAAGATCTCAGATACACAACCTAACCTTAAACCTTAAAGATTTGGAAAAAGAACAGCAAATAAAACCCAAAACCAGCAAAAGACAGGAAATAATAAAGACTAGAGCAGAAATCAACGCTATCAAAAAAAAAAAAAAAAAAGAAAAAAAAAAAAGAACAGTAGAACAGATCAATGAAACCAGAAGCTTGTTCTTTGAAAGAATTAACAAAATTGATAAACCACTAGCCAGTTTGATCAAAAAGAAAAAGGAAAGGACCCAAATAAATAAAATCAAGAATGAAAGAGGAGAGATCACAACCAACACAGCAGAAATAAAAACAATAATAAGAGAATATTATGAGCAATTATATGCCAATAAAATTGGCAATCTGGAAGAAATGGACAAATTCCTAGAAACATATACCCTACCAAAACTGGAACAGGAAGAAATAGAAAATTTGAACAGACCCATAACCAGTAAGGAAATCGAATTGGTAATTAAAAATCTCCCAAAAAACAAGAGTCCAGGGCCAGATGGCTTTCCAGGGGAATTCTACCAAACATTTAAGGAAGGGTTAACACCTATCCTCTTAAAGCTCCAAACTCTTTCTGTGAATCCAGCATTACCTTGATTCCAAAACCAGACAGAGACCCCACTAAAAAGGAGAACTATAAACCAATTTCCCTGATAAACATGGATGCAAAAATCCTCCACATGATATTAGCCAACAGGATCCAACAATACATTAAAAAAATTATTCACCACAACCAAGTGGGATTTATACCTGGGATACAGGGCTGGTTCAATATCTGCAAAACAATTAACGTGACTCATCACATCAATAAAAGAAAGGACAAGAACCATATCATCCTCTCAATAGATGCAGAGAAAGCATTTGACAAAATAGAGCATCATTTCTTGATAAAAACCCTCAAGAAAGTCAGGATAGAAGGAGTATACCTCGAGATCATAAAAGCCATATATGAATGACCCAACATTAATATCATCCTCAATGAGGAGAAACTGAACGCTTTCCCCTAAGGTCAGGAACAAGACAGGGATGTCCACTCTTGCCACTGTTATTCAACATAGTATTAGAAGTCTTAGCCTCTGCAATCAGACAACACAAGGAAATAAAAGGCATCCAAATTGGCCAGGAGGAGTCAAACTTTCACTCTTCACAGATGCCATGATACTCTACATGGAAAACCAAAAAGATTCCACCAAAAAACTGCTAGAACTGATTGATGAATTCAGCAAAGTTGTAGGATACAAAATCAATGAAAAGAAATCGGTTGCATTCCCATACGCCAACAATGAAGCAACAGAAAGAGAAATCAAGGAATCGATCCCATTTACAATTGCACCAAAAACCATAAAATACCCAGGAATAAATCTAACCAAAGTGGTGAAAAATCTATACGCCGAAAACTACAGAAACCATATGAAAGAAATTGAAGAAGACACAAAAATGGAAAAAGATTTCATGCTCCTGGATAGGAAGAACAAATATTGTTAAAATGTCAGTACTGCTCAAAGCAATCTACATATTCAATGCAATCCCTATCAAAATAATACCAGCATTCTTCACAGAACTAGAACAAATAATTCTAAAATTTGTATGGAACCAGAAAAGACCCCGAATAGCCAAAGCAATCTTGAAAAAGAAAACCAAAGCAGGAGGCATCACAATCCCGGACTTCAAGCTGTATTACAAAGCTTTAATCATCAAGACAGTATGGTCCTGGCACAAAAACAGACACTCAGATCAATGGGACAGAATAGAGAACCCAGAAATGGACCCACAAGTGTATGGCCAACTAATCTTTGACAAAGCAGGAAAGACTATCCAATGGAATAAGGACAGTCTCTACAGCAAGTGGTGCTGGGAAACTGGACAGCAACATGAAGAAGAATGAACCTGGACCACTTTCTTACACCATACACAAAAATAAATTCAAAACAGATGAAAGACCTCAATGGAAGATAGGAAGCCACCAAAATCCTCGAGGAGAAAGCAGGCAAAAACCTCTATGATCTTGGCCACAGCAACTTCTTACTCAACACATCTCTGGAGGCAATGGAAACAAAAGCAAAAATGAACTACTGGGACCTCATCAAAATAAAAACCTTTCACACAGCAAAGGAAACAATCAGCAAAACTAAAAGGCAACCAACAGAATGGGAGAAGATATTTGTAAATGACATATCAGATAAAGGGTTAGTATCCAAAATCTATAAAGAACTTCTCAAAGTCAACACCCAAAAATCAAATAATCCAGTGAAGAAATGGGCAAAGACATGAATAGATACTTCTCCAAGGAAGACATCCAGATGGCCAACCAACACATGAAAAAATGCTCCACATCACTCATCATCAGGGAAATACAAATCAAAACCACAATGAGATACCACCTGACACCTGTCAGAATGGCTAATTTAGATGTAAATTTAAAAAATAAAATAAAAAAAAAATAAAACAAACAAACCAAAAAATCATTCACCATAATCAAGTGTAATTTATTCCTGCAGTGCAAGGTGGTTCAATATTCCCAAATCAATCAATGTGATATACCACATCAAGAAGAGAAAGGATAAACAATATGATCATTTCAACAGACACAGGGAAAGAATTTGACAAGGTACAGCATCTATTCATGATAAAAACCCTTAACAAAGTAGGCTTACAGGTAACATACTTCAACATAATAAAGACTTTCTATGAAAAACCCACAGTGAACATCCTATTCAATAGGGAAAAACTGAGAGCTTTTCCCCTAAGGTCAGGAACAAGGCAAGAATGTCTCTTCTTACCACTTTTATTCAACATAGTCCTAGCCATAGAAATGAGACAACTAAAAGAAATAAAAGGAATCCAAATTGGTAAGGAAGAAGTAAAACTCACTATTTGCAGATGACATGCTACTATATACAGAAAGCCCTAAAGACTCCCTGCAAAAACTACAACTGATAAATGAATTCAGTAAAGACTCAGAATACAAAAATCAATGTACAGAACTCTGTTGCATTTCTATATATTAATAATAAAGCAGCAATAAGAGAAATTAAGAAAGCAATCCCATTTAGGATTTTCCCCAAAATAATAAAGTATCTATGAACTTAAACGAAGAGGTGAAAGACCTCTACTCTGAAAACTATAAAACATCGATGAAAGAAATTGAAAAGGACACAAAGAAAATGCAGACATTCCATGTTCGTTTACTGGAAAAACAAATATTGTTAAAATGTCTATACTACCCAAATCAATCTATACAATTAATGCAATCTATCAAAATACCAGTAGCATTTTTCATAGAACTGGAACAAACAAACAATCTCAAAATTTGTGTGGAACTACAAAGGACCGCGAATAGCCAAAGCAATCTTGGAAACGAAGAACAAAACTGAAAGTATCACAATTCCAGATTCAAGTTATATTACAAAGCTGTAGTAATAAAAACAGTATTGTACCAGCACAAAAACATCAATGGAACAGAACAGAAAACCCAGCAACAAACTCACCAGTATATGATCAATTAATCTTCAACAAAGCAGGAAAGAAAATGGAAGGGGAAAAGACAGTGTCTTCAACAAATGGTGTTGAGAAAAATAGATGGCTACATACAAAAGAATAAAAACTGGACCACTTTTTTTTACAGCATACATAAAAATAAACTCAAACAGGATTAAAGAGCTAAATGTGAGAACTGAAACCGTAAAAATCCCAGAAGAGAGCACAGGCAGTAATATCTCTGACATTGGCATAGCAACATTTTTGTAGATATGTCTCCTGAGGCAAGGGAAACAAAAGTAAAAATAAACTATTGGGGGTTACATAAAAAGCTTCTGCACAGTGAAGGAAACAATCAATAAAACTAAAAGGTAAGCTACTGAATAGCAGAATATATTTGCAAATGACATATCTGATAAAGGGTTAGAGATATAGATAGATATAGATAAAAAATATATAAAGAACTTTTACAACTCAACAAAAAACAAATAATCCAATTAAAAAATGAGCAGAATACATGAACAGACATTTCTCCAAAGAAGACATCCCAATAACCAAAGGAACCATGAATAGATGCTCAACTTCACTCATCATCAGGGAAATGCAAATCAAAACTACAATGAGATATCACCTTATACCTATCAGAATAGCTAAACTCAAAAACACAAGAAACAACAAGTGTTGGTGAGGGTGTGGAGAAAAAGAAACCCTCTTGTATTCCTAGTGAGAATGCAAACTGGAAAACAGGACAAAGTTTCCTGAAAAAATTGAAAATAGAACTACCTTATGATCCAGTAATTGCACTACTGGGTATTTACCCCATAATTACAAAAACACTAAATCAAAGGGATACATGCACCCCTATGTTTGTAGCACCAAAATAGCCAAATTATGGAAGCAGCTCAAGTGTCCACTGATTGATGAATGGATATACAAGAGATGGTATGTATGTATGTATGTATGTATGTATGTATGTGTACACAAACACTGAAATACTACTCAGGCAAAAAAAAAAAAAAAATGAAATCTTGCCCTTTGCAATGACATGGATGGAACTAGGGAGTCTACTGCTAAGTGAAATAAGTCAGTAAGGGAAAGACAAATATCATATGATTTCACTAACATGTGGAATATAGGAAACAAAACAAACAAAGGGAAAAATAGAGACAGAAACCAAGAAACAGAGTCATAACTATAGAGAATGAAATGATTGGTTACCGGGGGCGGGGAGGGGTGGTGGTATATGGGATGGGTTAAATGGGTGATGGGGATTAAGGAGTGCATTTGTGATGAGGATTAGTGTTGTATGGAAGCGTTCAATCACTATAACGTATACCTGAAACTAACAGAACACTCTATGTTAACTATAGGGGAATTAAAATAAAAACTTAACTAAAAAAGTATCACACGTAGCATGGTTTTCTTCAATCAATCACTTTTTACCCTATTTTTTTTTAAATCTATCTGCGCTGATTATTTTCTATCCTTATAATTTTTGTATACTACTCCACCACATGAATTTATCACATGTCATTTTTCATTCCATTTTGACATTTAGGTTGTTGTTATTTTCCACTTTAAAATATTGCTTTATTTAAAATAATGAATCCATAATTCTTTGCATACATGTACAAAGGTTTCACTGAAGACTATTCCTATAAGTAGAGTTGTTCTGACCTAATATATGAACATTCTGAAGTTTACAATATACCCAATCTTGAACTAAACAAAAACTAAAGACATAGGCAAAAAAAAAAAACAAAACTCAAAACTTTAAAATTAGAATAAAATTTGGAGAATATCTTTTGAAGTGTTTAATTAAAGAAGACATAAAAAGCAAATGAGAAAAACGACAACAAAAGGGAAAAAAGACTCCTTGATTTGACCATATTGAAACTGAAAACTTCTGTCCTATAAAAAAGGATCATAATCAAAATTAAAAAGCAAACAACAGACTGTAAGATAATATTTAAAATATGTTTAAAAGATAAAGGATTATAATCAAAATATAAAGTAATTATTGAAAGCAAATAAGAGAAGATAATTTTTTAAATTAACATTTGTTTATTTTTGAGACAGAAAGAAAGAGAAAGAGAAAGAGAAAGAGAAAGAGAAAGAGAAAGAGAAAGAGAGAGAGTGCACACACACAAGCAGTGAGAAAGAGAAAGAGAGAGAGAGGAAGACAGAGGAGCAAGCTCCGCACTGACAGCAGAAAGCCTGATGCAAGGCTTGAACTCATAAACAGTGAGATCGTGACTGGAGCCAAAGTTGGATGCTTAACCAACTGAGCCACCCAGTTGCCCCAAGAGAAGATAATTTTTGAAGGCCAGAATATGAAAGACAAATCAATTACAGAAGATAAAATGTGAATTGAAAACAAATAGGTAAAAACATTTTTAGCCTAACTAGTGATAAAGGACATTCAAATTAAAATAACGAATACTATCAGATCTCAACCATAAGACTGACAATAATCAAAAAAAACTATGTTAATTTCAACTGCTGGAGGAAATCTAGAAAAACACAATTTTCACATCCAACTGTGTAAATACAAATTGATATATCCCCTGTGAAAAATAATTTGGATGTATTATAAATTTGAATATGTGCATAGTATAAAATATTATAGATAGATATATTTTTAGAGACAGCATGCACAAACAGTAGAGATAGACAGAAAGAAAAAAAAGAGAATCTTAAGCAGACTCCATGCCTAGCACAGAGTCCGATATGGGGCTTAATCTCACAACCCTGAGATCATGACCTGAGCCAAAGTCAAGAGATGGACGTCTGGGGCCCCTGGGTAGCTCAATCGGTTAAGTGTCAGACTTCAGCTCAGGTCATGATCTCCCTGTCTGTGAGTTCGAGCCTGACGATGGGCTCTGTGCTATCCTAACAGCTCAGAGCCTGGAGCCTGCTTAGGATTCTGTGTCTCCCTGTCCCTTCCCCACTTACATGTGTTCTCTTTCTCTTTCTCTCTCTCTCTCTCTCTCTCTCTCAAAAAATGAACATTAAAAAAAAAAAAAGAAAGAGTTGGACATGTAATTAACTGAGCCACCCAGGTGCTCCCACAATATTTTTAAAATGTGTTAATAGTTTAAGAATAGACAAATCAATGAAAACTGAAAGGCCAGATATATATATAGAGATAGAGATAGAGATAGAGATAGAGATAGAGATAGATAGAGATATGTTTTTAGAAATATGTATGTTAACATAAAGTGGTATTCTGAATAAGTGAGGGAAAGATTAGTAAACTTTCCCTGGCCACCATGATTTTTTTTTTTTTTTAACAGATACCTCCTTGTTGTATTCCCAAGTAGTTCTGGGAAACAGAAGTTACTAGCCATAATTTTTCATTGCAGGGAAAACCACTTGAGGGCTGGCTTGCCCAAAGAGCAGAGCATAATTATTAAAGTAGTCTCACAGCAAAGAAAGGTACAATCTGGGTGCATATATGACAAAGACTATGGTTGAAAAGAGGCAAACCCAGGGTTGACATCCCAGAGGAGAGATCCTTCCAGCTAAAGGGGAATACAGTTGACTTTATCGGAGTACCCTGCTGATGAAAAGTGTGCTATGAAAATAATCTTATATCCAGAAATGGCAAGTCACATAAGGCTTTAATCCATTTATGATCTAGATACACTGTGGGACTCTGGGTTTCTGAGGTCAATATTCCTTCCTACATTTATTGGTTTTTCTTACATTTTAATAGATGAACTGTCTCACACTTTATGTCCTTTGTACTTTTGAGGCATGAAGTTAGTGTGTGTTTATCATACTTTATGTTGAGAGACTTTTCTCAAGTGGAAATTTGAGCCAAGAGATGTAGGACAACTCTAAGGAAAGATCCTAGCCATTTGGAGTACTGGATTTCCCATACACAGGTTATACCTCAACTTGGTTGCTAAGGCAAATGAAAAAGTCAAGTTGCCATTCCCTTAAGAGCATGTCTAATTCATAAATAAAGACCTAATATTTCTTCTCAGTAACAGCTTAAAACTGAATGTTCCTCTCCTCCTATACAATAATGAGGAAGTGAATAAACTTTGCTAGGCTAACATCTTCAACAGACTATGAAAGTGAAAATGCTTCCTGAAGACATCTTCCTTACCCATCATTACACCCATCCCCCAGTGTAGGTAAAGTACTCCTCCTCTACTCCAGAACACCCTGTATATCCCCAATTGCTTCAATTGTAATGCCCTATAATTGTCTGCTTAGTGTAACCCCTCATTGGACCACAAATCCTTGATGGGGATTGTCCAATTTCTTGCTCTACCTTCTGGACTTAGGATAGTGCCTGCCATAGTTTCTGCCCATTAATTTTTACCCAATGTTAACTAGTTAATGTAGTAGGCACCTATTATACATTGTGTAGTCTTGCATATGGTTATGTGTGCTATTATCCACCTAAAACACATAGGCCATGCTGATTAAAAATTACAGGGACTAGGCAATGAACTGTGCTCATTTTCTCTTGGTTTCTATCTGTTTGGTGCCTAGAGAGGGGATGGAAGAGGGTATGAGGATCAGAGGACAGAAGGGGGAGAGAGAGGGAAGAAATAGGAGGGATTTGAAGGTAACTTTTGTACTGATTCTGCCAAATACTGAACTGTCTGTACATATTTGAGAGTCAAGTAGTTGAATATGTGCTAACGACCCCTTGTATGAATCACTTTCTCCTGGGAAGCTATTTGTCTCTTCCTAGCAGTGGCTGTTTCTCCTAAGTCATTCTTCAATGTCTGTAGTGGTCATAATAGCAATCTGTCAGTCCCCGAAACCTTTACCAAGCATGTAGAATAAAAGACTGAGGAAATTCATTTGGCTACCATAGAAGTTTAACTCATAGCAGTTAGAACCCAGTTTGACCCTACACATTTTTATACCAACAGTGTTTTGACAGAGGAAATATATATATTTATATATATATTTATATGTGTTTATATATATCCAAAGAACTGCAAGTATTTTTAAAGTTGTTTGGCTCTCAATATTCTGTATATTAAAAGAGAATATCATTCCATATATGAAACTGTGAAACATGTAATGTATTTTAAATCATGTTTATGATAGCTAGTTACTAAACCATGTTAATGCTTATAATGAAATTCGTTGCTAATTCAAGAGCTAATTATACAGAAAATGGTCTCTACTTCTACTTTTTTTTAACTACTTTACAGCTTTCCAACTTAGTGCTTGGAATAATCTACAAATGACAGGACACAAGACAAATAAATTAACAATAGCTATAATTATAGACAATATTTGTGTAACAGTTTGTACATCACTATATATTCTCATCTATTATAATACTTTTAACAAAACTGTGAATCATTACTGCCATTGTACAGATAAGAAAACAGATTAAAAGGGCTAAAGAACTTGCTGGGGTATTACAGCCAGTAAGTGACAAATGGAGGGCTTAAACAAAAGCTCATTCCTAATCACTGTTTTTCATTCTCTAGGGAAACCCGTGTTTTCATGGCTCTATGGTTTACTTATCTCTTACTTAAGGATCTATCAATGCTATGGATTGAATTGTATTCCCCAAGAAGATGTTGAAGTCCCATCTCCCAGGATCTGTAAATATGACCTTAGTTGGAAATAGTGTCTTTATAGAGAAGATGATCAAGTTAAGATGAGGTCATTAGGGTGTACCTTAATCCAATGCAACTGGTGTCCTAATAGAAAAAGAAATTTGGACACAGAGACGGAGAGAGAAAGAGAGAGACAGAGAGAGAGATGGACAGAATGAAGATGATGTGGCAACACAGAATGCTGTCTACAAGCCAAAGTACACCTGAGGCTGTTAGACGCTAGGAAATAGTCATGGAACAGATTTTCACTCACACCCTTCAGAAGGAATGAACCCCACTAATGCCTTGGTTGTACAGTTCTAGCCTCCAGAAATGTGAGAAAACAATTTCCTGTTTTTGTAAGCCATCCCCCTTTTGGAACTTTGTTAAGGCAGCCATAGGAAGTTAATACAGTAGGTGATAGCCATTTATAAGTTCAGCCATTTATGTGTGCAACTTTGGAGTCAGAATTACTAGGGATAAAAATATGTATACAATACTACTGCTTCCCACTTAAGAAATTCAGAACTTAATTAAAGAAGCTCTGTTATTTCATTGAGCGTCATTGTATACAGTTATTAAAGCCAGTTCTAAGCAAAGCAGAGAATTCATTGGGAAGGTGATCACCATCAGCAAAATTAGTTTTATTGCTATGGGCCTGGCATAACAAAGAAGTCAGAATGCTAACTTACCCCATCCACCAGGATGTTTTATCTTTAATAAATCCTTATGTGGCCTCAAAACCCTTCTCATCACTCCAGAAATCACCTACTAATGTATAGGAGATGGCACCAAAGAGGACACTCATCAGCCTTCCCTTTCCTGGGTTCTGTATTTAATGCATGCATGTGTGCATGGAGAAGATGAAACCTGGCTTTGCACACCTATCTACAGCCATCTCTTGCACCTCCATACTTTGCTGCTATGTTGGTCTCACCTCTGTATCTGAACTTCAGGCTCAGTTTTCTCCCCTGTACTCTGTGTCTACTGGAAATTAGAGTTTTCTCTTAGCCTAAGCCCATATTATGGACTCCTGATCCCCAAACTGCTTTTGTCAATCTCCTCCCCAAATTGATGAGATGCCACTACTCGACAAAATTCTATTCCAAATGTGATATATACCAAAGATCCTGATAGTACTGCCTGTTCTTGAAAATCTCACTATTGTGCTACACTCACCCTTGGAGAAGACTGCCTACCTACATTAAGTTCAAGTTCATCATGTAACAGTTAACCACTTACTGAGAAGTTCTTACCATTACTATGCTATATGCATTATTCATGTATATTTCACAATAACGATGAGAGGTAGGCACTCTATCATCCAATTTTCACAGAGAAAGAAACTGGAGCTCACAGAAGTTGGTAAAACCTTGTCATTCACCCATCTTTAATTTTACTATGTTTCATTGCCCCAATTCTAACTGTTTCCAGGATGTCAAACAAGTGGGTGATTTAAATATTGGTGTTAGTATTAAGAAAATGAATGACTGCAATGACTGGATTTTTAAAAATTCTTTTGTAAGTCAAGAGTTTCCAATTCTTTGCATTCAAGATTGATTCAAGAACTTATCAAGTTGACAGCTATTCATAAAAACTATTTCTGATTATCATTATGTGATTTTTTTTGTCATATATCTCAAAAGGATTCTAAAGTGAGTAACGCTGCCATAACAAAACTTCCATTCCCATCTCCTTTACAGTAAATAATATTTCTCAGACATGAACTAGGAATAGAACTGATGTTGATTCTTATCTCATTTAGTAGTAACATGAATACATGAACTAACTGAAAACAAAAGAGGTTCCAATCCATCCCACTGAAAGATGTATATCCAAAAAACAAACAAACAAACAAAAAACAAAAAACAACACTAGTATAGATGCTGATCATGAGATCAAAGAGACAGACTAGCTGTCATTTACTGACAGGATCATTTTGGATGACTCAAATCCCAATCTTGGAAATCAACATGAAAGTCCTGAACTGAGAAATTTATACCTTTCAGATATCTCCACAGAGAACAGCCCTCTTAATAAGAATATCATTTGATCAAATTTAAATAACTGACAGTGTGTGAGATAAATCTGATTCGTTCCATCTACTTAAAGAAGGGCTAAACAGGTTAACAATGATCATTGTTTCTCTCCCACTAAAATTCAATAGGAATGGAGTAATAAAGAATTACTTGATGTTCCCATGTAAGAGCTTTCAAAATCTGACTTAAAATGGTCACTCAGATATACCAGTGATATACCATAGTTTTCTACTCTGGAAACCATATCAAGAATCGAAATTGGGACAAATAATTTAATTTCTGAGGATATAGTTCAGTATCTCAGTAATGTGCCAAATTGCAGGTTGCTATGAGAACTGAATTATTTAAGACATGGTAATGTCAAGTACCTACTGTCTAAACACTAAACACTAAAATTGAATCTCCAGATACTCAGTGCTCAACCTCGACACTAATTTTTTCTTCATTTTGACAGTTGAATTGATATAGAGTTTTGAACCATTTGAAATGAATTAGGGGCAGCTACTCAAAAAATATACCTGAGTACCAAGAGATGTTATTCCCTCCAAGGGCCCGATAAATACTTCATCATAAAGAATATGGAGAAGGGCTCTCTTTTTCCCCCCCCATGGTGATGACATTCAGATTTGAACAACTCTGGCCTCAAAAAAAAACAACAAAAAAAAAAACACCTATCTTACTGTTAGCCAATACAAAGCAGAGTGCTGCAGATATGATGAATTTTCCACATATCTGAGACTCTTTTTAATGTGTATTCACCACTTTCAAGGCTGAGATAAACTGACAAATTTTAGTTGGCAAGTTATTCTTTTTAATAAAAATGCACTTTGATATTGAAGGACACATCAATTATTTTTAAAAGAATTTTAGCACTACATTAAAATGCTAAAATATGTATTTAAGATAGCTAGCTTAGAAGTAATTGCAAAATATTTCTTAGTGAAAAATGAAAGCTGGGAGATAAGAGGAAGACAAAAGATGGACAAAGGAGAGCACTGTGTGACACCCATGTTTAAGTCAAGAAACACTCAAGTATGTTATTTTTTTGCCAGGATAGCCTAGTTGGCAGACTGTTGGAAGACAAATGTAAGACTAGGGTAAGGAGATTCACTTACCCTGTGAATCTCACAGTGGTTGTACTGTGAAGAGGCACCGACAGCCTCAATGATACAGTCAAACCTTAAATCCTTGTTACCAAAGAAGTAAAACTTGATGCTAAGAACAGAAATTAATGAAAGGCAAAAAAAAAAAAAAAAAAAAAAAAAAAAAAGAAAAGAAAAGAAAAAAAGAACTAAGATGATAAACAAAACTGATAGTTGATTATTTGAGGAAAATAACTAAAATAGACAAATTTCTGAAGGATATGAATATCAACTGTCCACTAATGAATCAGTACATTCAATTCAATTCCAATCAAAATCCTGACAAGGACCTCCATGGAAGCTGACAAGCCAACTGTGAAATTTATATCCAGTAGTGAAGGGCCAAGAATAGCCAACAGACTCAAAGAAGAGTGTGGTTTAACCTGTCCCAGTATAAAATAAGAAGTGAAGAGGAGAGGAAAGCAGAGAGAAGAAGAAGAAATCACGTACATGTATGTGCACGTGGGTTCCATGCATTATAAAATGTATTTCACACTGAGTTGCGATACAGAATAAAAATGGAAGAACTCCACAGGAGAAATTCTTGGACATGTGGAGAGATACATTCAAGAATGTCCATAGCAGCACTATTGGAAGAACAAAAAAATGTCCACCAAAAAGAAAATAGATACAATGTACTTATGACGTAGAATACTTCATAATAATAAAAAATGATTTAAAAATAACAAACTGTAGTTACATAAATAAACATCCTAAGCAATTCAATTAAAAAAAAACAAGTTGAATACTCACATTGTAATTGCACTCATACATAGATTTGAAACCAACAAAGCTAAATAATTTATCACTTATAGATGTAACTTTTATAGTAAAACTATGAAGAAAAATTGTTAACTCTATGTGAGGGGAAAGGAAGTAAAATGAAAATACTAACAGGAAAGTTACATAAAGGGCTTCAGAAATATTAGTAATCTTTCCTTACACTAGGTGGTAGATATAGTCAGGCTTGATCTTCAAAATATGCAACCATCTGAATGGTCTGACTACTCAAAAAATCTAAAAGGACAACTTCTGTGGTAATTTATCAGTACCCAAGTCTTCCCAGGCATTATACCTTTAGGAAATCAATCTTGGAGAGTTTTAAATCCAAACAGCAGTGGCAGTGGCCAAGGAGGTTCAGATCAGCAGCTACCTACCAGCCAGTATGGATACATTTCAACAATCAGTAAGTGTAGCCACACTAGTGCCTACCACCTGAATAATAAATATCACTAGGTACATGAATGATTCCTTACAACATAGAGTATATATTATATTTTTGTATATGTTTAACAGCACTTCCAAATAGTCATATAATGCAAGCCATAGATGTGAGCCACATACATAATTTTGAAATTTCTGCTGGCCTCATGTTAAAAAATGAAACAAATGAAACATTTTAATAATATTTTGTGTAATTCAATATATCCAAAATATCATTTCAATAGGTAATCCATATGTAAAAATTGCCAATGAAATATTTTCTATATTATTACACTAAAGCTTTCAAAGCTAGTATATATTTTATACATATAGCCCATCTCAAACTGAACTAGCCACATTTCAAGTACTTAGGTAAGCTAGTGGCTAACGTACTGAACATCACAAGTATAGACTACTTCATAAATTCAAGCAATAGAAAAGGAACTTTCCTATGTATTGATATGGAAAGGTATCTGACATATAATCTAATGGAAAAAAGGAAGATATAAAAGAGTACATACCAATCATATGATCTAACGCATGTAAGTATATGGGTAGCACATATTTTTTTGTTTCAGAAAACTTTTACAACTGTAACAGCAGTATTTCTTGAAGAGAACGAGAGACTAAGGACCCAGTGATATTTTTTCTGTACTTGTATGCTTTTGTGAGCTTTTTAAAGCATGTATATCTATTAGTTTTAAAGAATAGAAACAAATAGTTAATAAATGAAGCATGTAACAGTTAAGAAAATATTATGAAGCGGAAATAATCTGAGGGGAGCTTCACATTCCCTACTAGAGATGCCGAAACTATTGATTTGGTAATTATGTAATCATTTGGCCTTTTATGTTTTGACAGACATGCATATTAAATAGGCCACAATGATCACTTGCCCTGCAAACCTTCTACTTTTCTCCACATTGCAACCTCTGATCTAAGTGAAGATGTATGGAAGATTAGGGAAGTTAGTAAACCAAGATGGAAAGATGTCCAAGACTTCTATGGACTGTGGCTTGAAAGACTTTAATTCAAGTGCAATAGGACATGAGATGTCCTAGTTCTACACTCTCCTGGAACCACTAATTTAGTGGTCTTACAAAAGAAGGAAGTGAACCCTATCTGACCTAGTTTGTTCCCGACATACTCATGTTTGTGATGACCACTTACTTTTACATGGATTCAAAACAACTGTAAGAATATTATTGAAGTTTTTCCTAGGAGCTCCATCAGCATTAATAGATCATATTCCAGAGGCTTCTGTATTTACTTCTTGGAAAATCAGAATTACATAGTCCCAACTTCACTTCTTTTAAATTTTGTTTAATGTTTATTTATTTTTCAGAGAGAGAGAACAAGAGCACGCACAAGTGGGGGAGGAACAGAGAGAGGAGGAGACAGAATCTGACGCAGGCTCCAGGCTCCAAGCTGTCAACACAGAGCCCAATGTGGGACTCGAACTCACAAACCGTGAGATCACAACCTGAGCCGAAGTCCGACACTTAATTAATCGACTGAGCCACCCAGGTACCCTGGTCCCATCTTTACTTCTGACTCCTCTTGTTTCCATCTATCTTTAGGATCAACAGTACTGTTTGGGAATCTCTTCTAAAAGTTCTAACAATGTTCTTAGATTATTTAATATTGATCAGGAAAGTTGAGCCCTTTTGGGTGGTCCCATTCTATTCCACTTTTTAAATGCTGTTAGTTGTGCAGTCTCTTCTGTCATACATTGGTTATGGAGAAAAAAACAAAAGTCTAGGATTTAAGTGACAGGGCCTCCATCTCATCATAGGTACTTACACCAGCAGCTCCAAACAGTAAGTCTATTGTTTACTCTCTTCTCCTTTTCTCTCCAAATCAAAATCAAAGTTTATTCTCAGCTTTATCACCTTAGTCCAATTCCTTGAAGTCTCTACTGCTAAGCCTGAACAACAGCTTCTGGCCCACATGGAGTCAAGGTGTGTACAGTACTGCACGTCACCATGAGAGGGCAGCAGAGGCCTGGAGCCAGGTGATCATGTGGTCTACTGAGGCTGTGACCAGGGAAAAATAAGCCAGAACTCCTGACCTCACCAGCCATAAAGTCTCAGAAAAACTGGGAGGGCACCAAGGATGGCCTGAGCAGGAGGGCATCAGTGGTTCCATTAATTCATTCAACATTTGATGAGTAAAACTGAAAAGTCAATTTCACCTTTTTAACCTTATTTTTTGCTATATTCTAGTGTCTTTAAATATATAATGTAGACTATCATCATTAATGATCCATTCCAATAGTTTCTGATTGAGCAGGTCTGGAGTCAGGCCCAGGAATTTGTATTTGATCAAACACCACAGTTGATTCTCATTCATATTAAAGTTTGAGACCCATGTCTAATCCCTTAATGAAATCCAGTTTAGTTAATCTTATCTTTTATGCTTTATTATTATAGTTCTTCACAGTTGCTCACATTGTCAACTTTTATCTTCCATTAATTTTTTCCCCCTTAGGGCTCTCAGAATCTTATTCTCTCTCATTTCCAGACCTATGGATTCAGCTACAAACTATTTTAGAGGCACTACAGTGTAATAGAAAAAACAATGTGCTGGGAAATCAGATACCGCCCCCCAAGCTTCAGTTTTTCTCATTAATAATATTAAGATAATACAGAATATACTTGACATGAGGATTAATGAGATATATGTTAATAACTTAGAATAGTGACAGGCTAAATGTCAACTCAATAAATGTTAATTTTACTCCTTTTATTCTTTATAGTGACCAGAGGGAAGTAATCCACATCGCTCCCTACTGCCCACCTCCAACAGTTCTAATCTCAAGAAGGAAGACACAGAAAATCTTGCTTCATACCGTATTACAGGTAGAGGAGGGAAGAGCTCTACCCTTGCCTGAGAAGAGATACAGGTCTGAATGCAAAGGCCAAGAAAGAAAGAAATGACTGGCATATTCCCTCCTGCTGCAAAATACTGAGTTCCAGTAAAAGTGAAAGAGACAGGTGAGCAGTCCACAGACTTTCATTAATATTTAAGAACTTCATTAGGAAGTAAACATAAAATGATATAACAGTTTAACCCAAAAAGTTATCCTGCAAAAAATCTGGGCCAAATTCACTTCTGTCTGTACAAAGTGTTTCTAGAAATTACCATGGTTTATTGTCTAGATGCAAAAATGCAAGAACAAAATCAAGATGAACAACTTATTTTTTGACAGGTATTGATTATTAAAATAACTGGCAAACCATCAGTATTTGTCATGGAGCCAACGATCAAAGCAAGCAACCACAAGTTTTTATCAATATTGTGTGTGAAAAATAAACACAGTCCAAAGAAATAAGAAACAAAGAAATACATACAGAAAAAGATCACAAATAAGAACCAAATTGTCAATCTGTTATTCTATGTAGTTTAGTGGAATATTTCAAATTAAAGTAAAAAGAAATTATTAACTCAAGCCCTTAAAGCTATACATATCCTTACCAAATCTATCAGTAATTCTCTTCACTCTGCAGACTTCTAATTACAATGACCAAACTAGTGAATAAAAACTCCAGATGACTGCAGAAGCAATTTTATCCATTTTATTTCAAAGTTGAAGTTATTTTTTCAGATAACTTCCTAATAGAAAGGTGACTCAGTTTTCTCCACAGCAGCCAAATACAATGCAGGGAGATAACATGTGTTCTCTGAGCCTCAGTTTCCTCAACTGTGAAGTGATTCTAAGAATTCAAACCTCACTAAACCAATAAAAAGCACATCACATATTAACTCTAGCCAACTGTAAATCTGTGCTGAGGCTCCTCCCCACCTTTCCTTACATTACATAATGACTCTTGTAATATCCAAGGGTAGATGTCAGTGGTCACAATCAGGTCTTCTTTTATGGTCTCTAAATAATGTATGGCAGAAGTGATTCACTCAGTTTTGACACTTAACACACTACTGGAAAGAGTATAGATAGGGATTAGTAGGTATTGAATTCTATCCATAAAGAGATTTCTACTAATTTCCCCCTTGTTATTTCATCATAGATATTCACCCCTTACTGAGTACCTGGGGCTGGTTAGTTCAGCTGACAAGATCAAAGAACAGAGAGTTCAAAATTCATAGACCTCATTAAGCGGTCTGGAAATTCTTCAAGAAGGTAAAAATAGAACTACTACATGATCCAGCAATTTCACTTCTGAGTATGTATCCAAAAGAGTCAAGATCTTAAAAGAGGTATCTGAACCCCCATGTTCACTGCAGTGTTATTCACTACAGTCAAGATATGGAAACAACCCAAGTGCCCATTAAGAGATGAATGGATAAGGTAAATGTGGTATATGCATGCAATGGAATATTATTCTACCTTAAAAGAGAAAGGAACCCTGACATTTGCAACAATAGGAGTAGACCTAAAGGGCATTATGCTAAATGAAATAATCCAGACACAGAAAGTCAAATGCTGGATTTTCTCACTTACATGCAGAATCTAAAATAGACTCACAGAAGGAAAGAATGGAACAGTGGTTGCTAGGGGCTGGGGGAGGTACAAAGTTTCAATTACACAAGACAAATAAGTTCTGGAGATCTACTACACAGTACAGTGCCAATAGCTAACAATACCATATTGTATATGCGAAGATTGCTGAGAGAGCAAATCTTATATTAAATGTCCTTACCCTCCCCAAAGAATAGCAATAACAATAAAGGCAGGAAGAAACTTTGGGAGATGATGGATAGGTTTCTGGCATTGATGGTGGTTTCAAGGTTGTATGCTTATTCCCAAACTTAATTTAGACACATTAAATATGTAAAGCTTAGTATATGTAAATCATACCTCAATAAAGTGGCTTAAAAATAAAGTAAAATGGGGGGCACCTGGGTAGCTGAGTCAGTTAAGCATCCTACTTCGGTTCAGGTCATGATCTCACATTTCATGAGTTCGAGCGCAGCATTGGGCTCTGTGTGACAGCTCAGAGCCTGGAGCGTGCTTTGGATTCTGTGTCTCCCTGTCTCTCTGCCCTTCCCTGCTCCCACTCTGTCTCTGTCTCTCTCTTTCTCTCAAAAATAAATAAACATTAAATTTTTAAAAAATAAAATAAAAACATTTCCTATGCCCTGAAAGTACTATTGATTAGAGGCTTATGGCATCTGGTTCAGTCTTTCTATTCACCTCATATTATGTCTCACCATCACCTTTAGTAATACCCATGTGCACGTGCACAATTCACCAAACAGGCTGCCCTGACAAAATTGGTGACAATCTCATCCATGGACAGACAGTTGCTCTCCACTTCTTGCCCTCACCCGCAACTGTCCCATCTCTGAAATCTTCAGCTTCCATTTCCTACCTTGAATCTGTGTGCCCTCACTTCCTCATTGTATCACTTACATTATACCTATCCTTTAACCTTATCACAACTTCTAGCACCTTGAGCTCTTTAATCTCTCCAACTCTGAGCCCCATAGCAAACTCATTTCCTCACATATTTAGCCTAGATCTCACCTATCATTCAAACTCATCAACTCCTACTATTTCATTATTTCTAGCATGCCCAACTTCTATCAGCCAAATCCCTGGCTTCCCTTCCCTTCATCCAAATGGTTAAACACTGCTGGAGAAAAAGGTATGACCATGTGGAATAACATTACCACAAATGTATGCTTTCCATCTTCAGATGCGCCCTATGGGAAGCAACTTTCTTCTCCCTTCCCTTTCCTCTTCTTTTTCAAACAGTCCCCAGCAGATGAATTCACTTCTCAGCAGATGAACTGTCAGCAGAATTCCAAATTCACAGAGAAAAGAGAGACAATCATGGCTTTCTTACTGCTTTTCCTCTTGTCAACCTTTTTTTTTCTTTGCAGGGGAGGGCTGGAGAAGGACAATCAGGCTGAGTACCTCTAGTACCTCCCATTTTATCTAATCTATTGATTTATTAGCTATACAACTTAATGTTTTTATTTTAAGTCACTCCTCTAGGACTTATAATATGCATTATGAGCCCAATATAGTCTTCCCTCACTAATGTTATACTACTTCAGATAGAACAGCATATTCTATAACCCTGCCCCACCTACCACTCATATTATTGTTACCCTTTTTTTCTTACATTTTATGAGCTACACAATACACTGTTGGAGACTTAAACATTCAATTGCAATTTGAAGAAACAAAAAAACTGGAAAGAAAAATATTTTTCTATTTATCCACATATTAACCATTTTAGTGCTGTCTGGTAGACCCAGCTATTCACCTCATATTATTTTCTTTTTATGTTTCTTGTAGTAGAGGTCAACTAGCAATAAATTTTCTCAGATTTTGCTCGCCTAAAAAATGTCTCTCTTTTTTGCCTTCCTTTATAGATTTTTACTGAATGTAGAATTCTAGTTTGACTTTTTCATTTCTTTCAGGCCGGTACAGAAGCCATTCCTTTGTATTCTGGCTTGCATGGTTTCTAATGAGAAGTCAACAATATTTCCTATCTTTGTTCCCCTCTACAAAAAATGTCTACTTTTAATATTTTCTCTTTATCACTGCTTTTCAGCACCTTAATCATGATATGCCCTGATTTTTTTTTTTTTTTTTTTTTTTTTGGTTGGTGTCGGGGGAGGGGGGCGGTGGGGTAGGTGGCTTCTTGCTTAGATTCTTTTAGCTTCACCGAACTCTCTATATGTAGTTTTAATCAAAAAGGAAATCTGGGGGTGCCTGGGTGGCTCAGTCAGTTAAGCATCTGACTCTTGATTTTGGCTCAGGTCATGATCTCACGGTTGGTGAGGCTGAGCCCTCTGTCGGGATCTGCACTGACAGCACAGAGCCTACTGGGTTTCTCCCTCTCCCTCTCTCCCTTCCCCTCTCCCGCTCATGCATGTGCACGCTCTCTCTCTCTCTCTCTAATAAATTAACTTTAAAAAAAAAAGAATTTTTATCTCAGTATTTCTTTTAATATTTATCCTGATACTCCCTCTTCTTGAAACACTAATTTCATGAATGTTAGCTTGCTTGACATTGTCCCACAGGTTATTGATACTCTGTATACTGGTTTTCTCCAAGCCTTTTGTGTGTGAAAGCTTTGATTTGAATGGTTTCTATTGCTCTTAGGTTCACTGATTATTTTTATATTATCTTATCCACTATTAAACCAAACCAGTGAATTTTTCATATCAAGTACTACAATTTTCAGCTTCAGACATTCCACTTGAGTATTTTTTATACATTTTATTTCTCATCAATATATTTGTGTTTTTCTTTAACTCACTGAACATTTTATAATACTGTCTTAAAGTCCTTGTCTGATAATTTCATAATCCTTGTCATTTCTCAATCTCTTTCTGTTAATGTATTCTGGTTATAGGTCACATTTTCCTACTTCTTTGCATGTCTAATAGCTTTGTATTATATGCTAGGAATTGTATATTTTATGGTACAGAGTGTCTGGATTTTGTTGTCTTCATTTAAAGAGGGTTAAGCAGGGTTTTTTCCAAGACAGATTTCAGTCTGATATTTTTGAGCTTTCTTTTAATACCTTGAAGGCAGGTCAAAAATAACACTATGGGAATAGGTTAGCCATACAACAAAGAGGTGGTCCTTCTTGGGACTTAAAGTCCCAAGTTCTACAAAGTCTCTCCACTCTGGCTGTGCAAATTCAAATGTCTCTCAACCTTGTGCAAGCTCTGGGAATCAGGCAGTACATATCTACCTTGTGGTGGCTCTTTCTCTGTTAGTTGTGCTTTGTACTGAATATAATGAGTTTGCTTTCTTTACAGTTCTAAGTCTGTCCAGATCTGGTTTGGGCTTGAAGGTGATCAAAAGAGGAACAGATTGGAGCACCACCTTGATTAAATTGCCTAAGTTTAGTATATGTTAAAGCAGCAGTACTAATCATATGCTATTTGTAATAAGAACTAAAATAACTCCACACTGGTTCTGTCAAGATTAGAACTTTTGATTTGGGCAGTCTTATTAATCAGGCTTATGGAGTTCTAACTCTTTGAGTGCCTCAGGAAGAACACACTGGGGAGCCTAGGAGAGATTCAGCTTGTTTTCAAATTCCTAAATCCTCTGTAGAGGTTAAATATACACAGTTAATGACTTTTTTTTTCTTAGAGAATTAACCAGTGGGCTTCCTGGGAGCCAAGACTCTTCCATTTGAAGGAGATAGAATGGTGTGAGGTTGCCCCATAGGCTACTTTTTATAATTGCACATGGTCCTTTTCTCTCTTTGGACCTGAGGAAATCTTAAAAGGTCTTAAGTGGCATCAGAGACCCTATCACTTAAACATACATTTAGAATATTTGCTCTTCGTTTTTCACTTATGTCTGAACACTAACATAGCAATTATTTTTCCTTCCTAATAGAGAGGCATGACCTGAGACAAAGACAGAAAAGACAGAATTACTCTATCAAAGAAGTTAGTGATTTTTTGGGGGGGCTAATGTGATAAAAGAAAGAAGGGAGAACTATCAGCTTGCTTCTTAAAGAGTTTTACCCTTGAAGGTAATAGCTCCACTGAAATTTTTACCTTGTACATGCTATCCTTTGGAGGCTTCTAAAAGATCTATCACCAGTCTACAAACATCTACTTTTTTAGGTTTTTTCCTAGTTGCATCAAAACGTATCTCAACAGCAGGGAAAAGAAACAAAAATTGAGCCCAGTGACCCACCTAAGGGCCTTGTTGCTGACTCAAATTGATTAAGATATCAATTCTCATTATGGCCGATTGAGGTATCAAGGGATGGTAGGCATAAATTTTTACCATTCTTAGAAAAAGAGAAACATATGTTCTATAGTTTATGACAGAGGGAAAGTTCCTTAAAGGGAAATACCTGTGGATATTATAACCCAGAACTATATTCCCATGTTTATACTCTTCTGTAACAGTAGATCTCAACTTTTTAGGCACATGAATCTCTTTGAGAATCTCATGAAAATTTTGTTACTTTTCAGTAAAGAAAAATATATATTCACATGCATAAAATATATTATTTTTAATCCTTGGATTTCTCTACTTCCCCCAACATGTGTGTGCACACACACATGTGTATGTGCCCATGCATACAGACACTACCAATTTATCATAAACTCTAGTTAACAAATGGCCCTAAAACTTTTGCTATTAATAACCATCACTACCATGAAAACTACAGGAAAAAAATGTGGGATTTTTTTCCCCTCCAAGATTCTGGCCCAAGACAGAACAAGTGACTCCCTTAATAAGTGAGTCACAGCTGAAAAAGATCTAAGACTTTAATCTTAATGAAGGTTAGGAGATAGGGTAGGTGATATGAAAACAAAAATAGAGGAAATCACAAAATCCAATAAGCTGACTTACCAGGCATGGCTGCCTTCCAAGGAGCTGGCTTAATCACCTGTGCCCTGTAAAGTCCAAACTGAACAAAGACAGACCCCCCAAAAAAGATAATCAGAAATGTAAGCTCTTTTGAGGGGACAAAAAAGAAGAGTCCCTTTGTCTTTTGTTACCTTCTTGGGATCTAGAAATATGGTTTCATATAACTTCATGACCAAACCTGAGGTGGTCATTAAAATATGTACAAAAATTTCATTCTTTCTATATCAATAGTTGAACAGCCAGGACATGAAATTGGAGAAGGGGTGAATTTAGGGTAGCAGATAAGAACATTGAAGAGTGTGACTAACGTGGAGTTGCTTCCATCTTGAGGTGACAGGAGGAAAAACCTGCCATGAGATTTCTGGCACTCAGGGAACTTCTTTGGGGGAGTTTCTGAGGGATCTTTTACAAGAATGGGGAAGGCTATCGTTTTTGCATTCAATGTGTATCTACCTCTTCTTGGTTCCCTTGCAGTAATAAAGGCTTGGAAGACAGCAGAGCTCATAGGGAAAGAATGCAGCTTCCCGTGGAGACAAAAACATAGCTGTGGCTTGAATTAATACAAACATTAATGGGTATTGACAACTAAGATGCCAAAAAGTGAAGGCAGAGTGTTCAGAAAGGGAATTTAAGAATCCCTTGCATTATCTGATCTTTTTGCATCTACTCTCAATTACAACAGAGCCCAAGACGCCCTAACAGAGTGGGTTAGCTTCAGCACAAGTAAGGATACTGAAGGACTTAGGCTCTGGTGAGCTTCTATAACAACACCAGCAAGAAGAGGAAAGGAATGCAGCTGAACCCTTGAAGAAGGATGTGTTTATTAGTCTCTTGAAGACTACAAATTGAAGATAGGGGAGACTGAAAGACTGAGGGACCTATGAACCTATATGTAAGAGAAAATTAAGATGAGATAGCAATGAATAAAACCATTTGGTATAGGAATTAACATCCTCTTGTAACAATATTCTTTGGATGTAGGAAAGAGTATAAAATAACTAACTGAGTGGACTGATTAGCAGGTATACCTGAGTTAAAGCAATCTGAATATGGACACCTGAGGGATCATTGGGTGTATAGGGAAACATATGGTTCATAGCCACTTGACGTGACTTAATTCAGTTAATGAGAACCAGGGATAAAAATATACATGAAAAATGCAGGAGATGTTCAAACACTAGACATGAGAGTGCTTCAGCCTGTAGGCACTCTCTGTGAAGAAAAGCCCAGGGCTGACAAAAGCACCAGGGAGCCTTAGAGATGATCTAGTCAAATTTTCCTTTTATAGTTGAAGAAAGTGAACAAGGTCAGAAGAGGTAGAGTGGTTTGCCCAAGGTCACATACATAGTTGGTTCAGTATAGATGTGATATTTAAGCCCTTAGGATACCTCTTTTAGTCTAATATTCCTTCCAAGACACTCATTTTGATCTGTGCCACAAATTCATCTAACAACGATAAAGATAAAAACTTGATAAGCAGGGACAATATACTATCATAGGTGACATCTTTCTGGCCTAGGAACTGATAAAATCAATCAGTGATAATGCATGTGATTTGATAGAACATTATCTGTCATATCTAGCCAGTTCACTTGCACAACTTGTGCTCCAAAATGGACATTTTTAAAATGATCTCAATAAGAGATTTAACCATAGTCAAGATCTGTAGAATCTTAAACATTGTTAGGATATTGACTTATGATCATAAAGAAATTCCTAATACAGGGTATTTTACTATGCTAATTTCCTCTTTGGCATGTATCTGTTATATGGAGAAAAAGACAAATTCAACAGAAATTCAAATTTCTTTTCACATGAAAATGAATTTTGACTTCTTATGGTTCTCAAAGTACAGATCACCAGTATTTAATAAAACCTCATAAACAGAACACAAGAACATAGACTTTTTAAACTTGATTCTTCACAGGTGCCATTAAAATCACACTATAAGTGAGACAAATTTCTCTATAATCTTTATGCAACTTTGACAAGCTAGAATTTATTTTCCTGTTTTGGGGTATAATTTGGCTAGGAGGAAGATGGTGACTTCTCACTTTTGAGTTCACCAAGGAATATGATTTAATAGAAGGAAATCATTCCATGAGAATGAGAAACATTATAAGGAAGGTAGAGTATATCATTCTATGGAACTATTTGCAAACATAGCATCACTACCACCACAAATACAGACTGCAACACATTCAGATTTGACTAAGAGGCATGAAGGATAAGAATAAAGGCTATTAGGACTCAGAGAGTTTATAAGAACTAATATCCAAAATATAAATAACTATTACCATACAGAAAACAGCAGCAGAAGCTTGGTGAAGAATAAGAATAAAAAAAATGACTATTTCAGCATACTCTACTCATGGCTCTTGGAATGATTATTTACATGGAGAAGTGACATAAGAATGTAATTATGGATATAGGAGTAAAGGTAAAATAAATAATATCATACTCAAAAATGAATATACGTTAAAAAAAATTTTAATGAGAAAAATAGTATCACATACTCGTTTGTAGGAAAAGCAGTTGCAAAGCTTTGCTTCTGTTTCCCCTCGTAAACCTGTTCCCTGACTACTGAGGGTATTAGGGCAGAGACACTAGAGAGGAAGAAGAAGGAGCATGTTGGTCTCCATGTAAGCACTAAGGATCTATGGCAATGCTGAATGGCAAAGGTAGATACCAAAGAGTGACCTCACCCTCCCACTCTTTTACCTCTCTGTTTTCTGCCTTTTTACCTTCACTGAAAAGCTTTTCTCAGGATCACTGGTAACCATCAAATTATTGATGAGAGTCCTCCAAGCATTCTTTGATACCATGTGGCATTGACCTCCTGCTTACTTTTCAAACTCTTGACTTGGGTGACATTAAGTTGATTCTCCACTTTGACTAATCCTCTCAGCTCTTTTGCAAGTGGCTCTTCCCCAGGCCCTCTCTGTAAAGGCATTCCCAAAGAGTCCATCCTGCCTCCTTGCACTCAGCCCCCTGGCAAGCTCATCAGCTCTCCTACCACGCATTTACCATCAGCTCTTTCCCCACAATTATACCTTGTGTTTGTCTAGAAGTTTACAGAATGTACATAGCATTTCCTTTAATACTACCAACAACTAACTGATATTTATTTTGCAGAGGAGTAAACTGAGAGACTCATACAGGTGTAGTTCCTGGCCCAGGATCTCAAAAATACAAAGTGTCAAAGTCTGGCAACCACCCTCTCCTTAAGCCCCATGCTCTTTTCACATGATCAATGTCTCCAAAAGACTCCCCAATGTGTACCCTAACGTCCTATCTTCTTCACTATGTCCCAAATAACACATTACCCATTTATAATGAAATTTTACATGAATATCCCATGACTTGCCATATTCCCAAAATGCTTCCTCCTTTGACCTCTTTTTTTTGAGATATAATTGACATATAACATTGTTTTAGTTGACATATACCATTATATTAGCTTCAAGTATACAACATGATGATTTAAAATTTGTATATATTTCAAAATGATCAGCACACTAAATCTCATCAAGATCCATAATCACATATAGTTAAAAGTTTTTCTTGTGATGACAACTTTTAAGCTTTACTCTCTTAGCAACTTTAACATGTAGCATACAGTATTATTAACTACAGTCTCCATGCTGTATATTACATCCCCAGGACTTAGTTATTTTATAACTGGTTGTATCTCCCAACCAAGCCTTTCAAACAAAACTTTTTTTGTTTGTTTTTACGGAGGGTGTGCATGCATGAGCAGGGGATGAGAGAGAGACAGAGAGAGAGAAAGAGAGAATCTTAAGCGGGCTCCACACTCAGTGCTGAGCCCAACACAGGGCTCGATCCTACAACCCTAGGATCATGACCTGAGCCAAAATCAAGAGTCGGATGCTCAACCAACTGAGCCACCCAGGTTCCCCAATTCACAAAACTTCTGCCCTTATTCTGGTTCTTGGATTTGCTTCCCTACGGGCTTACACTATTGTATTATTACCTTAAAATTATATTAATACACTATTAATGCCTCTACTTCCTGTCTCTACCATGCTCTAATACACCTCATGCTATGCTTCTGAATTAATTTTCCTGCTACATCTTGTTCACTGCCTTCAGTGGCTCTGTGCTACCTTTAAAATAAAGTCCAAATATCCAAAATCCCAAAATTCTGTACAGAATTTTACCCACTATCTTTCCCACTTAATGTCATGCATTCTGCACTGAGCCACCCTGGACTATTTAGGGCTTCAATAAAGGCATTTTTTTCTGGTGGTAGATGCACAAAAGTATTTGCTAGATTCAATCAAACCCATCAGGAATGCATTGGTTTTATCCATTTTTTTTTTACAGTGAAGAGATTGAAGCCCCCTCCTTTTACCTGAATTCATATTAGATAGTGTTCCTTTGGATAAATGTCCTAGAGCTTTTTTCTCTCCCTGCTCTTAAATACTGGTATGTGTATATTGGTTTTCACTGAACAGATCAGTAACTCAAAACCTTGTAGACATATGTAGCTATATTTGAGTAAAGATACCATGTTGTATGCCAACCAAAATATTACTAAAATGATACAAAATTGGTTGCATATTCATTTTCCATGAAAAAGACTTACCATAAATATTGAAAATGTACTGTAATAGTTTTATTCTCACCAGTACATAAATCACTCCTTTTTTGCATAATAGCTAACATGCAGTTCCCTAAGACTTTTTATTTCAGACATATGTAAGTAAAGCAACAAAAGTAATTTGTTAAATTTGTTCACATCATATGCATGCTATTAATTACAAAATAGAAGAACTAGAGAAGCATTAATAGTCACATAATCTCTGAGTGAGATGTTAATTCCTCATGGTCCCTGGACTATTAACTAGATAGATGTGGTAAGAAATAAATACCTGGAGAGTGATTAAAGTATTAAGTTGTTAAAATAAAACCTCCATTTATATCATGTCATACCTTCAAATGTTGGTCTCAAAAAATAGCCTAATTATATCATGTTATATCTTGTCACCTGTAGCTTTCTTGATCAGATGGATAGGTAGGAAAAGAAAAGTGATAGCAAAAATCGCATGCTGGATGTCCTTTCCTTTAATAACACACAACAGTGGACATTTTATCCTACCTACTGACTCTAAGAAAAATTCGTCTTACACAATCACAAAATGGAGACTATTTACTAAAGATATGAATTCACCTAAACATACAAAATAACATTTGTTTAATGTGACACTCTCCAGGACACCAAGCCTTCTGAAAGTTCCCACTAATTCCAATAGAATTGTCCCTAAATACCTTCTCTGTTCTGTTTAAGGAGACATCTGCACTATCTCATTTAGGGAAGACTTGCTGGGAGTTGATCCACCCTTCTGTTTGTCCAAATGGCTTCCTTTGGGCCAAAGCTGACACCCACAGCCCCAAGCTACACCCAAGGTCCTCCTGTCATGTGAGGCAAGCTAGTCAACAACCTGGATCTGTCCTCACTCCACTTTCTCCATTTTCTCCATTTGCTCTGGTCTCTCTGTTTCCTTGTCCAGAGGCTTTTCAGGGAAAGAAAGAACATCACATAGAAAAGTGAAATTGAGAGTCCTGCACTTGTCTCTAACTAGCTGAGTGACCTTAGCCAATCCACTCTAGTTTTGTGTAATAGTTAGAATCATATTTCCCATGCTCATTGTGAAAATATGATGAGATTGGGCCCAATAAATCATTTTGAAAAGAGCAGTGTGTTATGCACAATACCCATGTCTTTCCCCCACTATCTTTCAGCCTTCAAACAACTACATTGCTATTCTGAACTTTAACAAAGAGAACACAAACCAAAGAACAGAGAGTGACATTCTGAAATAGTACAAGAAAGAAAAGCCATCACTATAATCCCAATTTCTGCATTCCATTCTTAGTATTTTCTTAAAAGACCATGAAGGGCCTCTTGATTCCTCTGCCATTGTATCTTTTTATAAAGAGAAAGAGGTTTGGCTTTGGAAGTGGTCAAAGTCTGTGACAAGTTGGAAGGGAAGTGATTCAGAGGGCAAAGAAGTATGTTCTGGCTATCAATTACCTGAAGAGCTGAAAGCAGGGTGCTAACACTTTTGTGGAGGCACAAAATTAGACTTTTAGGGTGTAAAGAAAAAAAGGAAGTATAAACGAAGGAGGAAGGAAGGTGAAAATTACTAAAGAGCTGCCTCAAATCTTTTCTTCCAGTATAATTGATATATAATATCCTGTTAGTTTCAAGTACATATCACAGTGATTTGATATTTTTATACATTACAAAATGGTCCCCACCAGAACTCTGGTTACCATGCGTCAGCAAAGTTCTTACAATATTATTGACTATATTGCTTATGCAGTACATCACACCACCATGACTTATGTATTTTGTAACTCAAAGTTTGTAGCTCTTGATCCCCTTGACCTATTTCGCCTGCCCCCAACCCCTCCCCTCTCTGGTAACCAATGGTTTCTTTCCTGGGTCTGTTGCTGTTTTGTTTGTTCATTTGTTTTGTTTTCCAGATTCCACATTTAAGCGAAATCATTCAGCATTTGTCTTTCTCGAACTTATTTCACTTAGCATAATACCTTCTAGGTCCATCCACCTTGCCTAAGGTTTTACCATCGATCTTTTGAGAAACAATTAAACATCCTGGAAAAGGTCACAATATGGCCCTTTCCGAATATCAACTCTGCACCTCATCTCATATGTCCTCTGCTGCAGCAGCCTTAATAAGCTGGGGCTTCCAGAGCCCCATCCACTTTCTTTCTATCCTTAATGCTTTGGCATGGCCCCAGTTATCTGCTTGGAATTCCTTTCTTTGGTTTGATTCCTGAGCTGATTACTGGAAAATTTATAAAGCCTTTGGGCCAATGTAGGACTGCTTATTTGGACAAAAGTTGTTTCTCCCAAATTCACTTCCCTTAAAAGTGCAACGGAACAAGTATCCTAGTTCTCTAACAAGAGATGCTCCATAGCCTAGAGGACTTGCGTATCAGATAAAGTGAAACCAGTTATGGGTCCTTTGTCCAATATGAACAACCTGAGGAGGCTACAGGATCTTTGTGGAGAATAGTCAGGGCAGATTTGTTTGAAGTGATTTAGTTACAGACCTAGGAGAGTGAGTCTAAGGATTTCCCATCCCCTGTTCTCTTCTGCCTCCAGGTAAGAAGCGGCATCAAAAGCACTATTTTGTGTGTACAGGATGGGATGGGGGGGTAGGAGAGTCCTTGCCTGAGGGCACTCTGTTTTCTTAACAACTCGGCAAGAGGCTTGATGAGCAGAAACAAGCACTCATCCGCCTGATTCTCAGAGCTGAGTGAGAATAAGTTCTTTGAAATAAGTCACTCTTCCCAAGATAGGCAAGACAGGGATGCAAATATTTCCCAGGGGCGAAAGTCACAGAGCTTAAATTACCTTGACAGCATACTATTCAAGAGGACCCCCACCAGAGAAGATGAGCCTATCAGAAAGGATGATTCTAGGTTTCATGGGACCTGAAGTACATGTAATTTGGGAGGTCTTCTCTGACATGTACAAAATTAGGCCCAAATTCAAGGCTTGTTTAGAATGAGAAAATAAGTAACAATAAAATACAAATATTTAAAAGTTGACAAATATCAGAAACATCAAAAATCTAGAAAATATTTTTATTAATTATCTGACATTCCTCTGTAGCAATTCTTTCCCTAAATTTTTGGCGGCACATTTTTTATACCTATTCCATATTACAATAATACAAGAGAAAATTTAAAGATCATTTAGTTTTTCCTTAGGTATGGCTGAATTATTTTTGCTTTAATTTTTATACGTAAGAAAGTTTCTCTTTGCTTTAAATCTTAGTTTGACAATGTCATGTGAATTTTAGAATTGTCATGAAATTTAGGAAACTCTGACTAATTTCCTTCCTATCCTTAATATTTGGAAGAATTTCACACATGCTAGCTCTGAGTCCTGTATGTTTTAAATCTGGTTTCTTCTTCATTGCCCACATGCTTCTGAGGCCAGGTGACATAGAACACTTCAAGTCAAAAAATAAAATTTAAAAGCAAATATAAAAATAAAACACCTCTATCTCTGCATCTTCCTGTCACCATGAGTGATTACAACATTTCTGGAAGCCATTTCACATAGGATGGCTAGCAAAATCTCACAGGTTTTGAGTCACACAAATGTATCCCACTAAATCCTGGCTAAATGAATCTCCAAAACAACTTTTCCTTAGTCAGCTCCCCAGATGCCTACAAAACCCCAAGTTTCCGAGACATAAGAGGAAGTATTTCAAAGGGAAAAACCAGAATGGAAAGAGGCTTCAGTCTTAACTGCTTGTGTTAAAATAGCTTACTCTTACAAATTTTACCCAAGCAGATGACCACGTGAACACACTGTGAGGGGCGTTCCTGGGGCCTTGGTAGGAGCCTGTGCACATGAGGGGCCCTAAGGCTTAAGCATCACTGCCTTCAGGGTAAGTCCTCTTCCATAAGTGGGTTACGTAACTGGTGTAGGAACTGAGGAGGTGTCAAAGATGCCAGCTAAATAATGCTGAACACACATCTGAAAATTGTCCAGTTCTAAGGTCCAGAGGTCTCTGAAGAATCCACCAAGTTACACCATGAAAAGTAGACTTCAATGTCTACTGTGACAGAGGGCATTAATAGTCAAGAAAAATGACCTGCACTAGCTGAGTGAAAAGGTATGTGTACCCTCCCTCCTCTTTCCCAACCTTGAAGCAACCAGAAACAGCAAAGTAAGTAAGAGAAGAGGGGAGAGTAAGAGATCCGAGAAAAATTAAAACAGGTGGAGCAGGGATAGGGGGAGGCCAGTGAGGCACCTAGGGAGCAACATTTCAGGAAGTGCTCATGCTAGTCCAGGCGCTGTGCCCACCCTCTTCTGCACCTCCATCAGGCTGTAGCTGTGATGAAGGGAGATGTCCTTAGTTGAATGAGATGTCGGAATGTGGACTCCTAGCACTTTAGGCTGATGAGGTTCTGAACATTTATAACTCAAAGTGACAAAAAGCAATGAAATCTTACAATTTAGGCAGAGAAACAGAGCAGATTTAGAAGATAAAAATTAAGATATTTTCTGATTGTACCTCAGTGAGCATTTCCTGTCTAATCAACTGGCTATCTTCAAAGAAGGAAGCAACTGCTCTTGTATACAGGATTATGGCCCATCTCCCCAGCTTGGCTAACAAGAGCCCCATCTTCTCCTCCACCATCATCTCTGACCCAAATACCAGTGTCACCATTGTAATGAAATGCATCAGGCCCTTTCAGCACTCTGTGCCTGGCCCCTCCTCCTCCCTCGGCCTTGAATATCCTTCCCTTTCTCTCTCTGCTTTTTTCCCCCCCTTTCTGCCTTAAGGACCAGTGAAACACCACCTCCTCAGGGAACTTTGCTTTACTACCTCAGACAGAATGAGTAGGTCCATTCTCTGAGCTCCACTCTTCTCTTTGTGGCCCCTTGTTAGGGCACTTAACACATGGCAGTATCTTTTATTTGTTTCTAGTTCTGACTTCACACCTCCCACCACCCCAGTCTGTAATATCCTTCTAGGAAAGGAGTGTCACTTACTTAAGCTTGTACTACAGTGTTTTTAACACAGATCCTGGCACAATGTTAGTTAATCCTATGTGAGAAGGTTTTCGCATAATGAATGCATTCACCAATTTATCATTACTGTTTAAGGATGCTTGAACCATCCATCCCCAAAGATCTCATAATTGAAGGTGAAATCAGAAATAAACTCTTCTGTTTGAGATTATTACATTAAGTAAATCACTTCAGTTTAGAAAATTTCCCAATTAGGCACAGATATCAAGCGATCCTCTCAGGCAAAATGCTAAATAGTTAACCACCTTTAAATACAAAAAAAAAAAAAAAAAGGTGATTAAAAGGTGGACTCTGGTGATTTCTTAAGGGAAAAATGCTCTTAGATTCAAAGATTTCGGACTCCTGGCAAGTAATAACTAAGTTATTGACTAAACACAACTTTCCCCAAGTAAATCTCTCTGAATGTGTTCTTCCTTTCCTTCTGGAATGCAGCCAACTCCTCTGAGGTACTTAGTCTTCATTTTAACTAACTAATAACCCAATTTACTTTTAATCAAAGTATCACAATTGAGCAAATTGAGAAAGCATACTCTAAGATTTGCTTCAGGTGGAGAGTAGGTTGTTAAAGATATTCTGATTGCTATACTATTTCAATAATTTCAATCCCTTGACGTTTGCTGTCTCCATCGAGTCCTAAATACTTGAACTTATCCTGAATGTTTGAAAACCTCTGCCTTAATAAAGCTTCTGAATGAATTTGGGTATAAGCCAGACAGACCTGTTATTCCTTGTATGAATTTAAGAACAGGGCAGTGTTTACAGTAAACGTGTTTTAACAGTATTCCAGACCACAGCAGCATTACAGAATCTTCTTTCCAGAGTATGAGACTCTTAACTGGAAGGTCCTACCAACATGCCACAACCTTGATTTTGACATGTGTCAGTTATAAAACACAAGCAACAGGTTAGTCAAGTGGGTAGAGCTTTAATAAGTATAATAATAAGAAATGTTTTTCTGAGGAATGCCTTCATACACATTTTATGACTCCCTTAAAAAATGAAATTATATTTGAGTGACAGACTAAGTCAGTGTGCTACTCTCCCCCACTGTATGTGGGACCCAGGAGAGATCAGTCTCTCTTTCTGCTAGAACACTGGAGAATACCGGTAAAGCAGTGAAGGGGACAAGGAAGCAAGGCTTTAAGTGGTGATTGCTTGAGCTGAAACAGCTACAACCTCTCAGTGCTCCTAACTCCCGTCGGGTTGAGGTGACCAGTGACAAGAGTTGGTAGAAGGTGGGGTACACCAGCAGGTGCTTAATATGATTTATTTGTGGCACATAAGGCGATTCTTCCTCCTCTCTTTTTATTTTTTTTTAAATTTTTTTTAATGCTTATTTATTTTTGAGACAGAGAGAGACAGAGCATGAACAGGGGAGGGGCAGAGAGAGAGGGAGACACAGAATCTGAAATGGGCTCCAGGCTCTGAGCTGTCAGCACAGAGCCCGATGCGGGGCTCGAACTCACAGACCGTGAGATCATGACCTGAGCCGAAGTCGGACGCTTAACCGACTGAGCCACCTAGGCGCCCCCTTCCTCTCTTTTTAAAACTTAAATAATAAATTATAATATTGACACAGAGGCACTGGAGAATTTCGTTCCACTACAAGGGCACTGCTGAAAAGGACAGCACTGTCGTGGATGCACACGTTGACTGATCGTTGCAGCACCATGGCTGTTCCTCCTCTGCCCAACCCCAGTCCCATTTCTCAGCACAGCTACCACCTCACTGATTGGTGGATGTATGCCAACCATGCCTTGAAAATGTAAGGGGATGCTACTCAAATTATAACAGGACAACAGTAATCAACTACACCTCTCCAAGGCAAACCTGGAAGAATGCTCATTCAATTCATGACACCAACATGTAATACAAGGCTGACAGAATGAACCAAACTGCAGTCAAGGGGAACACAGGGTACCAGATTTAAAGAGAGAAAATCTTTTCTTATCCTTCTAAGATCTGCCATTTGTGTCACCAATCTATCCTAAGAAACCACTTCCCAGTGGGGCTCATGTGTACGTCAATTTTCCCATAAAATAGCTATAGCAATATTACTCACAGGAACTTCTTCTCCCTTAGGGATGCTTCCTAAAGCAGGCCTGGTCCAGGTGATGTCCCTCACAGAGCTCTGGGGAGAGGGCCACCTGCTGGCCGCTCTTCTATCTCAGCATCTCCAGCAATGTCCTCAAGACTTTTCAGCCAATGGCTCATGAACCTCTCCTAAGTTTTCTCTGATGAAAGGATCCTGCCAGGCCAAACTCCTTCTGTGTTCACATCTACAAATAGCAGCATTTAAAGCAAACCTCAAACTCAACTTATATAAACCAAATTATGATGTAGCTGTTTGCTGTTAAATATAAGCCCACTGTTCAAAAACCAGTCAGCGCTGACAATAAAAAATAGGATAAAGCAGAACCAGAGAAGGGCTTTTTAGATCTATTTTGAATCTTTAGATCTTATCCTTTTAGTCAGAGGGATTTGCCCCTTTAGGCATATGCCTTATTGAGTCCCACTTTCAAAAAGTGTCTGAGGTAGGTCATGCTAAAATATGAGCTTATATTCAATAGATAAATTAAAACAAAGTTAAGAGATATCAGAAAGTACAGGCAACAAAGGGATTCTACACAAAAAGTAGAAATTCACAAACAGTATAAAGAAGAATATCATTATGTTGGCAAAAAGAATTTATTCTTCAGTTTCTAGTGGGTTAGGAGATTTGGAAAAGGTGATTTGTTGGAATAAAATTGGTCAGAGAAGCTACAGGAAGCTACTTAGAAGCTACAGGAAATGATGCCCATGATTGGTTGTGATTAAAACTGTATTTTAAAGACTCAGAAAACACTCCTCCTTCCCCTTACCTCATTCCCCAACTACAAAATTGCTCTCTCTCATCTTCCACTCCTCTTAGTCTGGATCCTAGTATTGCAAAGGAAAGATATGATTTTCCAGGACACTCACACAAGGCAATAGAAGATCATATTTCAGAAAATGAGAGGCCAGTCTCGTCACTGTCTCAGGAGTAGGGCAATTATTAGAAACACTGAAATGGATCCTTAGAGAGGTAGTGTCTTGAGAGACAGGAAATGAGAGGGCACAGGAAACATGAAATGTGTGCCTGTGAGCCCATGCATTAGCAAATCTCTGACCACAAAGGTTTAGCTGCTGCCAAGCTGGAGAGCAGAGAGGGAAGGAAGGACAGCCCCCATTACTGATTGACAGAAGTTTCCAGGGCAAAAGCAGAATTATTTAAAGGCACCTCAAGTGGGATCTGATTGCACATCCTTATGAAGTGCCAGTCAGTATAAATGATTCACATTTCCTGGTGGCCAGAGTGGGTGCGGAGCTGACCAGTTATCTGTTGTCTCAGAGGTTTTAACATTTGTGAATTCAAATTAGCACCGCCTGGTGTGTCAGAAGTCCTACATCTGATGAGTCCTATAATTAAAGACCTACATCACCTTTGAGCAGCCACTTCAAGGTCTGCCCACATCTTGTGCTCAATTTACTTTTTCACTTGAGGTGAAAAATCTAATTATATGAACAACAAATAGTGTTATTTTTTTCGCCTCTTGGCAAAAGCACTATGTTAAGTGTCACCAATTATTTAGCTAATCATAACTCTATGCATGGCACTGCTAATCCCTTAACAGCATCATTTATTCTGGGTCAAGAAGTTCACTCTCCCTTAGTGGCTAATGAATTTCTTTTCTTGGATTCATTGGGTATGACCTCTGCAGCACGTCAAGGAGCTACTTTAGCATTAAAATTGTCACCTGGATAGACTATACTCTGTGCCATTTAGAAGAAAGCTTCACATTCAAGTAGATTCACTCCTCTAAAAATGAAAAATCTCCCTATTTGAGAATTGCAAATCAATGGGTAGGAGTATCAGCCATGCAAGACATTTCTATAGATCTGCTGTACAACATTGTAGCTATAGTTAACAATGCTGTGTTGTACACTTAAAATTTTGTTAAGAGGGTAGATCTCATGTTAAGTATCCTTACCACAGTAAAAAATATTAACAAGTATTTATGGAGAGGCTACTATGTATCCAGTGCCACAACTTACTACTTATGTAATATGAGAAAAATTACTTAATTTCATAAGGACTGTTTTTCTCTAAATGCAAAACAGACATAATAAAACAACATATGCCTGAAGTGTTATTAAGACCAAGGAGGCTAGATGATAATTATAGCTACTATATTTAGTGTATTTAGTTCTGGCTCTGTGCTAAACACTATACTAAGCATCTGACACATATTAGCACAATATCTGGTTCATGGTAACTACTCAGTAAGGTTCATTTATTTCTTCCTCTTCCTACAAGCTCCCTGACCAAATCACTCACAAGACACTAGTACTGTTTGTCTCAATTTTTCTAGAAAAGCTTGCGCTGCTCTGCTTCTTTGCAACAAAAATCTAATTCAATATTAGCATGGGAGGTGAAAAGCCCATCAGGAAGATATAAATATGTTGCAGTGTGTGTATACCAGAGGAGTTGGATGACTTCAAATACTATTTCTAATCCTTCTTTTGCAGGCTATTTATGAGATAAGCAGGTGATAGCAGTTTCCATTGTGAAGCTTGAAATCCATCAAATAGAAAAAATAATAAAAGGGGAAATGAGAAATATATCTAACTCATCTTGCAGTTCATTTATTTCCTCTTTCTTTCTTTCTTTCTTTCTTTCTTTCTTTCTTTCTTTCTTTCTTTCTTTCTTTTTAAAACCAAGAATGTCCTCAGGGCTAACATTTCCCAGCAGGCACTCCCTCTTCTCACACAATCAGCTCATTTCAAGATTTTTCCCCTTAAGTTCCTCTTGTTTCCCCATATTTTTCTACACATCACACCTTGTCAAAGAACAATGCAGAAATACTCAGTTGAAGCATTACTTAACAGACTACAGCCCGTGGGCCAAATTCAGCCTTTTCCTGCTTTTATACAGTCCATGAACTCAAAATTTCTCTTTTTTTTACATTTTTAAATGATTAATAATAAATCAAAAGAAGAACAGTATTGCACAACACAAAACACTAGAAGAAAACCAAATTTTGGTATCTGTAAATAACAAAGATGATATGTGCCACCTTCCTGACTTTGGTCCACTTCACCTCAGAAACCAAGACAAAAACCATTAGGAGGGTAATAGGAGTAGCTTCACACTGACCACATTGCCCTTCCCTCAGGCTGGTCAGCACCACACAAAGAGGTCTCTCCTCAGCCTAGGGTCCTCCAGTGAAAAAAGAGAGACCAGGGTGAACATTCAGCTTCCCCAGTATATGGGTCACTTTTTGGGAGCCCCTATTCTGCTTTCATTCAGTTCACAGTTTCAGAAGAATCTGTGGGGTTTGACCACTGGGAATCTGATTGTGATGGAGAAGTGGAGAGAGCCTTGCAACAACCAGCATGTGGATCTTAGTAGATCATGTTCCCATCTGCAACACCCAACTAAGCAGTCCCAACCAGCAGTTTTGCTCATCTGCAGAGCCAAGGCAGTGGCACAGTCTGACCAGGGAACCAGGCAGAGTGCAGGTCTGCTTGATTTGGAACCTCAAACAAAGAACTTTGCCAGCCCTAGAGCCATATTTGTCCCCACCCAAACAGAAGAACTGAATCACAGCTCACTGTTAAGTGTAGCTCCTGGCTCCACCTGACCAAAAATGCTAACCAGAACGCCTGAAAGTGGCTTAGCTCAGCAATGCTCAAGCTAAGAATATGGCAGAAAGAGATGATTGTCTGAATAACAAAGCCAGTGGCACTGTTCAGCCAGGGAACTTGGGGAACAGGTCAGCTTTAGTAAAGTCCACAAAAAGAACCTTTTCAGGCTACAGCCTAATAATGAGTATAGCTCCCATACTACCTACCAGAAATCCTGACCCAATACACCTGGAAGGATGCTTGGAGCTGGTCCAAAGTGGGAGAGCTAATCCTTAGCTCCATCCACAGATGAGGATAGCTCTTGATCTCTCTGAGCCAGAAAAACTAAGCAGGCATACCTGGGAGGCTACTTGAAATTGTCCTCCCATTCTGACCAGGCAGGAGAGAAAATTCACAGCCTATAAGAGACTCACTTTAGTCTTAAAGACACACATAGATTTAGAGTGAAGGGATGGGAGAAGATACTTCAAGCAAATGGTAACATCAACAAAAAAGCAGGGGTAGCTATATATACATATATACATACACACATATACACACACATATACACACACATGTATACACACATACACACACACACACACACACATATATGTGTATATATATATATATATCAGACAAATAAAAACTAAGAATGGTTACAAGAGACAAAGTGATTATATTAATAAAGGGGCTGATCCATCAATAAGATATAACAACTGTAAATATTTATGCACCCTGTATGAGAACACCTAAATACATAAAGCAAAAACTACCAGAGCTAAGAGAAGAAATAAACAGCAATACAATAATAGTTGTGCAATGAATCATCCAGATCATCCAGACAGAGAATCAATAGGGAAACAGTGGATCTGAACACACTATAAACCAAACAAACCTAACAGACATATATAAAAAATGTTCTAATGGATGGAACTGGAGAGTGTGATGCTAAGTGAAATAAGCCATACAGAGAAAGACAGATACCATATGGTCTCACTCTTATGTGGATCCTGAGAAACATAACAGAAACCCATGGGGGAGGGGAAGGAAAAAAAAAAAAAAAAGAGGTTAGAGTGGGAGAGAGCCAAAGCATTAGAGACTGTTAAAAACTGAGAACAAACTGAGGGTTGATGGGGGGTGGGAGGGAGGGCAGGGTGGGAGGGAGGGCAGGGTGGGTGATGGGTATTGAGGAGGGCACTTTTTGGGATGAGCACTGGGTGTTGTATGGAAACCAATTTGACAGTAAATTTCATATATTAAAAAATAAAAAAAAAAAAAACAAAAAACAAAAAACAAAAAAAAAAAAAACAAAATTCTACCCTGTAAAAAAAAAAAAAAAAAAATAAATAAATAAATAAATAAATAAAAAATGTTCTATCCAGCAACAGAATATAACATTTTTCTCAAGCACACATGGAAGATTTTCTAGGGTAGACAATATGGTAGTCCAGAAACAAGCCTTAGAAAATTCAAAAAGAATACAATCATACCACATATCTTTTCTCACTACGAAGTATAAAGCTAGGTATCAATAACAAGAGAAAAACTGGAAATCCACAAAGTATATGGAAATTTAACACTCTTCTGAACAACCAATGGGTCAAAGAAAAAATTAAAAGGGGAAATAAGGATCTTGAGACAAATGAAAATGGAAACATAACAGAAATTATGGGATGCAGCATAAGCAGTTCTAAGAGGACAGTTCATAGCAATAAATGCCTACATTAAGAAACAAAGATCTCCATCAAATTCTGCACCTCAAAAAAAGAATAAACTGAGCCCAAAGTTAGCAGAAGGAAGACAATAATAAAGACTAGAGCAGAATAAAATAGAGAACAGGCAAATAGAAGAGATTAGTAAAACTAAGAGTATTTTTTTTGAAAAGGAAAACAAAATTGACAAGCCTTTAGCTAAACTAAGGAGAAAAGAGAATACAAATCAAAATTTTAAATAAAAAAAGGCTTTACAAATAATGACACAGAAATACAAAGAATCACAAGACAGTATTATAACACAACTATATACCAAAAAAATTAGACAACCTAAAAAAATAGAAACAATTCTTAGAAATATACAGCCTACTAAGACTGAATCAGGAAGAAATAGAAAATATGAACAGACCATTACTAGTAAGGAGATTTAATCAGTAACCAAAATCTCCCAACGAAAAGAAGACCAGTACCAGATGACTTCACTGGTGGACTTTCAAACATTTACAGAGAAGACTTAATGCCATTCTTTCCCAAACTCTTCTAAAAATTGACAATAAGGGAATGCTTCTAAACTCATTTTATGAGGCTAACATTACCTGACACCAAAACCAGAAAAAGGCACCACAAAAGATAAATAAATAAAACAATAAAAATAAATAAATAAAACAAGTATTTTATCAACAAAATACTAGTAAAACAAATTCAACAGCACATTAAAAGGATCACTCACCATTATCAAGTGGGATTTATCCTTAGAATACAACAGTCGCTCAGAGCACACTAATCAATAAATCCAATACATCACATTAATACAATAAAAGAAATCCTATGATCATCTCAATAGATGCACAAAACATTATTTGGCAAAAGTCAACATCTGTTCATGGATAAAAATTTAACAAATTAAGTATAAAAAGAACATACCTCCTAAGAATAAAGGCCATTTGTGGCAAGCCCATAGCTAATATATTCTATGGTGAGAAACCGCAAGTGTTCCTCTGAGATCAGATACAAGAAAAAGGTGCCCACTCTCACCACCCCTATGCAAGACAGTATTGGAAGTCCTAGCCAAAGCAATCAGCAAGACACAGAAATACAAGGCTTCAGAATTAAAGAATTAAAAATTTCCTCTATTTGCAGATGACATGATTTTATATAGAGAAAATGCTAAAGACTCCATCAAAAAATTGTCACACCTGGGGCGCCTGGGTGGCTCAGTTGGTTAAGCATCCAACTTTGGCTCAGGTCATGATCTCGTGATTTGTGAGTCAGAGCCCCGCATAGGGCTCTGTGCTGACAGCTCAGACCCTGGAGCCTGCTTCAGATTCTCTGTCTCCCCTTCTCTCTCCTCCTCCCCTGCTCACACTCTGTGTCTCTCTGTCTCTCAATAATAAATAAACATCAAAAAAATTATTTATTAAAAAACCATCATATATAAACAATGGATTGAGGAAAGTTGCAGGATACAAAATTAATATACAAAACTCAGTAGTATTTGTATACACTAACCACAAATAATCTGAAAAAAATATATAACTGTATTTACAATAGCACTAAAAACAATAAAATACTTAGGAATAGAGGCCAGGAGGTCAAAGAATGCCACTAAAAACTGTAAGACACTGATCAAACAAATTGAAGATTTAAATAAATGGAAAGGTATTCTGTGCTAATGAATTTCAAGAATTAATACTGCGAAGGAGAGGACACCGGGAGGGAGGGTTGTTGAGCCCCAGAAGACAGAGCTCAGCTCAGCAGGGGAACAAAGGCAAGTGCCATTTACCTCTCCCACCCCCAGCCAAAATTCCAAAGGGAACCAGTTCCCATCACCTAACTTTCTTGCAAAGCTGTGCTTCTGTGGATCCATCCCACTGAAGGGCCTGCCTCTGTCCCTGTGCTGCAGGGCCTCTCCTGCAGGGTACCACCTATGGCAAAGCTAGCTAAGCCTGCCACTCCTGCCCCCACCTTGCAGATCCACCCCAGCTAATAACACCCTTGGCCAAATCCCATCAAAGCAGCATCACAAGCCTGGAAGTGTGCAAGCAGCACAGACAGGTGCCACACTACTCCACAGGGAGTCCTGCCCCTGGGAGAGGGGAAGATAAGGTACACACCAGTCTGACTGTGGCCCCAGTCGTGGGCTGGGGTAAGACATCAGGTCTGACTACAACCCTGCCCACCAACACAAGGTACTCCAGACAACACAGAGGAAGTGCCCTGCAGTTTGGAGCTACCACAGGGACTACCCAAAATTACAAAACAGAAGAATTCTCCTCAAAAGAAGCTCCAGGAAGTAGTGACAGCTAACGAATTGATCAAAACCTATTTAGGCAATATAACAGAACAAGAATTTAGAATAACAGTCATAAAATTAATCGCTGGGCTTGAAAAAACCATAGAGGACAGGAGAGAATCTATTGCTACGGAGATCAAGGGACTAAGAAATCATAATGAGGAACTAAAAATGCTATAAATCAGGTGCAAAATAAAATGGAGGCAACCATAGCATGGAATGAAGAGACAGAGGAGAGAATAGGTGAATTAGAAGATAAAATTATGGAAAAAGAAGAAGCGGAGAAAAAGAAGAGATAAAAAAATGCAGGAGTATGAGGGGAGAATTAGAGAACTAAGTGATGTAATCAAACAGAACAATATCTGTATCATAGGAATTCCAGAAGAAGAAGAGAAAGGGGCTGAAGGTGTACATGAACAAATCATAGCTGAGAACTTCCCTGATCTGGGGAAGGTAAAAGGCATTGAAATCCAAGAGGCATGGAGAACTCCCTTCAGACCTAACTTGAATCGATCTTCTGCATGACATATCATAGTGAAACTGGCAAAATAAAGGATAAAGAGGAAATTCTGAAAGGAGCTAGGGATAAACAGGCTCTAACTTACAAAGGTAGACACAAGAGTAGTAGCACAGCTACCTACTGAAACTTGGCCGGCCAGAAAGGAATGGCAGGAAATCTTCAATGTGATGAACAGAAAAAATATGCAGCCAAGAATCCTTTATCCAGCAAATCTGTCATTTAGAATAGAAGGGGAGATAAAGGTCTTCCCAAACAAACAAAAACTGAAGGAATTCATCACCATTAAACCAGCCCTACAAGAGATCCTAAGGGGGATCTTGTGAGACAACGTACCAGAGACATCGCTACAAGCATGAAACCTACAGACATCACAATGACTCTAAACCCATATCTTTCAATAATAACGCTGAATGTAAATGGACTAAATGCTCCAACCAAAAGACATAGGGTATCAGAATGGATTAAAAAATCCATTAATAGAAATCAAAAAAATAGAATGGATCTATTTGCTGTCTACAAGAGACTCATTTTAGACCTGAGGACACCTTCAGATTGAAAGTGAGGGGATGGAGAACTATCTATCATGCCTACTGGAAGTCAAAAGAAAGCTGGAGTAACCATACTTATATCAGACAAACTAGACTTTATACTAAAGGCTGTAAAGAGAGATGAAGATGAAGAAGGGCATTATATAATTATTGCAGGGTCTATCCATCAGGAAGAGCTAACAATTTTAACTGTCTATGCACCGAACACGGAGGCCCCCAAATATGTAAAACAGTTAATCACAAACATAAGCAACCTTATTGATAAGAATGTGGTCATTGCAGGAGACTTTACTACTCCACTTACAACAATGGATAGATCAGACACAGGATCAATAAAGAAGCAAGGGCCCTGAATGATAGATTGGATCAGATGGACTTGACAGATATATTTAGAACTCCCAAAGCAACAGAATATACTTTCTTCTCAAATGCACATGGAACATTCCCCAAGATAGATCATATACTGGGTCACAAAACAGCCCTTCATAAGTATGAAAGAATTGAGATCATACCATGCACACTTTCAGATCACAATGCTATGAAACTTGAAATAAATCACAGGAAAAACTCTGGAAAACCTCCAAAAGCATGGGGGTTAAAGAACACCCTACTAGGGGCACCTGGGTGGCTTGGTCGGTTAAGCATCCGACTTCGGCTCAGGTCATGATCTCACAGTCCGTGAGTTCGAGCCCCACATCGGGCTCTGTGCTGACAGCTCGGAGCCTGGAGCCTGTTTCAGATTCTGTGTCTCCCTCTCTCTCTGCTCCTCCCCTGTTCATGGTCTGTCTCTCTCTGTCTCAAAAATAAATAAACGTTAAAAAAAATTAAAAAAAAAAAAGAACACCCTACTAAAGAATGAATGGGTCAACCAGGCAATTAGAGGAGAAATTTAAAAACATATGGAAACAAATGAAAATGAAAATTCAACAATCCAAACCCTTTGGGATGCAGCGAAGGCAGTCCTGAGAGGAAAATACATTGCAATCCAGGCCTATCTCAAGAAACAAGAAAAATCCCAAATACAAAACCTAACAGCACACCTAAAGGAAAGAGAAGCAGAACAGCAAAGACATCCCAAACCTAGCAGAAGAAGAGAAATAATAAAGATCAGAGCAGAAATAAACAATATAGAATCTAAAAAAACTGTAGAGCAGATCATTGAAACCAAAAGTTGTTTTTTTGGAAAAAAAAGTAAACAAAATTGATAAACCTCTAGCCAGGCTTCTCAAAAAGAAAAGGGAGAGGACCCAAATAGATAAAATCATGAACGAAAATGGAATTATTACAACCAATCTCTTAGAAATATAAGCAATTATCAGGGAATACTATGAAAAATTATATGCTAACAAACTGGACAACCCGGAAGAAACGGACAAATTCCTAAACACCCACACACTTCCAAAGTTCAAATGGGAAGAAACAGAAAATTTGACCCATAACCATAACCAGTGAAGAAATTGAATCAGTTATCAAAAATCTCCCAACAAATAAGAGTCCAGGAGCAGGTGGCTTCCCTGGGGAATTCTACCAGACACTGAAAGCAGAAATAATACCTATCCTTCTCAAGCTGTTCTAAAAAATAGAAAGGGAAGGAAAACTTCCAGACTCATTCTATGAAGCCAGCATTACTTTGATTCCCAAACCAGACAGAGACCCAGCAAAAAAAACAACTACAGGCCAATATTCCTGATGAATATGGATGCAAAAATTCTCAACAAGATACTAGCAAATTGAATTCAACAGCATACAAAAAGAATTATTCACCATGATCAAGTGGGATTCATTACTGGGCTGCAGGGCTGGTTCAACATTCGCAAATCAATCACTGTGATACATCACATTAATAAAAGAAGAGATAAGAACCATATGATCTGGTCAATAGATACAGAAAAAGCATTTGACAAAATTCAGCGTCCTTTCTTAATAAAAACCCTCAAGAAAGTCAGGATAGAAGGAACATACTTAAACATCACAAAAGCCATTTATGAAAAGCCCACAGCTAATATCATGCTTAATGGGGAAAAAAAGAGACCTTCCCCCTGAGATCAGGAACACGACAGGGATGTCCACTCCCACTGCTATTGTTTAACATAATGTTGGAAGATCTAGCATCAGCAATCAGACAACAAAAGGAAATCAAAGGCATCAAAATTGGCAAAGATGAAGTCAAGCTTTCACTTTTTGCAGATGACATGGTATTATACATGGAAAACCCGATAGACTCCACCAAAAGTCTGCTACAACTGATACACGAATTCAGCAAAGTCGCAGGATACAATATCAACGTACAGAAATCAGTTGAATTCTTATACACTAATAATGAAGCAACAGAAAGACAGATAAAGCAACTGATCCCATTCACAACCGCACCAAGAATCATAAAATACCTAGGAATAAACCTAACCAAAGATGTAAAATATCTGAAACTATGCTGAAAACTATAGAAAGCTTATGAAGGAAATTGAAGAAGATACAAAGAAATGGAAAAACATTCTGTGCTCATGGATTGGAAGAATAAATATTGTTAAAATGTCAATTCTACCCAAAGCAATCTACACATTCAATGCAATCCAAATCAAAATTGCACCAGCATTCTTGAAGCTAGAACAAGCAATCCTAAAATTTGTATGGAACCACAAAAGACCCCGAATACCCAAAGTAATATTGAAGAAGAAAACAAAAGCGGGAGGCATCACAATACCAGACTTTAGCCTCTACTACAAAGCTGTAATCATCAAGACAGCATGGTATTGGCACAAAAACAGACACATAGACCAATGGAATAGAATAGAGACTCCAGAACTTGACCCACAAAAGTATGGCCAACCAATCTTTGACAAAGCAGGAAAGAATATCTAATGGAAAAAAGACGGACTCTTTAACAAATGGTGCTGGGAGAACTGGACAGCAACATGTAGAAGAATGAAACTAGACCACTTTCTTACACCATTCACAAAAATAAACTCAAAATGGATAAAGGACCTGAATGTGAGACAGGAAACCATCAAAACCCTAGAGGAGAAAGCAGGAAAAAAACCTCTCTGACCTCAGCCACAGCAATTTCTTACTTGACACATCTCCAAAGGCAAGAGAATTAAAAGCAAAAATGAACTATTGGGACCTCATCAAGATAAAAAGCTTCTGCACTGCAAAATAAACAATCAACAAAACTAAAAGGCAACCAATGGAATGGGAAAAGATATTTGCAAATGACATATCAGACAAAGGGCTAGTATCCAAAATCTATAAAGAGTTCACCAAACTCCACACCCGAAAAACAAATAATCCAGTGAAGAAATGGGAATAAAACATGAATAGACACTTCTCTAAAGAAGACATCCCGATGGCCAACAGGCACATGAAAAGATGCTCAACATCACTCCTCATCAGGGAAATACAAATCAAAACCACACTGAGATACCACGTCACACCAGTCAGAGTGGCTGAAATTAACAAATCAGGAGACTATAGATGCTGGAGAGGATGTGGAAAAACGGGAACCTTCTTGCACTGTTGGTGGGAATGCAAACTGGTGCAGCCACTCTGGAAAACAGTGTGGAGGTTCCTCAGAAAATTAAAAATAAATCTACCCTATGAGCCAGCAATAGCATTGCTAGGAATTTACCCAAGGGATATAGGAGTGCTGATGCATAGGGGCACTTGTACCCCAATGTTTATAGCAGCACTTTCAACAATAGCCAAATTATGGAAAAAGCCTAAATGTCCATCAACTGATGAATGGATAAAGAAATTGTGGTTTATATATACAACGGAATACTACTTGGCAATGAGAAAGAATGAAATATGGTCTTTTGTAGCAACGTGGATGGAACTGGAGAGTGTTATGCTAAGTGCAATAAGTCATACAGAGAAAGACAGCTACCATATGTTCTCACTCCTATGTGGATCCTGAGAAACTTAACAGAAGACTATGGGGTGGGGGGAAGGGGAAGAAAAAAGTTAGAGAGGGATGGAAGCAAACCATAAGAGACTCTTAAAAAACTGAGAATAAACTTAGGGTTGGTGGGGGAGTGGGGTGGGAGGGATGGGAAAATGGGTGATGGGCATTGAGGAGGGCACCTGTTGGGATGAGCACTGACTGTTGTATGGAAACCAATTTGACAATAAATTTCATATTAAAAAAATTAATATTGTGAAAATGTGCATACTAGCCAAAGCCATCTATGGGTTCAACGCAATCCTTATCAAGACTTCAATAGTGCTTTTTATAGAAGTAGAAAAAACAATTTTAAAATTCATTTGGAACCACAAAAGACCTCAAATTTAAAAAGCAATCTTGAACAATAACTACAAAGCAGGAGGCATCACAATTTCTCATTTCAAGCTAATGTATAAAGTTATTATAATCAAAACAGTATGGTATTGGCATAAAAACAGATACATAGACTAATGGAACAGAATCAAGAGCCTTTTGTAGCAACATGGATGGAACTGGAGAGTGTGATGCTAAGTGAAATAAGCCATACAGAGAAAGACAGATACCATATGGTTTCACTCTTATGTGGATCCTGAGAAACATAACAGAAACCCATGGGGGAGGGGAAGGAAAAAAAAAAAAAAAAAGGTTAGAGTGGGAGAGAGCCAAAGCATAAGAGACTGTTAAAAACTGAGAACAAACTGAGGGTTGATGGGGGGTGGGAGGGAGGGCAGGGTGGGTGATGGGTATTGAGGAGGGCACCTTTTGGGATGAGCACTGGGTGTTGTATGGAAACCAATTTGACAGTAAATTTCATATATTAAAAAATAAAAAAGAAAAAAAAAAAAAAAGAAAAAAAAAAAAAAAAAGAATCAAGAGCCCAGAAATAAATCATGCATATACAGTCAACAGATATTTGACAAGGAAGCTAAGAATACTGAATGGAGAAAAGACAGAGACAGTCTCTTTGGTAAATAGTGCTTAGAAAATACTAGAAAAAAAAAAAGAAACTAGACCCTATTTTAAACCATTTATAAAAAATTAAAATTAGATTAAAGATTTAAACCTAAGGCTGGAAACCCTAAAACTTTCAGAAGAAAACATAGGAGAAAAAGCTCCTAAATATAGATTTTGGCAAGCATTTTTTGCATATTACACCTAAAACACAAGCACCAAGATAAAAAATAAACAAGTGAGACTACATCAAACTAAAAAGCTTCTACACAGCAAATAAATCATCAACAAAATGAAAAGGGAAACTACAAAAGGAAAAAATATTTGCAAACCATACATGTGATAACGATTTAATATCCTATACATAAATATTAAAAACATTTTATATTTAAAATTATATATATATACATACATTTTAAAAACTCATACAACTCAATAGCAAAAAAAAAAAATTATTCAAATAAAAATGGGTAAAAGACCTGAATAGACATTTTTCCAAAGATGATATATGAATGGCCAAAAGAAACATGAAAGCTGTTCAAAATCACTTATCAGGGAAATGCAAATCAAAACCATGATGGTATATCACCTCATGCCTGTTAGAACAGCTATCATCAAAAACACATGGAATAACAAATGTTGGTGAGGATGTAGAGAAAAGAAAACCTTTGTGCACTGTTTGTGGGATTGTAAATTGGTATAGTCACTATGGAAAATAGCACAGAAATTCCTCAAAAAATTAAATATATACCACATGATCCAGCAATTCCACTTCTGGAACTATATCCAAGGAGATGAACACACTATGTTAAAAAGATATCTGCACCCCCATATTCACTGTAGCATTATTTACAGTAGCCAAGACATGGAAACCACCTAAATGTCTACTGATGGATATGTGGATAAAGAAGTTGTATACACAACATGCACACACACACACACACACACACACAATGGAATGTTACTTGGCCATTAAGAAAAGGAAAGAAAAGAAAAAAAGAAAAGAAAAGAAAAGAAAAGAAAAGGAAAGAAACCTATCAAGGAAAAGTTTGCCCTAGAGCAGTAGAGATGGAGTTGTTGAGGGAGGCAATTTCCATTATTTGAGGAGGGTTGGTTTGTTCATTTGAGAGAGAGAGAAAGAGCACAAGCAAGGGAGGGGCAGGGGGAGGGAAAAGGAGAGAGAGGGAAGAAAGAAAGATAATCTTGGACAGGCTCCACACTGAGCATAGGGCCTGATGTAGGGCTTGATCATGGCCTGAGCCAAAATCAAGAGTCAGACACACTCTACTGACTGAGCCACCCTGGCGCCCCAATTATTTGAGGAGTTTCTAAGAAACACTGCTATTTCAGAGGTATAATGTGTCTGTCTCCGAGTTATGGCTGCTGGTAACCTATCATTGGCATTTTAGTTAAGTATCCAGCATCTCTTCATTAGTTCTCCATTCCCCTTTATTTCTAACTCAGATCCCATTTGAGCTAAATTGACCAGGGGGACTTTACTCTTTGGTTCTGCTGATAATTAACTGATAATTAATTAACTGAGAATCCACTTGAGATACTGGCTCTATAGTAACATATAAGCAACCACATATCAGATAAAGGTGGATATCCAGAAGTAGAAAGATGATAAAAAATTCTTTAAAAAACTTGGAACCTGATTTGTATGTAGCCTAGACCTAACCAAATCAAATGGATAATGGCAGCTAACTTTAAATAAGTGACCTTTACTCTAAGTTAATGGTAGCTTCATTTTTTTTTCCTAAAGCTTTACCCAGACATAAGAAGGTGTTTTAGTCATTTGTAAACTTTGCTCTGATTGGCCAATAAATAGTCAAGAGAAAATTTATTATCCAGAACTGTTTCTGCTAGTCAGTTGGGTCTCTAAAGCTTGAGCTGCTTTATTTGCTATCTGAGCAGCCTTAAGTTTTGGATCAGATATTCTAGCATGGGAAGTTAGAAATTGGGTATTAGTCCTCTCATTTACAAATGACATCCAGTGTCTCACATTTAAATTATTGTCAGGCACTAAATAAATCAGTACTAACTGCAGGGGGGGAGGTGTGCCTTTTAGTACAAGGGAATGCAAATGGCCCTATCAAAAGTATAGGTCATGTTTTGATGTGTTAAGCACAGGAAGACCACCTGAACACACATACACACCACCCTGAGATTTGCATTTTGAAAACCTGCAAATGTGCTATTTATGATAAACAGTTGATATCCATTACTCTCTGGTCTTAATGGGTTTGACTATGGTCAAGGACAAACAAATTGGTGAAATTGAACAGATCTTGTAATAATTCCTGTGTACCTTTATGAGGAATAATTGTACCATAATTCCATGTTCATATTCATCCCTTTCCTTTTAATTTCTTTGAGGCTCTGTAAGATATTGTTGATAGCAGTTAGTTATTATGGTTATATTTCTGTATTGACTACAAAAGGAAACATAGCTGTACATGTTTGGTAAGAACCTCACCAGAGGAGTCTGGAGCCAGATGTCAAACCCAAGAGCTGAAAAGACAACTGTCAACCATTGAAATTGCTTGAAAATGGTACAGTTAGGGAGTTTGAAGATTTTTTTAAAAGTTTATTTATTTATTTTGAGGGGGCAGAGAGGCAGAGAGAGAGAGAGAGGAAGAGAGAATTCCAAGCAGGCTCTGTGCTATCAGTGCACAGACTGCCATGGGGCTGGAACTCACAAACTTATGAGATCATGACCTGAGCCAAAATAGTCAGATGCTGAACTGACTGAGCCACCCAGGCACCCCAGTTTGAAGAATTTAAATTGAGGAATTTGGAAGACAAGTGGAGAGAAAAGTATTGTTAAGTGGTCCCAAGTCTTATATCGACAAGAATATTCATTTTTCACTCAAATAAAATCAGGAAAAAGACAATTCTTCAATTAAGTCTTAATACTAAAACTCTTGGCATTGTGTGTGTGTTTCACAAGATGGGTATCACCTACTATAACCTAACAACATCCACTAATTTAACTCACAGTTTTTTTCTCCCTGATTTACGGCTTCACTGAGGGTCTAGAGCTTTCTTAACAAGCCAGGGCATTTAAAGCATAGGAGTTAAATTTCCTAGGTCTAGAAACTCTTGAATTTTCTTATACTGGAGATAAGGACAGACAGACAGTAAGTGGCAGACAGAAGTAATAAATATATCCTATAAATCAATCTGAATAAGAACTTTTTAAAGAGGCTTTATAATATAATTTATTCATCTCCTCCAAAATACATACATGCAGGGCGCCTGGGTGGCTTGGTCAGTTAAGCGTCCAACTTCGTCTCAGGTCATGATCTCGCGGTCCATGAGTTCAAGCCCCGCATCGGGCTCTGGGCTGACAGCTCAGAGCCTGGAGCCTGTTTCAGATTCTGTGTCTCCCTCTCTCTCTGACCCTCCCCCGTTCATGCTCTGTCTCTCTCTATCTCAAAAATAAATAAACATTTAAAAAAATTAAAAAAAAAAAACAAAATACATACATGCATTTCAACCTATTTGCTTAGAAAACCATGTAATACACAGTGAAGGAATATTCTCAGTAGCTTGATCAAGGCAGGGAAATTTGAAGGCAGATATTCCCCATAGCACAGAGTCATTTTTTTCTGGTGCTAATTCTCGGATAGGTATCTTAGCCTGGGAACAGAATTTCCTAACTCCAATATAAGGAGTTCATTGTTAGAGGCTATTTCTTCTTCAGAGAAGAAGCCATTTTCTTTAACATTTGTCCAACTGGATTGCATGTTAAGATAAGGGCTTAACTCTAAGGTCTGTTTATACTTTGCTCAAGCCACTCAAAGGTTTTCCTCACATCTTGATTTAGTTCATTTATAAATTTCTATAAAATTGTTCTGTTTCTTTCAAGAGAGATGAGAAAAGGCCACGCACTCAGAATACTTCAGATTTTTTCAGTTCTTAATGAGGGAACATGAAACTCAAGATAAACCAAAAACAGTAATTCCCATTCAATGTGCATTTTCCTTTCCATACATACTCATGCTTTTTTATATAAGCATTGTTAAAAAAAAACAAAACAAGCAAAACTCATTACCATTTAGAATTAAATTCCCTTCTCTTTAAAAATGGTAGGTCTGGGGGCACCTGACTGTCTCAGTTGGTAGAGCATGCGTCTCTTAATCTTGGGGTCATGAGTTCAAGCTCCACGTTGGGCCTAGAGCTTACTTTAAAATAATAGTAATGAATGAGTGAATGAATGAATGGCTGAATGATGGATCTGTCTGAATAAGATAACCCTGAAGTGCACACAAATCAAGTATTAGGACCAACCAGTTTTCCAAAGGTCAGCACAGAGACAAAGAGACACAGAGATCTAGTCATAGATACAGAAAGTGCTACAAATATGAAGAGACTATTAGCAAGGCTCTTTTGAGAATCAAAAAACCCTAGTTTTGCTTTTTTAATTTATATACATGGAGACAGAGAAACTGACAGCTTTAGTTTGGCAACTGTGTCAGAAGCAAATACAGACACTGTATGTCAATTGCTTCATTTTTGTCTTTTGAATATTTCAGGTACTTTCATATAGAAACAGTGCTATCACAGCTAAAGCGCCGTATCTGGACTTCTAGGATGCATATAGACATGACAGACAACACCAAGAATCCTATCAATGATAGAAAAGCAAAGGGTCAGTGGTGGGCGAAGTGACACAAGTGACTTTTCAACCCTGTGACTAAAATCACCGGCCAATGGTCTGAATGAATGTAGTGAGTTTATCAGGAAAGACATGGAAGACTCAGGAGTCAGGTGCTACTAGAACTGTCAGTACAGACATACAAGGATCCTGGTGTTAACCAACAGGTAAAACTAGACTGAGCCAAGGACCAGATTCAGTTCATGCACATTAAGAGTTATCTACTGAATGGAGGGCTTCTCTGAAGATAGGGGAAGATGAAATATAGAAGGATCAGTGGTAAGCCATGAACCTAGCAGTTCATGGCACTAAATCCAAAGGATGATGGCAGGTTAGTAATATAATTGTACTGTAATTGTTAAATATATTTATTTCATTCCATTTTATCTTGGAGGCTCTAGAAAATGCTGTACGGCTAGAAAATGAATCAATCAGTTTAAATATTGAACATATATTTGTTTGCTGATTATTTTACTATATGCCAGGAAATTCAAGAAGCTTCAGTTAAACACGTGCACGCATGTGTGCACAAATACACACATACACCAAGAAGTAACATGAGAGCTTAGTAAGATGCTAGATAAAACGTAAATTAAATAAATACAAAGTAATTAAAAATAGCTTCTATTTATACCAATAACCCAATAGAAACGGGAAGAAAACAGTTAAAAGTGTTGACATAAAGAAAACTTAAGGCTGTATACATACACAGGAAATAAAAAAAAAAATTAAGGCTATATTACATACACACATATACACACACCCCCAGTAACCACCACAAGCACAAAAATTTTCAGCTATGTTAATTATGTTTATTTTGAGGTGGTGGATTATGGGTTATGTTTAATTTCTCCCTTACACATATCTGTGTTAAGTTTTCTGCAATCAGCATGCATTATTTAAATGGTGCTCTCCCAAATGAGCTGCTGTCACCTGGGACGAGGGAGTCTGATGGCAGGGAGGCAGTGATGAGCATAGTGGTAGAAGATGGAGCAAACTGATCCATCAGAATAAGGAGAGAAAATATTACAACTTCTCTGTATGATTTCCTGTCCCCAAGTTAGAGAAATACGTATCACTTACAGCAAGCTGTCTATCCTGACTTCCACCAGAGGGAGGGGGCGCGACAGTGAGTAGCATCCTCGTGGGTTCACTTTTGGCATAACTTACTTGATTCACATTTTGAGTCTGGCTCATTAAAGGAATTTGTAGACTACAGTATCTCAAATGATAGAGTACTTGGCAAAGGAAACAACAGAATACTTTGTAAAGAGATAGTAAGTCATCAAAACAACTTTTTGTACCACACAGGTATTCACCATTAATTACCTGGCAAAAAATTTTTCAGTGATAGACCTCAAAAGTGAATTATACATTTTTCATTTTCCAAAAATTATAAAATAAACCAGTATCTCAAAGTGAGGCATATTTTCTGTAATAAAAAGTGGTGGTCAGTAGTTCATTACCCAGCAGCTATGGAAAACAAACACAATCATAATCTTTACTTTCAAGTTAAATGTGACATTTCAACAGTGAATGAAAAAGCAATTGTTTTTAGAAGGAAATTTGGGCAACAGGTAACATCTGTTGGTAGGGACATGATTTTTGTAGGCCTGGTATCAGAGAAAGTGGGAATCTAGAAGCCAATTTTCAATAAAAAACCTTTGCCTAATTGGTCGATAAAGGAAATGGTCCCAGAATATTGTGGGACATTCCCTAGTATCTGCCTGGAAAAGTGTATTTTTAATAGATGTCTCAAATAAATGAATATAGAGGCACAAAGAGTCTCAGGTTTTCTCTATTTGCTGTAATATCCCAGTCCTGGCATCTTATTTATCTTAGGTATTCCAATTATAGGTATCAAGCAGTCAGAGATTGTCAGAATTTAATAGATTAATTTCTCTGGGGAAAAAAAAAAATCCAGTAGAGTCTTTCCAAGAACACAACACTTTCATCTGATTCTCACAGCAGACCTGATGAGGTGGGGTGTTAATGTCAAAATACAGAAGTATTCTTCTATTCTCTGTTCCTCCCTGGAGAGACAATTGGATGTTCTGAAGAACACAGAGATTGGCATCAGAATCTTGTACTAGGTCACATCCCTCCCTATCAGTTATGGGTTCCACAACCCTTCGCAGGTCATGTACCTTCTGAGCCTCGGTTTCCCCAACGAAGGAATCGTACCACTGTCGTGATATTACACGTTAGCATGCAGTATATACACCGCAATTCACATCAGTTGTGGTTTTGGTTGTTATTCCTCAATCGCCTGCTTCCTTCAGATGCTCCCCAGATTGTGTTCTGAGAAACTGCTAGACCAAGTCAGGAAAGTACTAATTGGGTTCCCTGTAGGGGAGCCTAGACTTGCCTGAAGCATTTCAGCTTCTTTCCCTTTGTTCCATTTATCTTTCAGCTGTGAGTGGATTTTCTTCTCTTAGTATTAGTTTGGCTATTTTACTGTGGACAAATCCCCCTGGCTATGTCTGTGTGTATAACCCAGATTCTCTTAGCAGATAGACGGTGCCCTTCCCCAACCAGAGAAAAAATGCTTTGAGAGCAGCTCTCAACTACCACTGTTATTACCTTCTGTCTTGTTTGTTCTATGGCAAATTCTGAGGTGTCTCGTTTTTATTTTTGTTCAATTCTTCATCTCCCACCCGGAAAGAACTCGCCAACACCTCCTGCTTCATAAAAATTGCTTTCTGAAAAAAACATTTACTCTCTAGTACATTCCTCAGCCCTTCACATCTTTTCTGAACATATAGTTCTCTTTGTTCTTTTTCAAGTGTGGAGAAAAAACTTCAATTAATCTCAGCAAGCTGTAAATCCCATCATTTGTAAATGCTTCTGTTTCAGGCAAATGTAGAAGGCATTTAGTGAGCACCTATGATATACTGAGTACTGTCCTTGCAGATTAGAGATGAACAGAATGCAGTCCCTCACGTGCAAGGAGTTCATAGAATAGACCAACATGAAAATAATCACATGGCCATGCCAAGAATGCCCCAGTAGAGAGATGTGTCTAACTTGTAGCCAGAGGCTTTTTTATTCAATTATCCCTATTCTGCCTTGTTTCAGAAAAGATTTACACTTTTTCATGTTGATTTAACTTGTGCATGCCACTTCAGAATTTTGTCTTTCTTAGCTTGTTTACTATATTTACCTCATTTTGGACTAACTCTGGGATCATTTTAGTCCATGTCCTACCTGTGCACAGAATTATCACCGAGTTAGAGCTAGATGAAATGCAGATTTAATGCCGTCATTCTACACAGCATATGAGTGGTAACACTGGGGAAGGAAGAAAAACCCAGAAGGAAACACCCATGGTTCAGGAGAGAACCTGGCAACATGGTGACCAAATTGAAGCTGTTTAGACTGAAGATAATACTATGAAGATACTGCATTTGTATCTTCTAATACCGCATCTGCCACATTAATTTCCTACAGCTGTGTAACCAAGTCCCACCAATTTAGCAGCTTAAAGCAATAAACATTTATTATCACAAAGTTTTAGAGGTCAGAAGTCCATTCTGGCTAAGTTGGGTTGTTTAATCAGAGTCTCAAACTCAAGATGTCAAGCCAGTCAAATCCTCTTATGGAGGCTCCAGGGAAGAATTTCCAAGTTCCTTCAGGTTATTGAGAGAATTCATTTCTTTGATGCTGTATACCAGTGGTCATGTCTTCTGGCTGGCTGTTGGTTGGAGGTCACTCAGCTCACAGACTGTTCCTGGACCCTTGAAAACTGGCTTCTACCATATTCAAAGCCAGCAACAGTCACTCTCCATCACACGAAATCTATCTCATACTTCAAATCTCAGATTTCACAAAGAGTCCAGCCCTTTTAAGAATTCACCTGATGAGGCCAGGTCCACAAGGCATAATCTCCCTGTCTTAAATTCAACTGTGCCACATAACAGAACCTAATCATGGGGATGCTATCCCATTTCAACTATATTCACACCCATACTCCAAGGGAGAGGATTATACAGGAAATGTGTCCCAGGCAAAGAAAACTTGAAAGCCATTTAGCATGTCACCAACCACAGGTGAGTTACTCTTTCAATGTTGAGAATGGCTTGAGTCTTAAGGACCTTAGAAAGGTAGGTCATCATGGACAAAGGACCAAGAGGGTTATAGGCTTTGAGAGACAGAAAGACAGACCAGAAAAGATAGTATGGGAAATTACTACTCACGCTGCAGTCTCTCCTCAGACCAGAGACTACACTCTTATTATGAGAGATTGTAGTGGTACATGTATTTCCTAATAGATTGGAGTTCTCTTTGCAAGAGAACAGGGAGAGACCCCAAGGATGGAGATCCCCAACAATCCACCAAGTATCCGAACAGGACATTGTATTTAATTTGAAGTTGGAAATAAATGTATTCCTAGCCTTAGTGTCTAATCAGAACCCTACACATTTTAGTCAGATGAAACCATCTGGAAAAAAGCAAAAGCTCTATTTAAGATGAACTTTTTATTAACCTCATTAGCTAGGAGAGGAGGGTAAGCAAAGGCTGTTCCAGTACAATAAACCCTTATACTAAAAGTAGTAACAGTTAACAGAACCCAAGATCTTAATATGTACAAGTCTCAGTGCTAAGCATTTTGCAGACATGATTCTGTTTCATTCCTGTAAGAATTTAGTAAGACAAGCAGTGTATCTTAGAGGAGGACACACATACGAAGAAACACATATATACCCTTCTAGGATTAGAGAGACACAGGAAGAGACCCTGCTAAAGTCCTTCCTATCGCACATGGCTTGGATTTCTGAGGGATGGGAGGAGAAACCTTTCAAGTGTCTGACAGGAAGCAGACTTCCTCTGCTTAGCTCCAGAGGCTGTGGTAGTCTGGCCAACACTGAACAACGGGCTTTCCAAGGATTCCCTGATGAGTAGCAGTGTTCTCAGAGTTCCCTGATTAAACATTCTCACAATGGCCAATTTCAACCTCCAACCTAATGTCACTGAAGGCAGGTTATGAAGGGGGGAAACTTTAGGAAAAAGAAAAATGGAAACAGATTTTTATTGCTATACTGAAGTATTTTACCATCAGCAAAGCTGCACCATGGAACTGATTCTCTCAAAAACTAGGGCTTCCCTGCACTCTAGGGAATTGAAGCCGATTTTGATGCAGAGAGAATTTTAAAACGAAACCTTGTATTGGAGGGTTACAAAGATAAGGTGTGAAAAAAGAAGGGTTAAAGACACCTGGTAATTTCCTGTACCTTCTGCACTATCTATGGCAATACCTTTCCAACTTACAGGTAAGACATTTTTTTCCATGAGCTGCTAAGGGATGTCTTACAGGTAAGACATTTTTTTCCATGAGCTGCTAAGTCCGTAGGACTTCCTTAGTTAATGATCTCACGAGTGGTGCCAACGGGCCAGCTCTTCTCATTTCCACATCTGAAATCCCGAGTCTCTCTCCCTTTTTTCTGTTTCAACATTTTAGGCTTGGAGCTTTCAAAGTGTACTTGGTAAAAAAAAAAAAAATCACATTCTTGGCAATTTTCTTCACCACTGTCTCACAAAGATTGGAACTATAAATAATAGAAAAACTTAATTACAAATTTCTTTTTTTAAGCACTGTTTAGAGATGTAGTGTTTAAATCTCCATAAAATTACACCTTTGAAATTGCTTAATTGTGTTTTTCCTGCCAATTTAAATTGCTCATAAAAGAAAAACTTTAAAAATATATAGTTTCTAATCCTTTTCCTGAATCATCACACTGGTATTGCTTTTGCTCCAGAAGATAGCAGAGCTTCTACAAATACTGCCAAGATCAGCAAATTAAGGTGAGGCCCACAGTGGTGTGGGAGGAAGAGGGAGGAGACACTTCAATCTACTGGTTTGGTTTAATTTATGTGTAATGGATTAAAAAAAACACCCACTTAAAAGTTTGTTTCTTACTCAAAACCTTGCACTTAAGGCCTGTAATAATAGTTATAAAAGGCTTTGTTAAATTTCCTTACAAAGATACTGCTCTCCAGGGCATAGGGACTTAGCTTTCTTTTTAATTGCAATTATTACTGTATTAGGTTCATTTATTTGCATAATAAAATAATCATTTGCATTTATACAATTCCTTTCTTCCTAGGAGCTCACATTCTCATGAAGCATATCTCACCCACAAAAAATATCCCATTGCCTGTATAGCAATCTAGTAGATGGGTAACATTATGGACACGTTCACAGAAAACTCTTTCCCTCTGGGCCCAACAGCCGCATCTGCAAATACGTCAGTTACAAAGATACATCAAGTGCTATTTGCTTTGGTACAAAGGTCACCTTCCCAGGTTCTGTGAGCTACCATAACCAGTCAAATAGTAGTACCATATGCAACTTTATACACTTCTAGGGCAAGAAAGCAATGGAAGTAATAACTCAGTGTCAGGTGCTTTAAAAATGGCAATTGCTAAGTACATAAAAGCTAAAAAGCATTCAAAATTTTGCCTTCTGCTCTTCTGTGCCTGATGTCCACTAGTAATTAGTTTCTTGCTAGTGTATTATGTATAGGGAGACAGCATATTCTGATGGTTCTGGCTATACTTTAGATGAACTTTAGAAACACCAACAAAAAACCACCTTAGTGAGCTTTTACAAACCACAAATGCCTAGGCCCATAACCAGAGACTATGAATAAACTGATCGTGATAGTAAATGTGCATCAGCATTTTTTAAGCTCCACAGGTGTCAAATACATGGCTCAATATTAGTTATCATTAATCTACTGGAAACAACACAAGATTGTTCTTGGTCAACCATATGCTAGTTATGTGATCCTGAGAAAAGCATCAATCTCTGGGCCACAAAATATTAGGCTGAAAAATTAGGTATTTGAATTATAAAGAATTTTTCACCTCTCAACTCCTATGGTTTGAAGCAATAAAAATGACCAGTTCTAACCATGAATTATAATTCTCAACACCTTACACTCAGCATTTACAACATGGAAATACTACAGAGGGAAATACATTACAGGGATTTTACTCTCAGAAAATATTGCTATGTGGGATACAAAAGCATATGCAAAAAAAAAATTCAAAGTAGGATGTGTTAAGAACATATAAAGGATCATTTTAATGCTGGTCATTTCTTTAGAACTAGGTTACTAGCATACAACAACAATTTCACTGGATCACTTAAACAGGCAAGGAAGACTTTATGCAACCCTACTGTAATAAGGGAGAGAGATCAAACTCAAGTCAACCCAAACAAAAGGTGGGGAACTTTTAAGAATTGGGTAAGCTAGTGGAAAAGTACAAAAGGACTTTGGCAGGGAGGGTTGGTCACTGTGATTAAGCCTTCTGTGTTTGCTAACTGGTGAGACTGGGAGGTTAGGGGACGATCTCCTTTGATGATTACATTTTAAAGGGATGTTCCTTGAAAAGACAAATTGAGGTTGTAGAAAATTTACATCTTAAAAGGGGGAGAGAAAGAATTTATAATTTCAAGTTTTCTAAAGTAAATGCACCAATAAAAGGGATGTCAGAGGCCTACAATCAATGTTTAAAGTTTAGTCAAACTGAGGGGAACATTAAGACATTGTCCACTAGCTTACTGCTTTAGTTCTTTCTTGTCGTTGGACCTTAAATTCCTCTGGCTGGATGTTTTCCTCATCTCTTGACGATTTAGGCTGATGAACTATCATAGTTCATCAGTTTTTAATCACACATTTTTTTTCACATGCTAAATTTTTCAAATTGGGGATGTGTTTTATAGTCGATGGTGTCTTACTATTACTGTTGGCCAGCAGGAGTGGGACATATAAAATGGCATTACTAGTCAGTCTCCAAAAGACTACACTGTCATTTATTGATGGAACTGAGTCATTTGGTTAAAATGAGTCATTGTATATAAATTTATTATTCATGAAGTAAATACTTATTGTCCAAATAATGATCGAAACTTCCTATTTTCTTTCAAGGCAAACAAGTTCTTTAGATGAAGCTACAACAAAGATGTACATTTTATACATCAGAATAGCTGTGCTATTTGTTATTGGTACTCAAGTGCAAGCAATAGAATAAAGGCAGGAGACACTAAAAATACCACCAAGAAAGGCAAGATATGCGTCAAAGCCAGAAGAGACTGGTATGACCAGCTGCTCAGTGATACATTAACATGCTATGGTACATCTTAGACTCAGTGAAGTCATAGATTTAGCAAAGTATGGCAGATATGCCCAAACCATGTATGCAGTCCACGATGTTTGCCCCAGAAAAGCAGTATCATTGAATTTGTATACACTTCGAAAAACAGTTATCTCAAGCAACTGAAGGGAAGTACAATGTAGAACAACATTAAGGAAAAAACCATTTTTGTGCTCCCAAAGATTATGAATCCCTCTTTCATATGTTTGTTACTTCACTTTCAACACAATCTGTCCCTCTGTCCCTCTGTCTCTCCATGTGCCGAACATGGAAAAGCCCCTTCACTGCTTGTGTGCACTGCCTTGATGCCAGCTCTAATTACCAGTGTGAGAGAGCCTTCTGTGTATTCTTCAAAATTCAAGGCTCAAAACTGCCTATGCCATCTTTTCATGAAAAAGAATTACTTCAGGTGGGTTTATAGTGAATAAAATGCATTGATTCAGCAAAGCCACAAGCAGATAATGGCTTTGGTTTCCTTAACTTAATCCCAAAGGAGGATGGTAAAAAGCAAGCTGGATCTTCTGTAAAAAATGCCCTGATTCAAGTTCAACTGAAACAATTCTTAAAGTGCCTGAAGTGAGAGACCCTAGGGGAATCATTAACAGCTCGTCAGTGGCTGCCTTAAATGAGAAATGGTTGGAGGTTGTCTATTTCAAATAGGGCTGGAAATGTTCCAAAGGCTTCAGGAGGACATTCGCCTTATGGCCTCTGGGGAATTTCAGATGTGGATCCTCAGGGTGGCCAAATCTAAGCCTATACAACAATCCTCTCCCAGGGGGTCAGTTGGTTACAACATTGGCTGCATCCAGTCTATCCTGCTCAGCAGTGACATCCTCTTGCCTGGCCTCTAAAGCCCTAATACTTCCTTGGAATTGAATCTACATTGAGTGGTGTCCTCAGTGTAATACTGCTGAAAGACAGTCTTCTGTGTTTTACTAATCTTACAACTCTAAAATATTAAAAATAATAATAAATAAAAATAAAATGCTTGCTTTCGTCTTTATGTAAAAGCTTTGAAAACAAGATAAAAAAATGACAGCTTCGTGGCAAGAGCATTCTATTTGGAGAGAAACATTTAGGTCAAGTCGTGGCTCTGCCACTAACCAAGTATATGAACTTGGACAACTTGGTGAACATCTCCTATTCTCTATTTCACTAACTAAAAGTTGGGCAAGACTATATGTGATAAGATGGGTAAAATATTTTGCATATGTCAAAAAAATCCACCAAGGTTAAATGTTCTAGAGTTGTGACAATAAATGCCACCATCCAATCCCTCAGAAGAGTCACAATACCAGATAAAAGAAGGATAAAAGTATTCAGTGAAAGAGATTCTCTTTACAATAGAAATGACACCCTTTATTTTACAGTTAGTTTAATAGTCACACCATCTTACATTTGATTTCTTTGGAATATCTTTTAAGAACTGTTAGAAGATGCTAAGTGACTTGGTCAAAGACTTATAGCTGTAAAGGAATAAATGGACAACAATGAACAGCTACTTCACAGAACAGAGATGTGGAGATGACTGTTGACAATACTGTGCTCCTGCTGAGATTATTTCAGAGTAACACTTAAATTTTTTGCTCACCCATCTTACATCATTATTGAACAGTTCAAGGACATGATTCCTGAGGGGCACTTAAATCATAAATGTCATGTTGTCAAAATCTTTAGTATAACCTAGCCCTTTAAATATGTGTTTCCTTTCTTCTTGAACTACTATCAGCATTTTAAGTACTAACCAACTTCCAGTCTAGAAAAAAGGATTCTTGACTATTATTTGGGACTCTGAGACCTAGGCTATGTCTGTGTTTTCTCTCTGGCATATTCCTGGCCCTTGACAGAGCTAAAGAGGGGTTCACAGTGTCCATTTATTTTCTCCAAAAAGAATCACAGTACCAGTAGCAGAGGGCAGTACCACTATGCCCCGAGGACTGAGTACTATAGGGAAGCATTGCTGACCAAATGATACATGATGCCCATAAAAGTGTTTTGTAATCTGCAAAATGCTAGAATAATAACAGCTATTTGTTGTTGTTTACTACGTGCTGGGCATGCGTTAAGGCACTTTACATGCACTGTTTCACATGGGATTTTCATAATAATATGTTAACAGTGTAATATGCTAACAGCATTATACTCCTCATTTTACAGAAAAACACTGGTGAGGAACAGAGAACCTCAATGTCTTACTTATAGAAACAGACTTGTTCAAAGAGAGATTTTCACTCAGGCAGTCATTATCACAACCCAACTTCTCAAATCCTACATTCCCAGTACTATTCAATGTTTCTCATGATACTGTTATTAATGGAATTGTCTTCCTCCATTGTACAATTCCAAATTATCCTTCAGGTCTCAGTTTAGATTTATTTGCTTTCCTCTTGAAGACATTCCCTAATCCACCTGACAAGGTCAGATCCCTCTTTTTTAATATACATACACCTAGTACTCTACTTCCCCTTCATAGTTTTTACCAAAGTATTTAAATAATTCTTGAATAACTCTGTTTAATTTGTATCTCTTCCTACATCTTGTTCTCAGACCTCAAAGTAGGTACTCCATGAGAAAAAGACAAGGAATAGACATTCAAAAGGCTCTTGGTGCTTCAAAAACTCCCTTGACTACCACTGAAGCATGAAAACTAAAGAAACCCAAAAGGACCACAAAACAACCATTGTCCTCCTGCATATAAAACAAGGCAACTTCTTTCAGCAGGCTTGGGAAGCCTCCCTTCACCTGTCTGAGTTTGAGTCCCTTTTTCTCTGAAACACAAAAGAGCCTCATCATACAATCTCTGAGGATCCAGTCAGATTTACCTTTCTTTCTATAAATCCATAGGCCTAAAAATTTCTTTGCAATGTGAATGAGAAAAATGTGAAAATTTCTCTCATTTCTGGCAAAGCAATCTCAAATTAATTCAAATTAGTGCAAAAACTCACATATCTGAAGAGCCCATCATCCATTTTTTTTGCTGTAAATCTACAGGTATAGCAATCTTCTATTCCACGCACTTGAAACCAAGCCACCAATATTGAGAGCAATCTGTTGAATATAAAATGAAATCAAAGAAAAACCTGAAATATAAAAAAGTACAATTCAGTGCATGCTGTAATGAAATGTAATTTAGCTAAATTTTAAAAATTTCAGTGCTTTCCAATAGGTTTTCCAGTTTAACAACAATGGAAAATTAGAACCACAGTAAAATTGGAAATATTGAGCCAAAAAGAAACCAGAAAGAAAAAAAAAAACAACAACACTTTAAATTCAGTACTTTTAAACAAACCTGTAGCCATATTCATGTGAATTACTTCTATCTTTAGTGAATGTAGGTAAGAATTATTAAATTATTCAAGGTTATTATGGCTATTTAGGGTCGTTAGTGGTTCCATAAGCATTTTTAGGTTGTTTGTTGTAGCTCTGTAAAAAAAAAATGTTGGTAGTATTTTGATAGGGATTACATTAAATGTGTAGATTGTTTTGGATAGTATAGACATTTTAACAATATTGTTTATTCCAGTCTATGAACATGGAATGTCTTTACATTTCTTTGTGTCATCTTCAATTTCTTTCAGTAGTGTTTTAAAGTTTTCAGAGTTAGGTCTTTCACCCCTTTGTTTAGGTTTATGCCTTGGTATCTTATTATTTTTGGTACAATTACAAATGGAATTGATTCGTAAGTTTCTCTTTCTGCTGCTTAATTCATGGTGTATGGAAACACAACAGATTACTGTACGTTGATTTTGTGTCCTGCAACTTTACTGAATTTGTTTATCAGTTCTAGTAATTTTTTTGGTGGAGTCTTTTGGGTTTTCTATATAGAGTATCAAGCCATCTGCAAATAGTGAAAGTTTTATTTCTTCCTTGTCCATTTTGGATGCCTTTTATTTCTTTTTGTTTTTAATTGCTGTGGCTAGGACTTGCAATACGGTGCTAGGTAACAGTAGTGAGAGTGGACATCCGTTTCATATTCCTGACTGTAGAAGAAACTCTCAGTTTTTCCCCATTGAAGAGGATGTCAGACATGGGTTTTTCATATATGGCCTTTATTATGTTGCGGTATTTTCCCTCTAACCTACTGTTGAGCGTTTTTACCATGAACAGATGCTGTACTTTGGCAAATTCATTTGTCCATCTATTGAAATAATCTTATGGTTCTTATCCATAAGATTTATTAATGTGGTATAAGAAATTGATCAATTTGCAACTACTGGACACCTTGCAACCCAGAAATAAATCTCACTTGATTATGGTGAATTATTTTTTTAATGTTTTGTTGGATTCAGTTTGCTAGTATTTTATGGAGAATTTTTGCATACATGTTCAAAGATATTGGCCTGTAGTTTTCTGTAGAGTTTTCACCAGTTTTGGTATAAGGGCAATGCTGGCCTTAACAGAATGAATTTGGCAGTTTCCTTCCTTTTCTCTGTTTTGGAATAGTTTGAGAAGAATAGGTCTTAATTCTTCTTTAAATGTTTGGTAGAATTCTCCTGGGAAGCCATCTGGTCCTGGACTTTGTTTGTTAAGAAATTTCTGATTACTGATGCAATTTATCAGTCTGTTCAAGTTTTCTATTTCTTCCTGTTTTAGTTTTGGTAGTCTGTATGTTTCCAGGAATTTACCCATTTATTCCAGTTTTTCCAATTTGTTGGCATATGGTTTTTCATAATATTCTCTTTTAATTGTTTGCATTTCTGTAGTGTTGGTTGTTATTACTCCTTTCTAATTAATAATTTTGAGTCCTATTTTTTTCCTAGTAAGTCTAGCTAGAGGTTTATCAATTTTATTAATTTTTTCAAAGATCCAGCTCCTAGTCTCACTGATTTCTTCCACTGTTTTTTTAGTTTCTCTATCATTTATTTCTGCTCTAACCTTTATTACTCCCTTCCTTCTGCTGGCTTTAGCCTTCACTGGTTGTTCTTTTTCTAGCTCCTTTAGGTATAAGGTTAAATTCTTTATTTGACATTTTTCTTGCTTCTTGCTGTAGGCCTATATTCCTATATACTTCCCTCTTAAGACCACTTTTGCTGCATCACAGAGGTTCTAGATCACTGGATTTTTTTGGAGTCATCACAATTCCAGACTTCAAGTTATATTACAAAGTTTTAGTGATCAAAAGTGTATGGTACTGGTACAAAAATAGACACCTAGATCAATAGAACAGAATAGAAAACCCACCAATGAACCCACCACTATTTGGTCAATTACTTAGCAAAGCAGGAAAGCATACCCAATGGGAAAAAAAGACAGTCTCTTCTACAAATGGTGTTGGGAACTGGACAGCCTCATGTAAAAAAATAAAACTAGACCACCTCTTACACCAAACACAAAAATAAATTCAAAAGGGATTAAAGACCTAAATGTGAGACAGGAAACCATCAAAATCCTGGAGGAGAACACAGGCAGTAACCTTTTTGTTGTTTTTTTTTTTTAATTTTTTTTTTTTAATGTTTATTTATTTTTGAGACAGAGAGAGACAGAGCATGAATGGGGGAGGGTCAGAGAGAGAGAGGGAGACACAGAATCTGAAACAGGCTCCAGGCTCTGAGCTGTCAGCACAGAGCCCGACGCGGGGCTCAAACTCACGAACCGCGAGATCATGACCTGAGCTGAAGTCGGACACTTAACCGACTGAACCACCCAGGCGCCCCAAGGCAGTAACCTTTTTGACATGGGCCATAACAACTTCCTTCTAACGTGTCCCCTGAGGCATGGGAAATAAAAGCAAAAATAAACTATTAGGACTACCTCAAAATAAAAGCTTCTGCACAGCAAACAATCAACAAAACTAAAAGGCAACCTACTGAATGGGAGAAGATATTTACAAATGACATACCAAATCAAAGGGCTAATATCCAAAATATATAAAGAACTCATACAACACCCCAAAAAACAAATAATCTAATTAAAAATGGGCAGAACACATGAACAGACATTTCTCCAAAGAAGACCTACAGACAGCCAATAGACACATGAAAAGATGTTCAACATCACTGATAATTAGGGGAATGCAAATCAAAACTACAAAAGATACCACCTCATACCTATCAGAGTTATTAAAATCAACAACACAAGAAACAAGTGTTGGTGAGGATGTGGAGAAAAAGGAGCCCTCTTCCAATCCTGGTGGGAATGCAAACTGGTGCAGTCACTCTGGAAAACAGTATGGAGGTTCCTCAGAAAGTTAAAAATAGAACTACCCTATGACCCAACAATTACACTACTAGATATTTATCCAAAGGATGCAAAAATACAAATGTGAAGGGGTACATACACCTCAATGTTTATAGCAGTATTATCAACAATAGTCAAATTATGGAAAGAGCCCAAAAGTCCATCGACTGATGAATGGATAAAGAAGATGTGGTGTATATATAATGGAATAATGTTCAGACATAAAAATGAATGAAATTTTGCCATTTGCAATGACTGGATGGTGCTAGAGAGTATTATGCTAAGAGAAATATGGTCAGACAAATACCGTATCATTTCACTCATGTGGAATTTAAGCAACAAAACAAATGAGAAAGGGAGGAAAAAAAGAGAGGCATACCAAGAAACAGACTCTTAACTATAGAGATCTGATGGGGGGATGGGTTAAATGGGTTAGGCTCTTAACTATAGAGAACTGATGGGGAGGGGGATGAGCACCAGGTGTTGTATAGATGTGTTAAATCTCTACACTGTACATCTGAAACTAACGTTACACTGTATGTTAACAGGAATTAAAATTAAAAAAAAATAAAGTGTAGATCAAAGGCTAAAAATAAAATCTGTTGTGAAGATAAAATAAGATCTGTTATTAAAAAAAGAAACATTAAGTTATGGTCATTCAGATGATTTTTTTAAGTAGGCTCCATGTATAATGTAGGGCTTGAACTTATGACCTGAGATCAAGAGTCGCATACTCCACTGACTGAGTCAGCCAGGCACCCCAAGAAACACTAAATTATGCATCACAAAAAAACATGGAATGAAATTACAAGTATTATTTTACCTAATACATTTAACAAGTTTATTATTCTGAATGCAAAGAGAGGAATACAGTATTAACAGAAAATTAGACACTTCTCTATATTACTAAATATATGCATATAATTATTTTAAAAATATTGCTTTAAGGAGATGTCACCTCATCAAGCTGCTCATAATGCCTTCATGTCTAAATTTAATCCTGTATGTGTATGCCTGAATATACACCCACAAGTGCACATTACCAAATTTTTCAAAGTACTTTCTGTAACATTTTGAGTTTTTGAAGGACAGCACCAACATGACAGCTCAGTGACTATTCCTTAGAGATATCCTGGCTTGACTGCAACAGGAAGTGTCAAACCTTGGAAGTTAATCAGGATATTCTACTGAAGCATAGTTTAGGATCCAATAAGCATCTCAATGTTCAAGGTTTCAAGGTCTACCTATTTATCAGATGGTCTCATTTTTCATTCATGATGGAGTGCTTTCTGAAGGTTTTAGAAATTCCCTCAGGTAGAGAACAAGCAGTACTTCTCAATTGTTTTTAGAAAAAAAAATTCTTTCCTAATAAAGTTAGGAATCACCCTCAACAGGAGATGCTTCAACTATTCAGAGAAGTTAACTCGTATGACAACTAATTAATTCAGCCATAGCTGGCAATGTTAATGCATGGAAACTATTTTTGTTGGAGGCAATGATGTTGAGAATTTCTGGGAATTTCAACTATTTTGCAGCTTCTTGATTTATGTATTGAATGAGCAAAGAGGATGCATGGACAGATGACAGATGGATAGAAATGAAGGCATGAAGGAAAGAGGGAAAAAGTAAAAAAAGAACAAGGAAAATAGAGACAGCCCAAAATAAAGAAGCAAAGAGAAAAAGGGAAATAAGGCAGGCAGACACTTGGAAAGACAGAAAAATAGGTTAAAGTCTATGTGGTAAAAATGTGCTGAGAGACAAGAGAGGAAAAACATATTTACAATATTATCTAATAGTTCTTTGAAAAATCACATAGAATTATTGTTTATAAACTAGATTCATTTTAGTTATTATGGAAAACTGGTATTAGAATTTTAATTGATTCTTAAAATTGAGAGACAAACTTTTAGAACATTAGCTAAAGTCCCTTTATTTCTGAAATATAATGGTATCAAGTATGTTTTTCTACCTGATTTTCCATTTCACAAGAGGAATCACTAGTGATGAAGTATTTTCCCTCCCTTTAAAGAACTTGTCCAATTGGTCATGGTCTGGTAATGTGTGATTACAAACACAGGCTTTGGAGTCAACTTGAACTAGATTCAAGTATTGGTCCTCTTACTTTCCATTTCTGTGCTTTAGTTTCCATTGTGAGGACAAAAAAGTCATCATTTAGTTTAGAGTTTCAAGGTGAAAACCAAAGGAGATAATGTATTTAAAACTCACATACCATGCCTGGCACTCATGAAAGCCCAGTAAATGGTAACTTCTCCCAAAAATGAACTAACAAGCAGATGTTTATTTTATTTGCATGTTATTTATTTATATGGGGAAGGAACCAATAATAAATTAGTAATTAATTGATTCCAGTTACCAAAAGCAAAATCAGGATTTGTAAGAAGGAAAGAAGTGAGGGTGGGGGTGGAAAACCACAGACATTTTGAGTGAAACTTGGATCAATCAATAGTTAGCTAGGAGAGGCTCATCAAGGCATTCTGCACTTAGGCAAATGGATGCAAACGCAAGAGAAAGGTTTTTATGGACTCTCAAGGAGAGCCCGACTGTGTGGCTGTAGGCTGCCGGCTAGAACCTCTGAAAGTAGGACTCGGCGTCCTTTTCCAGTACCAGTTCTGCACTACCTCCCTGACCAAAATTCCTTTTGTATTTCAAAATCTAAATGCAGTCCTCTGCTGTGCCAGTTTACGGTGCTGTTCCCTTGGTAGCATTCATTTTTTAATTATAAACATAGTTGTTAAAAAATGTTAATATTTTTGAGAGAGAGAGAGAGAGAGAGAGAGAGAGAGAGAGAGAGACAGCACCCACAGGGGAGGGGCAGACAGAGAGGGAGACACAGAATCCAAAGCAGGCTCCAGGCTCTGAGCTGTCAGCACAGAGTCCGACTCGGGGCTTGAATTCAGGGACTGTGAGATCACAACCTGAGCCAAAGTCTGCTACTGAGCCACCAACGGACCCCAAAGGTACTTTTTGATTATTTAGTGGCTCTTTCCCCCAGTGCATTATATCCCGAAGAGCATGGATGTCTCTTGATTTATTCCTTGCTGCATGCTCAGCATGTAACACAGCATGTGACCTAGTATGTGCACAAAATGTGGAAGGAAGGAAGGAAGGAAGGAAGGAAGGAAGGAAGGAAGGAAGGAAAACAAATAGGTGGGCACAATCTGGTACAACACAGGTAAAATTAAAAAACAATAAGTTTATTTATTTATTTTGAGAGAGAGAGAGCGAGCAAGCCTGAGTGCAGAAAGGGCAGAGAGAGAGAGGGAGAGACAGAATCCCAAGTAGGCCCTGCACAGTCAGCACAGAGCCCCATGCAGGGCTTAAACCCCATGTACTGCGGGATCAAGACCTGGGCTGTGATCAAGAGTTGGACAATTAACTGAGTCACTCAGGTGCCCCCAACACAGGTAAAATAAAGTGTTGTGATAGTTTACAGACAATAATTATCAGCCTGGATTTAGGCATGGGAATTAGATAAAGCTTCAAAAAGAATTGCCATTTCAACTGTGTCTTCAAACATGGGTAGAATTTAAAGACTGCCACTGAAAAAGCATAGGATATGGCATAAAATGTATCTCAGTTTCTCTAGGACATAACAGTCTCTGAGGGGCACTGTAAGTATTGAGGCTAGAAAGGGCCAGGCATGGGGCGCCTGGGTGGCTCGGTCAGTTAAGCGTCCGACTTCAGCTCAGGTCATGATCTCACGGTCCGTGAGTTCGAGCCCCGCGTCAGGCTCTGTGCTGACAGCTCAGAGCCTGGAGCCTGTTTCAGATTCTGTGTCTCCCTCTCTCTCTGCTCCTCCCCTGTTCATGCTCCGTCTCTCTCTGTCTCAAAAATAAAATAAACGTTAAAAAAAAATTTAGAAAGGGCCAGGCATGTCAGACCAAGCCATTTGACAATGGGAAGCCCTGGAGGCTGTGGGTTGGGGAGGAGATATGCTCACATCTGTGTTCTCTAGAGAAATACAAATCTGGTAAGGCAGAAAAGCTGACTGTGAGAGGAGGAAAATGTGAAGCAGGGAGGCAACTTAATATGAGCTCAATTATTCTTTCTGTTATTTCTGTAACAGTAGTTTCATTTATACGAGCAAATAGCCGACCAAACATTCTGAATTTACTTAATTTTGACAAGTGGTGATGATACTCAATTCTTCGAGGAATTTTTCCTGAAACAAAATCACCAAGATGAATAATTAGAATATCTGGAAAACTATTCAAGCCTTTTCTATACATGCATTTGTCTGTCTCGCTAGCATGCAAATTACAACTTAAAATCCAAGGAATCATGTCATGGAATTCGCAAAGAATAGATAAACCCTAGAAGAGCCAACAAAGTCATGAATATGTAGACTTCTTTATTCAAATTAGAAAGTCAGGTAAATCCTATTTTGACAAAAGTCTTTTAATTTTCAAGTTCATGTGGTTTAATAACAGCATTCACTGTGTAGCTCCAACATGCTAGATGTAACACTAGGGCACTGTACACGCTATTTTATTTATGAAAATAATTAAAATATAATAATTATTTCATTACTTTGCTTATTAAATACCTATTTTTATTTTTATTTTTTAATGTTTATTTTTTTTTAGACAAAGAGAGGGAGAGACAGAGAGAAACAGGGCCAGGCAGAGACAGAGAGGGAGGGACAGAGAGAGAGGGGGAGAGAATCCCAAGCTCTGCACAGTCAGTGCACAGTCCGATGCGGGACTCGAGTCCATGAACTGTGAGATCATGACCTGAGCTGCAATAAAGAGTAGGACACTTAACCAAATGAGCCACCCAGGTACCCCCAAATAACTCCTGTTTTTAAAGTCTTCCCAATCAGCTAACCATAAATTCCACTAAATTTAAATACACATGCACTTTGTCCCCACTCATCCCTCTCTGTGAGGTTCTAACCCCATCACCATCATCTCCCTCAGCAATACTTCCTCCTCTGAATGCCATTTCTGCCTCCACAGTCACAGGTGTCCTCAGCCCCTGTAGCAATGTCCTCAGCCCCTGCCCATACCTGATGTGGTCCTCCCCTGGGCCACCTCTGTCCTGTTATTGCCCTATCACTTCTTCCCTCTCTACCTCCACACCACCAGTTGGCTCCTCACAGCTGGTGGCTTTGCTGTGTTCCGGGCAGATAGGGCAGTAGAGCCTTGTCACTTCAACTCTCCACCAAAATGACTGTAGTAGGGGTGGGTGGCAGTGACAGACAGCAAAGGCCCCTGAGGTGCTGGTGGGGGCAGCAGAGGGGCCAGCAGAGGGCCACAATGAGGCTGCCACCAAGAAGGAGGTGGCCAAGATGGTGGCTGCCCAGGAAAGGGCAGCTGGGGTGAGGTCCTGAACTAAACGCTGGGAAATCTGCTCTCAAGGGACTGACATTCTAGGGGATAAGAGTTACAAATAAAGTATGTAGCCGCATGTCTTGAAGCAATTTTCACCCCTGCGGTAGTGATGAGACCTCTTCCTACTGCAAAAGGTAGAGTGCTTGCTGTGGCCACACTGAGCAATAATCAAGCCAAGTACAGACTTTTGCAGACTAACAAAACACAGAGAAAATTCAGCAACAGAAGACCTACACTGTAAGAAATGTCCAATTCTTCAAGCAGCAGTAATACCATACCAAGCCAAAACTTGCATCTGCACAAAAATTAAGAGAGTTATAAATGGAATTCTTTTCTAATGGTAAATACTCAGTTGGGTATAGAATTTGCATTGAAAGTTGTTTTAGCTTTCCTTTCAGTACTTCAGAGAGGTTGTTCTATTGACTTTGATTTGTATTTGCATTCTCTTCTCTCTCCATGCCCCTCCTTTTTGTCCCCCTCTGTGTCTATCTCCCTGTCTCTTACACTCACTCTGTCTTTGTCCCTTACCTCTCTTTGTCTCTATCACTATCTCTGTAGCTCTGTCATTCTCCCTGTCTCCATTGCTCTGTATCTCACTCTCCCTCTCACTCTCCCTCCTCCTCCCTTAGTCTCTCTTCCTCTGTCTCTCTCTGTCTCTCTGTCTCATGTGCACAGTTATATATCCCAGTGATCACTAACCAAGTAGGACTCTCCCTAGTAGAAACTGTATTTGTTTTAGGCTGGTAGTCTAACTATACTTGCAGCAAAATAGTTTCAAGTTGCTTTTAGTGCAGTTATTTACCAAAAGTACTTGTGAACAGAATAGCTGAATTTATTGGGTGCATTTTGAGCATCTGTGCCATCTGCATGCATTACCCCATGGACTCCACACAAGTGGCGACTATTATTAGACTGCTTTTGGTTGAGGGAACAAAGTCCTGGGTCAGTTTTTACTGGATCCATGACTGATAAGATGGTTAAACTGGAGCTAAAACCTGGATCCCTTTGGTTTCAGAGGCTGAGGCGACAGTCACTCAACTGCCCACGTGATGTGTTATGATTTCCTAGTCCTGGGGTTTTGTTTGTTCAAATACTTAGGATATCTCAAGGGCCAGTGGCTGCACAAAACCCAGGGGGAATGAAAAGTAAAGATTGGAGGAGTTCATAGTCTATGTGACTGCACCAGATGTAGGCGACATTAAGAAAATCTGATGAGATAAGGCTCCTTTCAGAGAGAAAATGCTTTCTGTCAAACTTATCTCAAAAATTGGTCTGGCTAATATTTGTAGGTGACACTCATTTTACCTAATCAAGGCAACTCTTGAAAAATGCAGTCTTGAAAGAACTGTACTTTCAGAAGTTATTTCTCAAAGATTTATTTGAACCCGAGATGTTCATACCCTACTTTTCTGTGTAATTTGATTTTCACATGTCACAAGGGAAAAATAAAAGTACAACATGTCACATGTCTGAAGTCTGCTAACACATTCACATGTTCACATAAAAAATTAAATGACAAAGTGAGTCAAGACTTAGGATAGGGCAGCTTCTGTTAAAAAAATAATAATGAAATCAAACTATACAACTAATCAAAGAAAATAGAAAGCTTGACAGAGCAGTGCTACTCTGTGTAGACATTGTGGGATGTCAGGGAGGCTGACAGACACTCTGCTCTTTTCTTTATATTCCTTCTAGTCTCTTTGGTCAACACCACCATTTCAGCTATCCAGCTGGGAGGCAAGAGCATGAGGAGAGCCATCAGGGCCACTGTCTTAAGTACCACCCATGACTATGTTTCACATTCCTTTGGCTAAATCCAGCCATATGGCCACATCTAACTTCAAGGGTTTTAGAAATGTAATCTAGGATGGGTATGGGCAGCCCTTCTCAGTCAGGACTGTGCGCTCCAGAAGGGGAACACAGCTATCTAGTAGACAGTCAGCCACCCCCACCATTGCCCCCAACCAAGCTGTCATCTAGTGAGTGGCAAGGTATAATGAAATGTCACAGGGTAATTATGACAGCTATAATTTATTGAGCACTTTGCTACCAGACACTGTTCAGGTCTTTATTGATAAGCCTAATTTCAGTGAACTTTTTTTGTATGTGGTGGCGGGACAGGGCAGGCAGAGGAAATTTTTAATTACACACTTAATTAACTAAACGCTGCAGTGTGAGGGTAGGGACCAAATAGGCAGGGAAGCCTGCTCTGTGTGTGTGTGTGTGTGTGTGTGTGTGTGTGTGTGTGTGTGTGTACGTACATCACAGGCCTTCTTAATCTGGACAACTATCAGGTTTTCAGAGAACTGTCCCTTTTAGTATCTAATTTGAACCCCACAGTGGCACCATGAAGAAGCTAAGACAGGTCTTACTGCCATTGTGAGAAAAGGGAAACTGAAATGCAAAGACATCAGAGGCTTTACCTCAGGTCCCCCAGTCAATGATTCTGGCCCTGGGAGCTGTAATTTAGTAGTGCTTCCCATGCAGCTCACTGCTCCCCTGGTACCTGAGCTGGATGGCAATGGTCCAAAGGGTAATTAACTTGAGACCCTTCCAAGAAAAGGTAATTCTTTACTCTGGTCAGTAATGGTGTGTGTTTGGTTTGACTGCTCCTGAAATCTTTTTAGCATTAGAGTTGCAAAAATACCTTTCTGCCACCTTTTATTTTGACAACTGAGAGGAAAGACCTTTGAACTGGAAGTAACAGGAGCCAGGATAATTCTTATGAGGGTATGTCCATTGACTGAAATCCTAGAAAACCCAATTGTCCTGTGGCTTCTGAGACATCAAGGCTGCATGGAGAATACTTGGGAGGAGGACTGGCCTCCCACAGAGCCTGAGGTGGGAAGTCTATTTGTCAACGCTATTGATCATGCAGTCACCTCTAAGGTCTTTCTGGCCTTCTGGAATTAGAACCAGGGACTCATCCTATTACACTCAATCTTGTGATGAAAGGGTAATGTTCTACAGTCAATGGCTACCAGGCCGCCCCAGACCTGACCTTCCAGTCACTTGGAACCTTTACCAGGAAGGTCTTCCATGAAATGTGGGAGTCAATCACAAGTTTCCTTTACAGGATCTTCACAATCAACAGGACCTTTAAAACCTTCACAATCAACAGGAGCACCTATGAGCAGAGTAACAGAATTGCAAGCCCAAATTGAAGAACAACATTTTGCTGATGCTAATTTAGGCCAGTTTTATATTGAATCATCTTTTTTTAGCCAATAGTGCTGGAGCAACTAGATATCCCCAAGGGGGATAAAATCTCAACTTAAACCTTACACCTTATATAAAAATTAACTCCTAATGGATCATACGCTTGTTACCATCTGAAACTATAAAACCAAAAGAAAAGGGAGGCATGTCTTTGGAATCTAGGGCTATGCAGAGTTCCTAGACTTGACACTAAAATTATAATCTATAAAAGGAAAAATAATTGAACCTCATCAAAATTGAAAATTTATTTTTTTTGTTCTGTCAAAGCCCATATAAAGAGCATGAAGTGACATGTTACAGATGGGGAGAAGCTATCTGCAAACCACATTTGTGACAAAGGACTTCTGAGTATATAGAGAATCCTCATAACTCAACAGTAAAAAAAAATCTAATTAAAAAATGTGCAAAAGACATGAAGAAACAGTATATGGACGAAGATATGCAGATGGCAAAAAATCATGTGAAAAGATATTCAGCTTTGTTAGTCACTTTTTAAATGCAAACTAAAACCACAATGAGTTATTACTACACACCTGTCAGAATGGCTACAATAAAAAATAGTGACAATACCAAATGTCAGAGAAGTAAATGATACAGTCATTCTGAAAAAAAAGGAAAAATGTCTGGCAGTTTGCTTAAAGCTTAAGACACAACTACTATACAAACCAACAAAGGCACTTGTAAGCATCTATCAGAGAAATAAAAACTTATTTTCATACAAAAAAATCGCACATGAATGTTCATAGCCATTTTATTTGTAATAGCCAAAAACTGAAATCAGCCCAGATGTCCTTCAAGGGATGAAGAGTTACATAAACTGTGGAATACTACTCAGCAAGAAAAAGAATTCACTCTTGATACACACAAAAACTTGACTGAATATCCAGGGAATTAGACACAAAAAAGTTTATCCAAAAGGTTACATACTGTGTGATCCATTTGTGTGACAGTTTTCAAGTGACCAATTTTTAGAAATGGAAGACAGATTGGTAGTTGCAAAAGGTCTGGGGCAAAAAGAAGTAAAGAATAGGGACAGGTAGAAGTCAGTATGGCTTTAGAAGGCGACACTAAGGATACTTAACAGCGTTGGAGTTGTTTGGGATCTTGACTGTGGTGGATACATGAACCTGCATAGGTGAATCAATTGTACAGAATGTAACACACACAAAGATACAGACACACAAATGGCTGCACGGGATACCATGGATTGTATCAATGTCAGTACCTTGGTCGTGATGCTATACTGTAATTCTGCAAAATGTTTCCATCAGGGAATACTAGGAAAAGCTTACAAGGGATGTCTCTGTACTACTGCCTTATACTTGCGTGTAAATTTACTATTATCTCAAGCAAAAACTTTGATATGGAGGGGAAAAAGGTCTTCTGTAATCCACTCCCAATTTAACTTCTCTAACTTCTCTCATTATGCTATAATTTAAAGAACCTATCAGGAAAATCAGAGGAATATTTGAGGTTTCTAAATGAGGGTCTTCTCATATTTTCAAATCTTCTCCTGGGTTCCCTATCATGTGATATACATTATCTGCCAATTAGTGATTTAAACGACTCCAGATGGACCCAAGTGTTTCAGTTACCTTAGCACCAAGGCTATCACTTGAATGTGTCCTCCCTGTTGTCCACCATCCATCCATCAAAAGATGACCTCCAGGGGCGCCTGGGTGGCTCAGTCGATTGAGCGTCCAACTTCAACTCAGGTCATGATCTCATGGTTTGTAAGCTCGAGCCCCATATCTGGCTTGTTGCTGTCAGCAAGGAGCCCCTTCTGTGTTACCTGTTAAGCGAATAAACGACTTTTGGTCCTAAATAAAATTCCAAAACTCCCTTCTCCCTAGGTTAAGTGGCCCAGCCCAGCTGATAGGGGTTCACATGGGTCAAAACTTATATGAACATCATTCATTTGAAATTTTAAGGAGTGTGGAAGTCAGAAAGTATACCTGGCAAGAGGTTCAGATAGAAAACAGTTTATAAGCAGGAAAAAGTTCCAAATGGTCAAAAGCCACAGATCCCAAAAGAAATCATAAGCACCAAATCACAAAGGTGAGAAATTCAAGCATCAAGAAGATACACAAGAAGCCGAATAAATTGAAAGCCGCCTTGAGCTCTTACCAGGAATAAACGCGTCTGACTGAGCCCCCTCTCTGCCTGCAGATAAACTGTGAACGGGAAGGCCAGCTGTTAATATAGGACCAAGGATAATAAAGCAAACAGCAAAAACATGGAAATGATTAAAGCCTACTCAAAACACCTGTGTGCCTGTGGGTGGGGTGTACCTGTGTGCTCAGCTCAGCTCATCACTGGGGAGTACCACACTCAACAGTCTGTAATAGAATCCTTTAGAAATTCCAACCACATTTTCCATCCAAGTTCCACAGGGAGCTCCTAGAAACAGCTAAGGTGCAAGGGAACAAAAAGATTAAGAAGGTTCCAACATTGACTCTCCAAATTAGCTGGCCGCTTGTAAAGAATTGGTCTTCTTAACAAGCCTGCTTTCAGGTTTGAGTGGGAGAGCAAATTCCTGGAAGTCCCATAAAAAGGTGAGTACACTGAGATCTATATCGCAAGATCAGGTACACACAGGAAAAAAAGAGACTTAACTGGAGAAGCTTTGGAAATTAGAATTAGGTTGTGGGTGGGCTGAAGACTAAATGTTTGGCAAGCATCAAGTAGCCAGCCTGGCTGAAGAGGTAAGCTGTAGGGCATTCATGACAGCAAGCTCTTCTCCAAAGAAGACATGGGTTAACAGAGGCAATGGAAGAGGCAGCATTAAAATGTTCCCACATTTCTTTCACGGACTCTTGGGACAGGTAAACGTATCCAGAGCAATGATGGTTGGTAAAGTATTTCTATTCCCTGCAGGTATGGATTTAATCAATTGTGGAATAGATATTCCCCAGACAAGAAGTCTCATGGAGAGAAATTCAAAGCAATGCTATAATTCCATTGGGCACCAATGGAAAAAAAAATACTAGTAACCTTATTGTTCTTTTTGGGCCTGTTTGATTCTCCAAGGATATCACCCTGTTCAACGAGGAAATTCATGACTATTGCCAAGGGAGCCAAGGCTGAGTACCAAATGGCACAGTTGCAATGAATCCAGCACAGAAGCCCCACATGGGAAAAAGGTAAAAGAAGTCAAGGATTACCAATGCACGAATCAACAGCAGAAACAGGCTTACATGAGCCAACTGGGTCACATTAGGTGTTGCTCAAGCTTAAAGCCATATCATTATCTAAGAAAAAGAAACAAGTGCATTATAAATGAGCTATTTCAATACAGGCATTACTTCTTTCTCTTGAAGGAGCTGCTCAAGAACAAAAGAAAGAGGGCAGCTGTTCCATTTCCTGTTTCTTAACATCTTCACATTTAAATTCCTCTACCTGATTGTCACGGTCCTCTATTACCCTATTTCCTTCTAGCCCTACTTCTTTATCCTCATTCACATCTGCCCATTCTCTACCGCCCATTCTAGTCATGTATATTTGAGTAAAGAAAACAGAAGTACGATCTGGTAGTTCTTTCATGTAAAAATTGTTTCTCATATTAAAAAGAACATTCTTTTATGTCAGCTAAGAGATCCAAGGGAATTGGAAAAGGAATCCTAGAAGACAGGCAGGGCTGGCCACTGAAGCCTGAAGGGCTGGGTCAGTCATTGATCTCAGAATATGTCAGTCTTTCTCCATCTGCAATTCAAATGGTGCAAAGGGGGCCATCATTCAGTTGTGGGAAAGTAAATACTAATCCAATATGAAATATAAATTTTGAAATGCCATAAGACAGATGCTGCTATATACTGTTGGTTCAGCATTTCCCAAAGCCTAGTCCATGGAGTTTAAGTAGGAATCAGTGAAGAAAGGGTCCAATGCTTGAATAAATTTTGGAAAAGCTAGATCAGACCAAAGAAAGTGTATATCTGTCTGCAAGATTGTCCATAGACATTAATTTGTGACTATGGACTGTGATTTTCCAAAGGTATGGGGGGGGGCAGCTCTCATATAGGAGTACTCCACGTTTCCCATTCCTATTCAACCATAAAACTCTTTTCTTCACTGAACATCCCACAAATTGGGAACCAGTGGGATCCCTGGGGATTCCCCCAAAATGGCCAGGCAATAGATTCACTGGAGACCGTTAAAATTCAGCTTCCCATTGTAGGTTCTGTTCCAGAGCAACCTAATGAGAATCTCCAAGAACAAGAAAGAAAGAAAGAAAGAAAGAAAGAAAGAAAGAAAGAAAGAAAGAAAAAGAATCTCTAGAGCAAGTCTGGAAATGTACATGATTCACAAATTTCCCTAGTGATTCTTATGTAAGTGGCTGACAGCAGAGTTCCCCATATCCATCCTATTGGAGATGATCTTTTCTTTCCTTTTAATACAAACATTCTATATCCTGAGAGCCTCTTAATCCACTCTGAATAGATGACATTTAAAATACCATTGTTATTTTTGAAGACTTCAGGATGAAAAAAATTGAAACACATCAAGAGCACAGTGACCAACAGGGTCAGGAATCTGAACCTATCTGAATCTGCCTCCGGAAAAAAAAAAAATGGTTTAAAAATAAAGGAAAAATTCTGCTTAAAAAAAAAAAAAAGTTTGAAAAAACTGGTCAAGAAAGCTCCCTAATTGGTCCTCTTTGTTTTTTTTACTCCTTGCTTCAGCTTTGGGAACTAGTCCTTTGCAATCTTAGATAAAGTTGTTAGAAAAGTATTCTTTATAACTAGGATGACCTTACAACTTCTCATCCAAACTGGGATGTGGAAAGAGGTGCTATTAGTAATTTCCCTGGGACATCAGGCAGAAAGGCATAAACTTGGTCTGCCTCAAGCAACCTGCAGTCTAATTTCATTTGATAGCCTTCAAAACCCAGAAAATATCTATACTGCTCTCCCTCCCAGTTTTTTTTGTTTTTGTTTTGTTTGTTTGTTTTATCATTTCTTACCCAGATTCTTAACATACAACACAGAATCAAATGTGGCTGGAAGTCATCAAAGTCTTGGATGACCGCATTTTGGATGTAGGACTAAGATGGCAAAGGAAAAATATTCACTGGCTTATATTTCCCAGTTTTTCTACTTTAAAAATAATTATATATTAGGCACATACAAAACTGTTATACTGTAAAGTATAAAAAAACCCCAACACAACCCACAAGCAAGCAACCACTAATAATTCAGAGAATGTTAGCATTGTATTTCAAAGTCCTCTGTTACTTTCCCTTCCCATCTCCCTTCTGTCTCTCAACCCCCAACCCAAAACACTTATCTGGAATTTGTGGGTGTCATTCCCTTCACAATTTGGTGGGCTATTGTTATCTGGGGTCCAGGAAAATGTGTGAAGCAGGGGAGACCTGCTGACCCCTAACATTATGAGCCGCCACTAACTTGGTAAAAGATAATTCTCTGCTGCATAGCCCACAACTGGCTGACAAGTCCTTGGGACTATTTCCCACCACTGTTTGAATTAATGGATAAAGACCTGGATGTGGCTATTTCCCAAGCTTATTTGATGTTGTTAATATAGAAATGCCAATTCCATACAGCTGTGCAGAATGCTGACCATTTGACCAAGGAAACGGGGGAATTTGGCACCAAAAACTTTCACAAACCAGTGATTGTCACAGTGTTTTAGGCCCAGAAATTGAGTGCAGTAGACTTTTAAAAGAAAAAATGGGCTCATGTAAATCAGAAAGCCAACTGAAATCAAGAGTTAACAAGAGACAAAAATTGGAGAGAGAAAAAGCTAGGGTGTTGTCTGGCCCCTTCAGTTGTTAAGTCAGAAAGTATTTTCCTAAGAAAATACTTAAGAAATACTTAGGAAAATACTTGGGTTGTGTGTTTTACCTCACAGAACCCTGTTGCTTCACCTCAAGCGTTGCTTAAACCACACTGGAAAGGAAGACAAAGGTAGGGAATAATTATCTCATGAACAAGGCAGTAAGCTACAGAATATCTTTATATCCGAGTGCGGAACTGTGTGCCACAGGCCATTGGAAAACCAGGAAACAATGCTCGCTGCCGTGTCACAAGGGAGTGATTCTGAAGTAGAGTGAGTAAATACAAAAGACTTCTGAAAAGGGAAAGAGCAGGTTGGCTGGCATCAGAGGAAATCTTCCTGGTGCTAGCAACATTTGAGCTGGGCCTTGACAACAGACTAGGGAATGAGGAAACGCAGAGTGAAAGAATTTTTATACTAATAATGGAAACGATGGGCATTCATTGTGTGCCAGGCACTGTGCCAAGCACTTCATGTGCATGATTTCATACACTCCTGCCAACAAACCTCCAAAGTGTAAGTATGCCCATTTTGTAGAAGAGGAGACCGAGGCGCAAAGAGATTAAATAACTTGGCCAAGGTCACACAACTAGGCAGTCATTGTAGTAGTAGTCAGGATTCAAACTCAGGATGTTTGACCCAAAAGCCAGCATGCCTAGGGAGAGGAACAGCATGAGAGGAAGCCAAGACATGGGAGGCAACATGCTGACTGTCAAGCAGTTAGCAAGGATGGGTCGTATTGAAGGGCCAAAAGGGTGAGTGTTTGGTCGCGTCATACCTCGGCTAGAATTCCTTACCGATCTGCCCCATCTGCTGTGCCTTATACATAGAGATGTTCAACATTGCTTGTTAAATTTAATTGGCAATATAAAAAAAGGCCCCAGGATGAGAAGCTATGATATAATTGGGATTCTCTGCCTTTTATGTCTTCTAGTTTGACTAATATTTTGAAGTTTAACAGGGCATGAACAGGTTTATATGGGAAAAAAATAAATACATCAATACAAATTGGGAACATAGGGATAACACAATAATGAACGTGTGAGGAGGCTTTCAAGAGATGCAAAGTCATCTTTCATTCATCTCTCCATTCAACAAACACTTCCTGATTGGTCATTTTGTATTAGTCCCTGTGGGGGCACACTGGGCATGCAGGCCCTCTGAAGGGATAAAACAACAAACAAATAAAAACCAGTTTCCACTATGTTTTATAACAAAATAGAATTCAATCAGCAGGGACATTGTTCAATGAACAATGGGCATTCATTAGGTCCTACTATGTACTGGATACTCTTAAGTGATGATAGATCTGCATCCCTGTCCTCAGAGGCCTCATAGGGAAGATTCAACAGGTAAACAGGTAATGGCAACAAAATGCAATGGATATCACCTGAAAGGCATTTATAAATGAAACAAATGTCTCTACCAAAGGAGGATACAAAATCCTGATATGGTCTGTCTCTACTGAGTTCATAAGTTTGGTAGTTTTCTGTCTGGGTTGACTAAGAAGTTCATCTCCCTGAACTCCAAAGTCCAGATCAGGTGACCCCTTGAAAAACCTTGCATCTCTAGCATTGTAATTTTTCGCTCCCACAGCAGCTGAGAAATCACAGCACACAGGCAGAAAGAGGAATATAAGAGTAACAGAACCCCAAGAACAGTATGTACTCAGATTTGCTAAGCAGAACAGGTAATAATACTAAGGGGTAATGTCTTTCTTTTTTTCTTTCTTTTTCTTTCTTTTTTTGTAACAACACCAAAATAGAAAGCATCCATTAATTCATAAGCAGGTTAAAGTCCCAATTTCACAATAGTAAAAAAATCACTTTAGCCAAATTGCCAAATTCTAGAATGTCGGTGGTGGTCCACTAAAAATCACATTTTGGTAACCAGAAAATGTGAATTCAAGCAGTTATGTCTCAGCAGTTTGTTAGAAAATATAAAATTCAAAACAACCTCAGAAACTCAATTGCATCATTTAGAAGAACAATTCCAAATCAAAGTTCATTGATCACATAGAGGAAGGATTACAATGGCAAAGATAATTTTTTCATTAAAATTACTAAAAGAAGAGTCTGATTTCAGGATGTAACTTACTAGCTTGTGTGATGTTATGCCATTTTACTCTTTCTGTATCTCAGTTTTCTCACCTGTAAAACAAAGGCGTTGGCAAAACAGTCCCATCAGCATCCTGTGTTATTATGAAAACCTAGCATTTGGAATCGTAGTCAAGAGATGGCAAGTATTTTGGCCTCCAGTGACACCTGCAATAGATTGGTTTTTATGAGCTGCCTGGAGAATGGAGAAAGATTCTGATGCTCAGTCTAAGCTCAGAGGGAAAGAGCCAAGAACTTTAATAGTGTCTGGATCGGGTGAGTAGAATGAAGGACACCCAGAGCCATTTTTCTAGTTGAATCTCAGATTTTTTAAAAAAATAGGAAGAATGGAACCCAGAGTGGTTTAGTGACAATGAATGATCACAGAACCAATTAGTGGATAACACAAATTCTAAGTTGAATTTTTATTACCTATCACCCGTATTCTTTTTTTTTTTAATTGACAATTACTGTATCATCTTTCAAAGGAGTTAAAGTGGCTTACAAAGGTGCACATAATGCGGCGAGAACAATGAACACAAAAATAAGACAAGAGGAAATCTATACTTCATTTTAGCATGCTCAGTGCTGTCAGATTAATTTATCCAGAGCATTCATTTCCTATTACCACTCTTTTCGGTGATTCCTCCAAAGTCTTTCATCGTTTTCCCTCAACTGACCTTCCAAACCTGTATTCCAATCACACTGCTCTACAATCCCCCACACGTTGTACCTACAGTAGATGTCCCTTAGGGACTATGTGACCAGCATGCAAGTTACCTCCCCTTAGCTAGGAATTTCCAGATCTTCCCCTGGAAGCTATGTTTGAGACTTCACTCTCCTTGGTGCAGTTCATGAAACTAACATAAGTAGGGCAAGAAGATTATTTTGCTGTCTTTTAATTCAGGAGTTGGGAGTGGCCAGAGTCCACCATGTGAATGGAGAAGCGAAGAAAACAAGTCTACAGAGAGAAAAACAATGAAGCACAAGTGAAAAGAGAATTCTGGGTTTTTGGTTGCTTCCCGGCCCTGACGCCAATCCTTCCTGAGGGCTGGATCCGTGTGCCTTTGAGTTTCCCTGAATCCTTACAATAATTTCCCCCTCCCTGAAGCTTATTCTACTTAACTATTATGCACACCTATCTGTGCCTTTGCCTTACCTACACTCTGCCTTCAAGTCCCTGCTCAAGGTAACTTTCTCCAGAAACCTCTTTCTAATCCCCCCAGACAGAAATAATGTCTTCATCCTATAAATTCCTACAGCAGTGCATTTATAGACTTCTGATGACATATCTGCCTTAGTGCATACCTTCGTGATTATGCATCCTATTTTTTATCACAATTTCTAAGTTTCTGGTGGAGAAGGACCCATGCCTTACTCATTATTGTAATCTCCGTATACCATGCACAGTAGAAGTGAGCAGCCATCAACCTTTGTTAAAAGAATGGATGAACCAGTGAACACCTTTTATTCATTCTCTACTGTTGTGAAAATCCCTAAACCTCTCTCCTTCAGGCTGGTATTACAGAAGTGGAGATTTGATAAGCCAATTTATCCAGTTACTCTGAGCAACATAGACAGACAAATAAGGTAATTGTGACCCAGAAATCTACTCCAGGGCCAGAATGATGCCATTTGGTTGTCAATAGTGATCACATTTAATTATAAAATTGCCAGATCTCTGTTGTTGTCAGTATTGGACATCACCTAAAAGTAAAGGGATGACAGGCTGTTCCGAGCATCTGCAGCCTTTATGTAATAAGCGTGTTTTCATTTAAGAAAAATTGTGCCTTTTTCTGAGTAAGATCAGAGCCTTTTAGAATTGCTTATCTTTTCTTGTACAAACTTTCTTCAGTGGTTATGATGAGGGAACTATTAATGTATAATTCCTAGAGTTATTAAAGTAGTGTCAATTGATTTTAATTCACACCATATAAATGAATCCTTTGCGAGTCGATGTAGAAGAGAGCTGAGAATAAAGATTAGGGTTTAAGAAATAATCACTGCAGGAACAGAAAGAAGTCACCTGAGGTGCAACGTGACTTTGTGAAGTAGGTTATTAACCCGTCAGGTACCGGTGTCCCTTCCAAACACCTCTTTGGTCTTTCATGACCTTATCAGAACCCTTTCCAGATGAAAGCATAGCTACAATCACTATGTTTTATGCCATACACTCAGTTTCTCAAGTAGCAGGTTATTCCCAGGGTGTGACTTGCTATGGGATCTGTCCATACCTATGTTAATCCACCACCGTAACTAGAAAAAAACCTGTCACTCTGCAGTAATAGTTACCAGGGAGTTAGAGCAACAAAATTGCAAGTGTTCACTTTCCCAGGATCCATAATTTGAAATGGTCACTCATCAGTAACCAATTTGCTCATTTTGGTGTTCAGGCTTAAGCATGTTGCATTTGCATGCAGTAACTGGTAAATAAACCTTAAGTGTTTATTTACTGAGTTTAAACTCACTCCATTGCTATTATCAAAAATAAACCAAAAATTAAGACTCTTAATGTCTATGGCATTTTATCTGTGCTCAACAGCTAAGGGTATGCTTAAATCCATGCTTTGAAAAGGCATATTGAAAAAAACATCATTCACTATCTCTAACAATTGATTATCATATCTTCTATAATTTTAAAGTTTCTTTAAGCCTAAAAAAGGAAAAAGTCTCTTACGATTGGTGAGAGAGATTTTATTTATTTTTTTTTAACGTTTATTTTTTATTTTTGAGACAGAGAGAGACACAGCATGAACGGGGGAGGGGCAGAGAGAGAGGGAGACACAGAATTGCAAGCAGGCTCCAGGCTCTGAGCCATCAGCCCAGAGCCCGACGCGGGGCTCGAACTCGCGGACCGCGAGATCGTGACCTGAGCTGAAGTCGGACGCTTAACCGACTGAGCCACCCAGGCGCCCCGGTGAGAGAGATTTTAAAGGAGAATCCTTCCTTAACCTGATAAATTCCTTTTAGCCAGCCAGGATAGAAAATGGAAGACACAAGCAACCACAAAGAAAATTTCTAAAAGTCACCACTAATACTACTTTCCTGAAAGAACCAAGGTTAAAGTTTTGTTTTATATTCTTTCAGTCATCTTACTTTGCATATATATACGTATGCATATGTACATATATATGCATACGTATGTATATATGTATGTATATGTGCATATATGCGTGTGGTTAAAATTTAGATTTAAAATTAAAATGGTACCATACCATTTATACTGTCTTATAATATGCTGTTTTCACTTAACAGTATAGCATAAATATTTATCTGATCCAGAGGTTGGCAAATTTTTCTGAAAGGGTCAGAGAGTAAATATTACAGTCTCTACTCTGGTGTTATAGCAAGAAAGAAATATGCAAATATGCGTGATATGTAAATGATGGCATGCAAATTAATAGGCATGACAGTGTTCCCATAAGACCTTATTTACAAAAACAGGTAGTAGACACATTGTGTTCATGTACTGAAAGACTCAAATTAGTAAAAATCTCAATTCTCCTTAAGCTTATATATAAGTTTAACATAACTCCCATCATATTCTTGACATTTCTTTTTGGAGATAGAGACAAGATTATTCTAAAATGTATATGAAGAGGCAAAGAATGAGAAGAGCTGAAACAATTTTCAGAGAAGACTATACTGGGAGAAATCATTCTGTCCAGTTTCAAGACATGTTTTTTAGCTACCAAAATCAAAACCATGTGGTAGTACAAACTATGTATCTGACAAAAAAAAAAAAAACTCACATAATTATATATTACTACAGACCTATCAGAACAGCTAAAATAATAAAATAATAACAATACCAAATGCTGGCAAGGATGCAGAGAAACTGGATCTCTTATACATTGTTCAGGAGATTATAAAATGGTATAGCCACTTAGAAGTTTTTGTTTTTTTTTAATTTTTGAGACAGAGAGTGTGCAGGAATATGCATGCACATGCGAGCAGGCAAGGGGAAGAGAGAGGGGGAGACAGAGACTCCCAAGCAGGCTCCAAGCTCAGCACGGAGCCTGACGCAGGGCTCGATCTCAAGACCATAAGATCATGACCTGAGCAGAAATCAAGAGTCGGATACTTAAGTGACTGAGCCATCCAGGTGCCCCTATTTTATTTTATTTTATTTTATTTTATTTTATTTTATTTTATTTTATTTTTAAAGCCACTCCGCAGCTATGTAAATGGCTAACCATACACTTACCATCCAACCTACCAGTCACACTGACAAGCAGTTATCACAGTGAAATAAAAATTTATGTTCATACAAAAACCTATACACAAATGGTCACAGCAGTTTTATTTGTAACAGCCAAAATCAAGATACAACTATAATGTCCTTCAATAAGTGAATGGTTAAACAAAATGTGATATATACATACCATAGAATATTATTCAGCACTAAAAAAGAACTGAACTTCAGGTAAAATTTAGATACATCCAAGGACATGATGCTGAGTGGACCAAAAAAAGCCAATTTCAAAAGTCACATACTGCATGATTTCACTTTTGTAACATTCCCCAAATGACAAAATTACAGAGACGGAGAGCAAGGTTTGGAAATGGTAAGGAAGAAGGGGTGGGCATGACTATAAAAGATTAGCACAAGGGAGATCTTTACGATGATGGCATGGTTTTAGATCTCGATTGTGGTCATGATTATAAGAATCTACACACACATTGTACTACTAACGTCAATTCCCAGTTTTGACTTTGTACTGTCGCTACATGTAAACTGTGACCCATGAAGGATATCAGGTGAAGGCTACACAGGACCTTTCTGTACTATCTGCAACTTCCCATGAATCCATAGTTACTGCAAAATAAAAAGTTAAAAAAAAAAGCAGATGGTAGGCCATTGGCATATCTGGCTGTGGTTTGCTAACTCCTGACTTAGACATTAGATGCTCTGACAATATTTTTTATTAGCTGTACAGTATGTCTTTCATTAGATAGATTATACCATTTCTCCAATGCCAATTTTTCTCTTTATAAAACCAAGACCTAGGATGTTTTATGTCTTTTTACACATCTATAATTATTTCTTTAGAATATTGAAAATTACAGTGTCAAACATATATATATTGCTTTAGACTTTTGGCATAATATTACCAAATTACCTCTATAAATTTCATGCTAATTTATACTCCTATCAGCAATGTATGAGACTATGTACCCACAAACTAATCAACAAGGCATATTGGCTTTTAAAAAAAAAAAAAAAAAATTTGCATACTTGTCAAGAAAGAATATCTAACTGTGCTTTTCTTGTCTGTCTTAAGCGTATTCTTTCTTTTCTCTCTAGATCCTCACTCATGCTGGCCCCTGCTTAGGACACATTCTGCCCCTTACCTAGCTAAGTGGTACTTAACCTTCAAGTCCTGAGTAAGATACCACTTCCTACAGGAAGACTTCCCTGATCTTAGATGTCCCTCTTATTGGCTTCTGCAGCATCCTGTATTTCCTCTACTATCATTTATACTCTGTGGTCACAACTTGTCGTATACCTTCAATCTCAATTAAGATCTAGACCTTAATTTCTGTGGGGCAGGCGACTTAAATCTCCATAGGGCTGTGTCTGTCTTGTTCCCTCTTTTATGCCCAACATTAGCACAATGCCTGACAAATTGTAGGTATTCATTAAATGCTTTTTTAAAAATGTTTATTTAAAAAGAGGGAGACAGACAGAGCAGGAGCGGGGAGAGGGACAGAGAGAGAGGGAGACACAGAATCCAAAGCAGACAGCTCTGGGCTGTCAGCACCGAGACTGATGCGGGTTTGAACTCAGGAACCATGAGAGACTGACCTGAGCTTCGGGTTTGAACTCAGGAACCGTGAGATAATGACCTGAGCTGAAGTCAGATGCTTAACCAACTGAGCCACCCAGGTGCCCCACATTAAATACTTTTTGAATCAATGACTGAGAAAAGAATATATATCAATCATAAAGGAAATGTTCTCCTTTTTAGAGTTCACAACAATTATATTGGTAAAGTGTGTTCCTCAAGCCATCCACGAAAAAGGGTCTCTTACCTAAAACTATAGATATCAGGTCAAAATTGAGACTAACCCTATAGGAGGGAGATGGATTCATCAGATTGTCACAGCTTATGACATAGCTTATGTCATAGCTTAATGAAACTGCCATTAAGATTATTGCAATAACTTTCATTGTGCTGACTGTATACTCCCCCAGTCACTTTCCAGTTATTATTTGTTTTTTAGATATATAGCCTATCCATGCTGAGAATATGCCTATGTCTCATAAGCTTAAATTCTCTTGTCCTTGTGACAATTATTTTTTTTATTAAAAATAAAGTTGGGGTGCCTGGGTGGCTCCGTCAGTTGAACGTCTGATTCTTGATTTTGGCTCAGGTCATGATCTCATAGTCAAGGGATCGAGGCTCATGTAAGTCTCTGTGCTGAGCTTGGAGTCTGCTTAAGATTCTCCCTCTCTTTCTGCCCCTCCCCTTCTTGCATGCACTCATGCACTTGCTCTCTCTCTCAAAAAAAAAATTAAATTAAAAAATAAAAATTAATAAAAGTGAAATCTTATTTATGTGTTCAATATTTATGAATGTTATTATATGAATATATTCCCCAGAGCTTCATAACTTCCCCTAGAAGGTGGTGATCACACCAATGTACTACTAACCTCCCATCCCTCCAGGGATCGTTTTATTGTTTGCTTCCTCAAACTATAACAGGCATGATTTTTAAATCTCTGTGTTTTTTATACCAAAGCAGTTTTTATTTCACACGACTTTTTTAAAATTTTCATATCTCTTCTAAAACTCTTCCTAAAGCCTCTGTGCTTTTTATGCCTTGGCCAGAATACATTCCTTGATTGTAACTTAATTATATCTAAATTTGGTAAGGTATTTTAATGTTCCTACTCTTGATCAGACTATGGCCCCTCTTTGGCAAAGGGAAATGTGATTTTTATGCTTTATCAAAACTCTTTCTTTTTATCTATGTGAATTTGCTCTTCATGTGTAAGGGTTTACCGCATTTAACACACCACTAATTTTGCCTAAGGTAGTCAAGTTATTGTAGGTAGAGTGGCTTTTAGAAAAGAGCAGAAAATATGTTTAGTGGTTGAGATTTAAATATATGTAAAACAGAATTTCTTATTTGAGAATTATATTCTGGATCATGAACATTATAACCAGTTGCTAAGGAAGACTATGGAATTCTATGCAGTTTGACCTGGAAATAAGAAGAAAATGTGGAGGAGCAGAAGATATATTACAGAGGAAACCTACCAGGCTGTAACCCTATTATTAACTCACTGAGGAACTCTGTGCTAGCCACTTAACCTCTCAGCCTCCGTTTCCTCATCTATAAACCAAGGCAGGTAGACCAGAAGAAAGATAAATTCCCTACCAGCTCAGAAGTTCAATGATTCTGTGATTGGTCTATCCCTTTGATATCCAATATGAAGTAGTGAAAATTATCTTGGAAATCTATGATTTACAATCTCAATAGGATCCCTTCCCTTGGACATCAGTCTGTGACGTTCCTTTTTTTGTCCAGACACTTTTTACCATCCTCCATATCTCCTAATGCAAGGAGACCCTCTCAACACTTAAGTTCAGTCAGTTCCCATTAGCTGCCTCTCCCTGACACTAAGCTTTCCTCTTCCTCTTCCTCACCTAGTGACAAGCCATCACTCTTATCTTCTCCAGGCCAGCTCTCCAAGCCTATCTAAACCAATCTTCATCAACGGAAGAAGGTCCAAGGCAGTGCTCAAAATCTCCTTCCCAAATACCATCCCTACATTTTAACAATGTCTCCTCCTTTAATTCTAACCTAAGGAAGAGAGACTTAAGAAAGGGAGGGACCTAAAGAAAGGGAGAAAGAAAACTAACATCTGTTAAATAACTACTGTGTGCCACATTGGTACATATCATTTCTTATCACTTCTTACCACTTCACTGCATTTATCACTCCTGATAAATATCTGTTGAAATATATGTAGTGTTTATCCCTATGTTGTTGAAGTTGGTAACACTGATGTTCAGAGAAACTGAATAAATTGCTGAAATCAAGAGGTAGTATTGGCAGAACTGGGATTCAAACTCTGTCTATCTGAGAGTTGTTCTCTTTCCAGCAGAACATATAGTCCTCTGTGTTCCATGGGGCTCCAGGGCTCTGGGGTATTATCTCAGGGCCCTCTCAAGAAGAGAGGACAGAAACAAGGCTCCAGCCCTGTCTTTATTTTGAGGATGTCCAAAACATGCTCAGTGATATTTATTGTATAATTATTACTATTTAATTTGAGGAAAAAAGATTCCATTGATTTAGAAATGTTTGTACAACACTTGTTTAAAAAAAACAAATGACATTCTAACCTCTAGGGTATCATTTTCTATTCTTAGGTAACTGTTTTCACAGATGTTTCAGGTGATGGTCTCAGACTGAATAACCCCTCTCACCAATCACACATCCTTAGGGTCAGTCTAAGAATTAATGAGGCCGTGGTAGATGTTCAACAAATGTTGTGCCACTCCTCCTAGCTCTATCTAACCTCAACCACATCAAAGATGACTATAGGGTGGCATACTGGAATTCCATAACTTTCATGGTTTGTAAAAAATCTACAGCTCCCATAGATATACAATTTTAATTTCATAGTAAATGTGCTCAGGGCTACATCAAATCGTGCAACCACCCTTTTCTGTTTTTTTTTTTTTTAATTCTCCTGCACCTGCATCTAACCTCTTTTTTTATTTGAGCCAGGGGATCATAATGTGTGAAAATAAAAGTCTCCATTGAGGGAATCAATGTGCTACAAGCTGCATGTGTAAGTAAATGATAGATAACCAGATGTATTCCTGGCCAATGTTTTTTTGAAGCAGAACATTTACTAACTTTGTAGTCAGAGAAGGGAAAATAACAACTGAAGTTAGCTACAGGGCTTAGAAGTGTCCAGCATCAGAAAGGTCAATGTGTGATCAACAGGTAAGAAAGAAGCCAGAAGAAACAACAGCAGGTGGAACAGATAAGGAACAAAAAGCATCGAACAAACAGTCTCAGACTTGAGAGATGGCCTCTGGGTGTTTGCTGGGCTCAGAGTTTGCAGCACTGCGTTTGAGTATTTCTGGCCCTTTTTATAATTGTATCATTCGTCAAAGAAGCCAGGCTGAAAATGGAGAGCTAGACTGAGTTATTTTCCCTCTGACTGCAAGGTACTTACAATTTGTCCAGGGATAGCACAGGGATGGAGATGAAGTTCTCCCATTTCCTACACGGGACTGCTTCACAAAGGTAGAAGATGGCCAGTCGTCACCATTTTTATCCATGAATCCTCTGTGGAGGCCAGGGACCACTAAAGGAACACCTCAAGATGCGTAACTGAGGCTTTTCTCACCCTATAGACATTTACTGCCAAGACCATTGCCTCTACAGGGGCATGACAGGACATCTCAGATATGAGCCTAGGTCATATATGCAGGCATCCTCAGCATAACAAGTGATGCATAAAAGGTATTCTCTAAAGGCTGATACTTTCTCTGAACTGAGTTCATCTCGGCACACAGTAAATTTGAGATGCCTAAGGACTGTCACGTGGAAATACCAGTATTCAGTGGGACACTACTGAAGATATGGCCTCAAGTTCAAACAAGACAGGCAGGTCGGTGCAAATGGGAAGGGCTGGAAATGGATATGGGTCACTGGTAACTGTGCATTTGTAGGCCAGATAACCCTATTCTAGAGGCTGAGCATCACATTGCATGTCTTTAAACTTATCACTTATAATATTTTGATCACCAGTTGGTCAGTGACCCAACTTACGGGCATTTATTCTGTATATTTCATAGTAAAAACTGAAGTCACTGGGCCCAGCAGCAGGAAAAGGAAATTTCTTGAATGACTGATTTCCTGTTAAGGCCTATGGACCTTTCCCCCAGAACCCAGACCTGAAACTTATGTTCTAGTAAATTGCCTCAATGTCTAGCATTCTCCATCAGCAGAAGTAAGTGCTAGTGGCTTGGGTCATGGCCCCTTCTCTTCTTTTCGGCTTCCAAAGAATAAAACAACATACATTTTAGATTTCAGTTATAAGCTCTCCTGGTTGACCCGGCCGGATTGGAAACCATAAAATGATTCCTCTCTGTGTTGCATATTTCTCCTTTTAAAAAGAACAAGTGAAATTCAATAGGTAGGAACACATGACCAAAAAACTTGGAGTGAAAACTGAAAATTGCCTTAAATACCAGATGCCAAAAGAACAAACCTGGATAATGATCTTTTATTTTTTTTTTAATTTTTTTAATGTTTATTTTTGAGAGACAGAGAGAGAGAGGGAGGGAGAAATAGAGAAATAGAGCATGAGCAGGGGAGGGGCAGAGAGAGAGGGAGACACAGAATCTGAAGCAGGCTCCAGGCTCTGAGCTGTCAGCACAGAGCCCGACGCGGGGCTTGAACTCATGAACAGTGAAATCATGACCCAAGCTGAAGTCAGACACTTAACCAACTGAACCACCCAGGCACCCCTGACTTTTAAATATATCGTGTGCTTTCTAGCAAAGAAAAAGCAGAAAGAAAATGGGCAACACAAATGTCTCATAACGTCTGCCCACGTAAAATGTGTCTAGCCCACATTAAATTCTAATGGTGCTGAGGTAGGAGAAATAAGAGAAAGAAAAATATAGGTAATATTATTTGAATTCCTACTATGTGCTGCATACCTTGATATATATTTTAAATATTATTTCATTTTCTCTAGCCTGCTCAGGAAAACATTTGCAGTCTGGGTAGAATTTAAGTCTGTCTCAATTTGAGCTGTAGGACTTGTTATTTGCCCACAACAAAAGCTTTTTTATCATTCCTTTAAAAAATAAAAACAGGTGGTGCGTGGGTGGGTCAGTTGGTTAAGCATCTGACTTTGTCTCAGGTCTTGATCTCACAGTTGGTGAGTTTGAGCCCCATGTCAGACTCTCCGCTGTCAGTGCAGAGCCTGCTTAAGATCTTCTGGCTCCTTCTCTCTTCCCCTCCCTCGCTCATTCTCTCTCTCTCAAAAATAAATATTTAAAAGCAATAGAAAATAAAAATAGGAATTCTAAATATAGTGTGTCATTAGTCCCCAAGACTACCCCATATTTGGAAATTCGCTTAGAAGGATTCATGGGATTCAGATATGGTTGTATTCATGGCTAAGATTTATTATAGCAAAGCATACGGATAAACATCTGGATCATAAAGGGGAAATGTGCAGGCAGAGTCTGGGAAAATCCATACACATGTTTTCTAATGTTCTCTTCCTCCCATGAGGGGTCATACAGAGCACATTCTTCCCCCTACAACAAAAATGTCATGTGTCATGCTTTTGCCCAACAAAGCCTATTAAGAGACTCAGTGCCCATGGTTTTTAGTGGAGACTAGTCACATAGGCACCCTCTGCCCAGCACAAACCAAAATTCTAAACTCCTAGAAAGAATACAAGTATTTGGAATAAATCATATTTGAACTGTCTAGGCACAGTGAACCAATTTTATTAGTTATTTGTTGACTTCTGGGAATGCCCTGACAGCCAAGTTCCCAGCTTCCAGCTAACGGCCACTTTGTAGGCAGACTTTTCTAAAGATAACAGTCTTGAGCAAGCTGTTAACTCTTTTCTGTACAAATGGTGTAAGTTCACACTTTCATGTATGTTTCTGCCCACTACCACTATACTCTTCCAAAAACAAAGCAATGATAGATAAAATATGAAAAGGCAAAATACAAAAGAAATAACTGGGCTTGAAAAATAATCTTTGTCGACTAGGAACAGAACCACAATGTAGAGCTATAACTAGTACTAAATAAAGCACAGTATGTAACCAGAAAAACACCCTGAAAATGCAACAGTATTTACTAGACTACAGCATAAAGTCAGAAATTTATTTATACAACAGTATATATATAATAAAAAATCTGTCCATTTTCAGGTAGCCTTGCAAATGGAAAAATTGGCACAAATTAAGTTGAAAATACTGGTTAGAGTGGTTCACATCTTTTAGAGCTATTTGCTCAGATTTAACCTAAGCAGAATTAAAGTAAAACATTTAAGCTCAACCAAATGAACCAGATCTGCTGGTTTCAGAAACATTTAAGCTCCATCCTCAAAAGGTGCCAAATCCTCACAAGTAGCATTACATGCAGCCCTGGCCAATAGAACTTTCTACGATAGTGGAAACATTCTTGGGGTCCAATATAGTGGCTACTCATCTCGTACGATTACTGAGTACTTGAAACATGGCTACTCAGTGAAGGGTATAAATTTTTATTTATATTTCATTTGAGTTGATTTAAATAGTTAATATGGTAACTATATAGTAAACTATATAGTAACTATATAGTAAACTATATAGTAACTATATAGTTACTATACTATATATAGTATATATATATACTATATACTATATACTATAGTATATATAGTGTATAGTATAGTATAGTATAGTATATAGTATATAGTATATATATATATAGTATATACTATACTATATATAGCATAGTATATACTATATACTATATAGTACTATATAGTAAACTATATATTAAATATGATTTAAATAGTTAATAGTGACTTCTCTATTGGAAACACATTTTTTAATGGGCTCATTGCCTTGTTTTTTTCTTGTCATAGGAGCTTCATTCAAAGTGTGTTAACAGATCAGTTCATTTGGAGAGGGTGTGTGTGTGTGTGTGTGTGTGTGTGTGTGTGTCTTTGGACAGTGTCAGCAGCACCATTTGCAAATATACATACCTAATTATCAGAAAGAGCTTCCAGCACGACTTTCGATTATCCTAACTTACTTCACCTGTCATCTCTTCAGATGTGGACCTTAACTCACTGGAAATCTGTAAGCAAACCTCATTCGTTTACATGGAGAGGTCAAGTAAAACCTTGAAGATCCATTTTCTTGAGGTCTCCCTGGATAAATGAATGTTTCTTTAAAAAATAAAATAAAAAGAGGAGGTGCTAGTGGTGAATGGGAATGCCCAGCAGAATGTAGCCTGTGTCTGAATAATGGCTCAAGTGATAGTTGATCAGTTTTGCTTTTAAAAAAAAAAAAAGGATGGAATATTTTCTATTTTTCTGGAAGAATTCATATTGTTGTGAAACTAAAGATTCATCAGAACACCATCTGAATTCTAAAAATAAAGCAGTTTTGATATGCTGACACATTAGGCTAGGTTATGATGAGTAAGCTTCAGGGAGTGACATTCATTTGTTCATTAACTTCAGAACATGGTCTGCATGTCCCCAGTGCACAAGGCACTGTGCTAAGTAAAATGGATGTAGTAGAAAGAAAACTCCCTGACCTCCAATAATTCTGATCAGGACCTGGCACCTGGAGTGGATAAATCCGTAAAGAGAAATGTCAACACAGCATATTCCTGACTGAATTTTCCAATCATTTCACCTTTACATGCGGTTTTGCTTATGACTACATCCAAAAAAGGTTATGATCAGAAAATTTTCAGTGACATACAGCCATAGTGTTCATCCTTCCACCTTAAAAATAGATATGACTCAATGCAATCTAGTATCCTGGATTGGATCCTGAAATGGAAACAAAATATTAGTGGAAAAACTGACAAAATCTGATTAAAGTCTGAAGTTGAGTCAACAGGAATTAATTTCTTAGTTTTGACAAATCTATCACAGGAATGCAATATCAGGGGAAACTGAATGAGAATGCTTAGGAATTGTCTGCACTGTTGTCTTAGTCTGTTCAGGATGCTATAACGAAAATACCTTACACTGGCTTAAACAACGGCATATGTTTCTCACAGTTTTGGACGCTGGCAAGTTCAAAGTCAAGGTGCCACAGATTTGATATCTGGTGAGGACCAACTTCCTCATTCGTAGACCACCATTTTTTCATTATAGATAGCCTCACCTGGTGGAAGGGGTGAGGAAACCCTTAGACTCTCTTTTATAAAGGTATAATCCCATACACCTAACCACTTCCCAAAGACCCCACCTCCAAATATCATCACATTGGGGATTAGGTTTCAACTTATGAATCCTGGGGTGTCACATTTATTCAGTCTCTAGCAACTATCCTTGCAACTTTTCTGTAAATTGAGAATTATCCAAAAATTAGTGTATTCAAGATAGATATGGAAGAATAAACAGGAATGTATAAAGCCCCTTAGAGCTCTCTCTGAGTTACTTGGGAGCTGCCTTTCCCCTAGAAGGAGAACCTGGACATGACCTCAACTACCTGCAAGGTCTCCAAAAAATCTTATAAGCAACTGGCACTAAAGCCCAGACTATTTGGCAGTCTCTCAATCTATGTCTCTGGTGGCAAGACAACTCTCATGTGTGCTTTATAAAAAAGTACAACAAAGGAGGGTGAGGCTCTTTCTAAATTCTATGCCCAGGATATGGCCAGACATAACCTTTTGAGAGGACGTGAGATCAGTGCATCTTCTAATCCTTCTTTCTGTGGATTCTAGTCGGTACCATGTTTGGACAAGCCCAGTTCATGAGTTATGCTATGAAAATGTCATCATACTTTATTTTTTATTTTCCTTTTTTAACATTTCAATTTATTTCAATAACAGAAAAAGGAAAGTTTGAATAGCCTACCTGTACTGACAGTGGACAATTAAAGGAAGTGGGGGCTGAGGGGGCAGAGCAAATGACTGAATAGAACACAGACCCAAATGTGGCAAAGCTAAATCTGAAAGTAGAGATCAACCAGTTAGTGTTTCAATTTCAAAACCAGTCTTTAAATGGTCATCTAACTTTACGAATGCAGGATGTGTGCAAACAAGTATTTTGAGTATAAATACTTAGATTTGCTTATTTTAAAGCACTAATTTATATAAATCAAAAACCTCAACTAGGTAAACTCACTAATTTTAAAGGCCTAGAGGTTCAGTTCATTAAGTGTCCAACTCTGGATTTTGGTTCAGGTTCGTGAGTTCGAGTGCTACATCAGGCACTGCACTGACAGCACAAGACATGCTTGGGATTTTCTCTCTCCCTCACTCTCTGCCCCTCCCTCTCACATGCTGTCTCTCTCAAAAATAAATAAATAAATAAATAATCATTTGGGGCACCTGGGTGTCTCAATTGGTTAAGCGTCTAATTTCTGCTTAAGCTATGATCTCATGGCTTGTGAGTTCGAGCCCCGTATCAGGCTCTGCCCTGTGGACCCTGCTTGGGATTCTCTCTCCCTCTCTCTCTGCCCCTCCCCCACTCTCTCTCTCAAAATAAATACACTTTAAAAATAAATAAACTAAAAATATAAAGGCCCAGGTGTATTTTTTGTAAGCAAATATTTGTAAGCGTCCAACTTTGGCTCAGGTCATGGTCTCATTGTTTGTGAGTTTGAGCCTCACATCAGGTTCTCTGCTGTCAGCTCAGAGCCTGGAGCCTGCTTCAAATCCTCTGTCCCCCTCTCTCCCTGCCCCCCACCATTCACACTCTTGCTGTCTCTCAAAAATAAGTAAGTAAAAGCATTTAAAATACATATATATTTAAAGAAGAAAGAAAATTGCATTAACTTGCATGTATAAACTTAGAGGTTAGGGTGAAGTCACTTTAAATTAAAAAAAATTCAAAATTTTGGAAGAAGTTAGTAGAAAGCTCCTGTTTTCTTCAGACATTAATCTGTACATTTAATAAGGAACATAGCTTGTCTTCACAATTTCAAACGCAGCTGGAAGTTTTTACACATTGATGTAGGCAAGCCTATGCAAGACCTTCTCACATTGTGAACAGGTTTTTAAATAATGTGTGAAAATTCTGAGGTTGTAATATACTTAGTAGTCTCATATGACAAAATAAGAGAAGAAAAATCAATTCCCACCCTAAGAAGGAAAGAGTAGTCCTGCAGGGGCAATATGCCAATTGAACGAACAATTTCAAATTTGGGCAACAGACTTTTCAGAAGAATAGATTTATATCCTTTGTAAAAGTACTGGGTTCAGAGTTTCTTCAAATAGTTTTACAGGAAAAACCCAGTAAACTTCTTTGGAATGGGGTGGGGAGGGGATAGGAAAAAGCAGTTAAAGACAAAGCTGTGCTGGAATCTTCTTTTTTTTTTTTTTTCTTGCCCATGTAGCTTTCCACACCTCCTGTAACCATGATTTTTCTCAATTCTCCCCAAATCTGGAAGGCTTCTCCATTTTCTTGATGATCCATAGTAATAAAGCATTTTTCAGCCTGCCTCAGATTCTTCTCAAGAGGAAGTAGAGGTTCCTCCTCCGACATGGTAGGAAAACTCCATTCCAGCCTATCTTATCCTCTGATTACAAGTAAACCTACCTACCAAAGTACAGAAAGCAGCTACCTGGGGACTCTGAAAAGTACAAAGAAGGTGGTAGATTGGAAAGTCAGAAGTTGGAAAAGAAAAACACCCAGGGGGGCACCTGGGTGGCTCAGTTGGTTAAGCGTCCGACTTTGTCTCAGGTCATGGTCTCATGGTTTGTGAGTTTGAGCCTCACATCAGGTTCTCTGCTGTCAGCTCAGAGCCTGGAGCCTGCTTCAAATCCTCTGTCCCCCTCTCTCCCTGCCCCCCCTTCACACTTTTGCTCTCTCTCAAAAATAAGTAAAAACATTAAAAAAAAAAAAATATATATATATATATATATATTTAAAGAAGAAAGAAAAACACATGGTGGTTGAACAGTAATTCGGATGGCTAAAACTTAATAGAAACATCATATTTATGGCCAGAGGAATGGGATAAAGAGCCTGGCAGGTTAGAGAAGGGGATGGAGAGTTTTCAATTTGAGCAAGGCAACACCTAAAGCAGGAGACACCCTTATTTTGAAGATAACTCTCAGGCTCACCACTGAGCCTTAATGTGTGATGGAGACTCAAACAGCAAAGCATAGGCTTTAAGAATGGAGCTAAGAGGGAGCCTGGATTGCTCAGTCGGATGAGCCTCTGGCTCTTGATTTCAGTTCAGGTCATGATCTCACGGTTCATGAGTTCGAACCCTGCATTGGGCTCTGTGCCAATAATGCAGAGCCTGCTTGGGATTCTCTCTCTCCCTCTCTCTCTCTCTCTTTCTGCTCCTCCCCTGCTTGTGCTCTTTTTCTCTCTCAAAATAAATAAGCATTAAAAAAAATTTTTTTAAAGAATGGACCTAAGATTCCAACCACAACTGAAATCACAGAACATCTGAGAGGCACGTGTGCAGGACAGGCCCAAAGCATCAGAGCAAAGAACTGGATTGGAAGCACCTCCTACAGAAGATGAAAGAAAACTATGATAAACAGATTGACAATGTGCTAAAACAACAACAACCACAAAAACAGTCAACAGTCTCTAGAACAAGGAACATTACTAGGGATAAAGACATACATTACAAATGATAAAAGAATATGAAACAACTCTAAGTATCTATGGACCTATTGGTAGAGCTTCAAAATACATGAAGCAAAACCTGACGGAAGAGAAACAGAAAAAAAAAATCCACAGTTTTATTTGGAGGCTTCAGCACTCTTCTCGGAAATCAACAGAACAAGTTGACAGAAAAATCAATGAGAATATACAAGACCTGAACAAGATTATCAACTAATTTGATGTAGCTGACATTTATAGAACACTCCCAACAACAGCAGAATATACATTATTGTCAAGTCCGCATGAAACATTCTCCAAAACAGACTATATTCTGAACCATGAAGCAAACTTCAACATATTTAAAACAAGTGAAATCTCACAAGTAGGTTCTCTGACTACAATGGAATTAAACTAGAATCAATAACAGAAAGCTGGAAAATCCCCAAAATCAAAAAATTAAACAACCCATTTCTAAATAACCCATGGGTCAAAAACAAAGTTACAAGGGAAATTTGGAAATATTTTGAGTTGAATAAAAAGTAAAATACGACATCAAACTGTGTGGGATGCAATTAAAGCAGTACTTTAAGGAAGATTTATAATATGTGGCGCCTGGGTGGCTCAGTCAGTTAAGTATCCAACTTTGGCTCAGTTCATGACCTCATGGTTCATGAGTTTGAGCCCCGCATCAGGCTCTGTGCTGACAGCTCAGAGTTTGGAGCCTGCTTCAGATTCTGTGCCTCCCTCTCTCTCTGCACCTCCCTTGCTTGTGCTCACTCTATCTCTCTGTCTCAAAATAAATAAACATTAAAAAAAATTTTTAAAGGATGATTTATAATATTAAATACTTCCATAAAAAAAGATCTCAAACCAATTATCTATGACTTCTTAAAAACTAGGAAATGACAATAAGTTAAATTCAGAGCAAGAAGACAGAAGGAAATAATAATAGAGAAGAAATCAATGAAATTGGAAAGAGAAAAGTTTAGTTATAAATAAAAGCAAAAAATGGCTTTTGGAAAAAAAATCAATAAAATTGATAAACCTCTAGCCAGAAACAAAGACACAAATAACTATCATAAAGAACAAAAGAGGAGATCTCACAAAGACCCCCACAGACATTAGAAGGATAAGAAAAGAGCACAAATAGCTTTATGTGCATAAACTTACTAATTTAGATGAAACATGCAAATTCCTTGAAAGACACAAACTACTAAAGTTCACTCAAATAAACAAAAAAGATAATCTGAATAGTCCTGTATTAAAGAAATTGAATTCATTGTTAAAAACTTTGCAACAAAAAAAAAACCTCCAAGTCAAATGGCTTCACTAATAAACTAGGTCAAATATTTAAAGGAGAATAATACGAAATCCACATAAACTCTTCCAGAAAATAAGAGGAGAAAACACTTCCCAATTAGTTTATGAGACCAGCATTATACTGATAGCACAGTTACAAGAAAACCATAGACCAATATACCTCACGAAAATGGGTGAAAATATTCAATTTTAGCAAAACAAATTCAGAAATACTTAAAAAAAACAAAAATCATGACCCAGTGGCATTTACCCTGGGAATGTAGGTTAGTTTAACATTTGAAAATTACTTAATATAATTCACCATTTCAATAGACTAAAGAAAAAAACAAATCATAACCAAGCTAGTTAGCTTTTTTTAAATTAATGGCAACATGGGCTCCTGGGTGGCTCAGTCAATTAAGCGTCTGACTCTTGCTTTCGGCTCAGATCTTGATCTCGTGGTTCAGGAGATCAAGCCTCGTGTCAGGAGGCTCTGGACGTGGAGGCTGTTTAAGATCCTCTTTCTCTCTCTTTCTCTGTTTCTCTCTCTCTCTCTCTCTTTCAAAAAAAAAAAAAAAAAGTAATGGCAACAACTCCAGTATTAACTTACAATAGAGATCTCCACCATCTAATTTACAGGAAGTAGCAAACACACTGCCAAACAGGCATTAAACTGTTTATTTAAAATCTCATTTGCTTTGGGGGATATATAAACGATCAGAAATTGCATCTCAGAGGTCTCATAGACAAAATCTGTTACTTAGCAGTTTTCTCTTATTTCTGGTCTCGCTTCCTCTCCATATTGCTGTTTCTCATTCCCTGCCCCAAAACAGAAAGTGATGGAGCATTTCCATTATTGTGATCGCTTCCTGAATGGGACTGTTCAGTACTTTCTGGAGTACCCTTCTGTATGCTTGTTTGACCTTCAGCTGAACAATACCAGCAGCTCTCCAACTCTAAGTGAAGGCACTTCAGATGCAAGCATTTCACTATTCAAGATTTCCCTCTGGGGACACGATAAGAAAATGCTTGCAATTGCCTGGCTTTGTGGGGTGAGCTGTCATGCCTTTATACTAGGTCTTTGTCCTGGGAGTACTGGCTGCTTTGGGCTCTCCTGCAGCTCACTTCCCGATCGCAGGAAGCTGGCACTGCCCGGCCTCGCTGACAGAACTCACAGGGGAGCCCAGACAGCTTGGACAGGTGCCACGACCACCCAAACTGTGCCCGACAATTTAGGATGGGGAGCACTCCTCTTTATTCATGAGTGGTGTACTGTTCTCACTTGCATTTTCCTCACACACTACAATATTGTATGTTTTAAAATAAGGGGATCTTTGGAAACTTTATTCTCAAAACAGGCTGTCTTAAATCAGACTTTTAAATAAGTTTTTGATTTAGGACATCATATTCTTATGACTTTTGATCAATAAATGTTCCAAAATTCTTTGGAGAAAAAGAATATGTTTATCTGAATGAAATTTATGTCCATACTACATATAAATCATTTACCAGTTTATATAGTCAGTAAACTTTCTATGGGAGAACAACATATGCACACCAGCGCCTTAAATTTCTAGGAAAATTGTTTCTTTTTCAAATTTTACTATATAAGGCTTTGAGATCATATGAAATCACTTTTGTTGAATCTAATCAAGTCTCCCAGCCTACAAATACCCATACCTTGTCCCTATTCACACAGAAACTTAAGCTCTGAGTCTTCTTTAGGGAACACTTTCCAGACATCAGCCCTCCTGACACTCGATCTTGCTATACATCAGCAGAGCATTGTCCAAGGGATGTGTTCCCATTTGATGCTAAATTCCATGAGGGCAGCAAATACATCTGTTTCATTTACTCTTGTTTTCATTATCTAGCACCGTGCCTGATACATACAAGGGAACAAATAAATATACTCAGATGGAGGAAAAACTAAGTGTGCTATTGCCACCAAGGAAAACCTACCCCCAAATTATATTTATGAGGAAGTACAAACATTCAATAAGATGGAGATCTTGTTCATCTCCCTTGAGAAAACAGCAATTTTTTTCATAAGAAGAAATATTTTTGGAAAAATATTTTCAACCCCAACTATAATGGAATATTATGTATCCATTAATTAAAATGAAGTATGTAACTAGATATACATGATAAGTTTTTAATGCAAAATATGTAATTTAGGGGTGCCTGGGTGCCTTAGTCAGTGAAGAGAGTCTGACTCTTGATTTAAGATCAGGTCATGATCTCAGTCAGTCAAGAGGTCGTGCCCTATGCTGAGCATGGAGCCTGCTAAGGATTCTCTCCCTCCCTCTCTGCCCCTCCCACATTAGTGCAAGTGTGTGTGTGCACTCTCTCTCTCTCTAAAAAAATTAAAAAATAAATGAATAAAAAATATGTAATTTAGACATCATATGTAATTTGATACAATTATAAATGCACACAGACACACACAATAGGATTTTACAGGGAGTTGTTCATTTTCTACTTTATACTTTATAATGTTTATTTATGTTTGAGAGAGATGGGAGGAGGAGCAGAGACAGAGGGAGACACAGAATTCGAAGTAGGTTCCAGGCTCTGAGCTGTCAGCACAGAGCCTGATGTGGGGCTCGAACCCACAAACTGTGAGATCATGATCTGAGCTGAAGTTGGACACTTAACCGACTGAGCCATCCAGGCACCCCTCTACTTTATACTTTTTATACCATAAAATTTTAAGCAAATAATTTTCCAGTCAGAAAATAAAAAAACTAAAAACCTTTGCTATTCTGTTTCAGTTCTGTTAAATGCTAGTATGGCAAGAATTTCAGTGCCATAGATGAGTACATCAGTAGAACAAAATGTCAAATTTTGCTGCAGTAAGACATGCATTTGCTTTTAAAATTGTTTATTTAAGGGGCGCCTGGGTGGCTCAGTCGGTTAAGCGTCCGACTTCAACTCAGGTCATGATCTCGCGGTCGGTGAGTTCGAGCCCCCCGTTGGGCTCTGGGTTGATGGCTCAGAGCCTGGAGCCTGCTTCCGATTCTGTGTCTCCCTCTCTCTCTGCCCCTCCCCCGTTCATGCTCTGTCTCTCTCTGTCTCAAAAATAAATAAACGTTAAAAAAAATTTTTTTTAATTGTTTATTTAAGGGTAACATACAGAAAAGTGTGCAAACCAAATCTCTTCAGCTTAATAAATTTTAAGAGACAGATCAGGCTATAATATTCCTTCCTTTCTGTTCTTTAATTCTTCAAACATTCTCTTGACTCTTTATCTCTGTCTCCTCCTTCTGAGATTTTTATTTCCTGTTTGGAAGTCTTTTGCACCAAGTCAACATGTCTTTGACTTTTTTTCTGACTTTCCACTCTTTTTCTTCCTGAGCTTCAGTGTGGTTTCTATTGATGTACCGTCCCTAATCCTGTCTTCTCATGTGCAGGCTTTTCTTTAAACCATCTATTACTGATTTTTAAATTTTTAATTATTATATTTTTCAATTCTAAAATTTCTATTTAATTCTTTTTTTATATATTCCAAGACTTTGGTGTGGTCGTCTATATCCTCATCTGTTTTGCCTATTATTTCCCTCTATTTGGGGACATATTAGTTACAGTTACCTTAGAGTCCTTGCACTTCTAACACCAATATCCAAATCACCTGTGAAACTCTTTTTAAATAATCTTATATTTCAGGCTATGGCCCTGATTCTTGGCATGTCTAGTAATATTTTTTTGAGAGGTACTATCTTTAAGAAAATATACATAGTCTCTATATTTTACCTTCCTTCAGAAAAAGTTCACCCTTTCCTCTGAAACATAAATGAATCAGAACTGGGCAGCAATTCTGGTAAGGCTCCATTTACCTCTAGTTCACCCCTCCTACTAGGGCGTATGTCCCCAGGGTTTCTTACTTGAGATTGGTGCAGGACCATCCACCTAGTGGGTACTGGTGAATCCTGTGTCTATCCACATTAGTGCCTTGAGGCTTATAAAATACCTTGCTTTGTTTTCTCAGAGACCTTATGCTTGGCTTTATGGTCTCCTGCCCCTTGTAGCTTCAGAATTCAACAAATACCCAGAAGGGGATACAAGCAGTTATCTAGTCTGTTCTCCACACCTCCCTTCTCACTGGGATCTTGGCCTCCAAAGTCTCCACTTATATCTCATGAGCCCCATAAGGCCACCCAAGCCTCTCTTGATCACTTTGTCTTTCAACACAGCTGTTCTGCCTAAGAAAACCACAGATACACAGCCTTCTGCTCCAAATGTGCAATCAGCAGATGCCCCCAGGACAAATGTTGCAACACAAGTTCAGCTCACCTCTCTCCAGTTCCCCTTTCTATACAATCTTGGCCCCTCAAGACCTGATTACTTTAATAGCTCTCTTGTGTCTTTAAACAGATTTTTTAAAAATTCATCTTTATTCATTGTCCTCAGTGACAGCACTGATCTACAACAAGTTACTCCATGATAACTATAAACAGAAATCTCTCGTGGAGTTTTTTTCATCAAAATTTTATGGGGCGCCTGGGTGATTCAGTCAGTTGAGCATCTGACTGGATTTCAGCTCAGGTCATGATCTCACAGTTTGTGAGTTTGAGCCCCATGTCAGGCTCTGTGCCGGGAGCATGGGTCCTGCTTGGGATTCTCTCCCTCCATCTTTCTCTCTCTCTGTCCCTCAGCTTGCTTTCTCTCTCTCTTCTAATCTCAAAATAAATAAACATTAAAATTTTTTTTAATTTGTTACAAATACAAAAATATGTGTTTATTTTTTATATATGTAGTTTAATCTAATGAAAATAAGACATAAAGGGGTGCCTGGGTGGCTCAGTCAGTTGAGAATCTCTTGATTTCAGCTCAGGTAATGAGATTAAGCCCTGTGTCAAGGTCTGTGCTGGGCATGGAGCCTGCTTAAGATTCTCTCTCTCCCTCTCCCTCTGCCCCTCCCTGGCTCATGTACACTCTCTCGCTCTCTCTCTCCCCCCAAAACCCAAAAATGTCCAGTATTTTTCATATGTATTTTTGATTACTACAATTGATTTTATAAAGTGTTCTCAGTATATTTATTGAAACTATCTGCAATGTAATAGTTACTCAGAACCACAGGGCCTCATGTGAGTGTTTTCTCTTCTTTTGCATCGGTCTTTGCTATAAATTTTCTTAATTTTTCTTCCTTTTGGAAGAACCCCCGATTGTCTTTTATATATACTTTTAACTCTCTAATTTTGTGATATTTTACTCATTGATCTCATTGTACCAATAATTTAGTTAGAATTTTGAATGGTCTCCATTGAAACTGCATCAATTTCTCTTCCTTTTCATTTTCAGAGAGAAAGGGTAATTGATTATTTAAAAAATGAAATAATGAAATACCACATGTACCATTATGAGTTCATAAAACATAATTAGGTTTTACTTCAGGTACTTATTACATTAGTAGGTACTTATTTTGAAGGCACGTGGTATTATTCTGTTTACATGGTTTATGCTGTGCAATAAACATAAATGCAGTCGATTTAAATTCTTCAGTGGCAATTTAACATAGAAATTGAACTTGAATAGAATGTTATAAATAATAATGTTATTTCCTCTTTAGCATTGCCTTTCAGAAGGAAAAAATCTTAACAGTTTTTGCTTATAATCATTTGCAAACTAATTATAGCTTAAACATTAAGAGTTGACTGGTGGTTAATAGTTAACCCCAAACTCATGCAAAATTCTTCAGAACATTCCATTGAAATGCTGAAAAGACTGTGAGTTCTTTATTCACATAGAAGCTAATTATTTTTCTTTATTGCCCATTTAGTATGTATGAGCTTAAAGAGACATATCTGGAAAACACTTTCATCGAGGAAATAAAGCAATAGCTCTTAGACTTATATGATTACTCATTTACAGAAATGGAAAAATCAGAATAAATTCACTTTTACCAAGTTTATCCCTTAAAGAAGTTCCCAACCCCTAAAACCATCCCTACTTTCCACCCTCTCCACACATACATTTTTTTGGAGTAGTACCAACTGAAATGTTATAGGGAGTCATCTAAAAGCATGACAGATTTAAAGTGTTTTATTATAAGAAATCAAGAGAAATTAGTACCTTTTCTAAGTAATATATTTCTCCTCAGTTTTGTATTTATCCAAGTCTTTAGGAGAACAGAAATTCTTTCCAGAAAGGCTACGGGAAGACATAGTTTTAAAGCACCCAGTGCTTATACTCAAGTGGATTGGGGGAATCACATGTTCTTCCTTTATTTCACCAAAGAATTCCAGTGTTAGAAAAGACCTTCCAAGCCATTCACTCCAATCAAACATCTAATCCTGAAATGCTCTCCTCAGCTTGTTCAAAAGATTATCTCACTGTTGTTGGTTTCTTTTAGTGAGGAGAAACTCACAGTATAAAGCAGTATAAAACAGTTAAAACATCCTTACATCATAAACTGAAATCTCCCTGGAGCTTTTACACATTAGTCCCCCTTAAAATGTTTTCAGAGGCAGTCGAAGATGGTGGCATAGGAAGACACTGAACTCACCTCCTCCCAAATACAAGGGAACCCGCTTAAGACTGTCAACTAATCTCTCAGCAGAAACTGCAAGCCAGAGAAAGTGGCAAGATATATTCAAAGTGCTGAAAGGAGAAAACTTTCAAACAAGAACACTGTACCCAGCAACACTGTAATTCAGAAGTGAAGGACCGTTTTCCAGATAAGCAAAAGCTAAAGGAGTTCAACACCACTAAACCAGGCTTACAACAAATATTAAAGGGACTTTTTTAAGGTGAAAGAAAAAGTAATAACTAATAATAAGAAAACATATGAAAGTAAAAATCTCACTGATAAAGACAAATATATAGTAAAGGTAGTAGATTAACAACTTATAAATCTATCATAAAGGTTAAAAGACAAAAGTAGTGAACACATAAAATAAAAAGATGTAAAATATGACATCAAAACATAAAATGTGGAGGGAGAGGTAGCAAAATATATGGAGTTTTTAGAATGTATTAATTTAAGTTGCTATCAACATAAAATAGACTGCTATATATATAGCCCATTATATGTGAACCTCATGGTAACCACAAAGCAAAAACCTATGCTAAATACACAAAAGACAAATAAGAAAGGAATCTAAACCTAACACTGAAGAAAAGTAGCAAGCCACAAGGGAAGAGAGCAAGAGAAGAAGAAAGTAACAGAGAGAAAATACAAAAATGGCCAGAACACAATTAACAAAGTGATTAACAATAAGCACATACCTATCAATAATTACTTTCAAATGTAAATGGACTAAATTTTCCAATCAAAAGACACAGTGGCTGAATGGATTAAAAAACAACTCATCTACATCATACTACCTGCAAGACTCTCACTTCAAAACTGAGGATACACAGACTGAAAGTAAAAGTGTGAAAAAAGATATTTCATGCAAATGGAAACAAAAAGAAAGATGGTGTAGTTATATTATATAGCAGACAAAAGAGACTTTAACACAAAGAGTGTAATAAAACACAAAGAAGGGCACTGTATAATGATAAGAGGGTCAATCCAACAACAGGATACAACATTTGTGAATGTTTATACATCCAACACAGAAGCACCTAAATATATAAAGCAAATAATAACACATATAAAGGGAGAAATGGATATAAATACAATAATAGTAGGGGGCTTTACTACCCCACTTACATCAGTGGCTAGATCAACCAGACAGAAAATCAATAAGGAAACATCAGCCATGACATCTTACATGATACATTTAGACCAGATGGACCTAATAGATGTATACAGAACATTCCCTGCAAAAGCAACAGAATACACATTCTCAAGTACTTATGGACATTCTCCAGGATAGATAATACATTAGGCCACAAAACAAGTCTCAATAAATTTAAGAAGACTGATATCGTATCTAGCATCTTCTCTGACCAAAATGGTATGAAACTAGAAATCAATTTTGGAAAGAAAACAGGAAAAATGACAAATATCTGGGGATTAAACCACATGCTACAGGACAACAAATGGATCAATGAAGAAATCAAATGGGAATTCAAAAAAGACCTTGAGACAAGTAAAAATGGAAGTACAACAATACAAAATCATCAAAAAGCAGTAAAAGCAGTTCTAAGAGGAAAGTTCATACCAATACAGGCCTACCTCAAGAAACAAGAAAAATCTCAAATAAGCAATCTAACTTTACACCTAAAGGAATCAGAAGAAAAACTGAAGCCTGAAGTTAGTAGAAGGAAGGAAGTGATAAAGATCAAAGGAGAAGTAAATAAAATAGAGACCTGAAGAACAATTTAAAGAAATCAATGAAACTAAGAGCTGATTCTTCAGAAAAAATAAACAAAATTAACAAACATTAGCTAGACTCATCAAGGGAAAAAAAAAGAAGGCTCAAATAAATAAAATAAAATAAAAAATGAAGGATAAGTTACAATTTATGCCACAGAAATATTAAGGATAAAAAAGTCTACTATGAATAATTATATGTCAACAAATTGAACAACACATAATAAATGAATAAATTCATAGGAACATATGAGCTTCTAAGACTGAATCATGATGAAAAGAAAATCTAAATAGATTAGTAAGTGGCTTGAATAAGTAATGAAAAATCTCCCAACAAACAAAAGTCCAGGACCAGATGGTTTCACCAGGGAATTCTAGCAAACATCCAAAGAAGATTTAATACCCATCCTTCTCAAACTTTTCCAAAAAGTTGAGAAAAAGGGAATACTTCCAAACTCATTTTATGAGGCCAATATTCTCCTGATATCAAAATCCAGACAAGAACACCACACAAGAAGAAAAATAGGGGTGCCCGGGTGGCTCAGTTGGCTGTGCATCCAACTTCAGCTCAGGTCATGAATTAATGATTCGTTAGTTCAAACCCTGCATCAGGCTCTCTGCTGTCAATGTGAAGCCTGCTTCATATGTCAGGCTGTCAATGTGAAGCCTGCTCTGTCTCCCTCTCTCTCTGCCCCATCCCTGTACATGCTCTATCTCTCTGTCTTAAAAATAAATCAACATTGGGGCTCCTGGTTGGTTGAGCATCCGACATCAGCTCAGGTCATGATCTTGTGGCTCATGAGTTCAAGCCCTGCATTGGACTCTGCTGTCAGCTCAGAGCCTACTTTGGATCCTCTGCTCCCACCCCCTTCTCTGCCCTGCCCCTGCTCTCTCTCTCTCTCTCATTCTCTCTCTCTCAAAAATAAATATTTGAAAAATAAACAAATGAATAAATAAATAGTTTTTAAAAAGAATAAATAATAATCAACATGATACACCACATTACCAAAATGAAGGATAAAAATCATATGACCGTCTCAATATATGTAGAGAAAGCACTTGACAAATTCAATATCCATTTATGATAAAAACTCTCAAAAGGTGGGTATGGAGGGAACATACCTGAACCTAATAAAGACTATATATGACAAACCCACTGCTAACATAATACTCAACAGTGAAAAGCTGGAAGCTTTTCCTCTAAGAACAGGAACAAGGCAAGAATGCTCACACCACTTGTATTCAACACAGTATTGGAAGTCCTAGCCACAGCAATCAGACAAGAAAAAGAAATAAAAGGCATCCAAATTGGAAATAAAGAAGTAAAACTGTCACTATTTGCAGATGGTATGATACCGTATAGAGAAAACTCTAAGGATTCCACCAAACACACTGTTAGAACTAATAAATATATTCAGTAAAGTTGGAGGATACAAAATCAGTACGTAGAAATTTGTTTCATTTCTATAAACTAATAACAAACCATCCAAAAGAGAAATTAAGAAAACAATCCCATTTATAATTGCATCAAAATTAAAAAAAAAACAACCTAGAAATAAACTTAAAATATTTAAAAATATTCTGAATTATCACACAATGGTCTATATGAGTTTACATTGAAATCATTAGGCATATTTGTATTTTATGACTTGAAAATATTTCCACTGAACAGTTGAGAAAAAGAAAATGCTCATACTGATTTAGTATTTTGGTGAGCAGTTTACAGAGTTGTGTACACCACTAATATATCTTCAAAAAAGACTAAAATATTACTTATTACACCATATTTGAAATACGGTCCTCATCACCACCTAAAAGCCCAATGTCCTGTGAACCAAGCCTATGTATTTGCTTTCTGTGCTTGGCACCAATGAGTTCCAGAATAGGACTTTCCAGAAATTAACTGGTAACTTTTTAACTTTAATTTTTAAATTATAAAGTATTCTATACAAGCACAAATACTAATAATAAGGATAAAAATTTTTTAAAGGAAAATTTCATCTCCCTATTTGCAATCCAACTATCCAGATGCACTCACTGTTGACAGTTTGGAATCTATTCTTTCATTCTTCTTGACCTTATTTTAATGCTTACATAAACACATACACTGTCATACAAACATTCCAAGTCATAACATAAACATGCCTAATGGTTAAAAAAAAAAGTAGCTATGGAAACAAAATCCAAGATTTGTGATCCTTCATCTATCATTCAACTCATTGTTAATGTTCCAGTGTTCTCTTTTCTCCTAGTTTCCTAGTGGTACTTGAAATTAGTATAGATTGTTTTGTATTTGGGTAAAATATGTAAGTAGTTGGTACTTTATCTCCAGGTTATGTGGAGTTTTGAAAGTGAAATTTTGTCAACTCACATGTTGGGCTAAATAACTCCTTGAGAAGCAGTGTGCCAAGCAGTTAATATAGAGAATTTAATTTGCTTCTTCTGAGTTTTACCATTGAGCTTTCTGCGGGAAAGCTCTCCCTAAAAACACACTTTATTGGCTCTAATTAAGAATGCATCCAGTAGTGTTCTCTCAGGCTTTGGATGCCTGCTGGCTTAATTTTTAAGCTTCTCCATTCTCGATAAAAGTGCTGAATTGAATTTAAAAGTCTATTCCTACAGAATTACCCCTTAGTGTGCACACCACTCACACTTCTGCAGAAAAGATTAAAATACTATTTACTACACATAGCAGACATTGTTTTTTAAAAAGTGAATGGAAAATGAGTCTATAGTTTAGCAATAATTTTGAAATGAAAGGTTATTTTGAACATATGGTTTCTGTTTTTTGGTTTATTTTTACCCTGAACCAAGATAGAAGTTATTAATGGAGCCACAGAATATAAGAAAATAGTTGTTAAAAGTCAGCAAACAGATTTGTTTCCTTTATTTTTAAAAGTTGAAATAAGTTTTAAGTATTTCTTTATAACCAAAGTGTGTATGATTGACTTTGGGATTTTCTCATTAGGTAGACATTACCGTTAATTAGATGCCATGAGTGTCTTCCTTCTTTATTCTGCTGATTCCATTAATAAAGCTATGGCAATCTGTGGTGCCCTTAGTAACTGGTCCTAAACAGACTCGTTTTTTGTTTTTAGGAGACTAGTCAATATCCTGCTAACTGATTATATTCTTCCTACAACAGAAGCAGAAACTTTGCCTGCCAAATTGTTTATTTAATTTCTCATCAAACACATATTGCATCCTACCATGTGCCAAGCACTACATTAAACTATGAGGATATAAGGAGTTAATAGTCTAATGGAAGAAAACAGTTGCATAAAAAGAATTTGCAAAATAGTATGGCAAATGCCACAAAGAGGTAAAAACGATATATATACATACACACACACACACACACACACACACACACACACACAGACACACACACATACATACAGTGAGGCACAAATGATCCAGCAACTAACTGGGCTCAAAAGAGTCTTATTAGACTTGGAAAAGGAGTTATTTCTTCACAGGAGTCTGAAAGGTGAGGTCTGGATGGAAAAGATTAAGGCTGGGTAGGTCTGGCAGTGTGAAGAACATCTTTCGAGGCTTCAGGGACAGCATGGGCACAGGTGAAGACATAGAAAGAAAGAAATGATGGAAAGATCAATGTAAACTTTTATTAAATTTCATACTTTTTGCTTTCAACTAGATTGAAATACTTATTTGGAGTGAAGTGATTACAGCGATCCCCATAGGGGCAAAAAGTGCTCTGATTTCTATAGAATCACCATCTGTGATGCAGAGAATCAACAGTAGTGAGGGGCAAAGTGATAAAGTGAAGAGCAGTGAAGAGACTGTTTCCATGGTCTAGGAGAAAAATGATGGCTAAAGAAGTCAAGTTCAGGATATAATGTGAGGCTAGAACCAAAAGCATAATGATATGGTTTATAAGGGAAAGACCAGAATTAAACATGCCCCTGGGGTTTTGAAGGTATGTGGTGCCATTTCCTACAGGAAGAAAGAATGCAGGAGGTGCAAGTATGTGTGTGTGTGTGTGTGTGTGTGTGTGTGTGTGTGTACATGCACGCACATGTGCACATGTTAAGATAGAAGAAAACCAAAGATGCTGTTTGCTTATGATAAGTTTCAAATGCATCTTGTGGAGCTGTCCTTCGACAGTTGTGTGTAAGACTGTAGAGATCAGTGGAGAGAATAGGTGAGATCACCTAGGGAGTCCGTGTACACAGAGATACAAGGCCCAAGAACTGATTCCCAGAGCATGCTAACATTTATAGACCAAACAAGGAAGGGGGATATAAATACAATAGAATATTATTCAGCCATGAAAGAGAAGGAAATCCTGCCATTTGCAACAACATGGGTCGAACTTGAGGGCACTGTGCTACATGAAATAAGTTAAGCAGAGAAAGACAAATACTGCATGATCTCATTTATATGTGGAAACTAAAAAAGCCAAACTCACAGAAACAGTAGATTGGTGGTTTCAGGGGGAGGGTAGTGCACGGTGAAAGAAATGAGATGTTTGTGAAACAATAAAAACGTTCAGTTATAAGTTATAAGATGACTATGTTCTGGAGATATGCAGCAATGTGACTATAAGTTAACAATACTGAATTGTATATATGAAATTTGCTAAGACAGTAGATCATAAATGCTTTAACAACACACACACACACACACACACACACACACATACAAACAGCTGCACCAGGGGATGGATGTGTTAATTAACCTTACTGTAATCCCTTTATATATATATATATATACATATATATATATGTATATATATATACATGATTTGATATATATGTATATATCAAATCATCATGTTAAACTTACCCAATCACCTTAAACCCAGCACCTTAAACTTACCCATCACCTTAAACTTACCCAATGTTAATTGTCAATATCTCAATAAAGCTGGAAAAAACTGCAGAAGGGGCCAGCAAAGGTAAATGAGCAGAAAGAGCCAGTAAGTATTGTGATTCTGTACCTAAGTGAAGGAAATATTGCAAAGAAAAGGGGGTACTCAATTATGTCAATTTTTTTCTCAGAAGGTCAACAAGATGAGGCAAGAGAAGTCATCATGGAGCCTGGCAACATGGAGGTTCTTAGTAACCTCAGAAAAATCAGTATCAGTGATTAGTAAAGTAGATGGGATGAAAGCCTGACTGGAATAGCTACAAAGATACAGAGAAGTATCAGAAGTCAGAAGTCAGAAGTCAGAAGTCAGAAGTAATAAGTCAGAAGTAATAAGTAAATGTGGCATTTACTTCAATGGGGGGGGGCGGTATGCAGAGAAACAGGGTGTTGCTGTAGAAAGTGTGAGTCAAGACAGGAACTTGACTTTAGGATGAATAATATTTATTTTTACATAGCTACTTATGTAATTAAGGTAAGAAGTATAATAGGAGAATGGAAACATCCAAGTGGTAAGTGGGCACATTTTGTATATGTGCTGCCGAAGCGAGCACGTAAGTGGGCACATTTTGAATGCAGAATAGAGGAGATTGTTGCAAGAGTCATTCTCATGAGTAGAATGGGGGATTCTCTCCCATGAGTAGAATGGGGGAGTAGAATGGGAAGGAGCCCATGCTGAGTGAGGAGGTTGGCCTCAGCTAGCACCAAGAGGTCATCCAGCTGAGTAGTCTGAGTATTGGATAGATGAGCTCAATGAAGGTAAAGTTCCCAACAATAATAAGGAAGTGATCGTGAAGAGGAAAATAGTGCTAATTCCTCAGTGAAGGAAGAGTGACCAAGAGATTGAGAAACGAGGACAACAAGGTGAGTGGGGTGTATTTTCTGATGAGTTCTTCCAAGGAGATGCTTTTTGGAGCAAGGAAGGAGAAATGTGTCAGAAGAAGAAATAATGAGTAGATGGTTAAGTACATTCTACTTCCCTCCAAACCCACAATCTATTCATATGAGATAATAATAATAATAATAATAATAATAATGATTATTATTATTATTACCACTTAAGAGGGAAACAGTGTCCTTGAGATGAGCCAGGTTCATTTAGAACAACCAGGTGAAGAGGACATTCTTGGAAGATACGGGACATTTAATTCAGAACACTCCGAAAGTTCAAAAAAGGAGGTGGGAGGGTTTGGATGGATTCAAAGTGGCATAAGACAGTCCCATTAGAAGATTTGGAACACTATATGGGTGTTACATTTTGGACAGTAATAGATGTCCTGAGAGACATGAACTTTTGATAGTGCATGAAGTAAACAGCAATATGAGGCATAATGAGATTAGGTCTGATGGTCTCTCTGGGGAGAGAATCAGAAAGCTGATTCTAGCAAAGGTGTCTCACAGTTTATGGTAAAGGGCTGATGGTGTCATGATATGGCAGCATGGGGGTGCACTGCGCAGACCTCCCTGATAAAGAAAATGTTCTGGTTAGCTGACAGCCTCCAGCTGCCTCACCTTAGTGACCCACTGCAGTGTTCACACCAAGGCCACCATCATCTGGGGTGACTCCCAGCCAGACCTGGCAAGGCAGAAGTACTAGAGACAGGTCATTCTGCCAAAAGCAGGACTCCTTTTTTGTGCCTTTGGGCCTCCCTATTGGCCTAGTCAAGACATTTTTAGGGCTCTCCTATATAGTGTGAGGCCCTTCCTATCCAACCCCGCCTTGTTTTCCCCTCTTTTTTGACAGATGCCAAAACTGCTGCCAGGTGTGAAGCTATCCTTGACTATGTCTGCCCTCTTCCCTTTTATCTTTCATAGGCATGTCCCATAATAAGCCTCTCACACTTATAACTTGGTCTTAGCACCCACATCCAGGAGGACATGAACTGACTCACTTGGGGAGAGGTGGAGAGGCTATGGAGCTGAGGTAACGTGAGCTGGATTTTACCGGACACCGTCATAGCTCTTGGATCTCTTTAGACATGCTGTGATCAGGGATGAACTGGTTTACAGGGGAAATGGAACTCTACGGATATTCCTTCAATCCTGCTTTAGATGGTGTTATAATCAAGACAATGCAAAAGCTTTTCTATGACCATGTACATTACTACCCTCCTTGTACACCAAGTTAGGAATGCTACATAATAGCATTCCTAAAGAAAGCTAGGAAAAATGTATTGACAGCTTACTCTGTACCAAGCTTTAGGCTAGAGCCTTGCTCATTCATTCGGAATACTTTTAATGAATACCAAGATACATGGGGGCACCATCTTGAGTCAAAATCCAGGCCAATACTTGTTTTTAAAAAATCATTTACATCCTGCCTTGCTTATAGCAGCACTGTGCCTGTCTTAAAGCAAACATGTTCACAGGCTGTCATGTAATATAAATTCTCCTTGCTATCTTGCTGACTAGATGCTTCCTGCTTCTCCCAGCTGCATCTCAATTTTCCTCCTTGAATGGAGATAACAAAGGGTCTCTTTCTTGCCATTGCATGTTGTGAATGTTGCAAAAATGACAACATACTTCCAGGATACTGGAACACATGAAAATTGGTGCCTTCATAAAAGGAGTTTCTTGTGTGGTCCACTTCAGGGGTTTGTGAGCCTAACAAGCATGGCTGCCACTCAGCCCAGCCTGAGTGAAGGCAAGATAATGTTAGCTTCCAACTCATGAGAAACAGAGTGTGGGCTTCAGGTCCCTTTGAACTCTTGTATCACTTATCTGACTGGCTTTTGCCCTTTTCTGGGATGGCAGCTGTTTATAATCTCAAACCTCTACACCCCTTTATTCTTCCCATTAGTGAAAGGCTTAATTAGGAGCAAAATGTGTCTTTGCATCATAAACACATTTTAGAAGTTAACAGGAGTCCCTGGCCCCTGCTAAATGCTAACCAAATGTGTTAAAATCAGCAGTTTGATGTTGCCCATAGAGACAGCTGGAGAAGGGGAGGGGGGTTTGAGGGAGTGTCTCACAGCTGGAGAACCCAGCAGGAAATGACACTATTGGAGACTTGCGACTAAGCAAACCACAAAGTGAGAGAACAGAGAGAAAGAGAGAGAGAATGAAAGTATTGGAAACCAGCCCAGCTGGGTCACAGAATTGGTAAGGGGATACAGCTTTAAACAGCTAAAATGAAAAATGATTAGCTGAGAATTGTCTAATTACTGAAATTAAATATAAAATCCACTAAGTGCTTAGTATTTGAACTCCTGTGCATATGTGCTTTGGCATTATCCAAAAGTTTCATAAACTCATTTCTAAACACTTAGCAGTCATTAACTACAGGCTTTAGCCATAAAATTGCAAGAGTTGGACATTTCGAAATTCTCTTTTGCCTAGATGTGCCATTCCTAGGAACAGACACAAGAATATAACATATAATTTGAGTTAGATATTCCTATCAGTATTAACTCTAATAACAAAAGATTTTCAAACAATGGAAATCATTTTAGAAATTACATACTACCAACAAAACAAAATATTATGAAGAATATTTGTACTTAAGAATTAATTTCCATGTGCTACAGGATGTTAAATGAATCTTTTCCTGTTGTCTTCTGAAATTCAATACATGGTAAGTAACACTAAAGAAGAATGCTAGTTTCATCCATGCCAAGAAAAAGGGAATTAACTTGATGATCATTAATCCCCATCACTGACCTAATAGCCTCAATAAGGGAAAAGTAGGAGTTCCAAAAGGTGATAAAAGAGAATTGGCAGGAGATTTTTCTGAGATGAAGACTGCAATCAATGGCTTTTCCCCCCCTCTTCTCTTTGGGAAGGAGAGAGTGCCCTCCCTCACAAATTGAGAAGGATCCAGAAGAGTGTCCATAGAGTGATATCTCTGTTGAAGGGAGGCTGGCATCCCTCACCTTGCCTAGATGTTTGCTGAGCTGCAGACACTTGTAGTCCTAAACCAGGGCAGCCTCACAAGTGAAGGATAAAGGAATTCTCCCAAGTTTGATGTGTCCATTGAAATTTCACATACACAATCAAAGACACTGGATTGCCTCTCATCTGGAGAATTCTAAAATTAGGATTATGGCTAGAGCAGCATGTGATAGCAAGGCAAAAACAAACTTCCCAGCAAGGATGCATGAATTTCTTGAGAACCATGTGGACGCCTTGGAAGATAAATAGGCCATCATGAAGGTACCCTGGCCAGCAGTACAAGATCTTGGGTTCATTACCAGCATGAGCATAGGAGAAGACAGAAATTAGCTAGACAGTGCTTTGTCCTTACTGGGAGCAGCATTGGCGGTCCAGTACAGCCTCCAAAGAATCCATCAATGCACCAGACAAAAAGCCAGCACTTATATACCTATCATGGAAAATACAGTAGCTACAAGAAATATGCAAGCAGCACTAAGGACAAGCAAAAGACCTTTGTCCCTTTTCTCTCTAGTCTTTCTCCTTCCTCTAAACCTATAAAATATAGAAAGATTCACAAGAGAAATTTAAAAAACAAGAGATAGTAAGGAAGAATATCATGCCATATACTCCATTTTAAGTCCCCAAGCTACCACTTGAGCTAGCTGGAGAGAGAGGAGAAGGTTGAATTTGATGTGAGATTGACCTTGTCATTTAGACTGGCCTGGCTGGTCATAAAATATATAATTATTATTATCATTATAAATAAGTATAAATAACATGCAGATGATATAAATATTATTATTAATGTTAATATTATAAAATATATATTGTATGTACAGTCTTAGTTACCACAAGTGACACAATTTTCTAAGTGAAAGTGCCTATAAAGCTACACATATATACATAAAACATATTTAGAGGTGGGCAAGTCAGCACTGCTCTTGCCTTTTCAAAGTCATGACTTTAAAGTCAAGGAAGTAAAAGCTTTTTCATATATGTATTCCCACTGAGTATATCTCATTTATTACATCAGTAATATATAACACTGTGAGTTTAATAATTTTCAAGAAGGGGCACCTGGGCGGCTCAGTCGGTTGGATGGCTAACTTCGGCTCAGGTCATGATCTCACCAGTTTGTAAGTTTGAGCCCCGCGTCGGGTTCTGGGCTGACAGCTCAGAGCCTGGAGCCCACTTCAGATTCTGTGTCTCCCTCTCTCTCTGCCCCTCCCCCACTCACACGCTCTCTCAAAAATATATAAACATAAAATTTTTTTTTAAATAATTTTCAAGAAAGTGTGCTACTTAGGCTATGCTTTCTGTCCTTTTGTAAGTTCAAATCTTTTTAGCCATTAGAAGATCCACTGTTTGAGGCGCTTGGGTGGCTCAGTCAGTTGAGCATATAACTCCTGATTTCAGCTCAGGTCATGATCCCAGGGTCATGGGACCGAGCACCATGTTTGGCTATGAGCATGGAGCCTGCTTGGGATTCTCTCTCTCTCTCTCTCTCTCTCTCTCTCTCTCTCTCTCTCTCCTCCCCCTCTGTCCCTTAACACTGCTTGAGCTTTCTCTCTTTCTGAAGAAAAGAAAAGAAAAGAAAAGAAGAAAAGAAAAGAAAAGAAAAAAAGATCCACTGTTTGATCCCAAAGCAAGAGATTTAATTTTAAAATATCGAGGATATAGAACTCCAAGGAGCATTTGGAATATGACAAGTGAAATATCCTAAAATGGTACTTCCCAAAATGTGTTGCACAGAACTCTATAAGATGCTCCATTGCAACAAAAAAGAGATGGAATCATACATGTTTGAGAAATTTATATTTGTTATCTTTTGTCTTCACAATTCATATTAGCATATTTAATTTGAGAAATACTTAAATTTTTAAAAATCACTGATGTTTTAACCCAGCACATTTGATATGCCCTCCAACATTCAGTCTCAAGTCCATGGAGGGATCAGATGAGCATCTGTGGAATAAATCTTTGGTACAAGTGCCTTGTCTATGAGTTCTCTCTGGGCACAGAGGGCAGTGGGAAACATAACTTTTTCTTACCTCTTCCCCTTGTGAATGCTGATTGAGGGTCATAGGAAAGTGAGAAAGAAAAGAAAAAGGCTAATGAAAAGGACAGAATAGAAATTGGGAAGGATGAAAGTAAAGAGATATTGCAAGGGAGGTGGAAGATGAGTGGGGCTGTTTCCTGAAAGTGAAGATACTGCTTCAAAAGGTAAACTTACAAGTGAAACCCTGACCTCAAAAGAAAGACCTCTGGCCCCAGCCTACCCACTGGCAAAGCTTCATTAACCAAATGGATTTTGGATAAAGAAAAAGTTGACCCAATGGTTGGAACATGGAAGATGAGTAGAAGGCAAAGATGTATATATATTGCAGGCAAGATGGGGATATTGTTTAGGTCCAGATATGGGGTTGGGAAGGAAGAAGGATCTCACTACTCTCCAGAAGAAAAATATTCTTACTTTTCTCTGGGGAAGACAATCGCTGGCCTTGGTTGCAGGTAGTATGCAAAGCAGGAGTTTAAAATAGAACCAAGGAAGGAAACAGAAAATGCTCCAGGGTGGGTTGAAAAACTGCCTTGCCAAGCTCCATAGAGCATCGGTATATCAAATGAGCATTCAAGGTCCAGATCTGTCAATTCCACTCCCTTCAGAAGGAATGGGTTCTTAAAAATGCATCTATGCTATATTTAAATGAGGGAAACCTATCAGCCTCTCTTCGGAATTTACTGGTGGAAAGCAGCTGAGGGTTTTCCTTAGTGAAAATGACAAATAGCAGGGTTTGTCATTTAAGATATGCCATTACCTAAATCTTACTGGAAGGAAAGTGATTTGCATCAATTAACTCACTGAGTTTAAGGTCTGTTCTAATTTTTCCCAAGCCACAAGAACCTTTCCTGCAATGTTACCAAGGGGCTGCAGGCCAAGAGGAAAGAGGAGGGCTTCCTTTAAGTTCTTCAAAGTGACTGTGTTCCTTTCTTTTTTCCTCCCATTGTGGTCTGAGAGTCCAAGATCAAGGTGCCTGCATATTTGGTGTCTGGTAAAAACCCCTTCCTGGTTTGTAGGAGGCCATCTTTTTTGCTGTCCCCATTTGGGAGATAGGCCAAGGAAGTTCTCCTGGATCTATTTTACAAAGGCACTATTCCCATTCATGAAGCCTCCGCCTTCCCAACCTAATCATTGGTCCAAGGCTCCACCTCCTAATACCCTCACACAGGGGTTAGGTTTCAACATAGGAATTTTGTGCGGGACGCAAACATTCAGTCTATAGCAGGCTCCAAAATCAGACTTTCTGGGTTCATATCTGTATGACCTTGATAAGTCTCTTAGTTTCTCCAGGTTTTCTTTTTCACATCTGTAAAGTAGGGATATAATGGTAAACATTTCATTGGGTCCGCTGGGTTGTTAACTAAAATGCTGTATGTAAACCAGGTAGCACCAAGGCTGGCACACTGTCAAACCTCAGTTGATAGGTAGCTTGCCAACTAGTTAGTCCTATCTTCCAGCCCAGATCCACCACAAGGTTATAGGACTCAGGGGAGGGTCACCAATAATAGCTTCTCTGAGACACCTATACCTTCTTTTCATCCCTCAAGAAACAGAACAAAATAACACCCAGCCCACTGTGCTGAATGACACTCAAGCAAAATATGAGATCCAAGCAAGACCAGCAGAGATCACACGAAATGGCGGGAGAGGAAAGGTTACAAAAGTCGACCAAAACAGGGGCGCCTGGGTGGCTCAGTTAGTTAAGCACCCAACTTTGGCTCAGGTCATGATCTCTCACAATTTGTGGGTTCGAGCTGACAGCTCAGAACCTGGAGCTTGCTTCAGATTCTGTGTCTCCCTCTCTCTCTGCCCCTCCCTGACTCGTACTCTGTGTCTCTCTATTTATCAGAAAATAAACATTAAAAAAAAATTTAAAAAAAAAGATGACTGAAAAAAGAAGTAGAGAAAGAGGAGCCACAGCATCCCCAAGGAGTTAGAGTACAACATAGAAACCACCTGCTGAATGGGGGTAAGGTTGAGTTCAGGGCAGGGCAGGGGGGCACAAACCACCAAAGTGTAGTGCCTGCTTCCCTTGGGCATGGCAGGGCCCTAAACAGAAGGAGGGAGACTGTGTGTTTAGAGAGACAAAGCTGGAGACACCATGTAAATATACACGCTCCTGATGGATCAAAGTGCTATTTACCATCCTTCACAGAGAGAAAAAAAAAATCACTGAGGCCCCCTGGCGGGTGTGCTAAAGCAAATACCCAAACGATGAACTATTCAAAAGAACACACTCTTGCTTTGATCACAGGATGAGGCTGGAAGCAGCATTTTACTGGTTACACTGCATCTTATCTACTCCTTTATTGATGCCAAACCACATTTCTTCTCTGTTAGAATTGAGGCCATTTTTTATTCCAGACAGCTTTTCTAAAAAAGTTTTTTTTTTTTCTTTTTCCTAACCAGGGCTCAGTTTGAGAAGAACACTTTCTGATATAAACTCTGAAAATAATGTCAGGCCTCTACAGTTGGTAACCCTATGCTTTCCCCCTGAAGCAATGCTGAGCATAGCAATTTGAGCAAATAGAAAACTCCTTCCCAGTAGTGTTAGGGATGTGATAAGTTATTCAGAGCAGTCTACCAAGACAACAAGAATAAAAAATTTTAGGTCAAACCTTGGCAGATATTCAATGTGGCCTTTGTAATTAAGTTTATTTTCTCAAGGCAATAATGGACACCATGAAGAGCTAATAAATTGGTGTGTATTCCTTTCTTTTGGATTATTGACAATTATTTAGAATGCCATTTTATGCAGAAGGCAGGGTAAGTGGGGCTATAAAAAAGCGATGGCCTTGCATTTGTAGTACAATTGATTTTTCAGAAGAAAGCTGAGCTATAAGGTGAGAGAACAGCACAAACAGCCACCAGTTGAAACTTCTGTCCCTACATGAATAAGTGATGAAAGAATATTGGTAAGTAATTCTATCAAGATGTCATTCCTGAAGCAGGCCGACTACGGTATCTTCAGTAGTTTTGATTCACAAGTAGGGAGGTGAATAAGTGAAAGAATCAAGCAAGTAACTTAGACTTCAAGTATTTACAAGAAGCACCAGCTAACACTTATATGGCATTCATAATGAGCTGGCCACTGTCTTAAGCACTTTACATATATCACCCCATTTAATCCTTCCTCACCAAAGGGAAGTACTATTATTGTCTTCACTTCAAAGAAAAGAACACTGATGAGGGCACCTGGGTGGCACAGTTGGGTAAGCATCCAACTCTTGATCTCAGCTCAGGTCATGATCTCATGCTTCGTGAGTTCAAGTCCCACCTGGGGCTCTGCACTGATGGTGTGGAGCCTGCATGGGATTCTGTCTCTCCTTCTCTCTGCCCCTCTGGTGTTTGTGCTCTCTCTCTCTCTCTCTCTCTCAAAATAAATAAATAAACTTAAAAAAGAAAAGAAAACTGAGGCACAAAGACATAAAGCAACATACCCCAAGTGATACTCTAGCGAGAAATTATGGAAGTCTTAAGACTTCCATAGAATTGAACTTAGGTAAAATCGCTAACAGCCACTGTTCGACCCACCAGGTTCTCTTTGCTCTGGCTTGGTTATCACTGATGTAGGTATTGGGAGGGAGCCTGGGTTTCTGAGAGACTGTGATGATTACAGGCCTCCTGCCAGCCGAGGTGGAACATCTCACAGGAGCACAAAAACACACCTTGGCTGTGTTAAGCCTGGGCAAACTTGAGGGTTGTCTGTTAGTGCAGTATGCTCCAGCCTACTCTGGCTGAATAGTGGTGATGCTGGCATTTGAACCCAAGCAGTTTATCTCCAAGGTCCATGCTCTATACCACTATGTTGCACTGCCTCCCACATATGAGGTACGGCCTGCACACTTAAAGAGCTTACTGTCCTTGAAAATGGGCACACACTGCAGCAGCAGCCAAATAAAAATGCTAAGTAGCATCTGATGGATCTAGAAAATGAAACCCAGCGCAAGCGAATGGGAAGTCAGAGAATGGGAAGATCAGTGTAGCCAGAGGTGTCGGTCTAAGCCCACTGGGTTGAAAGGGTAAGAAAGCCATTCTAATGAGCTCGAGTCAACTGGTGTGAGGTCATAAATCTCTTGGAATCTAAAGTAGGGAAATTAGAACAAGTGAGTCGCCTGTGAGCTACAAGTACACCTGGAAAGTCAGCAACTTCAGTAGTTTTCCCGGAGAATGCAGTTCCTCTCTTGTCTCTGCTTCTCTTAGCTTTTCTTCTGTTTCTCAGCTGTACTCTCCCCCCTCAGCCCAACGTGGCTGTCAGTCTCCCGGACAAGATCCATCTCTACCATCACTACAGAGGCTCTGTGTCACTTGGTTCAGGTTATTGACAGAATCTGCTTGGCTCAACCGGTTTCCCTTTGGCCCGACATAACCTCTGTTTCAATTACCTGCCAGGGAGAGGATCCCACGGTTCACGAGGCTAAGACAATCCCTTCAGCAGAAATGGGATGAGAGAACAAGTCCCAAGAAAAAGGTGTGTGATTAGCAATGAAGCCCAAAATGATTTAATCAAAGGGGAATCAGATTTAGATGAGCAAACAGGAATGTGGCCTGGGCCTTGCAGGAGGAAACATCAGCTTGTGTAAATACACCTGCTTGCTTGTAGGCAGTGAGGAAGCCCACAGTGACTAGAGAAAGAAAGCTCATGTTCAGCTCAGGGGTGAGAGGTTGGAAAGGTGAGATGAGTCATCAACAGATACTCATCAGTGACCTTCACCTTGACCTAAAGCTTATCTTACAAGTCTGCTCTTCCCTGTTTAGCAGCAGCTTTTCTGACAATCTGGGCTGTGATCTCCACCTTGTCGAAGAGTGTATATCTTTTCTCTAAACTATGCCATTTCTTTCATTTGAACATTTCTTTTTTTTTTAAGTTTTTTAATAATGTTTATTTTTGAGAGACAGAGAGTACAAGCTGAAGAGGGGCAGAGAGAGGGGGGACAGAGGAACTGAAGCAGGGTCTATGCTGACAGCAGAGAGCCCAATAACAGGGCTTAAACCCACAAACTGTGAGATCATGACCTAAGCCAAAGTCAGACACTTAACCAACTGAGACACCAAGGTGCCCCTTTTTGAACATTTCTTAACCTCTTTCACTGTTCTCCTATGTTTTATAGAAATTAATAAACATTTATTACATCCTTCACAAAACAGTAAGCCACCTTAAGGGAAGGGACTAAATTTCATACCTATTCCTAGCACCTAGCTCAGTCCCCTTCACCTAACGAAGTTTCATAAACGTGAGAGTAATTAAAAATAAATAAACCTTGTCTTATGAACAAAGAGCCAACTGACTTATGTGGCAACATCACAAAGATTTAAGTCTTTAAGACTTCTTTGCTTTTCAAAGAACCTCTAACATTTTAGAAAGAAAAGTTCTTAATTACCACCGTGACCCCCCCAGTGCTCTTCCTCTGTTCACTGACTAGTCTGGAGGTGCAAGGGGCCTCCCTCCATGCTCCTCAAAATTAGCAAGCCACTTTTCAAAATAATGGGCTAAGTTTTAGATATCTGAGTCAATTGCATAACACAATAATATCTATTACTAGATTATAATGGCTAGAAGTGCACAGATTTAGTAAAACAGAGACTTTTCAAGCCATGATCTGAATCTCTCAGCACTACCTGACCTTAGGCAAGTTGCTTGCCTTCTGGGAGTAAAATACCAGATATAATGATATTTACCTCACATATTTCCTATGAAGATTGTGTGAACAAACACATGTAAATTTCTTAGCTAGGAGCACATAGTAGGTGTTAAGAAATACTTGATCTCATCCTAGTTTCCTCTTTCCTTTGCTGAGAACTGCCTTTTGCTAAACTGGGTGATGTCACATAACCATGTGCCATATTGCTCTTTGGACAGAGGGACTACCTGCAATTTAGACTGCTGAATAGAACCCCCAGTGCTAAACTGTACAGCCACTCAGGCCTCAATGGCCTTTGATCTCTCCAGAGTGCTTCATCTTCTCTGGGCAGCGACTATGCGTCCTCATCACTCTGGAATAACAGAAGGTCAGAGCAGAGCCCCGCACCATTGCAAGTGACAGACTCTCCGAGGCACATTGCAATTTGGCTCATTCCCTGTTATGACAATGATGGTAACAAGAACTGAAAATGGCACAACACAAATCCATTCCTGAGACCAAAATTGTAATAAAAGTGGGAAATTTTACAGGAGCTGATATCCCCAGAACAGGCTTCTGATTGTAATTGTGTGGGTTTTTATTTTTTCTTTATTTCTTGTTTTTTATAATCTTGGGTTCAGATCTTGGTATTGACAGTCGGTGAAAATTGTTTGGGCAGTCAGGAAAACAATGATGTCGATCTAGTAAAAAGGTTGTAAAATTTGAATAGACCAAGGCAACAAATAAATGTTGAAGATAGTTCCCTTTGAAGAATTAATTTTCTTACATTATACTTTGACATAATAAGAAATTAGAACACACCAAGATCATGGTGAATAAAATTTGCATCTTGTAAGACAGTCTGTTAAAACAGTGGTTCTCAAATTGGAGCAATTTTGTACATACCCCCACCCCCAAGGGGACATTTGGCAATATTTAAAGATACTTTTCATTGTCACAATTGGGAGGTGTGTGTAACTGGCATCCAGTGGGTAGAGGGACAGAATGTGGATAAACATCCCACACTATACAGGCCAGGCCCCCACAACAAAGAATTACCCGACCTAAATTGTCAATAGTGATGAGGCTGAGAAACTTAATGTTAAAAGAACTCAAACTTCTGGCTTTGCTTAAGTCTAATACCATAACATTTCATTATTAAATACTTCCGCATCTCATTTTCTTGGGATTTAGTAAATGAATTTTTTTTTTAAAAAAAAAGGAAAACAGATAAAATAAAAACTGGTAAAATAGAAACTAAAAAAATAATATCAAATTTTTCAGAAATCAATATGAGCCATGTAAGTAAACACTGTACCAAGTCACCCTTCTCATTAGCATACTCCTTATTCCTAACACTTGTATTTCACTTTAAACAGCACATTCAATTTCAATGATTTCATCTGACCTTCACAAAAGCCCAAATATAAATATCTACAGTTTAAAAGGGACTAAGACTCAGAGAGAGTAAGTATTTGTCCAATGAAACATGGGTAATAAAAATACCCCGGGACAATGAGAAAAATGAATGTTGGGATCAGGAGCGCTGTGTTTCCTAATATCTCCCATTCAGCAGCCATGTGGCACTGTTTTAACCTGCAAAACCCTGGTTTCCCTGCCTAAACAACGGGAGTGGTGACAGCTAGCTCAGGGGGTCACCACAAGGATTGACCAACGGCATAGATTCCAAATAAAGGACCTCACCTGACGTGAAATAAGACACAGAGGGGGCAGAGTGCCAGGCCCCAAGCCAGATGTTCTGATTTCAAATCCAGTGCACTTTCCTCCATGCCATGAGGGAGGGCCCACCATGTGTTTATAACACCACAGGCATTGAAGTTGTTGATTTCAGTAGCATATGTGTATGGCTTGCCTAAGGAAAAAGAAAAAGAAAAAAAAGAAACATCTTAAAATCACTTAGAACTTTTTTTATTTTCAACTGTACTGTTCAAGATTGACAGGAGATTTCTTTCTCAGCCAGGATAAGATAAGCAGAAACTTTCCATTTTCCATGATTGAATACTGTGCGTTTTTGTGTGTGTTGGGGGTAGGGATGGGGAGAATGAACGCATCTCAAAACAGTCTAAGGCAAAAAGGGACTTAATCATCTTCAGTGAAATGAAGCGAACATGCTTTTATTTGTTCAGAGGAATTTCAGACCAAGAGAGTGTATTTTTCTCAAGCATTCAGCAAATCTTTGGGGGTCTGAATCAGAAAGAAGCAAAAATTAAAAACAAAAATTCACCCTATAATTCTACGTCTGGGAACTAATCTAAAGGAAAAATAATATATATATATATAATATATATATAATACATATGTACTATATTATAGACATAATTTTAACATCTAACACACAAACTGTAGTATCATTATTACAATTCTATAAATTATGTAATCTTTTATAAATATGAAAAACTGAAACCAAATGAAATATCCAGCAAAAGGAGAATGGTTAAGCAGTCATTAAAAATTATGTTAAAGGACAATTATAACAACACAATTAATGTCTGCTAAAAATAGTGGTTAAAAAAAAGCAGAAACAAAATTGTAGATACAAAATAAACTCAATTTTGTTTTTTGGAAAGCCTAAGCAAACAGATAGGAAACAGTCTAAAATGTTATAGTGATAGGATTATAAATAATTTTTCATCTTTCTTATTTTCTGTTTTCCAGCTTTATAAAATAAGTATACATTCATGTTACAATAAAAAGAACAATAAATATAAAAACAAAGATTGCTTGAAAAAAAGGAGTTGAAATAATATACAGAATTTTATGTGGGGAATTTGCTATTGCAAATAAAATAGTTCAGTAAGGCAGGGGTAAGAATAACTTGATTGTTACACCATTGCAAAGCCCTTAAGACCAAATTCCTCTCAGCCCATCAATTTCACATTGATTTCATCTTGACATGTAACATGCCCCTCAGTTCTACAATAAAAGAAGCCATGAAATATCAATGGTGACTTCTAGAAGACACATATACACATGTTGATTGAAGATTAATTTCTCAGCAGGGTGCCTCATCATCAATATCTTGCCTTTTGTGTGACACGGGTCAGGTGACCTTAATGATTAATAAAGGAAACTGTTTTGAGCTGGCTCTGGGTTTCCAGAAAATATGAGTTATTTTGAACTAAAGGCATAGAGGATGCTCTGGTTTGGCCATACATTTTATTACAGAGCATCACAATCCAAGTAAGAGATTATCTGAATGATCTGAAATGCTATTGAAAGCTACCATACGTATAAACTTGCTGATAGATGATTCTAAATATGGGAAAATCTTCCTGTTGACCTGAACTATGTCCCGTGATATATCTTCCCCCCCACCCCGCTTTTCCTTTTCCTTTTCATACATAATTTTCCAGCAAAACTTTCAATAGTACATGACCTTTGGTGGAGATGGATTAAAGAGAACATTTAATCAAATGATCCTGATGATTTCATCAAATGGGCTAAATCGGGTAGGCATTTAAATAGCTGAGTTGAAAGTTCAGTTTAATAGGAAGTATAGATTCATAGCAACAGAAACATGAGGACAGAATAGATTTAATAGCCAACTTTTCATCAACTTAATGAAAGCAATTAATTGGTCCAAAATACCTAATCCCTACCATGTTTGTGTAAAAATCTACTTTGGGCATTCACAACTACCTCACTTTCTTCCCCACCCAGAAAGGTCATTTCTATAATATGTGAACTTGCCCTCCCCTAGTGCTACACAATTTTTTCAACCAAATATAGGTTTCTGTCCAAAGTTAAGTTAATGAGGTTCTCTCTTGACAGAAGGACAACTAGGAAAAAAGGCAATCAGTCAGTTGCTGCAAATGCCTTTAGAAATGAATGATGTGAGGGGCACCTGGCTGGCTCAGTTGGTGGGGCATGCAACTCTTGATTTGGGGGTTGTAAGTTTGAGCCCCACGATGGGTGTGGAAATTACTTAAAAGTAAAATTTAAAAAAAGAGAAATGAATGATGTGCATGTGGTCATCTTCTGTCAGGTGGATGAAAAGGCAGAAAAAGCTGAACTGAAGTAAATGTGGAGAGAAGAGAAATGTGTTAAAGTTTGATACAGCCCAAAATGCAGACCCCTCTTCTCTACCCAAGTTCTGATCCAATTAGGAGACTCAGGATATACGCCAACATCAAAATACCACCTTCATTTGTGAGCCATCTGGCGATCCCAGCTTTAGGTGTGACAGAGTTGCCTTCCTAGTTCATAATCCCAGATTAGGTAGGCCTGTACCACAGTTTTTCCCTGCAGGCATCTTCCAGGGTTTTTAAACATAATCAGATGAAGGCGCCAAGTAGAATGGATATCCTCTGTAAGCAAATAACCTCAAAACAAAGGAAAAGGCTGAGCCTAACATGTCCAATTTATTCTTCCAAATTCACCCATGAGGTAAATTACCCCTTCCCAAGGAGGAGTGAGTGAGAAGGTGGAGTGTAGCCAGGAGTCCAACACTAACAGGTCTTTCCACATGGGAACATGTGATAGTTGGACTAAGAGTATGGACTATATTCCAACTGGGCTGCTCTTAGATTCCATGAAATAACCTAGGATCCTTCTCATAAATTTCCCTTTGGCTTAGATTAATTTGAGTTGGTGTCTATTACTTACAATCAAAATCATCCAGAGACAACTGTTTGTCATTAGCATTCCACATTGGACTACTGAAGGACAATACCAGACCTAGCCTAGCATCAGGAGAGTTAGTTCTATTCTCTCCACATTTTCCCTTCACGTTAAAGGTAAGAAGGTAAGACCCATAGGGATAACATATATATGGCGCCCACAGCACTTGCTTTGGGCTTTAATGAGCTCCATTATTAGAGAAAGACAGAAGTAATTTGAGTCCCCAAAACTCTCTCACTTAGAGCCCATTAGTTGTGTTACACTGGACAGGAAAAGCAGCACAAAAGAGTTGATGATGCAGAGGCCCAGAGACAAGATCCTCAGGCATGAACAGGCTGCAAGGTGGAAGCACATCAAAGCTCTAATGAGGCCATGCAGGGGACCCTGTGATGTGCCACACATGCCCCGTAAGGACTGAGGCATGTATTCCTCAGCTACCAGTAGTACTAGTAACTGCTAGCTTACAACTTGGTCCCTTTCCCGGGGTTCTCCCTTACTGAAAGGGAGCTGTTTCCCCCAAAGTATGCCCCTGCTTCAAGAGGCCAGTGGGACAGCCAACATCCAATGACTGTTGGGGAAGGGGTATAGGGACCTGGCTCTCTTTCCTCAATTCCAAATATTTCTAAAGAGCGATCCCAGGTTCAGAGCTCCCCCTGAGATATGCTGAGGCCCCTTTTGTGACTATTTCACAGTTCAACCTCTCCCTTTGCCTAATCTTACTTCCCTCACTCCCTTCCAGATTTATTCCTAAAACCACTCCCCATTCAATTTCCTGAATGCAAATCTCTACCTCAGAGTCTGTTTCCTCAGGGATTCAATTTGTGACAGTCCAGATGTTCAGAAATAAATAGTATCTAGGACATTATAGACTGACAGAACTTTCTGTGGTGGTGAAAATGTTTCATAGCTGTGCTGTCCAATATGGTAGCTACTAACCACACATGGCTATTGAGCAATTAAAGTATGTCTGGTGCTACTGACACAATAAACTTATAATTTGATTTAACTAACTTAAATTTAAACATATACTTCTGGTTTGTGGCCACCATACTGGACAACACCAATCCTGAGTATTAGGGTAAAAATAGAAATTTTGTGTCATGCCATGATCATACAAAAAGCCTGTGGAAAAGAAGTCAAACATGGTGGCAAAGGATAAGTAGGTACTGAGTGCAAAGGAGGACAGAGGTCCAGGTTTTGAAGACAGATAACAACAAGCATAATAGTAACTACTGAATACTTAGGCTAGTTAATATTATCCCCATTACTCAGATAAGAAAAAGGTGGCTCAGAACTTGTGCAAGGTCATACATGAAGTGAGTAGGAAAGTTAGAATTTAAAAATTACTCTAAAGGGGCACCTGGATGGCTCAGTCAGTTGACCATGAAACTCTTGATTTCAACTCAGGTCATGATCCCAGGGTCGTGGGATCAAGCCCCACATCAGGCTTAATGCTGGGCATGGAATTTGCTCAAGATTCTCTCTCTACCCCTTCCCCGCTAGTGCTCACATGTTCTCTCTCTCTCTCTCAAAAAATGAAAAATAAATATAAAAAAGACTCTAAAGCTTATGCTCTTTTTGAAGTGTTCAAAAAGCAGCAAACCCAGTCCATAAGTGAGCAGCAAATATCTCCACATATTCTTAAGCCTTAATCCTTCTTATCTTATTTATGATTCTTAATGTGCCTAACTATGTAAGAGAAATTATGTAGGAGGAACTGCAAGACATCCAGTGAGTCCTAGCTACCATCTGTTGAATATCTAACATGTGCTGGATGCCTGAAACTGATACTGAGATGAATAGGAATTAAGCCATGATTGTAACTGGTGGTAAGTATAGCTAGAATTGTGTCCTTCCTGTTGACTGTCCATACTACAGAGCCCTGAGGCACAGTAACTGCTCAAAGGTACCACGGGCAAGTGCAAACACGGCTAAGGCTGTGGTTGTAAATCCCCACATTCCCTCTCCTTCTAGAGAACCACCTGCCCCCTGTGCACAGGAGTGACCTCTGAGAAGGGAGGAGGCAAGTTCACAGAAGCAGTTCCAGGGCACACCAGTCACATATTCTATGTGAATGGCACACCCCGACACTGTAAGAGTGGCCCCGCATGAACCTCTCTTTGTGCACAACTTTTCTAGGACCCACTCTGATTCCTGGTTGGCTTTTAATGATTGATTGATTGAGTGATTGATTGATTGATTGAAGAATGGGGTAGAGAGGACTCCTGGGCCTATCACAGCAAATTAGCAGCACAGAAGATGTAATCAAAATAGAGATGTCCTTTAAGCTTGGAGCTAACCAAAAAGAGAACGTGAAAGTCAGAGATTTTAACTGCTGTACTCCTCCCAGTGAAAGCTTCATCCCTTAGCCTCAGGGCCCTGAGCTCCCATGCAGGTAATTTTGGGCCACCTCTACAGATAGCAGTCTGGATCCTTAAGGAGCTCACAGCCATCTAAAGAAGACACAGCAATAAATTATTGCTCTTCAGTGATAACTTCTATGGGAAAGGAATATACAGATGCCAGTGGGGAGCATGAGGAGGGACTATTCAGAGCTTCCAGGGTGCCTTCTGTTATAGCTGTTTTCAGCAAGGTAAGAACCAGACAGGATAGCCATTGAATAATAGCTTAGTTTACATACACAACCCAAGGTATGTTTGTGAGACACTCCTGGCAGTCAACCCCAGTGCAGAGAGTCAGTGCTTTTCTAAAAGGGACCAGCTCTGTCAATGACTTTTTTGTTCTGGCCCAGCTTAAGCTATCTATCAGCCAAAGAAGGAAAAACATGAGATTTATGTTTCAGGTTTTCATGCCATAGCCAAATGCACGATAGAGGTTTACAATTTCCTTTCTTCCAACAGATTAAGCATATGCACAAAAGTATGGTCAAAAAGGTTCAGCAAACCTCTTTCAAGTCATTAATTATGACCCCGGACAATTTCAAAGTTGACCTCAGAGCACCTAAGGTCAGTAATAAATTTTCCAAATAACCTTCTTCATCCACAATCCATGAGGCAAGACATGCGGACTCCAAAGGGCAGAGATGGTTCCATTCATCGTTGTATTATCAGTACCTAGCATGCTAGATAGCCAGCAGATGCTCACCATGTATTAGTCTTCCTTCTCCATACAGTAGTTCAGAACTTTCAATACACATTTGTAGAGTGTCTGTGTGCCCAGCATCATTCTAAAGACTGAGGGGAAAAAGATAAGACAGGCTGGTCCTTTGCTCTCCACTGGCTTACAGAGGACACTGAATACATGTTCTTTGGATTGAATTGTTGACTGAGTGGTTCACCAGGATCAGGCTCAGAACCACACACAAAATCTGAAAAAGCCTCCAATCAACTGAATCCAAAAAACTGATCTGAGATATAACCAAAGGATATTGGCTTGAATTTCTCCAGCACAGTTGTGAGCACTGTCTTAATAGACCCCTGTTGATTTATTTCTTCCTATACCCACTCCACCCTGGCTTTTTCTGAGCAATAAAGCCCAGGATGAAGTCTTCTGTCCATGGCCATAGGATATGTGGAAACACACAGATCTACATAGGGCTTGAACTGATGTCCCTCATTAGCATCATGCTTTCACCAGCTGGGCACACCTACCTCAGATGTGCCCAAATGGATGTGCTGTCATGTGGACACAGCTTTATTGTATGTTCTTCAATATAACATAGAAAATTGTTCTTCCAAGTTGTAGGCAAACAGCTCTGAAATGGACAACTTAACTTCTGCATTTTGTGACTTTGTGAGTGTATCTCTAGATTAACATTATGGAGTTTATAGAGGTCTCCTTTTTTTTTTTTTTTCTCCCTGGGCACTCTGGTCTATAAATCATGCTATTTATATTTGTTTGCCCCTAATTGTCCAATGAAAACTGTCCTTGTCACTGGAAAATAAGGATGAGTGGTCATACAGTGGCAGAACACGGGCAATCACAAATAGTCAGGAAAACAAAAACTAGCAACAAGATGAATGTACTGGAAGCAAGCGTAACAAAAAGAGGGGGCAGTGAGCACGGACCATTGCTTCAGCCACACAGCCAGTGCCTCTGTGCATAAATGCTCAGCAGGCTTCAGAGGGAGAGCTGGAAATAAGTTTACACCGGAGGCAAAACAGACTGTCAAGTCAACTTGAGGCCAGCAGAAGAACAGGTGAGAGGAGGATGGACATGATTGGCAGGGTCTACTTGGCATTGGCTGCATCACATCCCAGCCTGTCTAACCTCCTCAAGGAACAAGGTCTCTTGACCTTAAGCCAGTGTGGAAGGCTTTTCTGGCTTGCTTCTCCCCTGTGCCTCCTGTGTCCTAGACTAAAGGAAGGGATTGTATATAAAACAGATGGGCTGAAACCTAGGGCTCAGGAATACATGTGACACACAACACCAGTGGTTCCTGTTCTCCTGTCAGTAGTTCACCTAAAAGAGAGTTCCCCAAACAGCCCCCAAAACTGCAGCTGCCAAAATTTAACTTGTTTTGAAGCTCAAGCAACTTTGATGTTTTCTTAACACAGTCAGGCGCTTCATTAAAGCACTATGGAGTATACCAGCTATGTTTTCCCTGGGGTGAGCTGGATGAGATCCAAGCTAGAATACCAGACACACACAGGCAAAATTATACAGGCACGGAGGTAAACCTCATTATCTTCCCAAGACACACTTTTACCTGCTTTAGTTAATTGTTGTATTTGTGCAGAGAGGGGAGTCCCTTCATCAAAGAAAGATTTTTGAGAGACGTGTGGTGGTCTAGAGTCTATGGGAACCTGTCCAATCATAGGCTTACAAACTGGAGGCCCAAGCACAACAGCTAGCTGGGAACAGTACTTCCTCCAACGTAGGGGAAGGCGATGAAGCAAATTCCAGGTCAATTCAGAGAAACCCTTTGTTCCCACCCAATAGGTCCCACAAAAGTGATTTCTTTTAAAACTGTAACGTGTCCTATTGGTATCAGGATTATTTTGAACTTAAGTTTGTTTAAAACCAAGGGACAGCACTTGGGGGTGGAGGGGTAGAAGAAATGTTTTGAATTCACTGACATGCTCCCAAGACTTTAAGCAGTATAGTATTTATATTCAGAGTTGAGTTCCTTCAAAACTACATGATTTCATGCAATAATCCCTGGTTCCTTTATTCATTCATTCTTTCTTTCAACAGTATTTATTTTCAATATGTCAATCATTGTGCAATAGGAATATGGCAATAAATAAGACAAAGTATGATTCCTCTCTTTTTATAACTACCCCATTAAATATGTAATAAAGTGTGGCTTTTTAAATGAAAGAGTATGGGCAGGAAGCAACACACACACATGGATCACAAGCCTAACCTATTTACGATTGTGGAATGTGACAGCATTGCCAAAAAGGTGCACCACCAGGACACCCTGGGTTATGCTGGGGTAACTAACAACCCAAAGTCTCAGGGACTTAAAGTTCCTTGCTAACCCTAGATGTCCATGGTAGTCTACCAGGGACCTCTGATGATCATGGTTACTCAGGAACCCCGGCTGAGAGAACAGCCATCAACTCCAGTGGTACCAAATGCTAAGCCAGAGAGACAGATAACTCTAAGGGTCTGTCACACATATCACCCTGCTCAATTCTCTTTGGCCAAGACTAATCATGTGCCCCATTCAACTAGGAAGTGCAATCATCCCCGGTGCTCAGTAATGACTTGGACAAAAAGTAATGACTCTGGGCCATGAAGATGGAAGGGAGGTCAGGGGCCTAAGGAAAAGAATTCCAGCCATATACCAAGGTGATAACATGTGTGAAAGCCTTATAATTCTTCTTCCCTGGAGGGCACTTCTCTTCTCTAGACCCAATTAATTATATGCCTGCCTCCAGACTAGACTACAAACTCCCAAATCCATACTTGCTAGCGCAGTGCCTGACGCAAAGTAAATGTGCAGTATGTATGCGGAAATAAGGAAAATAAGATTGCCTTCTGGATTGGATATAATAGATCAGATCAAGATTATGAAAAGTTCATTGCAGAGCCATAACCACCTCTGGACCAAAATAGATACTTGCTTGGAGACTTTGCTGACCTGCCTCCATTCCATTACCACTCAGAAGGAACTGACCCCTTCTTCCTTCGTACCCCAAATACAAACTTTATAGTAATTTTAAGGACCTGCAACACCTTTTTACTTGCAGAGGTTTGTCTCTTTCATCCTACTAGATGTTGAGGCCTGGATCCCATCTTATTTGCCTGTGTAGCTATGTGTAGACCAGTGCCTGTCATGTGGTAGGTGTTCAATAAACATCTATTGGGTGATTGAATGAATCTGAATTAAAAGGTATCAATAGAAGGCTGGTTGGATAGCTATAGAAGTGTGGGGAAATCAGGTTAGTTAGATACTGTTCGAAGAGGGGGTCAATAGACTGAAACAAACACCCATTTCAGTGACAGGTATGTCTCCCAGGGAGAGATGGGTGCTGCAAGTTATTGTAGCCTAGTTTGAGTTGGATTTAACTCACACGAGTGACTTCCTCTACTCTAATGCCATGTTGACACATGACATTCAAGACAGAACAGAATGTGCTATCCGCTTACATGTACATTCTGGTCTCTCCAAAACACCGTTTTCTTTCCTCTTCCTCTCTGCCTAGACCCTGCACTTCTGCCAGAAGCCAGTCCAAGATAACCACAATAGCATCCACCTTGCATTTGTATCACATTTGAACTTCATAGATGACTCCAGGTCTCTTATTTCACCATCCAGAAAGGCAACTTTTGTGGCATCCAGCCATAAATCATGATTTGTTGTCATTATCAATCAGAGGAAGAGAAAAAACAGTGTGTTGTTTTTCACCTCCCCTTCAGGTTTGATTTTGCAGAGGAGCCGAGATGCTGTTCAGCCTCCTCTCTCTCTCCCAGCTCTACTGGCCTTAGCAACTGCCTGAAACAGCAGGGCTCCAGGCAAATATTCAGGCTTGTAACCACAGAAATCCAAACGGAATGTCAATTTTCATGCATTCGAGGTAAACCAGGCTGCTCTAATTCTCAGGAATTGTATGTTCTGCCAGGAGACCTGCCCCCACGGCGACAAAAGCAGCCTGTTACTGTCACCACAGTTGCTCAAGGAAGGGCTTGTGAGCTGCAATTTTTCACACCATTAATGCATTGCTTACACCAAGGAGCACAGCTAGCAATCCTGGGATTGCATTAGAGGCTTTGGTGAGAAGCCTGGAGATGGCACTGTCGAGGAAGTGATAGGTGATCACTGGGACTCTACCAGCTAATTCTGTGGGGAGCCACCACTATTTATGTGTTTACAAGACCTATGCTTCTGATTGTAATGGGGCCCTTGACAAATGGAGGGATTTTTGCATTGCTGCACTTTAGTGGGACTAGCAGGATGCCAGCATCAGTTTTCAGTGCCTTTCCTGATGACCCATGCATAATAGCTTCCTGTGCATTGGTCTCAAGTATCCATGATTCATCTTAAAACAGATACTTGCAAGTTTCTAAAAATGCTAGTCATTACAGAACTCTATACATCCTAAATTTCTAACGTGAGACTTATGGTATTGTTAACGGTTAAGAGCATTTCCTTTCCAGGTGTACTGCCCATATTCAAATCCCCGTTACTTCACTTTCTAACTCTAAGACTTCAGATAAGTTACCTTCTAAAAGTCCCAGATTCCTTATCTTTAAAAGAGGGATAATAAGAGCAATTACTTATGGTGAAGAATAAATGAGAAAATGAATGTACAGAGCCAGACATAGGAAATTATAACTATTATTTACTTGTCTTTTTTTTTAAACTCATGTTAGGGTTTCACAACATGATAGAAGGATTAATTAATAGGTAGAAATTACAGGAAGGTGTTTCTTACCAGTATCAAGCAATGCCCTGGAAAAAAGGACATGCCTTCAATAAATACTCGTTGAGGACTTACTATTGTAAGAGCCACTAGGCTCCAGGTAGATAAGATGTCTGTTGCTAGATGTGTTTAGGTACAGGATGGGCCTGGTGAAAGCAGAAGCCAGCAGAGTGTGTCTTCCACCCCAGCAAAGCTAAGGCAGCCTAGGGTGACTCTGGGGTAAGGAGAGTTTCAATGGGATTTCTAGACTGAATAATCAACCTGCACCCACTTGCATCAACCCAAAGTTGTGTGGGGGCCGCTTCATTCTGATAGGTGTCTACATTAATAAAGAAGGAAGACAGAAGGGGGTGGGGAGAACAGCAGGGAAATTACATAATTGCCCATTCCAAATTGCTTGAAAGTCTTACCTGAAGAAACACCCATCATAACTCGGGTTTCTGGGTTCCGTTTAAGAAAATGCTGGGACAATTCAACTGCTTTGCTCCCAGGCACTCTCAGAATGTTTTCTGATCGTTGCTGTTATTATTTTACTGAAAAGTGTTAATCACTGCTGTAGGCTCTTCAAAATCACAATATGAAAGGGAAAATCATTGCCTCACTGCCTGGAGCTTCCTTTTCCATGTATATCGGCACCTGAAAGGAGAGGTGGGTACAGAAGGGGGTGGGTAGACAGGGGCACAGCGTAAATACACAGGTCATAGTCGGACATGGGGAAACGTTTCAAGCAGGCCAAACCCTTTCCAGCTGACAAGCTCTCTGTGCCCTCCCTGAGGACACAGAGAACCTGCTCAGAACACAGAGAACACAGAGAATGAGCAGCTGCTAGGCTGAGGAGGTGACAAGGCAGGCTGACAGCCGCAGCAGACCATGCGGTTCGTGGGTGAGAACGTACCGAGGGAAGAAAACTGGCAAAGGAAGGAGAGACTGAAAAAGGCCCACAAGTTACATTCTGAGAAGGCAGCCCACCCCAACAAGCATAGACAATATGCTCCCAGATGCCTCCTTTGTGTAATTCATCAGCCGCTGTGGTTCTCAAACTTGCATACGCATGTGAACCACCTAGAGATCTTGTAAAAATGCAGATCCTCACTCAGTGGGTCTGGGGTAGAGCCCACGATTCTGCATTTCTAGCAAGATCTCATGTGATGCTGACACTCATGATCTATAGACCAACACTTTAAGTAGCAACGTACTAGATCAGGGTTGGCAACCTCGACCCGTAGGCTGAACACGGCCAGTTGCCTGTCTTCATAAATGATGTGTGACTGGAATACGGTCAAGCCCAATCGTTTACGTATTGTCTACAGCTGCTTTCCACTACTCAGCAGGGCTGAGTAGCTGCAGTAGAGACCTTCTGGCCCATAAAGCCTAAAAAATATTTATCATCTGGCCCCTTGCAGGACAATGTCTGTCGTAGGCAGAACTTAGTACTCAAACTAAGAGAAAAAGATGAAACGGTGTTGTCACAGGCTGAAGGAGCTTGTATTATGAATTTCATCAAATAAGAGGAAAGTTCCTGCTTTGGCAACAAAAGAATGATAATTTGTTTAGAGACTGAAAGGAGATCCATAGTCTGTCTGTAAATGAATTGAAGGAGAAAACATTCCAGAACTCCATGGTTCTAGAAGAGAGACCTGGGGGTCTCTTAGAAATGTTCTATAAGGCTGAAAAGAACTGATGAAACCCTGTGTGTTGTCTGAAGTCGATCATAAATTAGGTTCAGAGACACAAAAGTTTATGAAGCCATCTTAGAACAGTTGAAAATAACATGCCTCTGCTCCTCATGGCCTCATCATGGTTTCCTTAGCTGTTTGGTTCTTTTTCTTAAATGGGGTACCAATAGCAACAATTGAAACTTAGTTTTGCATAACACAGCATTTTTCCAAAATGATTTTTTCACATGCAATAGAATATTTGATCTTCACATTAATCCCCCAGTATGGGTAAACCGATTTTGTCTGATGCAGAGAAGCAGTGATAGAAAGTCATCTCTCAAGGAGCTCACAATCAGTTATAAACATCAACATGTGTCCTAATGGCTAGTAGAAGGGACACGGGTGTGGTGCAGAGAAGGGCATGGCATTAGACTGCCATTTCAGCATGGTATAGGTTTTTATTTTTATTTATTTATTTAAATACAAGTTAGTTAACGTTGAGTGTTATAATGATTTCAGGAATAGAATTTAGTGATTCGTCACTTACTTGTAACAACCCAGTGCTCATCCCAACAAGTGACCTCCTTAATACCCATCACACATCTAGCTCATCTCCCCACCCAACACCCCACCAGCCACCTTCAGTTTGCTCTCTGTATTTAAGAGTCTCTTATGGTTTGCCTCCCTCTCTCTTTTTATTTTTCCTTCCCTTCCCCTATGCAGAGGTTTTTATTTATTTTTTTAAAAAAAATTTTAATGTTTATTTATTTTTGAGAGAGAGACACACAGCATGAGCAAGGGAGGGGCAGAGAGAGAGGGAGACACAGAATCTGAAGCAGACTCCAGGCTCTGAGCTGTCAGCACAGAACCCGATGTGGGACTTGAACTCACGAGCTGTGAGATCATGACCTGAGCCGAAGTTGGGACACTTAACCGACTGAGCCACCCAGGCCCCCCTATGCATTTTTAAATTGAAGGAGGGAGTTGTAAGGAATGAGAAAATTGTCACTAAAAGTGAGTTACAGAACCAAAATATGAAGGAAAAAACAGATGGCAATGGTAGCATTTTACAGAGAATGTTCTTATGAGATAAAAATTCTCATATTAGAAATAAGAAAACTGAGGCTCAGAATTAATACAGATTAATTACTGAAGGTAGGATTCACATTGGAATCTTCTTACTCCAAACATTGTTTCTTTCTACTGTGATATTGGCTTTTCAAGGATGATTATTTTTTCAAGGTGATTATGTAACATAGATTTATAATGACAGTTTTGATAATGATGACTAACATTTATAGTGTTTCCTATGTGTTAAACCCTGTGTCTCAAAGGACTTGAGATGTTACATGTTAGATGTAACATATGGATGTTACATATTAGAAGATCTCAGCTCAATATAATTAAAATCCTTCAAATCTTTGGAAACGTCCAGGAAAAGAATTGGCTATATTATATATAATTAGCCTCTCTTAAGAGAAGTGCCTAAAATGAAGCTGAATCCCCAGGTGGATTTATGGCAGAGATTGCTTTGTGTTGGTAGAGAAGTTAGAATGGATGACTTCGAGAATCCCCTCCAACTCTGCATATCCTCCAAAAAGGCCCGTGAGTTTCCCAAAGCCATCCAGATACTCAGTGGCTCAGACTAGAACCTCCATCTCCCACTTCTCTTTCCTCTACCTGCTTCTCAAGCGGGACTATAAATATCAGATGTAACTGATGGGAAGACTGATGAAAAGCCAAGCACTGTATTCCTGGAAGTGGAATGAGTTCAGTATAGACAGTAATATGTCAATAGTCGTAATTCCCCACAGAACCCTGTGAGGGACTTAGTGAGCTTAATTTGAGCAACTGGAAAATGTCCTCATTCTCTCAGCCATTAGTTAAAACACACTTCTCCAATTACATGTTTGTGCCAGTGACAATTTTTCTTGAGCCTTACTTTAGGTACTACCCAAATACATTACATTATGTTTAGGCCATATTTGATTGCTACTTTTTTTTGTAACTCAGATATCATTATACATAGCTTTCTATATCACGGTAATTTAGCTATGAAATATGTATGAGGAAGTCAAGTGAATGTGAAACAAGATACAGTGAAACCCTAGGGAATAATGGGGTCTTTTATTTTATCGCATATTGTAATATTTTATGACACCATGGATTCAGTCATATGTTTTCTTTATGGAATGTTCTATCAATCCCATCTTTTTTCCAACGTAATTGAAAAAAGCACTTTACTGCAAATCTCAACTCTGAGCTTAGTTCCCCACCAGGCATGTGAGTAAAAGAAAAGCATTCCGTAATGAGCTTGGTACTGTAATCTCAAGGGGTTTTACATCCATGGAAATTTGCAGGCATGTAACCAACTGCTAGAGAAAAAGGCAGTACCTTTCAAAATAGCAGGCCAAAAGAAGTAGAATCAATAATAAGTACCATGGAAGTTGATTCAATATTCAATAAATGGGAATTTCAGCATTAATTTTCCTGTTTCAGCCACATTATAGATTGACTAGAATACTCCTGATAATCATTTAATTTATTCTCTCTTGCCTGCAATCCATATGTGCATCAATTGTCACGCCATGTAAGCAGCATACAAGAACCATGTCCCATTTGAGTGAGATTAGCTGGTCTACTGTGGCTACGTTATGATTTCAAGCCTCGCTCCCTGTAATGCCTCTATAATGCAAAACCTAATGATTTTTTTTCTTTAACCTGCATAGTCTCCAGAGGTGGTGCATCTGATTCAGTCTCTAAAGTAACATAAACAGTGTGGTTTGGAGGTCAGCACAGCATGTCAGAAAGCAATAGAAACAGCTGTGCAGCCAAAGAAAGTGCTTAAGATTCTTTTGAAACTGTCTTTAGTTTTTAGTGCCAGAAAAAAATGAAATCAAATAACGGTACTCCTCACCCTTATAACAAATATAGATTTTAATAAATTAGTCAAACACAGCTCTAAGACCTGGTTTATCTTGAGGTTAACCTCAGATGATAAATTAATGTTTAATTAATTTTAGTCAAGATAAAAGGTGGCAAATATGCTCCCTTTCTTTTTATTTAGTTGGAATCTAATTACAACGAGGTCATTTATTCATTTCCTTGCTTAGCAAATATTTGTTTAACTATCTGAAGCTTTTTGTTTTTTAACTAAAACAAAACTCACTAGAAATTTCCCTGTTGCATTAATTTTAGATATTTGCCTAACTCCCCAAGGATACCACCCCTGCCTTGAGTGAGTATTTCAGGATATTTACATCAAAAATATCTGTCACCTGTAACCACTCCCTAAATTAGAAAAACATCAAATCAGTGCCTTTGGAATTCTAAATGACTTTGACATAATGAAGCAGTATTAGTTTAAGTAATCTTTAAGTTGGAAGACTTTCACCATCTAATAAACAGGCTTTATCCTGAAACTGGTCATTTAACCTCATCATACCATCATGTAATTTTTTTGTTTCTCAAGACAGTGGTTCTCAGCCTTGCCTATACTTTGGAATCACCGAGAAAAATGTAAAAACTACTGTGGCCTGGTATTCACGCCTGGAGAGACTATTTTATTTGGTGTGGGTCAGGCCCAGATTTTATTTAAGTACTCTATGTGTTTCAAATGTGCTGCTGGGATTTAGAACCACCATTCTAATTTATGAGAACACAAGAGAACACAATGTCCTTGCTTTACTAACAACCTTTTGGTGAATCAACAACCCTCATGACAGCTGCTTAAAGTCCAGAATCCCTAACATTGTTGCCAGTGCCCTCTGAGATCTGGCCCCTGCTTCCACATTGGTTCCTTTTCCCAGACACTCAGCAGTATAGTTCCCAAGCTGCAGGTCTGCAAACCTGCCACTCAGTTCTGACACTGGTCCTTGGACAAGCTGCTCTCTTCATTGGAACATGCTTCTCCCATCTCTTAATCTGACCAGTTTCTACTGATCTCCAGTATGGGTTGAAGTGTCACTTCCTTAAGCAGAACATTTTGACCCTAACCCATGACTCTCATCCTAAAAGAAGTTCCCCTGCTATTCCTGACACCTTACTTGTCTATTACATGGAAACCATAGGGTCTTTGAGGTCAGCAACTGTGTCTGACACATAATAGGAGCTCAGTAACTACTTGTAATTGAAACACACCAGAAATGTGAACAGAAAAATTTTTATATTAAAAAATACTTAACTAGTGAAAGATGATTATGAAGTGAGCTACAGAGGATTCAGAGCAAATGTTGGGAGCAATTATACCCCTAGGTGAAAGAGAATACATAAGGAGGGAACTAAACATTTGGAAGAGCACCAACTCACCACTGAGATTTAGATCTCATTGGAAAGGGTCCAGCTACAACCTGCTGAAGAGCACAAATTCCACTGGGTGTTGTAGGCCAGAGCTGATCTGCAGAAGGTCACATGTTAGGGTTCTGGTAAAGTTCATGCGGGTGCCACGGGATGAAGCTGTTCTAATGTAAGCTGCTCACTGGGGTGCCTATATATTGTTGTTGGTCTATAGAAAGGCTTCTACAGAGGCACTGGAGAGTCTCACAGGAGACTGAAGGCCACTGGGCCACCCACTCACCACTGGCACCTGGACAGCTGAAGTAGGAAGAGAAAAAGCACACAGGGAAAGCCTTTCTTTGCTCTGCCTGCACTGTTTCCCTATACTGCCAAAACCTAATGTTACACCAGCTCTCAAAGTGAAGTGTCTATAAATGTCCAGGCCCAACTCACAAAGCACAGCAAGAGTAACAAATTCAAAGCTGAGAGGCAATCATTTGATAACTAGCACTGTGACAGATAGATGGATGGATAGGTAGATATAAATACCTCCAGTAAAAACAAATATAAATCCCTTCACAAATGTAAGAATCAATAGTATGTTCAAAAGAAAAGATGAAAGCTTGGCATCACTTTCTCCTATTACATTTCTTATTATTTCTTTTTTTTCTATATACAGTTTAAAACCCATACCATATTGATGACTGCCATCTCATCTATCTCTATTAGAGCTGTACCCTCTCTTCATGGATCTGAAAAACTATGTAAGTTGGACAAAAGCAAATCTTGGGTTAGGAATTTGGTGGCTTTGTTGATCTGCAAGATGGACATTAAATCCCTTTAATTCCACTTTTCAGGAGATTCTGGTAGCTCTGTTTTAAACAGTGAGAAAGTAGAAACCAGAGAAAATATTCAGGATATTGCTTGTCATACTTTCATATAATTAGGGGTGTCTGAGTGCCAAATGAAAGCTTTGATGCAAAAATTAGAGCACAGAACTGCAAGATTCTTTTGATCCTTGATCAGTTCTCATAACTTCTGTGGAATATCAACTGTGGCGAAGAATCATTAGTTTCCTTCTATATTTAAACTTCTGCTTTATTTAATAAGCAAACAGTGATGATAAAATGCACATAACAGGAAGATGATCTTTAGCTGGTGTCGGGGACTGAATAAATAACCATATATTCTAGCCTATCCTTTCATACAATCAAGTACTTGACTCAGAATCAGTGAATTTCTGAGAGCTATTAAATTTGCTTAAACACACTCATGCATTTCTGAGGGTACAATTAATGCCACATCCCTTTTGGAAACCTTTCTAAAGAACAATTAAACAATATGCATAAATAAGGAAATAATCTGCTATATTCAAAAAGCTTTATTCTAAAAAATCTGCCATGCAATATTTATAAGCTACTCCCATCCCATCAAAAGAAACCAAATAACTAACAATAGGGGAACTGTAGTACTGTCTGATGGTAGACATTGATACAGGCATTAAAAATAAGCAAAAGAAGATAGTTGTTAGAAGACGGTGGTGGAATAGAAGGACCCTAGACTCACCTCAACCCACAAATACAACTAGATAACTATCAAATCAACCTAAATACGTCAGAAATTGACCTGAAGACTGGCAGAACAAACTCCACTGTCGTAAATCTAAGTCTAAAGTTCTTTCTTGTCTAGCAAGAGAGCAGAACTCAGGATTGAAAGCAAGAGATGGTTAATGTCCGGGAAAAGACAAGAGCCCCAAATAATGGTCCTTGTCCAGTTTTTATTAGGATCAGTAGGCTTACAAACATGGTGATGGACGTGCACAAAGAGACACTAAATCTGTGAACCTTAACACATGGATGTGAGGGAAAGAGGGTCTTGAAGACATTCGGGGTTAGGGGGTTGGGTTAATACAAAACAGATACCTGATGCAGGACAGTAGGTTGAAAGGTTGTTTACAGGGGACATGAGACACCACCTCTGTTTATCTTAGCTAGCCTAGGGGATGGGACAGGTAGGACACATGACCTCAGGGTTAACAAGGCACCTTTCTTTTGTTAATCATCTCCACTCTGGGCTGCTTCACCTGCAGGGCACTCTATAGCCCTATTCACCTGTTTACCTAACTTGGCCCTTCCCTCCTGTAAAAGCAGCTTTCTACTGGAGTGCTAAATTAGGGGGTGCTTCCCCCCTGAATACCTAATTTTGGTTATTTCATATATCTATGTTCTATATTGGGGCTTTGTCCCGCTCTCTCTATACTAGTGCTTCTGCCCCACCTTCTCTATACTTATTTACCTAATCTTGATCACCCAAAGTTGGGCGTGAGCATCCTATGGCTTTGTACTTCTTTATGCCTTGTTAACCCATCAGTGCAAGTCCAGGGAATTCCTAATCTTATTCCCCACACTCCACAACACTGAAGGAGGTAGGAAGTGCAGAGGCACGGTTTAGAAGAGAAATGGGCCATAGCTTCTGTGGTGGGTAGAGAGTTGTGCAGAGAGTGAAAGACAGACTAATACACAGGGGAGTGAACATGAGTAAGATGAATCCCCATAGCAACTGACTTACACAGGGAAAGAGGCTGAATTTCCTGACTTCTGGCAACCAGCAGGGCTTAAAGCCTGGAGTTTAAAGGTCAGCAAGCTTAGCTGGGATAGAGCCTGGAGGGCATTGGGACCGCTCTTGAAGAGAAGGCAGGCACACAGGCCTCAGACATTCAGTGTGAAAAGAGAGATCTGAAGAAGCCTGGAGCTCACAATGGGGAGATTCTTTGCTCATTTCGGAGTGTATCCCAGAGAGGCAGCATACATGGAGAGACCCCTCTGGGAACAAAGGAACTTGTGGGCACCTTTTCCCTCCCCTGCCCCTCAGCATAAGCACAGGGCCACCCGTGGGAACCAGCTTAGTGCAGACACTCACTACCTAACTTGCTTACACCAAGCCCTGCCTTTCACCCCCACACTCCAGTGGAACTGATTGCCCTTCCCAGTCATGTTTGTCTCAGTCCCAGCACAGCTGGGGTCTTCCTCCCCCAGAAGACCTGCCCAAACGCCTGCTCATGTCATCTCCCACCGTGAGAGGTTTATGGAGCCTCAGGTCCAGTGGCAGCAGTGACAGGTCTCATTTCACAAGCAGACCAGGGCACACCTAGTTAAAATGCACCACATTCAGGCCAGAGACCAAACACTGCCCACGACAAAGAGACTCTGCAGACAACTAGCTTGAAAGATAAAATAGCCATGACACAAAAGCAGAGTACACACAGCACATATTGGAGACACTCCCAGAAGCATCAGTGCCTGGGAGTAAGGGGTCACTTCGCGCCACTACAGGACCTCTTCTTCATAAAGCCATTACCCTCAAGAACAGGAGACATAGCTGACTTTCCTAAAACACAGAAACAAGAACAGAGACTTAGACAAAATGAGAAGACAGAGAAATTTAGCTCAAATGAAAGAACAGGACAAGGCCTAGGCCAGAGATCTAAAAGAAATAGATATAAGTAATATGCCTGACACAAAACTTAAAGCCACAGTCATAAGGATACTCACTGGACTTGAGAAAAGAGCAGAAGACATGAGTAAGACCCTTAACACAGAAATAAGGAATAACATAGCAGAGATAAAGGGCTCAATAAATGAAATGAGAAACATGCTTGATGGAATCAACAGCAGGCTGCAAGAAGCAGAGGAACAAATTAATGACCTAGTAGACAGAGTAATGGAAAATAATTAAGCTGAACAAAAGAAAGAAAAAAGAATTATGCAAAACAAAATAGACTTAGGGAACTCAGTGAGTGCATCAAATATAATAACATTCATATTAGAGGAATCCCAGAAGAGAGAAAAGGGGGGAAATATATTTAAAGAAATGATAGCTGAAAACTTCCCTATTCTGGAGGAGGAAACAGATGTCTTGATCCAGGATGCACAGACACCCCCCCCCACCAAAAAAAAAGTTAACAAAAACAGACCCACACCAAGACATATTACATTTAAATTGGCAAAATACAGTGATCAAGAAAAAAATGTCAAGCAACAATACAAAAGAAGGCAGTTTCATACAACTGAAACCTAATAAGGCTATCAAGGGAGTTTTCAGCAGAAACTTTCTAAGCCAGGGGGTAGTGGCATGATATATTTAAAGTGCTAGATGGGAAAACTGCAGTCAAGAATACTCTGTCCAGCAAGGATTTCATTCAGAATATAAGGAGAGATAAAGAGTTTCCCAGACAAATAAAATCTAAAGGGTTCATGACCATTACATGAGTCCCACAAGAAATATTTAAGGGGACACTGTGAGTGGAAAGGAAATACCAAAAGTGACAGTAAGATGATTAGAAACACAAAAGCACTACAAATAAATATTTCTGTAACATCACTCAAGGGATTACAAAATAAAAAGATGTCAAATATGGCACCATATACCTAAACTATGTGGAGGAGAGGAGTAAAGAATGGGTTCACGCTTAAATGACCATCAACTTAATATAGCCTGCTATATGCAAAAGATGTTATATAGAAACCTAATGGTAACCATATATCAAAAACCACTAATAAATATGCAAAGAATAAAGACAAAGAAATCCAAATCTGTAACTAAAGAAAATTAGCAAACCATGAAAGACGGAAAGACAAGAAAGGTTCAGAGAAAGTCTTCAGAAACAACTACAAAATAATGAAATGTCAATAAATACATATCTATCAATAATTACTTTCAATGTAAATGGACTACATATTCCAATCAAAAGACAAAGGATGACAGAATAGATTTAAAAAAACAAGACCTGGGGCACCTGGGTGGCTCAGTTGGTTAAGCGTCCAACTTTGTCTCAGGTCATGATCTCACGGTTCTTGAGTTTAAGCCCTGCATCGGGTTCTGTGCTGACAGCTCAGAGCCTGGAGCCTGCTTTGGAATCTGTGTCTCCCTCTCTCTCTCTGACCCTCCCCTGCTCACACTCTGTCTCTCTCTGTCTCTCAAAAAAATTAAATGTTAAAAATTAACAAAAAGAAAAAAAGGAAAAAAACAAGACCCATCTATATGCCACTTACAAGAGACTCACTTTAGATCTAAAAACCCCTGTAGATTGAAAGTGAGGGGATGGAGAAACATCTATCATGCAAATGGATATCAAAAGAAAGCCAAAGTAGCAATGCTAACAAAAAAATAGACTTAAAACAAAGACTGTAACAAGAGATAAAGAAGAACACTTTATTATAATGAAGGGGACAGTACAACAAGAAGATATAATAATTATAAATATGGGGTGCCAGGTGGCTCAGTTGGTTAAGCATCAACTCTTGATTTCAGCTCAGGTCATGACCCTAGGGTCGCAGGATTGAGCCTTGTGTTGGGCTTTGTGCTGAGCATAGAGCCTGCTTATCATTCTCTCTCTCTCTCTCTCTCTCTCTCTCTCTCTCTCTCTCCCTCCCTCTGTCCTCTCCCCTGCTAGTGCTCTCTCTCTCCCTCTCTGTCTCTAAAAAAAAGAAAATGTAAATATTTATTCACAGTTAATAAACATAAAGGAACTAATCAACAATAATACAATAATAATAGGGGACCTTAACACCCCTCTTATATAAAAGAACACACTATGTAAACAGAAAATCAACAAGGAAACAATGCCTTTGAATGATACACTGGAACAGATGGATTTAACAAACATATTTAAAACATTCCATTCTAGGGGAGCCTGAGTGACTCAGTCAGTTTAAGCATCCGACTTCAGCTCCAGTCATGATCTCACAGTTGGTGGGTTCGAGCCCCATGTCGGGCTCTGTGCTGACAGCACAGATTCTGTGTCTCCCTCGCTCTCTGCCCCTCCCCCGCCCATGCTCTTCTCTCTGTCTCTCAAAAATAAATAAAAATGTTAAAAAAAAATTCCATTCTAAAATAGTAGAATATACATAGTTTTCAAGGGCACATGGAACAGTTTCCAGAATAAATTACATATTAGCCCATAAAACAAGCTTCAAAAAATTCAAGACCAAAGTCTTTTCTAACAACAAGGCTATGAAATTATAAGTCAACCACAAGAAAAAAAATCTGGAAAGACCACAAATACATGGAGGTTAAATAACATGCTACTAAACAATAAATGGATCAACCAGAAAATAAAAAAAAAAAAAAGAAATTAAAAAGTACATAGAAACAAATAAAAATGAGAACACAATGGTCCAAATCCTTTGGGATACCCCATCGGTGATACTAAAAGGGAAGTATATAGCAATACAGGCATACCTCAAGAACCAAGAAAAATCTCAAATAAACAACGTAACCTTACACCTAAAGAAGCTACAAAAAGAGTAACAGAAAAATCCTAAAACCAGCAAAAGGAAGGAAATACTAAACATTAGAACAGAAATAAATGATACAGAAACTCAAACAAACAAACAAAACAATAGAACTGATCAATGAATCCAGGAGTTGGTTCTTTGAGAAAAATCAATAAAAATGATAAACCTTCTAGCCAGACTTATCAAGAAAAAAAGAGAAAAGACTCAAATAAGTTAAATTTCAAATGATAAAGGGGAAATAACAAACATCAAAGAAATACAAATAATTATAAGAGAATATTATGAAAAACTATATGCCAACAAATTGGATAACCTGGAAGAAATGGATAAATTCCTAGAAACATATAAACTAGCAAAACTGAAACAGGAATAAATAGAAAATTTGAACAGACCAATAGCCAGCAAAGAAATTGAATCAGTAATCAAAAATATCCAAACAAACAAACATCCAGGACCAGATGGCTTCACAGGTGAATTGAACCAAACATTTAAAGAACAGTTAAGACCTATTCTTCTCAAACTATTCCAAAACAGAGAAAAAGAAGGAAAACTTCCAAATTCATTGTATGAGGCCAGCATTACCCTGATACCAAAACCAGATAAAGACACCACTAAAAAAAGAGAACTATAGGCAATATTCCTGATGAACATAAATTCAAAACTCCTCAACACAACGCTAGCAAACCAAATCCAACAATACATTTAAAACAATCACTCACCACCATCAAGTGGAATTTATTCTTGGGTTGCAAGCATGGTTCAATATTCACAAATCAATCAATGTGATTCATCACATTAATAAGAGAAAGGATAAGAACCATATGATCATTTCACCAGACACAGAAACAGCATTTGATAAGTACAACATCTATTTATGATAAAAACCCTCAACAAAGTAGGTTTAGTTGAAGCATACCTCAACATAATAAAAGCCAAATATGAAAAAAAAAACATAGCTAACATCATCCTTAATGGGGAAAAATTGAGAGATTTTCCCCTAAGGTGAGGAGCAAGACAAGGATGTCCACTCTCACCACTTTCATTCAACATAATACTGGAAGTCCTAGCCACAGCAATCAGGCAACAAAAAGAAATAAAAGCATTCAAACCAGTAAGGAAGAAGCAAAATTTTCACTACTTGCAGATGACATGATACTATATATAGAAAACCCTAAAGACTCCCCCCAAAACAGTATGACAACTGATAAATAAGTTCAGTAAAGTCCAGGATACAAAATCAATGTATAGAAATCTGTTGCATTTCTATCCACCAATAATGAAGCAGCAGAAAGAGAAATTAAGAATCCCACTTACAATTGCAATAAAAATAATAAGATACCTAGGAATAAACCTAACCAAAAAGTAAAAGACCTGTACTCTGAAAACTATAAAACATTGATAAAAGAAGTTAAAGAGGACACAAAGAAATGGAAAGACATTCCATGCTCATGGATGGAAGAACAAATATTGTTAAAAATGCCTATGCTACCCTGAGCAGTCTACACAATTAATGGAATCCCTATCAAAATACAAACAGCATTTTTCACAGAACTAGAACAAACAATGCTAAAAGTTGTATGGAACCACAAAGGACCAAATGACCAAAGCAATCTTGAAAAAGAGAAGCAAAGCTGGAGACATCACCATTCTGGACTTGAAGTTATATTACAAAGCTGTAGCAATCAAAAGAGTATGGTACTGGCACAAAATCAGACACATAGATCAGAACATCATAGAAAACCCAGAAACAAACCCACTAGTATATGGTCAATTAACATCCAACAAAACAGGAAAGAATATCCATGGGGAAAAGAGTCTCTTCAACAAATGGTGCTGGGAACACTGAATAGCAACATGCAAAAGAACAAAACTGGACCACTTTCTTACACCATACACAAAAGTAAATTCAAAATGGATTAAAGACCCAAATGTGAGGTATGAAACTATAAAAATCCTAGAAAAGAACATAGGTAGTATGTTCTTATCTGACATCAGCTATAGAAACTTTTTTCTAGATATGTCTCCTGAGCCAAGGGAAACAAAAGCAAAAATAAACTATTAGGACTACATCAACATAAAAAGTTTAGCTTCTGTACAGCAAAGGAAACAATCAGCAACTAAAAGAGAACCTACTGAATTTGAGAAGATATTTGCAAATGACATATCTGATAAAAGGTTAATATCCAAAATCTATAAAGAACTTATATAATCAACACCCAAAAAACAAATAACCCAATTAAAAAGTGGGAAGAAAACATGAACGGACATTTCTTTAAAGAAGATATACAGATGGCCAACAGACATGTGAAAAGATACTCAACATCACTCAGCATCAGGGAAATTAAAATCAGAACTACAGTGAGGGGCGTCTCAGTGGCTCAGTCAGTTGAGCATGTAACTCTTGGTTTTGGCTGGTCATGATCTCATGGTTCGTGGGTTTGAGCCCTGCATTGGGCTCTGTGCTGGCAGCATGGAGCCTGCTTGGGATTCTTTCTCTCTCTCTCTCTCTCTCTCTCTCTCTCTCTCTCTCTCTCTCCCTACCCCTCCTCCACTTGCTCTCTCTGTCTCTCTCTCAAAAAAAAAATAAGAACCTTTTACCTAAAAAACTACAATGAGATATCACATCACACTTGTCAAAATGGCCAAAATCAAAAACATAACAACAGATATTGGTGAGGATGTGCAGAAAGGGGAACCCTCTTACAGTGGTGGTGGGAATGCAAACTGGTGCAGCCACTGTAGAAAACAGTATGGAGGTTCCTCAAAAAGTTAAAAATAGAACTACCCTACAGTCCAGTAATTATACTACTGGGTATTTATTCAAAGAATACAAAAACACTAAATTAAAGGGATACATATACCCCTGTGTTTATAGCAGCATTATTTACAACAGCCAAATTATGGAAGCAGCCCAAGTGTCCAATGATTGATGAATGGATAAAGAGGTGGTATATATATATAATGAAATATTACTCAGCCATAAAAAAGAATAAAATCTTGCCATTTGCAAGGACATGGATGGAGGTGGAGGGTATAATGGTAAGTGAAATTAGTCAGTCAGAGAAAGACAAATACCGTAGGATTTCACTCACATGTGGAATTTAAGAAACGTAACAAAGGAACAAAGGGAAAAAGAGAGAGAAAGAGAGAGACAAACCAAGAAACAAACTCTTAACTATAGAGAACACACTGATGGTTACCAGAGGGGAGGTGGTGAAGGGGGATTGGTTAAACAGGTGATGGGGATTAAGGAGTGCACTTCTTGAGATGAGCTTGAGGTAATGTATGGAATTGTGGAATCACTATATTGTATACCAGAAACTAATAAAACACTGTGTGTTAAAAAAAATAGGCAAAAGACTTTGAAACAACACAAGGAATTGATTATTTTATAATAATCTTGTGTTAAATGAAAAGAAGTGGTTACAAAATCATGTTCTTTATATAATCAGAACTTTTAAAAAGTGCATGGGAGAAAGACTGGAAGGCTTTTTTTACCTTCTTCTGTAGGATAATTTCATAGAAATCAAATGCTAGATAAAAAAGGAGATAGATTTTAAATTTTGGTAGATTGCCAAATTGTCCCCCAGAAAGGTGTTCCACCACATCTATATACTTTTCCACTAACACTGTATTTTACATATTTTCTATGTGTTCTATAATGTGCATGAATAATATTTTTACTGGGAAAAATGGCTTTTAGATTTTGCTTAAAACTTTTCAGAGTCCAGTCTTAGAGTGCCAATTCTCTGACAAATTGAATACAGACAGTATACATGTCTACTTCTTTTATTCCTCCCATATTTCCTGATAGTAAAAGACAAGGATTTAAAGCTGTGTTTAATTCATGCAATAACCTTATTTAGTTGAGCAAATATGTGTACAAATTGTTAAACAAAAGCTGCAGGGAGGAAAGAAAATAAATTAGAACTGAATTCTACCCTTAAATAACTCACAGACTTTTACACATAAAAACTATGACACTAAGTAGATGAGTGCCACCAGTGGGGGTAAAGACCCTCCAGGTGTTAACTATGATTTGGGAAGTCTCTAGATGGGCAATGGGTAGTAGCCATTCTGGACGGGACCCCCAAAAATCTCATGGTAGAACTGCAAAGGAAGGGGCGCCTGGTGGCTCAGCTGGCTGAGCAGAAGACTCTTGACTTAGGCTTAGGTCATGATCCCAGAGTCATGGGATCAAGCCCCTGCTTGGGACTCTCTCTCTCTCTCTCCCTCTGCCCCTTTTCCCTGCTCTCTCTCTTTCTCTCTCTCAAATAAAAAATTGAAGAAGAAGAAGAAGAAGAAGAAGAAGAAGAAGAAGAAGAAGAAGAAGAAGAAGAAGAAGAAATGCAAAGGAAATTATGGCAGAGCCTGAAGGGTGCACCTCTATGTTCTCATCTTTGTTTCTGAAAGAGATAATCCTCCTCCAGTGACACTCCAATCCAGGAATATTTTCCACTACCCACCTTTCAATCATAGGATTAAATTTGGTACACAACTACCAGGTTCCGCACATGCTACTTGATTCTAGGAATATACACATTAAATAAAAAGACAGGATAAAATAAAATGTTAAAAAAATGTTCCTAAGGTGTTTACACCTCACTCTAGTGAAAGAAACATCCAAATAATCAGAAATCAAAATTCGTTATAAGTGTCTATTAAAAAATGGCTAAATCACATGTTTAACTTTTTAAGAAACTTCCAAACTGTTTTCTAATAGCTATTCAGTGATATCTTGTTTTGATTTAAATTTTCCCTAATAACCAGTGACTCTAAGAATCTTTACATGGGCTCACTTCTCATCTCTATATCTTATTTTGTGGTGTGTCTTTTCAAATATTTCCCCGTTTCTTTATTGGGTTGTATTCCCATTTCTGTTTTAAGGGTTCTTTATAGACTTTGGATAAAAGTCCTTTTCAACATATGTTTTGCAATTATTTTCTCATCTATGGCTTGCCTTTTCATTCTCCAAATCCGTACATGAATGTTCACAGCAGCTTGATTTATAATAACCAAAAACTAGAAACAATATAAAGATTCATTAACAGGTGAGTAGATAAACAAATTGTGACATGTTCATACAATGGAATACTAGTCAGCAATAAAAATAAGCTATTAATAATTATGCTTACGAGCCAAACAAAAAATAATAATACATAGAGAATGGTTCTATTTATATAAATGAACTCTCTAAAACTCAAACTAGTCTATGGTGACAGAAAGTGGATCAGTCATTGCTTGGGGTGTCCATGGATGGATTTGGGGCAGGGAGAGACTGTCAGGAGAGATCACAAAGGGGCAAAGGAAACTTTTGGAAAGGATGGAAATGTTGACTCTCACAATTATGGTGATGGTTTTACAGGTTATTCGTATGTAAAAAAACTATCGGATGGTACAAATTAAATATGTATTCCGTTACATCTCAATAAGTATTAAGAACTCAATGTGGGGGGCACCTGGGTGGCTCAGTCGGTTAAGCATCCGACTTCGGCTCAGATCATGATCTCGCAGTCCGTGAGTTCGAGCCCCGCGTCTGGCTCTGTGCTGACAGCTCAGAGCCTGGAGCCTGTTTCAGATTCTGTGTCTCCCTCTCTCTCTGACCCTTCCCCGTTCATCCTGTCTCTCCCTGTCTCAAAAATAAATAAACGTTTAAAAAAAAAAAAAAAAAGAACTCAATGTGGGAAATGTGACAACCTAGATAATTACAGGTTGCTACAGAGGCTCAGAGAGCGGGCATCTAATTTTCACTCTGGGGTTAGGGGAGGCTCTCTGAAAGATTAGCATCCTTGCTGGGCCTTGTAAAAGGAATAGGATAGGAAGGGTGTGCCTGCAGTCCCCTTACATGCTGACCAACTGTCCTACCAATCATTTGTGTCATGGCACCTCAGAGTCACTTCCAACATAGTACTCTAAGGAATACTAATCTAACAGTATGGGGATAAGACATAGAATTAATTACTATCCCTGGGATCTGAATTATTCTGGTAAAGAAGGGAGGGCTCAAAGATTTCAGAATATTCCGTTTCAATTCTGGTTCCCCCTTGTCCCATCAGGGAGCCTTGGCTTGTTGACCATAGGATGTATCTGTCGTCCTGAGGAGCTCCTTTTCGAAGCCAGTGCCTCATCGGGCTGGATTTCTGGAAGAAGCCTAAGGCAGGAATTCTCATACAAGGCATGGATGGAGAGTGCCCTCAGGAGACAGGGAGGAGGGATGCAGAGTAGGGTGGAGAAAGCAGCTGAGCTAAGCCAGACCTCAGCTGGAGCCTCGCTTGAGTCGCATCCCATGGGAACTACGCAAGAAAAAACTGCACAAGAAAAAACTGCATAGCAAAGCTCTTCTCACCTCTGCATCCCAGGTTAATCAGTCATCAGCTGTGGGCTGCGGGGTGTGTGTTGGGAGGGGCATGGGTCTCAAAGGGCAGTAACTTTGCCAGCAAGTTGGAAGAGAGGAGACGGGATCCCTAAGCTGTTAGCAGCCAACACTCAGGCCAGGTGGGGGATGGGAGCCAGCCTGGAAAGTGGGACCTGGCTGGACGCCCAGCTGTAACCACAGTAACTCACTCTTTTCCCCCTTCTCATATTCTGATCATTACACTTCACAACAGGGACCCCAGACTTCAATGCCTGCAGGAAGAGGAATGAGAACGAATGAGATGATTGTAGGTACAGAGAAATACTTCTTTACCTTAAGAAAAAAAGATACATAAACAAATGCAATAATAAATAAGACTCAGGTGATCTTGGCATCAGGGAGAGAGTAAAAAGAGGTAGAAACTGGCTTAAGAACAAACTCAGCTGTAACCTGTGTTGTCATGCAGGAACATGAATCTTGATTGGTAGGTCTTACAAATGTTTAAGAAAAACCAGTAATGTCAATTTTACTGTAAAAGCTCATTAATTTCTTACCGTTGGCTTCAAATAAAATAATAATCATTTTAAAAATGAAAAAACTGGGGTACCTGGGTGGCTAAGTTGGTTAAGCATTTGATTCTTTGATATCAGCTCAGGTATATCTCACAGTTCATGGGTTTGAACCCTGCATCAGGCTCTGCCCTAACAGTTGGGAGCCTGCATGGGATTCTCTCCCTCTCTCTCTCTCTCTCTCTCTCTCTGCCCACCCCCCCCCCCCACCACTCACACTTTCTGTCACTCTCTCTCAAAATAAATAAACTTAAAAAAAATAATAAAAAAATTTTAAATTAAAACAAATTAAAAAGCATTTGTTTTAAAAAATTAAAAATAAATAAAAAACGAAAAAAATTGCTCACAGATCACAGTTGGCCCATGGGTAATCAGTATGCAATTTCAATTTCAGGAAAATAATAAAAACACAGTGACTCTCCACAAAAACTTTCCCACATTTTTGGGAATCCAAAAGTAATAAGTAGGCAGCAACAAATAGGCATTGTTATTCCACCATATTATAGAAATCTAAAAATCAAATGGGATATGTAATACACAATGGAGACAAAACACTAGGAAAAGACCCAAAGAATATCAAAAATCATCTGCTCACTCAAGGGAAATTCAGAGCCGTGCAACCCACGTTTTTGGTGGGATACAAGACCTCTTTGAGAATCTGATGAAAACCATAGACTCTTTGGAAACACATGTGCATAGTATCTAAAAGTGCACACATACAAATTTCCGTGCAATTCCTGAGGGTTCATGGACCCTTTGGAGCCCACAGGAGGACCCCAGCCTAAGAGCTCCTGACATGAGGCCAGGGAGTCAGGGGGGAGGGCGGGATAAGACAGAAAAGACAAAGAAAGGTAAAGACCATCACACAGAATCACACAGAGGAAACCAAGGGCGGTTCTTGCTCTTCCCTTCACAAAGAAAGGAATGAAAGAACTGCTGGTTTCAAGAAACTTCGAGGAACGTAAGCACCTCTGAGGACAGGTCCCATATGGTGAAGCATGAAGAGTGAGGATGTGCAGGCACAGTGAACGGTGTGCCCAGGTGAGGCCTGGGGGGAGGACTCAAAGCAGCACCCGTCCAACCTCACGAGGGAAGGAAGGACGTGCAGGGCCAGCACTGTGGCGGCATGGGGGCCCGCTTCCTTAGGAAGGTGCGTGTTGCTTATTTCCAAAAGTTAAGTAAGTGCATTCAAATAAAGTCTGTGTTAAGAGATACCGTTAGGACAGAAGGGTCTAGGCCCGCCCGAGCCGTGTCCATGCTGTCTCGCTGGTGAGACACTCAGATGTCATGGCTGCCAGGCAAGAGTCACTCGTCAACAGAGAACAGAGGGTGCCACTGAGCCTGAGTCCAAACTTCAGAGCCCGTGTGCGCCTTCCCTGGAGGCGGAGCAGTGAAGCACATCCTCTTACAAACTCTGCCACTCGCTGGCCTTGACTGGATTTTTCCGTGCCTTAACTTCCAACTCTGCAACACACAGCTGCACTCACCCCAGAACACCATCTATTCATTATCCACAAAGCACTGAGCCCAGGAGAGAAAACAGCTGTCTTCCTCCATGCCAAGGCACGTGCCAAGGCTTAGCTGAATGTGCTGGGAGAGCCACAGTGTTACCTGGCCTCTCTGTAAGCGGGTTGTGCCAGAGATGCTGGAGGAATTATCCACCACTTCCACCACAGGGAAATTCACACCACTCCCTTGCCTTTAAAATGTGTGAAGCAGAGGCACCTGGGGGGCTCAGTCAGTTGAGCGTCCCACTTTGGTTCAGGTCAGGATCTCGCATTTCACAGGTTCAAGCTCCACATTGGGCTCCCTTCTGTCAGTGCAGAGCCCCCTTTGGATCCTCTGTTCCCCACTCTCTTGGCCCCTCCTCCATTTGCCCTTTCTCTCAACAATAAGCACACATTAAAAAAAAAAATGTGTGAAGTAAAACTCTTTTTTTTTTTAATTTTTAGAAAAAGATTCTTCATCACTAGTAGGTGTGTCCTCAATGAGAACAAAACATATAGATTTCCTTGGGTTCTTTAATTGTGGAAGCAATTTTAAACTGTGTCAACATCGGCCTTATTAACCCAGATGGTGTTAATTTGCCATTCTCTACTTAGCTCTGGTGTTTCCTTTGCATTAAACAGGAGTTGATTCCTTATTCCGAATCTTACCACCTTCCGCTCCAAAGATACACTTTGTACCAGCGGCGACCTGCATGGTATGTAGATGAGCTCGCAGAGATGAATTGAAATCCCTCAGGAGGTGGAATAATGTAGTTTAAAGGAAGCCCATGTCCTACACATCTGCCTGTATCCAGAGGGCCAGAGCCATTAAGGAACACACAATTCACACTGTGTTTCAATATTGCCGTGCTTCTAGATTGCTTCCCAGTAAATACAACTCCTGACAGTCACCTGTAATTGATTACCCTGCCTTGTCCAGCAGCTTCCATTGTTTTTATTTATAATGAAACAGAACTTGATTCTCAGCAACCTCCCCAGGTCTCTTAGAGGCTGTTTCATAAAATTAAAGTGTTTCTTCTCTAAAAAACTTTCTCCCCCAAAGTACAAGGATTTGAATCAAGCCCAGCTTGGTAATTGACTGGGAGGGATTTGGCTACATGCATTCTGACTGCTTAATGAGGCAGCAAAGATAAACTCACATTTCTTGAGCACTTACTATGCACAATTCCCTGCCACAGAGGCATTATACATATGCAATATTGTCCATTTTCATCCTCATAACCAACAAAGGTGCTGCTATCAACATCTTGCAGCGCCATGAAAACTCAGAGAGGTTATCTGTCATTGACCTTGCTAGAAAGAACACAACTTTAGGAGTAGGCTTAAACCATTGTTCTGCTTCTTACTAGCTATGTGACCTAAGGCTAAGGGTCTTTTTCCTCATGCCTTACATGGGAAAAGGGAACAGGCATGGTAGTAGGATTAGTTTAACGAGTGCAGAAGCACTTTGCACGCGGTCAAGCACATGGAGGTAGTCCCTTTCTCTGAGCCGTCTCTTGCTAAAGCTCATGGGCCAAGTGTGTGCGCACACAGTCCAAGTGAGTTTGAAATCACTGTACAGAAAATTCTCATTCAGAACTGGCTGAAAACATAAGACCTGGGCAGCTTCTTCTTTGGGCCATTTTTCATTACCTACCTCCACTTTGGAGCCCACATTCCTCCATGCTTTTCTGTGCTTCTTACCCTGCATGCCCTTTCCTCCTCCTGGTCTCTGTTCTTCTACTTCCCCTCTTGACCCTAACAAAAGGTTCTTCCTCCAAACTGCCAACCTAATCTCCCCATTTGGAGACTGGGGCATCTTGGTAACATCCACAGGAGCACTTCCCACATCACAACAGCCGTAACAGTGGACCCTAGGGAAGGCTGAGCCACAGTTATATACATAGACTTCTTGTCAAACCCTTGGTAGCATTTTTGTTTCTCTGAAACCACTTCATTGCCTATGTATAATGCTCCATTTCTGATCTGAGATGAACGTATATCTACATGATCCCTCCTCGTCCATTCAAAGACCGTGAAGACAAGAGCAGGGCTGATACCCTGAGGGCAACCGATAATCACACATGTGACTTCCTTTGGTTCTGCTCAATTACTGTAATCATCTTGTTTCTCTGAGTATTGACATGCAATTTTCCATGCCTGTTTTCCTTTCTTGGTCTTTGTCTACTTATTGGCTGGAAAATCAATGTACGCACTCTACTCTTGCACCTCATGAATTTGAGAAAATTGAGGAAACTAACACTTCTGTGGCACAATTCCCATAAATGCTAAAAGGTCTAGTTACAGTCCAAGCACACTGGTCACCATGGTCTTGTTTTCCATTTCATCTTCAATGTAACAGCAATAATGGTAGGGAGCAGATGTGGAGTGCTGTGTGTTTGGCCCTGTGGTGAGTGGTTTCCACACCAACCCTGAGAGGTTGATAATATTATCCTCATTCTATAGATGAGATTAAGCAGCCTTGTAAAAATCAAGTTATCAACAGAAAGAGAATGAAATATCTTCTAAGGAGCAGATACATGAGGTATCCACCTTACTGTGGAAGGATCATGAGCCTCAGGATAGATAATCCTGAGTTTAAGTCCCAGGTACTCGCCAACTGACTACCCAAGGAAAGCTGCTTCACCTCATACAGCCTCAGTTTTTTCATCTCTAAAATGGGAATAATATATTCCACTGTACAGGGATTATTGTAGGAGTCATTGTGGGAGTAAGCTAATATTAGAGAACAGAATCTGAACCATAATAAAACCTCTGCGGGTGTTTATTACCTTTCCTCCCTTATGATTGCTATGTTATCATATAACCGAGCCAACGGGCCTTCCCCAGTGTTGCTCCTGGCCATGTGCTAACCAATTTTGAAAATATGTATTTTTTTTTTATTTTTTTTAAATTTTTGTTAACATTTATTTATTTTTGAGATGGAGAGAGACACAGCACGAACGGGGGGGGGGGGGGGGGGGGGGGGTCAGAGAGAGAGGGAGACACAGAATCTGAAACAGGCTCCAGGCTCTGAGCTGTCAGCACAGAGCCCGACACAGGGCTCAAACTCATGGACCGCGAGATCATGACCTGAGCCGGTCAGACACGTAACTGACTGAGCCACCCAGGTGCCCTGAAATTATGTATTTATAACCCAGACACCCTCTAAGGCCATTATAGTATCAAGGAGCTCTATCTCCGTTCATAGACCACTGGCCCAACTAATCATTAAAAGCTAAGAAGTGTGTGTTTTTTGTCAATTCTGTTGTCATGCATGAGCACTAAGTCTCTGCACTACAAATCTTCTTGCAACATTTTTTCTAACTCATTACATACTTCTGCTGTGGATTTTTAACTCACTTCTGTTGTATTTTTTGTTTAAGATTGAAAGCGAGCCAACCCCCATAACCCATCTCCCCTGCAGGTGATTCTGCTTGTCTACAGGAGCCTACAACACCACACATGGCCGGCACTGAGGTGATGCTTGGGCTGAATCAGTATGTCCCAGGCAAACTCACACCCCTGAAAATAATGGCTTAAAATAGGAATGCTGAAACCACCTTCACTCAGACAGCACAAATTCAGGGCTGCAATTTTCTATGCTACTTAATCTCCTGATACAAAAACCTCGGTTGCTCAAGGGAATTCTTCCTCCAGTCCAAAGGAAAAAAATATTCTCTCAAGGATGTAATAAGTTAACAAACCAAATTAGCATGTAGTAGGGTTTTGCAGCTCTTATCATCCACATTAACCTCAGGGCTCTCCAAGGCTAATGTCTTTAGTTGTGCTGTTTTTTGCCTGCTGTCTCCAGACCACTAACCTTATTTCTCTATGGGGGAATTGAAAGCAGGGCTCTTGGCAAATCTCCCTCTGATTTCTGTTCTTTTTGGTGGAGCTAAGCCTTCAGTTTCCAAGGTCAAATGAGCTAAACCCCTTCCAAGAGGAGCTTACTTCTGACTGACACAATAAGGGGCTACTCTTTTTGGCAGACCCCTTCACAGGCATCCTTAAAACACTGCTCCGCCATTTGAAACGCAACTTTCTTCTCTGTGCACGTTTGTGGGCCTCGGAAGAGACACGTGGAGCGGCAGCGCCACCTGCTGGTCTTCCCTCGGTCATTTTTGCAACACTGTTTTGGTTTCTGCTTTTGCATCAGAGAATGAAGTCCCTGGGAGAAGGCTCACTCCGGGACTCTGTCACCCACATGCAGGTCAAAAGCTGGAATATCTTTAATATCCTTTTTATTAGCCCCTGCCTAATGAAAAGATTTATCTTAAGGCCTAAATTTTGAGATGGAGAGGGGAATGGGAAAGCCAAAATCGGAAATACACAAAATGTCGATTCCCAATGGCATCTTCTCCAGACTCCTGTGGGTGTTCCTGTTCAACCTGATATGTGTGATGTTGGCTGATCAAGGAACAATTTGAATAGGTGACACCACGGCATATGGTCAGTCTCTGCCTCTGTTTCAGAGTGGAAAAACAATGGTTCAATAAGTGATTTTTACCTGATGCAGAAAAGCCTGTTTTCCCATAAGTTGCAGGAAAGCTGCCTAATAAATACAACATCATGACAAAAATGCCTCAAAATAGGAATTGCATGTGACACTATGGATGACTTAGTGATCAACTGGACCAGCTGGCTGGTGCTGCCCATGAGGCCAAGGTCATGAAGCTAACACCAAGGTCAAGTTTAGAAAAGCTCTGTTCCTTAGAGAGGGAAAACTGACATCTATTATTTTTTTTTCTTTTTCTTTTCTTTTCTCTTTTTAAATTTACATCCAAGTTAGTTAGCATACAATGCAACAATGATTTCAGGGGTAGATTTTTTAATGCCCCTTGTCCCTTCAGCCCATGCCCCCTTCCCAAAACCCCTCCAGTAACCCTCTGGAAAACTGATATTTATGAATGCAAGGTGCCTGAATGTACACATGCTGTCCCATTTTATTCTACCAACTTATCAATACCATCACCTTCATCTGTGACAGGAAAATAAACATTAAGCATCAGCTGCATGAAAGAAAGTTATAATGTGCCTTTCCCTGAGGAAAAAAAATTCCCATGCATCCTCAAACCCACAGTGAGGCCATACTTACCTCTCCAGTGGACCATATTATATGATTTTCATATCCAGAAAAATAAAGACAAGAGATGTTTCACATTCTCAAAGTTTTAAAGGGACTTATTGCTTCTGGGAGACTATAAGTCAACTATTTTCTTGTAGACACTATTTATAAAACCACTTAGAAATCAGGATTTTCCCTACCACAGCATTGAAACAGCTCTTTCAAGACCACCAGGACCTCCACTTGTCAAATCAATGGTCAGTTTTCTGTCCTCACAAACTAAAAAGCGGAGAAATGGTCTCCCTAGTTCACGATGGACTAGGCCAGAACCAGGCCTCTCCTCCCTGCCTACTGGGGCAGTGCACTCTCTGTGACAGCAGGAATGCTTTATGGGTATCTCATTGTACTCTTTATGTTACATTTTAGATATATTTTTCATTGCTTTTTATATCGCAAAGTAATACATGCGTAAACATTAAAATAGCATGCAGTAAAGGGTGCGGACAAACAGAAATCGCCCATAATCCCACTACCCAGACATGACCACTGGTAGCATTCTGGCGTAATGCCTTTGTGTCTCTGTGTGTGTATGTGCATATGAATGTACATGTGTGTGACAGAGAGAGAGAATATTTTCTGTTTTTCTATTTGGGATTTTCCTCATGTATGTATACGTATTCTGAACATATACATGTATACATATTCATATAATATATCATCATAGATATCAGCATGGAGAAAATGTCTTAATTTTAACAGCTAATGCTACAATGCATGTTAAGGAAAGGACATCAAACAACAAAAAAAGCAAACTTTGTTAAGTGCTTAGGTAGGAAGTGGCCCCCACACTCCCCTATTCAGACTAAGAACTAAGGATTAGCTGGCCCCAAAGCTTAAAGGAAAAAGAAAAATTTTATGACAGAAGGAGGAATCTGGAGCTTCTAGGCGGATTCAGGAGGTAGGCAAAGGCAGGAAAAGATGGACTGAGAGAAGACAGCAACTCAGCGTGAGGTACAGAAAGGTATAGAAAGCTGTACCAACCAAAATCATCCCTCAAAGTCTAGTAAAGCTCATTGTCATTTGCATAGATTTGGGGATGAGACCGATTTAAGGACATGAGGTTCCCACGTGGACTAGGACAGGGCAGCACGCAAAGAAGTCAGAACCCAGAGGACTGAGGTCAGGAAAACAGATAACCGCTTGAGGTGCAGCAGAAATTCAGAATATTCCACAGCACGCGCAGGCGCGCACACACGAAACCAAGATGCTACATTTGGGGAGTTTCTTAAATAACGATGATGGTGGCGGTGATGGTGGTGGGGGTAGGGGAGGTGTGGGGAGGTGTGTGTGTGTGTTTTCATTACTATTTTTAATAAAATGCTACATTTATAATGTTATTTTTGTACAAGTTACTGGAAAAGAGCAAAAAGGGATAATTTGGAGTAAAGGACACAGAAAAAAAATAGAAAGTGGATAAACAGTTAAACTAAATATTTATCAGAATTAGATATCTATAGTGCCGTGTAGGAAATAAACCGTGTAATGCAGTCCTCTTATCCTGGCCCCCATGCACACACGCTAGGTAGGTCTGCCGAGGAATCTCTGTTTCTATTCATTTCCAAACTTACAAAGCTCAGGGCCCTTTTTTTTTATTTTACTTAAAGCAATACTTTTTCCAAATAAGGTAGCTTTTCATAAAACTATTCCCCCTCCTACATCTATGTTCCCAGTGTCAGCAAGCCACAGAGGCTGCTATTTTCCCAGAGCTGTCATTGTATTCTGTAACAAAGCACCCTTCCCTTTAGCTGAGCTGAACACTAGAAATGCTTTCAAACTAAAGTTTTCAAAGGATCTAGGCATTTTTTACCTTTAGCTGTGGGGTCTGACTTAAGCAATTTTCATTCCTCCTCTTGATTGAAGCTCATTTTAAGCTTTTTAAAGAATAGCAACTGTAATCCCAATTCTCCTTCAAGGATTCTAGAAATGATAAAAACAGTATCACTGGATTCTTGGGGTAATGATCCATGATATATCAGGACATCAGTGGATACAGAGGCATCTGAGAGCCAAGATAAACCAGTGATGATGCAACAAATAGTCACCTGGGTCAGCAAGAGAAATCCTGGGGTCTTCCATCAAAAGAATGCTCAAAGATTGTATCCAGGATGCTTTAGAAAGTAATACTATGGGAAGCAATAACCAGATCTGGAAATGAGAGTCTCTGAACCCATTGGCAATAATGTAGAGCAAATTGTCAGAGAGGCTTCATAATCTCTCTCTAGCTTTCTCCTGAACCTGACCCTGTCGTAGTTCCCACAGCTCAAAAAGCTTTATCAAATTTCTAAGAGCTGCTTGTGGTTTTTTTTTTTTTGTATGTATATTTAACTCTATAACAAAAACTTAGAACTTAATGATGTACTAGACACTGTGTTATGCATTAGAGACTTAAATAAACCAAGCATGAATAATATGTCCTCAAGTAACTCAGAGCTCAGGCATTGCCTTTCATGGGAAGTCTTCCTCCATCTATACTCAGTAGTAGAATTCGAAGCTGGCCTCCAAAATCCCTGCTCCCTCCCTAAACCTGAAAGAGCCCCTCCCCTTCAATGTGGGCAAGACAAACGCATGGATCGTGAATATGACTGCATGTTACTCCTGTGATTAGGTTATGTTACCTTGCAAAAGTGAAGGGATTTTGCAGCTGTAATTAAGGTCCCAAATCAGATGCCTATGAATTAATCAAAAGAGAGATTATCTTGGGTCGGCCTTGCTTAATCAGATACAAATCCTTAAAAAAAACCCTTCCTGAAGGGAGATATACTCTTGCAGGTCTTGAAGAAGTAGGCTACCATGTCGTGAGAGGGCCATGGACAAGAAAATGTGTCTTCAGGAGCTGAGAGCAGCTCCTGGCTAACAACCAGCAAGAAAACAGACCTGAGTCCTACAAATGACAAGAAACAAAACTCTACCAATAATCATGTGAACTTGAAAGAGGACTCTGAGCTCCAGCAAGGAACATGGCCCACCCAACATCTTGATTGCAGCCTTGGGAGACCTGAGCAGAGAAAGCTAAACCATGTCAACACTCCTGACCCACAAAAACTGTGAGATAATAGATGTGTGTTGTTTTAAACCACTAAGTTTCCAGGGACTTGTTACACAAAAACAGAAAGCTAGTACAATGACCAATTCCAATCTAAAAGTATGCTATGAATAAGAACAAAAATGAAAGGAGATATGGCCATGGTGCACAAAATGACAGTACATACAGAGGAAAGCATGCACAGTAGTGATCAGGAGCCCTTGGTTCTGATCCTGGCTCTTCACTAATTCAGTGTGATATTGGACAAATCATATTACTTCTCTGGGTCCCATCCAGTTTACTCACATAGAAAAGGAAGGAGTTGAACTGGATAAACTCTGAGATACTTCCAATTTCCTCTGAAGGAGTTGAACTAGATAAAGTCTGAGATACCTCCAATTTCCAATAGATCCAAGCCTATGAAACTGTGTCCTCCATAGCATGGGCCACTCACCTTCCATCCATACCACACCAAATGGTAGCTCACCATTAGCTTCTCTGAGCCCTCAAGAAACAGGCACCCATGTAGGATGGCCTTTATTTTTTTTAAGTTTATTTATTTATTTTGAGAGAGAGAAAGAAAGAGAGGATGTACAAAAGGGAAAGAGGGAGAGGGAGAGAGAGAATCCCAAGGAGGCTCCACACTGTCAGCTCAGAGTCAGACACAGGCTCTAACTCATGAACTGTGAGATCATGACTTGAGCCAAAACCAAGAGCCAGATGCTCAATTGATTGAGCCACCCAGGCGCTCCAGGATGAGCTTTTAGAAGAAGAGAGGGAAACTCACTGTCTTTCTGCCTCTTCTAAACGTCTTCACAGTGGCATTAAGAGCAATACAGAAACACCTCCAAATTTTCACAGCCTAGAAAGACTCAGATCATAAAACTACACTAGACATCAAAACTCTCAAAAGGGCCAATGGTATCACAGACCTTTTTAGGTCTCCATGTACCTTTTCTGGAATCAGGAGTAACTGTACATAACCTTCCCACAATATCACTTTTATGTCTCAAATCACAGAATAGCTGCCATTTACTGAGCATCTGATATTAAAGCATTTTCTCAGGTGCTGTATATGCATTACCTGTCAGTGAGGACCAATAATTTTTTAAAGGTCACACGGTTAGTAAGTTGGGGGGTAGGGAGAATTCAAAACCAGGTCCTTCTCAGGCTAAAGCTTATGCTTCTCCCTCTGAATGATACTCGTGTGGTGTCATGGCACTTTCTTATATGCCCTCATCCACTCTATAAACACTTAGTGACCCCTCATTCATCTGTCACATTGTAGAGTGACCAATCATCTTGGCTTGCCCAGGACCAAGAGTTTTCCCAGGATAGGGGACTTTCGGTACTAAACCTGGGAAAACCATGGGCAAACCGGGATGAGTCAGTTACTCTAGCATGGGTACACAGGGCTGGGGGTGCACAGTAGGAGCTCAGGAGACACACAGAGATACAAAGTGGAATCCTGAGCACATGGCTTTCTCTGAGCGTCACTTTATTTCACTTCTTGGGCACAATCCCTGGGAGGGACCCTAAGATAGTTTGTCTACACAGTCTCTTAAAGGAGCCATGCCTGAGACTCTAGATTATAGACCTACCTGTCTTCTGGAAAGTCTCCTGAAACCTGGATACCAGGCTTTCTTAGTCATCTGCAGGCTTGTGGTCATTCAACCTAATACTCTGCCTGAGCTACTGGAGCATCTGAAGTTTCACCATTTAGCCGCTATTGCTTTTTGTTCATTTAACACCTAAACCTCTGAGGACAACTTGAGACTTTTCAGAGAGTTGTTGCACTGTTGTCAGACTCGAATCCTAAACCCATTAAATCTCTTACCAACCTACTGGCAACATTTCAGCTCTGATACAGGGCTCTTGGACTTCTCCCGGCATTTCTTAAGCCCATATGCTGGGCACAATAAAGATAGGTAAGGCTGCTGATGGAGAAAATATTTAATCTAAATTTTATATTCTTGGGGCACCTGGGTGGCTCAGTCAGTTAAGTGTTTGACTTTGGCTCAGGTCATGATCTCACAGTTTGTGAGTTCAAGCCCCACACTGGGCTCTGTGCTGACAGCTCAGAGCTTGTAGCTTGCTTTGGATTCTATGTCTCCTTCTCTCTCTGCCCCTCCCCTGCTCATGCTTTGTCTTTCTCTCTCTAAAAAATAAACATTAAAAAAAATTAAAATTTATATTCTTAATCATGTAACACCTGATCCTGGGCTCTCTGCTTCTAACTTGGAATTGACCACGGGGGTCCAGTGTTCGGATGGGCCAGACTTTGGCCATGGTGAACTGTAAGGCTGGCAGCTCCCAGTGATCTGGGCCCATTTCCAGTTTCAGGAGCAGCCTCTCCAAGCAGCTGAACCTCTTGGCCACTTTTTATCAGAAAGAAGAGCTGAATGTGCTCAGTGCCAAAACCCAGATGCCACTTTTGGCCTGGATGTCTCAGCAACCAAATGGATGATGCTGAAAGTCCTGTTTACGAGATGACCCCATCTGGGAGCAGAGGGTCCAAACTTGAGTGGTCTTATCCTGAGGCTTAGTTGTGTTCAAAATGATATGAGATACGGCAGCCACAGAGGACATCACCATGCACTCTGAGTGAAGGATGACCCCACCTCCGCTCACCTATGCCAAGGGCATCACTTCCTGGTGTTAAAGTCTCTATTAGAGACACCTCCTTTCCTAATGTGAGCATTAAAATAAATTTAAAAATTAAGCCAAAAAATGGCAGATTGAGGCTCAAAACATTACCTTTATTATCAATAAAAATTAAGTTGGAGGATATAACTTAGTAAGAGAGAGCCACACATGCTGGAAAATGAAACACAGAATGACACAGATTGGCATACCCCCTCCCAAAAAGAACTGAAGACTTTTGGCTGGAGAAAAAGTGGAGAATTAATAGTTTCTGCAGCCAGGCTTTGCGAGGTCTGGGGGCAAGCGCAGGGGGAGTTGGGCTCTTGGTATCCTGTTTGTTCTTCCCAGATACACCAATCAGATAAATCACTCCCCTCCCACATCTCTATGAATAAAGGAGATGAAGGGTGGGCAGGAGTTAGACTAATTGATTTCTGTCTACTTGAAGAGAACACCACGGAGTGCTATTCAGTACAGCCCCAGGTAAGAAGTGCCCTTATTCCACCAAGGTAAGAACACTAGTCAGTATGTCCAACGTGTGCTAGGAAAAAATTTAAAAAATTAAAAAAAAATAAGGAGCACAGGGGAAGTGACAGTAAGAACTCAGGGCAGGTGTCTGAGAAACAGGGAGAGACCACAGGTGAAATGCAGATCCAATTATTGTCATAATTTGGATAGCGATAAAGGGAAAGGATGGTACTCTTGATAAAGGAAAAGGCCAACCAGCATGGATCAGTGTAACATGGAGAATCCAGACTCGGCCAGGTGAGGGGGGGGACGTAAGGCCTCTGCCATCGGAGCACTAAGGGCGTAATACTGCAAAAGCCTTAGAGGCTCATTAGCGGAAATAATAGGCTTAGACTGCGTGAATTGCTTTGATGTGAATGGTTTCAGTGATTTGGTATGAATGGTTTGAATTTGGAAACCAACTGGTTGAACGTGGAAATCAAAATTCCAACTATTTAAAACATTTGGTTAAATACATAGTCATACTTTGTATTGTGTACAGAGTTTCCATATCTATGCAAATCAAAACCGTGACTCTGTGTAAAAAGCAAAAAAAAAAAAAAAAAAAAAAAAAATTAGGAAAAACATTTGTTAGAAGACCTTTCTATTTTCTAAGGAAGCGAAAGTTTCTGACCAGAAAAAGCTTTTAGACTTGCCTTGGTGGGCAATACAGAGCTCCTTGAGGAAGATCCCTCTGGCAGGCGTTCAGAGTGGTTCAGGTAGGGACAGGCAGGAGCAGAGAGAACTATCTGCTGAGACCATCGAAGGGGCTCTATGGGTATAGGGCTCTCAAGAATCTCAAGAATCCTTTATGAAATCCTTGAGCATTGGCCAAAATCTCCCAGGCATAGCTTATAGAGCTAAACATTTTGGAGAAAATCCTAAAGCATGAACCATTTTTAAAGTTCTACCTTCTTTACTAACTCCTATGGCACCTTCTTCAGACTGGAGCATCTCTATCCTCTCCTTCTAGCTGAGACAATACTGTAAGAGAGGAAAATTAGTCCTCAGGAGTCTTGATTGCAACTGCCACCTTGCAGCATATTCCCTCCTCCAATGCCCCCCCTTTCAGGGCTGAAGAATATTCCATTTCCCCATTTCCCTCCCTCATAACCTACCTCAGAGAGATGTACCTTCACTTTAACCTAGATGACATTCCAGAGTCATTTGCATTGAGGGGCACCTGGGTGACTCAGTCGGTTAAGCGTCTGACTTCAGCTCAGGTCATGATCTCCCAGTTCGTGGGTTCAAGTCCCACGTCGGGCTCTGGGCTGACTGCTTGGAGCCTGGAGCCTGCTTCCAATTCTGTGTTTCCCTCTCTCTCTGTCCCTCCCCCACTGGCACTCTGTCTCTCTCTCAAAAATAAATACACATTAAAAAAAGAATTTAAAAAAAAGTGTCATTTGCGTTGAACACTTGAAGCTCTGGATGTACAGTGTACAATGAAGGCTTCTTCCCCATAAAAAATTTGAGCTCCTGGAAAGCAGGGAAGAGGAAGATTTCTGTAAAGAGCTTTCCAGAGCCTCAAGGCATTACCCCAAGGACAATAAGGTGCTGACCCCACCTTCCAGCCTCTATCACTCTTGTCATGCACATGGCTTTGTGTGCACCCGTTCCTTCTAGGCCAGTCCAGCCGTATTGCCCAGAGGCCCTGCTTCTCTCTTCCGCCCCAGAATAGGAACGCCTGCCTCCATTACAGAAACTGCATCCCACCAGAGCTGTGAGACATTCCCGGCCCTGTTGCTTTTTGATCCTCTCCTTATAGTCTGCATAAATGCCTGAGAACACCTCTGCCCTATAGGGCTGTACTGAGCAATAGCGTCTCAGCCTTGTCTGTTGAACGTGAGATCACAGAATGTGGGGAGAGGATGAGGAGAATGTTCTCCACACACCTACTCCAGGTTACTGCAGAGCACCCCAGGGGCCAGCTTCATTCATTCACTCAGTCAACCATTCTAGCCAAGCACTTAGCTAGATGGGGCGTAAAATATGATATCCACCTTCAAGACCTTTGGATACTTAGACTGTTAATGTAAGGAGGACCTTCGAGGCCATCTGCTCGAATTCTTACCTATATCAGAAACCATCCTTCCAATACGCTGGACAGGCATTGGAAGAGAGGCAGCCAACTTCCCCCGTTGACAAGCCCAGTTCTTAGAAATTATCTTTCTGTAGTAAACCAAAGTCTGCCCATATGCCAGTCTACTTCTAATGTCTAGACAAACCCTATTCTCCATGGGAAGTCCCTTCAAATGTTTCCATGGGTCCTTCTTGACTGTTCTCACAGGCCACACCCACCTGCTGGTTCCCTCTTTCCCTACCAAGAACTATTTCTGAGCTCTTTCCCATGTCAGCCGTAATGCTAGGGACAGGCTGTGGTGTTTCAGGGCAAATACGACACACGGCGACCAGGCCTGCAGATGATTCTCTGGAAGTGGGGTACAAAGTCATCCCAGTGCACAGAGGGGCTTCTGCTGTCCCTGAGCGGCTACTAAGCTTTCATCCTTGTGCCAAGAGAGGCAGGGACATAAATGGCTAAGAGAGGCAGGGCTGTGTACTGGATTAGATAACAAGGGCTCTGGACTCAGACTGACCTGGGTTCCAATAACCACTGTGTCAGTTACTAGCTGCGTGACCTTGAACAACTTCCAGAATCTCCCTAGTCCCCATTAGTCAAGTGTGAAGTTGAGATAATGCCTTCCTTATCCGGTTATTGTGAAAATTATATGAGATACTACATGTAAAAAGCATTGCACACATTAAGAGAGTCATTACTGGGAGCTATTATTGTTGTCAGTACTACACAAGTGTCCACAAAGTCCAGATTAGACTGGAAAACAAAGGTCTGTGTTGCTTTGTATGGTTTTCTGTTGGTCTCTTCTTTCCAGCAGAGTCCTAACCACCTGCACTTAAAGCTGTTCTTTCTGCTCCCTTGCTGATGAGACAGGGAAATAAATAGCATCCCTCTGGTGTGTTGGATTTATAGCCTTGGGAGAGCTCAGTACCTGCCAGTTTCTGGCAGGTACGGAGACTCCCTCTGTCTACAGCCAGGATCCCAGCCGCACTCAGGAGCAGGACAACCAATCCGCAATGTTCCTCCTCCAACTGTTCCACATCCATAGCCCCTTTGTCCTATGTGTCCTATTCATAGATGATGTCACATCATGGCGTACCCTAGTGGTATGAACAGAAGTCCCACTGCTTACCTTGAGCCACTTATCCCTAGTCCATAAGCTTCTGCTAAACACTCAAATGTCAGAAGTGATGCTAGAAATGGTTTCCTGGAACCGAGAGCAGTCACTGAGATAGTGAGAAACATCACAGGCAGGTTGTCCTGAAGTGACCCACTCCCTGAGACTCTGTGCCCTCACCCGGAATTTGGGGCAAGATACAAAAAGGCCAAGAAACATAAGCAACCAAAGAAGGTCCCTTGTTCGTATTTGTCTGTCTGTCTGTCTAGAACTTTGGGAAAGAGGGAAGACATTTATTCATTCAGCACCTTCAAGTTTCTCATGAATACATTATTTTGGAGGAAATGTTCGCCCCAGAGGAGAATGATCTCCAAGTTGCTCTTCCTTCATTCTGGAACAAACCCACCTCCCTCTTGACAACACCTGTCTCTCTAGCCTCTCTCTCTCTCTCTCTCTCTCTCTCTCTCTCTGTCTCAGGTCAGGGCCTTGTATTTCACACCTGCTTTTCTGCCATGGCTCCTAACAGTACCATCTGCCTCTAGCTGTCCTGTGCCTCTGTCCTCAGCCTCCGACCCACTGCTCATCCCGTTCAGTGGGCTGATGCCACAGCGGTCCACGCTGACTCCCCGATAAAGTCTGAGTGCTTCCTCAAAGTGCACAAGGCCCTTTGTGCTAAGCACCAGAAGCTGTTCTCATTTCATGAGCCCATTCTGCTTTCTCTCTCCTGCTGTCAAAACTGGCTTCCTAGAACCTGCCCCTCCACTGTGCCAACAGCCATCTCGGTACTGCCCTGACCAAGCAAAGACTCGCCTTTCACCGCTCCAGGCCTTCTGGGGCTTTCACCATGTCTGCAGCTCACCTTTGCACAATGCCATCCCACAGCCCAACTCAGGCTATGGAAATCCAGCCACCCAGGGCCCCTGTTCCCTGGCTCCACATTCCCAACAGAAGGCCTGCTCCTCTCGCCTGCATTCATGCTGGCCTCCTGCCTACAGTTGATCCTGGTCCCATCTGTGATTGTTTCCACCAAAAGAACAAATGGGGGCAAGGCTAAGAATAAAAAAAGAGGAAAGAAGAAAGAAAAAAGAAAGAGGAGTGTGGTGTGGGGTGGGGAGAGAAGGGGAGAGGAGAGGAGGGGAGAGGAGAGGAGAGGAGTCTTCCTTAAAGGAGTCAAAGGGGGCCAAGCCCTATATCTGAAAACCAGTACACACCACCTTGGGTCCCAGAGGAACCCCAGACCCTAGGAGGTCAGATGAACAGCGAGAATCTTCAGGATTATATGCCAGACCACCTGGGCTGATCTTGATGTACCACTGATAGGGATGCTTGCTTATCATTTCCAACCCCACTTTCCCTAAACCTGAGCCATCAGCATTTCAGCCTTTATACTTGCAGTAGGGCCCTGATTCTGTCGCACCCTCATCCCACACTCACCACACCCAACTCCTCTCTTACCCCTTCTCCCCAGCTCACTCGGCTGCCTGCCACACCTCTAGCCTGCTTCATCCGGGGATAACACAGATCTCCATGTCCCATTCTGTCTCAAGCCCTGGCCCAATCATATCCCAGTACAATAGACCTCTGGCCAGTCTTCCTGAAACCACATTTTTAATCCAAAACCACAACTAAAGATGCCAGTCCTTACTTGTGGCTGTCAGGCTGGCACTGAAGTCTGACAGAGGCAAGCGGTCACTGGACTAGGAGTTGAGGATTTCCTTTCCTGGGACCCAACACAGCAAGAGAAAGGGCTTCTTCTCTTGTCTTTTTTTTTTTTTTCTGTCTTTGACTAAAAGTTCAGTTTCTTTTAAGAAGCAAAGGTGTTAAGCTGTTAAACTAGACGATCTCTAATTATCCCCTCCTTTTGGTTCCCCTAATGGGCACACCCAGTAAACCACACAAAGGGGAAGGGGTCCATCTAAATAAAGGTACATTCATGTATGTGCAGGCTGTGCACAGGTGAGCACTTGTGATATGGGAGACCCCGGAGGAGCAGCTCACAGATGTCAGGCCCTGGGTTCTCCATCAGTTCTGTGTTGCCTCGAGTGCATTGTGTGCCCTCAGGAAATACAGTAATTACACCACACCCACCCCACCCCCATGAGTGGCTTCACCCCACACCAAGGGGCCTGAGTTCTTACCAAATCCTTCTTCCTAAACACAGACCAACTCTGTCCATCCCCACTTACACTTGCTTGAATGAAGGGGACCATTGTTCCAGGAAAGTTTCTCTCACCTTCTCTCCTAGTTGTTTCTATTGTTGACAACAACTCGTGGTTGGACTGGGAACCAACCTTTCATGGATAGGTTCCTTAATGCCTAGTCTTGTCCCTGAGCTGGTATACTCTTTTAGCTCAGAGATATATCTGGCCATGACTCTCCACTAATGGGGATAACAAGATTTGTAAAATCTCCAGAGAAATCTCCACTTACATCAACCAGAGGTAGCCTTTAGTCTCAGTGCATTCGCAAGGACAGTCAAGGTCAAACACTGCAACCTTATCAATTATACTGTCCCCAGATAAAGCTGACATCTAGCAGACCATGGTATTCTCATTGACATCTCTAAGAACAAGAACAAACTTTCCCTCTGGAAAATTGCTCCTTGACCCACATTCAGTGTCTTTTTTGCAGCAATTGCATTTAAACACAAATGTTTTCTTCACTTTCCAAGAGGTTTTGTTTCTAACTCTCTGGAATTCCCCCAATAACTGGCCCCAGCCTCTTTTAAAAGATCATGGAGTTACTGACTAAACAAAATCTCAATTGGGTTGCCCTGATTAAGGAACGAGAATCACTAAAACCTTTTATTCACATATCTAACCCCTACTTTCTCCTTAGCATAGTCAAAAAAAAAAAAAAATTATAGTTGCACAGCCATTAAAGGACATTAAAGACAGAAACCAGAAAATCACCTACATTCCCATAACACACACTAAGCTGCTACTTTCGTTTTTCTAATCCTTGCGTATACAGAAAAATAAATGCTACACAGCTGGACACAACTTTGATACAGTATTTGTAGGTTTCTTTCACTGTGTGTTACAAATATTTTTTTCCACTATTGCTACAAAGCCCTCAGTTATAACTCATTAGGGTTACAGGACAGTCCACTGATTACATAAGATTATTTCATGCTTTCCTAATATTGGACTTTCAGGCAATTCTCAGATTTTCTCCAAAACAGACAATGCTACAGTGAATGTGATTGTGCATAAAGCTTTGTCCCTTTATCGGATTATTTCTTTAAAAGCAATTCCCAGGAGGGAAATCCCCATGTCAAAAGCATAAACATTTTATGGCTCTTAAAATATTTTGTACTATCCCCTTCCAAGCAGGAGATGTTCTTGTTCCCTGCTGCAGTTTATAAGTATGTTGCTGGGAGAATGTCTGTGAACTTGTAAAACAGATGAAAGAACGATTTCTTTCTCCAAAGTAGTAACCAAAGATTCAAACCTAAGCTCTACAACCAAAGGCATTTTCAAACAATGTCCCTCAGTCTTCTTCCTATCCTTCCTGATGCCAGGTAATGTCTTCTCAACATTATAGCCCACGGGTCACTTTCCCTTCATGACCCAACATTAGAAAGGCAGAGGCCAGTTGCCCTTGTCACCGGCTGCATCTCTAAGACCGGCACTCTGAAGGCAATCTTCTCTGGGTCTGGGTCTCTTCTGCCCAGACTTCTCATGCTTCCAGTGTTCTCCCTTCCACTAGCATCAGTGTATTCCTCTCCTTCTTGGTCAAGCAGAGCTTCTCTTTCTCACCGCCCCATCCATGCCATCACCTCACCAGGCTCCTGATGTCCCGAAATGGAAACTGCTCTCTTTCTCGCCTCCCTACCTTCATGCCCCAGTGCCTCCTCCCTCACCATTCATAGTCTTAACACCCAGGGGGGAAAAATGAATCTTTTCCAAAGGAAACAGAGGAGGGGACTGAAGGTATTATTCAAACTCTAACTAAAAACAGAAAGCAAGAAAGGTCTTCGAGGAACAGTAACAGTGAGATTAATATCCTCCCAAGCCCCCAGCCGGGAAAAAGAAATGCCTTGCCTTCCTTCAGCAAAACTGGTATGTTTGAATATTAGGTTTCTATTTAGTAAATGTAGGTTCACATGCAGCTGAGGCAACCATTAACCAGCAATGCTTGCCAGATGCCAGAAGTCCCAGGAAGCCGACAGCCCTGGAGAGTTGGCTGAAAACATCAAGGTCACGTGAATTGAGATTCTCCACAGGTATTCTACTATATCCTAGCTGCGGGACACTCACAACATCAAAAGCTTGGAGATGTGGGAGAAGATGTCTGTCAGCTCCAAACACAAGTCAGTGCTTAGGCAGTACTCAGGATGAGGCAAAAGTCAAGACAGGCTTCTAGATGATTCCATGTCCTGGACAACACATCACCTAACTTTCAAACCTCTGGACTGCAGCTATTCAGGCGATTAAGAAAAGAAAAGACAAAGAAAGAAACCCTGATGATTATCGGTCTGTTTATTTTTACTTTTCAATTTATCGATATTAAAGATAACTACAGAAATGCATGTGCTAGGACTGAAGAGCAAAGTAAGACGATGCAAATGCAGACTTCACTAAAAAAAAAAAAAAAAAAAAAAAAAAAAAAGGCAATCTCCATTTAGGCATTTACTACCATCCTTGAGCATTTATCTCACAATCACTACTCACTGGACAAAAACACAGGTCAAGGTCAAATCTCTGCCCTCTCTGAGCATGAGTTCAATCCGCCTGACATTATATGGACACTGATCCCTTTAATTGAAGGGATCCACTTCAAGCCTAGAAATTTACAGTAGTATTTGAGGAATTTCAGAAATTTAGAAGTGAGTTTGGTTAGAAAAGGAACTGAGGAAGTAAAGGAAGAAGGAATGGGCCGTGGGGCATGAGGGGAGCAGTATTACTCTCCACCATTTTCAGTTTAATTGTCTCACTAAAAGGAAGGTGTTAGTTTCGCCATTAGCAAATAAGAAAACCAGAATGTTGGAGAAGTGAGATTTAAAGCCATGCAGGAATCGGTGGCCAAGCCACCTTTGAATTTGGGATTGGTGTTCCTCTCAACCCACACGGTGAGATTCCCATACCGGAAGTCCCCTGACATCAACTTGTGAGGTAAGCGTGGAAATTCTAGAACATAAACTCCACAGAGGAACAAAAGCATCGCAAGAGCAGGGGCTACACGCACATGCTCAGGAAATGTTGGGCTATCATTATTAACTTAATATACTGAGTTAGCACATGAAGAAATTGATTCCCAACTAATTTCACCTCATTAGAATAATAACTGCTGTTTATTTCTTTGTGTGCTCTGTGTCAGGTACTACAGTAAGTGCTTTAAATTATTTACCTTATTTAATTTCCACAACATTTCTTTGAGGCAGAATTTATTATCCCCATTTTCAAAATGGGGAAACTGGGGCTAAGAAAGAGGAAAAACTTGACTGAAGTTAGAAAACTAACCTGTGACAGAAGCGGACTTCAAACCCAGACCTCCACCACCAAGGTCTGGGCTCTTAATCATTCCACTGTCCTGCCTCCCCACCGTCCCACCCCCATGGAGCTTTGTCTACAACCTACAAAGCAGAACAGATTGTTTAAAAAGAGTGGGGGTTGGGTACCTGGGTAGCTTAGTTGGTTAAGCATCCCACTTCAGCTCAGGTCATGATCTTGCAGTTCATGAGTTCAAGCCTCCTGTTGGGCTCTGTGCTGACAGCTCAGAGTCTGAAGCCTGCTTCAGATTCTGTGTCTCCCCTGCTCTCTCTCTCTCTCTCTCTCTCTCTCTCTCTCAAAAATAAATAAATATTAAAAAAAAAAAAAAAAACAACAGAGAGTGGGGATGGGAGTGTTACCCCATGGACCAGGATTCCCATATGAAGTTGCTCTGACAAGGTCTCAGGGGTGGGAGAGAGAACAGAGATGGACTTTCAAGTCAGGCAGACCACATAGCACAGCTTGGGGATCAAACATGTTGCTATTGATTAGAGCATAAGCCTGAGCTTGTGGGATCCTCTGGTTCAAAGGCAATGGGAGCTTGGAAAGCCTGTAGTCCGTGCAGCCAGAGATGAAGAGGGATTTGCCAAACCTGAAGGCCGGAAGCAAGCTGATTTCAAAACCATACCCTCTCATGGAAGTTTAAGGTCCACGTAAAAGGTGAACCCTTAGTCTCAAAGAAACGAAGTCTGAGTCCCACTGACCAGACAGCTTCAAAACAGATGGCTGGCCTTAAAAGTGTTAAGAATCCCAAGTTCCCAGAAAGGCAGCTTAGAAGTGAGAAGTACTCCCATGCAGGGGAGAGGGCAGGCGGGAAGGATGGGAGGAAAGGCATTCTGCAATCTCAGCGAGAACAGGACCATCTATACCACCCCGTAGTCTGGATGTCAAATATAAACACCGGCCTCCCCCAACCAAGACCTGAGCCAACAGAACAGGAAGAACATTTCAAAAGTGACAGGATGCGGACCGAATAGGCAGGGTACTCGGGCACCCCTGAAGGGTTTGCTGGAATAGCAACTGGGCTCAGGAGAGATGTGACAGCAGCGTCACTATCATCTGGCAAGAACGGGGACCCGGAAAAGCAATATTAGAAGAAGGACAGAGAGCAATGTCACAAGAGTGCCTCTGACAGGTGGTGTCCTCGGGGAAGGCAGAGAGGCCAAAGGACAAAGCATATGCTGCGGCTTAATGCCACTTGCCTCGTGCCCCATAATCACAACATCGCACCAAGGGAAGATAAAAATGCACGAAGTTTTCAGTACGGTCACTCCTCCGTTTCGCAAGCAAGCTGAGGCATTTGCCTAAAATATATAGATATATATGCTAAAAAATGTAGCAGGCCGTGACATTTAAATTTATTAGCTGACAAACACTGTGTTGCACCATCTGCTACTCTGTACTAAACTTCCTGTAACTAAAGATGTGCAAACCCTGGAGAATAAGCATTAGGTAAAATAGATTCATTTTATATAATTGAACATAATCGTGCATGTAATGTTTTAACGTAATATTACTCGACAGCTGTGCAAATAATGGAAGGGTTATTCACCACAGACCATATGCTGGCAATGAGATATGAAGGCAGTCCTCTAACCGACCAGTGAACCCACAACCTCACTGGGATGACGTGAGGGCCTGTCTCAGAAGAACATTCAGGTGAAAGGCAGGAGCGAAAACAGAGCAGCACGGAACTCAAAAGCAAAGGGGCGATGCTATCCCCTGACTCCCACGCAGACAGAGGGCAGTGGCCTTGTGTTTTTGTTAGCCGTTGCTCTTCCTTGGTTTTCTGCATGGCCTTTCTTCCTTTCCACAATTTTTGCGACACTTTCAACATTCTTTTTTTTATTTTTTATTTTTTATTTTATTTTTGAGAGAGAGAGAGTGAACGAGCAGGGGAGGGGCAAGAGAGAGGGAGACAGGATCCGAAGCAGGCTCCAGGCTCAGAGCTGTCAGCACAGAGCCCGACATGGGGCTTGAACTCACGGACTGCGAGATCATGACCTGAGCTGAAGTCAGATGCCCAACCGACTGAGCCACCCAGGTGCCCCTCAATGTTCTTCTTTTACAACCATATATTGACTAACCACAAGCGGACATATCCTCTCTTGCTTTACATTCTGTTTTAAAACAAACTCCCTCTCCCTATGCCCGTTCCCTACCCATACTCTCTACCTCTCTCCGTCTCAAAAATAAAAGAACATTAAAAAAAAAATTTTTTTAAGTGTTGGGGGTGGGAGGTGGCGGGTGCCTGGCTCAGTCAGTTGAGCGTCCAACTTCAGCTCAGGTCTATGATCTCATGGTTCATAGGTGGGTTCAAGCCCTGAGTCAGGCTCTGTGCTGACAGATCAGAGCTGGGAGCTGCTTCAGATTCTGTGTCTCCCTCTCTCTCTGCCCCTTCCCTGCTCGTGCTCTCTCTCTCTCTCTCTCTCTCTCAAAAATAAATGAACATTTAAAAAATCTAAAAAATAAAATAGAAAAGCACGGCAAGTGAACACTAGAACCAGAATTCTAAATCCCTAAATGACTCATCTGCCCTGTCATTAAATTTTTCCAACAATCTTCATGTAAATCATAAATTTTCCCCACTCTATGGGTAGATTTTATTATTCCAATTTTAGAGATGCAAAAATCGAGGCTTGATGTTTCAGTCAATGAACAAGTGTTTACTGAGTACCTAGTATGTACCAAATTCACATAAGCCACGTGGCCAAAAGTGATACAAGTACATAATGGCAAAGTTAAGGATTAGGACATATCACTTTGTTTTTAATACTAGTTCCTGTAGTGGTTTACTACTAAGTCACTCTGAACAAGGTATTTAATATGTCACCAACTCATGTTCAACGTTTAGCAAAGAGGAACCAAAAAAATCAACTAATTGGAATGTATCCATCTATACTTTTATCAGACACAAAAATTTTTAACCTCTCACTAAACTGAGACCATAACCATTACATCAGTGTATTCCATTTTAGCCCCTGATGCTATTAATTCTATTCCACCTTCTCTTTAAAGCTTATATAGCAACCATTTTTTTTTCAAATCTGCCTTGTTACAGTAGCCATTTCAAGTCTATAGAATGAAATGAGATATATTTTTTCCGATGCATTATGCTAAGAAGTGTCTTACCTGCAGGCTAACTATTGTAAATTGCCTCAACATCCACTGTATTATTATACATTTCACATTGTTCTGCCTATAATATTAAAGCTTGGTCTCTTGGAAAATATTATAAGGGAATTTAACTGTACATAAATATTAATAGATGCAATAAAATAAGAACAGCATAAAAGTATTTCAGTACTAAAAGTTAAATGTGTTGGAGCCTGAGGAGAATCTTTTACTCTTTTCCTTTTTGTAAATGACTTTAAACTCATCTAAGATGATGAAATTATAAAAATGAAAATAACAAAATACAAAAAAAAAAATTACAATATCTTAAGGAGAGGAGCTAGTGGCTTAGAAAGCCCCAACATGACAAAGAAAAGTATAATATTCCAGAATTGAAACAAGTGATCACAATTTCTCAAATACCCTTCTCCACCATAGTGTAATGACTTTTTCACTAACACTCAGACAGATAAAATAATCTTAAAATATTTTAAGGTTGAGAGAAGGTTATGAGAAAGAGTTACTAAAGCCAATAAATATCAAACTTGGAGCTGACATTTGGTCTCAATTCCCCAGTGTTTGCAAGAATTTCGGCACAGGTGGTAAGTACAATCACCGTATGCTCAAACTAGAGACATCTGCAGAATCAGAACCAAGAGACTGTCAACTTAAATGCTTGTTCTTTTGGGTACAGAAAGTAGTTATTTTAAGTTATAGTGAGGATAATTTAGCTTAATCCCAAATCATTTGAAAAACTGAAGATTAACCCCATCTGTTAAGTGGAGTTCTGATCACCGAGTTTCTTTGCTAAATACACTCCTAAAGAATCGGTGCAGTTTGGATGAGAGATTATGGTTAAAAGCATAATTAAATTTAAAAAAGGTATTTCATAAGCCCTTCATCTCTGTGATCTTAAGTTCTCCTTTCATGAATTCAGAAAGTGGAAGTCAAATTGTATCTCTACAGCCATTCTATAATTATTTGAAAACCGTGAAAGTCCAGATAGAATGTGACCCTTCCAAGGCAGTGTTCACATCCACTTAGAAATGAATATATTGGCTTTAAAAGTAAAATCTTAGCTCTCTTACCCAGTTTCAGGAGCCCACTACAGAAGCAACTCAAATCAGCTTTCAGAAATATCCAAAATCTTACCACTTCTTTCCACCTCCACCACTGTTGTACCGACCCAAATTACAGAAATGAGCAGATAGGATAGTATTCTAATCATTTTCCATGTCTCCATTATCACTTCTTACAGCTCATTCTTTATATAGTGCCAGAAAAATCCTGGCTGTAACAGACTTTTGGAGGTGACTGCCACCCATGACTCTCTGTCTTCCATTGTACTCCTTCCTCTCTGGGCATAGTTGATTGGACCCTTGATCCAAGTTGGGTCAATGAGATTCTGTATCCCTGGAACATGCATTAGGGTTCATGGCCCCAAGTCATTCTCTGCTGGACACTTAATGTAAAATCTATAAATTTGGTAGCTATAAAAGTGTTCATCTTCCACTAAAGGGACAAAAGAGAAAAGTCATCCTTTGGAAAGAGAAGATGTAACAGATGCTCACAGAGAAGCAGAGACAAAAGACCATGCTCAGAGAGAAAAGGAGAGATGGGAAGGGAAGAGAGAAGGGAGAAAGAGATGGAGAGAGACACAGAGAGAGAGAGAGAGAGAGAGAGACAGCAAGAGAATGCACAAGCACATTGGTCCCTGATGACCTGCTGACTGCTGATTCCAAGCACTTGTTGGGGCCCAAAGTTCCATATGACATCTCTGTATCATTGTAATAAATGCCCTTCAGTTACTAACAGTGACTTCAAGCCCATCATTAGAGATGCAGAGGCAACAGCCTTTCTTAGACTTCACCAACTCTCACAATTGACAAAGATCTAATCTCTACAATAAATTATCTATTTCATGTCACTTGTAGTTAAGGTACTCTTGCTTCCCTGATAAAATACAACTGATACATAAAGGGTCTACAAATTAGGCCACCTGTTTTTTGTACTCACTAGCGGTGTGTCCTCAAAGAAGTCAGTTCTCTAAGCTTCAGTTTTATCATCTGTAAAGTGGGGACAGTAAATCCTTCCTCGCAGGACTCCTTAGGGTACTAAAGGAGTTACATGTAAAACACTTAGCTTATAACATCGTAGGTGCCTTTACGATCATCATCATCATTCAAACAAGCCTGTATTATAAATCTACAGTGTGTTACAAGTTGAACTTATTAATGAGAAGTTTTAATCGCTGGTATGTTCTTCCAGAGGGCACACTAGAAAACAGCCTAGCTCCTATTGTTTTTGCTTTATCTTAATTCAGACTCAGCCATAAACTGGCAAGAGACGATAGGACATTCTAACATTATATCTTTTTACCACTTGCAAAGTCCTCTTTCGAAGTCCTGGAGAGTTAATATCCTAATGGTAACTGTGTTATGCTGTGACTTCCATCCCATTTTATTTATTATCCATTATTTGTTTTTGCTTATTCTTCCTTAATGTTTCTCTTATCAGGACACCACTGTGGCATCTGAACCAAAGGAAGCCAATGCAGTAACAATAAAAAGTGCTGATGTGACATTCTTGTGTCTAAAGCAACAGCAACAAGCCCAGGATTTAAAGAGTTCAGGCAAAGGGCAATGTTCAGCCCAGGAAGTATGCTAATCGGTGGCCAAAACTTCAGTGCCAGCACCAGATGAACCAGTGGTCTTAGCCATCGGCCCCCGAGGGAGTCCAGAGTGTATACTGAATTGCTGCCAGCAGCTAGACAGCTTTTGTGCAGCCCCTTTTTGAAGAAAGCCTGACTCTGGCATGGCTGCAACTCCACTGAGGATGTCCTCTATTTTTAAACTCATGAATTTCACTTTCTTAACCTGACAAAAGGTTCTGTATCAGATGACACATGGATGTGGGATGATTACACGGGAACCATCAGAGAGACAAGACTGTCTGCTCTTATTAGATTTGATGGCCAGGCAAGACATATGCTGCTTATCTATAAAAGCTAGGAGGACAAGAAAGCTTTAAATTGGGTTAAGGTGACTTAAGGCAGAATTTGAGATGTGAGTTGCTTCAAAAAGGAAATTGGGCTGACACTCACTCCAAAGTTACCTCCAAGGAAAGAAGGAGGGCAGGTGCTTGGACCACAAAGACATACCACACCATCATATCTGAAGACCACACAGTAACTGGAAGCCAGTGTGAAGGGAAGGAAAGGAATGACGAGGGTGAGCAAAAGGTGAAGCCTATACTCCCCAAAGAGGAAGGGAACCTAAACAGTCACCCCACTGATGGTAAAGCCACAAAGTCACTTCAGACAATCTCCACGGAAGGGTCCAATATGCTGCTACTAGGAAGACAGGAAGAAAGAAATCAGGGGTTTGTTTATTTCATTTAACAAACCTTTATTCGGGTCTTACTGTGAGTCGAGTGCTGAGTTCAGCCTTGTTGGTACCAATATGATTAAAACTCTCACATTCAAGTGTGTCCCAAAGGGATCCAAAACAAGAGTCAAAGTCGTGCCCAAAGAAGAAACCTTGAATCTGTTCTGGCAAGAAATAGAGATTCTAGAGTGTGTGCCATGCAACACAAAAGGGCTAATCTAGATCTGAAAGCACAAAGAGAATGCTTTAGAAATATACCATTTCTATCATAGGAAGTTAGTCTGGCCCTTGTCACATTATTATTCAAATAACTTACTGGTATTATAAATCTACCATGTGTTATAGGTTGAACTTATTAATGAGAAGTTTTAACTGGTGGTAAATTCTTCTGGAAAACATATTAGAAAACAGAACTTAAGTGCCATTGTGTTTGTTTTATCCCAGTGCAGATCAGCCATATCCTGGCAAGAGGTGATACAACATTTCAACATGGCATCTTTTTAACATTTGACTTTAGTTAACCTTGTATCCCTGAAGCTTTCTGAGGCTACTGAATACTTTAGCTGGAGAAGTTTGACCCTAGCTTCTTTTTCCACAATTCACATAAGCCACTCACAGCCTCGATTGAGCTCTCTGTACCTCAACAACGTGGTGCGTCCATGAGCAGTCAGCTCTGTCTGTTTTCTTCTTATCTTGCCGCCAATGGGACGTGGATCCAAGGTTTAGCTTGGTGACTGTGAACCAGCTAAGACTAGCACAGTTTCGGAACACTCTCAGAAAACACTTTGGTGTTATAAGCACACATCAAATGGAAGCAGCAATTCAGCATGATTATGAGTTAAAGCATTTCTCCATAATCTATGATAAACTGTATGACGCTAAGTAAATAAATTTATGGCCTCCTTGGAGCAGTCTTGAAGGGGATTCCTTTCTTTCCAAGGCTTCTCTCTTAACTGTTGATTCTACTTTAAAAAAAAAAAAAGAGTTTGTGTTTTCACAGTTAAAATACGATCATTTGTTGCATGTGATTTTCCACAGTTGTTAAAGTTTTTCACGTATGTTTTATATATATATATATATATATATATATATATATATATATATGATATATATGCATTTACATTTACAAATATTTCTAAATATTAAATAAATAATTTATATTTACATATTTTATATATATTTATATATACATATAATTTATATTTTCATTTACCATTAGATAAGTAATTGACCTTGCTCTCACATAACCTTCGTTTGTATCATTTGAAGTGCAAAACACTTCATCACTATTGTCCATTTAGAGAACTCCAGAAGTCATTACAAAGAGGGTTTTGTCTCCCTCTCTCTTTCCTCTTCCTTTTTCCTCTCCCTCCTCTCTTTTAACAACTCCCATTATTCTGTGGAGAAAGCAACCACTGTTGTGAGCCTCTGGGACAGCGTAGTTGAAACTCAGGTTCAAGGCTAAGGAGTTCTGTGATTAAAAACACAAAAACGCTTCAACCTTTCATCATGTTGGAGAAATAAACATGGATAGCTCCAATATTAAATGTTTCCTTGAGCCATGGTGTCACAGTGAGGTGACAGATGTCATTTACATTCAAGCACAGCACTCTAACATCGGCAATATACTTTGTAGGGACACAGAGATAATTTTCTCTCTGAAGTGTATCATTATCACTGCAAGATAGAATTAATCTTTCCCTCCTGAGTGTTTTAACTAAACTTTGTTGTTAGCCATCCATCATTCACCTTATTCTACTCAGTTCTACCACTATTTGTGTATAGGTGATAATAATGACCTTGAGTAGAGTCATTCATTCATCCATAGAAGTACAGTTCACTTGACCATACTGACTTTATGTATGAGACATGGTGTCTGATCAGAGTAAGCAACCAATACATTTTTAAACTGTCAATAAACAAATGCTCATTAGGTGCCTACTATATACTAGGTACTAGGTTAGGTACTAGAATTAAGTCACATTTTACTCTTCCTCAGAAAAACATAGAATTGGCCCTCACCAAATACAGGTAACAGACGTGAGCTTAAAAACCCAGTGGATATACTTTATGCAGGAAGAAAACACCTACTTCAATGCTTTCTCTAACTTGGTATCTGTGTCTAATAGAGCCAATAAATTAAGCCCTGTTGGTAAGGTAAAATATCTTGAGCAAAATTCAGACCAGGGAGGTACTATTAAACAGCAAGCCATAAAATAACTGTAAACCTGTTTATGAACTACCTTGAAAGTAATTTCAGGATAGTAGAGAAGGAGCTGATTACTAAGAACAATAGCTGCCAGGACCTTTTACACTAGTTCCTTATAAATGGGAGTCACCTTAGCAATCTTCACCAGCCTCCCATGAAGAAGAAAAGTAACTTGTATTTAAAGATTTATAATACCTACTTAAAGGTGACCTGGGATGGAATTTGCTACTTTTTTTAACACCCAACATCTCTAGGTCCATAATCACTGTCACACAGTGAATTCTACCAAGTAATCTTAAGTTGCTTTATAGGCTGTATCAATAAATGGTCTTTCAGTTTTCGAGGCCAATTCTAGTGAAAAAAAACAAAAAACAAACAAACAAACAAAAACCACTGGCCCCTGCCCTCAATAACAAGGTTTAGAAGGTTTCTAAGACACACTCCCAGTCCCTAAACATTTAGTTCACCATTTCAATGTTAAGATGAAAAAGGTCTCAGCTGCATACACACCAATGCAGTGGGCCTGATGGCTAGTGAACAGCTGGGACATTCCTCGGTTAAGACAGCAGGATGGCACTACTACAGCAGTGACTTCTCCATAGGAGCCGACGTGAGTATTAATGGTTCCTTCTCAATCTCACTAACTGTAGCAAGAAAGGAGGGCAAAATCCTCTGATGGCATCCATAGCCACCATTTCCAAGACCTCTCCAGGTGGAAAAATACCCTCCAAGATTCAGATGGTCTACAGCTAATGGTAGCTTATAGCTAATTAGTGTTTCTTCAGGATTCAACAAGATATACTATTCAATCAGACATGTTGTTGATTGGGTTTTCTTTTTGTTTATAATCATGGTAGAAAGTCAAAAATACCTGTTTTATAAATTATCTAAGATAAATACACCATGATCATGCTCTAATACAGAGCAAATCACTGAGATTTCAAACTTCTGTGTTAAAATAGACATAGGACAGTTTTCTGAGAAGATTCTAGTCCTGACTATAGTCTGAAGCCCACTAAATCTATAGGATATGAGGACCCATTCAAGTGCATACCTTGGATTCCTGTTGGGGTGGATGGTGGCCATATTTCTACAGGATCTTGATTCTATCTGCTGCCCCATTGGTTGTCCAAGCACATGGATCTGCCGAACATAGTAATCACTATATCCAAGGTGCTTGTAGCACTGATGACCTTTGAACTCTGCTCTTGCTCTCTTCCAAAAAGCTTAGCTACCCAAATTCATGTTTGCTAAAGATCCTAAAGCATATTTATGTATCCATTGCTCCAAATATTCTAAAATTTGTCCTAAAGCCAATAGCTCTCTATCTTTTTAAAATGCATTTCAGAGTTGTGTCTTAAATAAATAAATACGGGAAAGGAAAATTAAATGGAGCCTGTCACTGCTAATTATGGACATCTGCTGACTTTAACATCTAGGGATCAATCCAGGCTACTCTGGCATTACATAAACCTCAATTGTTAGAAATGGCTCTAGTGGGTAAGCAGTGAAAACAACAAAAATATACACCTTAAAGTGCTCTGCCACACCACAGCTAGAATTAGTGGTAAGTTTACCCATAATGTCCCCAATGATACATAAATGGCTGATCGAATAATTGAATAACTGAATAAAAGGAATGAGTTAGGGTATTAACATTAACAGAAACATTAAGTAATGATAACTGCTCTTATTATTTTAGTATTACAAAATTATGGCCATTTGGCATACCATCTTACAAAAAATTTAGTGGTTTTGTTACTTGCTAAAATAATATGCAGATCATTTGGAACATGATGATCAAATTCACCTGTATAACAGTTATGCATTTCAGAATTCTTCAGACTGTCTTGGAAAAGTATTTTCTTTTGTATTAATATCCCTTATATATAAAAAATAACTTACAAGACCAAGTTAAATCTTGTAAAAAAGTCAGGTAAAAAAATTACATAAGATAAGTCACTGGCTATATATGTATATTTTTAATATGTATTTATTGTATTTATTTTTCTACAATAATATATTTTATGGTACATTATATATCATATAATATGTGTATTATATACAATATAATTATATTTAAATATAAATGTATTTATGTATAAATACATATTTATAGTTACTAGTTATTTATATGTTATGCAAATATACTTCCTATTGAAACATGACATTTCTACAACAAAATATTTACAGTGTTTATTCCATATAATCGAATTCTTTTCCTATTGCATTTATCTCCACTGCCTTTTCTTCTATTAACTATCAAGGATTACTTATGCATTTAAATTAGTAAAATGATAAATAAAAGGCACTTGTTAATTCAATTTTAAAATTGTTCAAAAGACTAATTTAGCATGCATTTAGAATTCATAAAATACTCCTTTATCAGAGCATCTTTCTTTCTTTTCATTTATTTGGAAAATAAGGTTAACACAACCATACAGTCTTGGGGGCATTTATTTCCTCACCCTGTTCTCACATACTTTTTAAAAAGCAAAAACACTACCACTTAAAAACAACATTTCATTTTGATAAAGACACTGGATACATGTGGAAAGAGTCCTATTCACTTGGATCTCAGGAGAATAGGACTTATTCTCTGCAACTGTGTTTTTATATACATCTCAAATCAGCAATAATCAATTGGGCTAGGGAATACCAGTGGATTGTTACCCCCATGACCTAAGACAAAGTTCATACCACCCCTATGTCTAAAATCTAGCTCCAACCACACTATTTCTCTGAAAATGGACTGATAATCAAATGAAAAACTGCTTCCTGGCTTCCTGGAAACACACTCAACACACCGACTCAAGAAAACCATTTAGTAGTAGGAGTACTGGTAGATAATCTCTCACTGAGTACTTACCATCTGACAGAGACATGATTAGCTGGTTTAATCCTCATAAAAACTCCTGTTTTGTAGATACAGTTAATATCTCCATTTGCAGATAAGGAAAGGTGAGGCCAGAAACAGAAGTGAGTGGCCCAATGTCACACAATTAGTTAGTGACAGCATCAGGATTAGAAAGGAAATGTTGACTCTGTAACTTGCACTCTTGAGTGCTACCCTCTACTACGTCCCAACTTTACTGAAACCAACTTCACTGAAAATACAAATTACCTACGAAAGATTACCAAAGTTTCTATATACCACCAAAAATGTTTATTTTGCTTGAAAATGAGTGTTTTATATGTATACTCAACATGGTTATTTTGATGGGATATCATAAAATCTTAGTATGTGACTATTTCTCCCTAGATTTTTCTCTTTCTCTTTCAATTTGGTAACTGTTCTACCTCCTCACTTTAGAGAAGATAAAAGGTACAAGTTCTTTTAAAAGATTAAGCCTTGGGGGAGTTGGCAGATATAACACCAGATGCCCAGTTTAACTTGAATTTTAGATAAATGACAAAACATTTTTTAATATAAATATGTTCCATATTTTGCATGGGATATACTTATGCTAGAAAATGATTTGCTGTTTGTCTGAAATTCAAATTTAACTGAGCAGCCTTTATTTTTATATGATAAACCTGGCAACTGTACCCTTGGGAAAACTTGGATAGTTTACAAAGGAAGTAAAAGGAAAGAAAATCCACACAACAGGCAGAATATCTCAGAAGACATAGGAGGGAGGATATCTAGGCAGAAGAAACCATAAGCAGCCTAGAAAAAGACTCCAATGTCCAAAGAAGGAGAAGGCTGCCAGCCCCAAAGGCTATGAGGACAGATGGCCCAGGGCCTGAGCACCTGGGTGGCTCAGTCAGTTGAGCGTCTGTGGCACAGGTCATGATTCCAGGGTTGTAGGATCACGCTAAGCATAAAGCCTACTTGAGATTCTCTCTCTCTCTCTCTCTCTCTCTCTCTCTCTCTCTCCCCCACTGGTGCTCTCTCTGTCTAAAATTAAAGCAAAGGAACAAACAAAACTAAGATACAACTGAGAAGCCCAAATCAGAAGGCTGGGCCAAAATGAAGGCATTGTCGACAGAGGAAAAGCTATTACATAGGAAAAAATATGGATACTCAGTGGTTTGTATTGAAGAAAATTAATACTACACTTATAAGGACTGGAACAGCTTAAGAATCCTTTTCTTCATATATGACCATCCCAGAAGCTGAAGCAGAATTACACCTGCAGGTAAAGGCTTTTATCAGACCAAATTCTGAACAATAAATTTGAAATGCTAATTGACTGCTATGTGCCCTGCCCTGTACTACAATCCAGGGATACTGAGATCAGAAGCACACAGGTCTGCCTTTCAGGCACCTATGGGCTGGTAAGCAAAAGCAACAGGTCAAGAAGTAATTTCAACACTGGAGTTTTCTATACATAACGCAAGCTGTCAGAGGAGGACAACATTAACTGTCTAGGAAATGACAGGGGAAGCTTCACAAAGGAAATGGCTCCAGAGAGAGATCTTTAAAGAACAAGCTGGTATTTGCAAAGAGGGCCATGTTGAGAAGGATAGTCCCTCTGAGGTATGTTTGATATTTCTGGAACATGCAATGGCCAGGAGAAGAAAGGAAGCAAAGAAGGCTGAAGCCAACTTGTAAGAGACATATGACACACAAGTGCTTCCCAAACTTTATTGTATGCTCCAATAATCTAGGGAACTTGTTAAAATGCAGGTTTCTAGTTTAATAGGTATGAAGTGCAGCCTCTAAGATTCTACATTTCTAACAAGCTGTCATGTGAGGTAAATGCTGCTGGTGGGAGAATCGTCCTTGGAGTCGTAAGCCTGAATGTCATGCTTTGGATCTTGAACCTTTTCTTGCAGACAACAGAGAGCCATCTTGTGGCTTCTCTAGATGAAACTGACTAGGGGGCACCTGGGTGGCGCAGTCGGTTAAGCGTCCGACTTCAGCCAGGTCACGATCTCACGGTCCGTGAGTTCGAGCCCCGCGTCAGGCTCTGGGCTGATGGCTCAGAGCCTGGAGCCTGTTTCTGATTCTGTGTCTCCCTCTCTCTCTGTCCCTCCCCCGTTCATGCTCTGTCTCTCTCTGTCCCAAAAATAAAACAAACATTGAAACTGACTAGAATTCAAAAGAGCTACAAGCAGGCATGAGACTATTCCTGCAGGCCAGGACAGAAATGCCTAATCTGAAGACACTCAAGAGAAAAAGAAGAGGATGAGTTTAGTAACCTTGGAAAGCTAAAATGAACATGCATTGCTACTCAGTGTAGGTTCAGAAAAAGGAAACAGACAGAAGATGATGACTCAGCTACACCTTTTTTTCAAAGTTATAGGATATTATTTGAGGTAACACTGCCTTAGCATTTGGGATGTCCTACCATGATTAATTGTAGCACCCTTTTAAACACCAGATATGACTTTAAATGAGGAGTTAAGTTTAAAATGTATTTTGTGGATTCAGCCACGTTATTGTAAGATCACTCCTGATATATGTCCAGTCTTCCCAGGTAGAGTGTAAATACCCCCTGGGACAGGCACTGGCTTCTTTGTGCCCCCCCCCAACCCCAGCACAGAACATGTGCCTGGTAAATGAAGCTTCCGTTTGACTGTGTTCTATAGATATGCAGACATCCCATTCCTGATCAAACACTTTACTTTACAAATATGAAAACATGGGAAAATTCCAAAGCACTGGTCCCCAAAGAGTTTCCTCATTTATTTTCCCTCATCTCTCTTTTAAAACCTGAAATAATAAGAGATTTCAGTGCCAATACTGAAACTAAGAGCTCATTCATTTCTCAAGTTCTGGAATAACATCCTGAGGTAGAGATCCCAGTGGGCCTTCCTAATAACTGATTAGAGTTCTTTTCTCTACCTCCTACTGATGATTACTTGTTTTGATATCACAGATTGTTCGGCACATTGGCTTAGCACCTGCACTAATTGTTTTCTTCTGTTAGACTCTGATTTTCAATGTGTTAAAATGTTAAGCCAGTGGTTCTCAGCCCTGGCTACACATTAGAATCACCTGGGATCTTTTCTAAATGTCCAGGCTCCACCCACAGGGATTATAATTTAACTGGACTGATGTGGACTCCAAGCACTGGTAAGAGCTGAAAGCTTCCCGGGTGGTTCTAATGTACAGCCAAGGCTGAGAGCTACTGACTTAAGCAAACCTAAATGGGGACTTTGTTCCCATAATTCAGGATCCAAACCTGCCTCCCCAAACCATAGTCCATCCAAGAAAAAAATAAATGAAACTTTTGGTAACATTCACCTAAGTCTATCTAAAACAACTCACCTATCAGAAACACCAATAAGAATGTGGAAGGAGTTCAAACAAGGTAGTATGAAGTCAATACAGAGAGGTGCTAAAAGAGAGCCTACACTTGATGGCCAAAAACAATACAAAACAAAAAAGGACTGTATTATTCCACTGGTTACATAACAGTGCAGAAGTTATTGTCTGCATCTCAGTTTTCTCATCTATTAGTGTACATATATCTTCCTCATGAAGTTGTTAAATAGATTTAGTGAAAGCCCTATATTCATATGCTTACAAAAGAGTTTGCTCATGGTTCAACTCCCTTTGAGATTTTTAAAATTTTTTTAAGTTTATTTATTTTGAGAGAGAGAGAGACAGAGAGGGAGGGGCAGAGAAAGGAGAGAGAGAGAGAATCCAAGCAGGCTCCACACTGTCAGCGCAGAGCAGGACACAGGGCTCAAACTCACCAACCGCGAGACCATGACCTGACCAGAAATCAAGAGTCAGACGCTCAACCAACTGAGCCACCCAGGTGCCTCTCAATTCCCTTTGAGATTTTTACATCACTCTGAGTGATGCTGTTTTTCTTTTTTGCCACATTCTTAGCATTTGAAAGATTAGTTTAACCAGTTACTCTAAAATATTTGCAACTTTATTTTTCTAATGAGTACTCAGCAAACGTGTAGCATGATATGAATGATGGCATTATTCTGTACCTTTGTGGGTATCTTTATCTCATGTATATATTTTAAATAGTTTTTTGGAGTGTGTGTGTGTGTGTGTGTGTGTGTGTTTGCAGCGTGTCTACATCAATGAGGAATTGCTAACCAACAAAAGAATATCCAACACATCTAACATTAGTGCCCACTTTTATGGGCCACTAATCACCAAGAGTCATTGTGCAGGCTGATCATTTGGCAAAGTGGCCTGATTACTCAGCTTTGTCCCTAAGGCAGCCAGCACCTTGCTTGAGACCCACCTGACACAGTTAGCCAGCACTCAAGTGCCTGAGCCAAGAGGCTGATCTTACAGGGCAGCTGGGTAGGGACAGCCCAATGTCCAATGGTAATCGTCAGGTCTAGTTCTCAAGAGGCCCAGGAGGGTTCTAATTAGGTGAGGGAATACAATAATTCCTCACCACCAACAACAATAACCAAGTTGTGAAATAACGTGCCTTTGTGTTTTTCTATAAAATCATTAATCCCATTCTTTGAAAATTCTTTTCAGTTCCATCCTCTTACAAACATAGGAGGTGGGTGTGATTTTGGTAGCCACAAGCTCAGATCTGCAAATACAGAACTTTTTATTTATAACTAAAATAATTTCTTTTTTAAAAAATGTTTATTATTTTTGAGAGAGAGACAGACAGACAGACAGACAGACATAACGTGAGTGGGGGAGGGGCAAGAAAGGGAGTACACAGAACTCAAAATGGGCTCCGAGTTCTGAGCTGTCAGCATGGAGCCCTATGCGGGGCTCAAGCTCATAAACTGTAAGATCATGAACTGAGCTGAAGTCAGATGCTTAACCAACTGAGCCACCCAGGCGCCCCTTTATAACTGAAATAATTTCTATTATAAGCCCTTCATGTTTCCTGATAAATTGAATCTGGTCACTTCTAAGTAAATTCAACAACTTCAATAATTTCTTGGTATTTCATTATAATACTCAAGGGGCACCTGGGTGGCTCACTCAGTTAAGCGTTTGACTCTTGATTTCAGCTCGGGTCATGATCTTATGGTTCTTGAGATGGAGCCCCCCAGAGGGTTCTGCACTGACAGTGAGGAGCCTGCTTGGGATTCTCCCTCTCCCTCTCTCACTCTCCCTCCTTCCCTCTCTCCTCCTCCCCTGCTTGCAAGCACATGCTCTCCCCCTCTCTCTCTCAAAATACATAAACATTTAAAAAATAATAATGAGCAAATTATGGATTTGTCTCTTCTCTCAACAGTTGATTCTAACTCAAGTGTTTACATAGTAACGTAGTATCTATAAGAAAGCATCTCTGTGGATGTTCAGAGTTGACATCCACTGATATATACAATCATAAATATCTGGTCCTTAGTGCTGTCACCCTCCAAAATGTGATTCTACTCATCTGGTCTCAGACTGAATAATCCAAGCTGCCGCTTACAGTTACCTCCCTTGTTATGAGCTTGAGAACCCTTTGGGTATTTAGATTTCTCTCTTGCTAAGACATGTATCCTTGCTTGGGACATAAGAAAGGTTCAGTTGCTCCCTCACATCTCCCCTGGGACAATGGTACAGTTAGGATCGTCATCAAGCCTTCCCATGCTGAACTGCATGATAATCTTTGTAATATCTCTTCCTTCCAGCCATCCAGATGGGAAAAAGAAGACTTATCCTATTTGATATGGTAAGTCATGCTGTAGTAATAAATTACACCCAAAAGATCAACAAAATTTCATTCCTAACTCATATAAAATCCATCAAAAGTCCAGAATACTCTTCATGACATCTGTCTTTCATGTGATGGCTCAGGGTTCCAGATTATCACTAAAAAAAGCAGGCTGGAAAGTCCTGCACCAGCAATTAGGTGCTTCAATGATAAAATGATCTATATCACTTCCATTAACAATTTGTTGGCCAAAGCAAGTCACAGGGTCATGCTTATCTTCAAGGGACAGAGATAGTACAATGCTCCATACGCCCAAAGAAGAGCAGGGCACAATACCGGTGAACTATAGCAATGTCTTCTACAGCACTGGTTCCCTCTATCCTAACACTTATCTGGGGGCCTTATAGGATCCTAGTCTATTATTTGATTCATTACTCGGGACTTGACCCAAAATAGAGACTTAGTTCTAAAACCAGTGTCTATCTCTCTTTATTATATTTTAACTTTCTTCCCTCTCTCCAGGTGTAAGCATCTTTATCTAGTAAGGGAGGGGTTACAAAAAGGAGAGATCAAGGAAAAATATGGAAAGATGATCTAAGACTTTTAACTTTAAAAGTCAGGAATCTGACACCTGTTTCTCAGTCCTCTTGACAACCTCTGCTGTCCTATGGATTCCCTGACTGCACCCTCCAAGTGGGATGTCAGCCACACATCAAATGAAAGGGAGCAAAGTCATGGGATTAAAAGTCAGTAGAGGGGCGCCTGAGTGCCCCTGAGCCTGGGTGGCACAGTCAGTTAAATGTCCGACTTTGATCTTGGTTCAAGTCATGATTTCACAGTTAATGGGTTCCAGCCCCACTGGGCTCAGTGTGGAGCCTGCTTGGGATTCTGTCTCTCCCTCTCTCTGCTCCTTCCCCTCTTGCTCTCTCTCTTTCTCTGTCTCTCTCTCTCTCTCCCTCAAAATAAATAAATAAACTTAAAAAAAAGTCAGCATAGGTAGGTGAGTAGCAATTAATACTTCATATATTGCCTTCCCACCATCAACCATGTATTGCTTTCCCCTTTAGTAGACAACACGAGGGGGTCTATGGAGGCTGGACAGAGAAATCAAATAACCTTAACTTATCAATAAGTTAAGAGAACAGATCTGGAAAAATGTGTCCTTAAGTAGTATGATAATGTGTGAAGAGGTCAGAAGTTGCACAAGCATTTTGCTGGCACTTGATTAAAATGAAAGGAAGGAAAATGGAAGTAAAAATACATTCAGTTTCAGACTAAGAAGCTCTGTACAGAACTTTTAAAAGTAATGCCTTCTGAATAGCTTAACACTTGTATGAGGCTCTGCCTCAGCAAATCACAATGCCATGGTCATTTCTCCTTAACCACTGAAGGTGACTCAAGAGATGGGTTACCCACCAAAGGAGACTTTTCTTGCTGAAGAATCTGTTCATTTAAATATATTTAATAACACTTTAGTCATCACTTCCCTAGTCCTCTCTTGATTATGAAACTTTTTTTTTCCTATCATGTTACTTTTCAGGATCAGAAGCTCTGAGACTACTGTTCTTTAAGCCAGGTTTAAAGTCAGATGGTTATGATATCTATTGTATCTGTTTCCCTTTGCTAGAAATAAAATGTCTAACAAACAACCACAAAACTTCAGAGCCACACCACAATAACTGTGTTCACAGTCTTGAGGGCCAGCTGGGTGTCCACTGGGTGGCTCTACTAATCTAGGCAGGAGTTGCGTATATATCTGGGGTCAGCTGGCCAGAGGCTGAAATGGACTGGCCTCAAATGGGAAGATGGAATGTCCCACTCTAGTCCACATGCCCCTTTCCTCTTCCTTGGAACAGCAGTCTAACGTGGAATGTTCACAGGACATTAACAAAGGCACAAGAGTGAGAGAGCAAGCCAGTCCCAAACACAGTTTTGCTACCATCACATCTGCTGGTAACCCATGGGCCAAAGCAAGTCACAAGAATAAACCTGGAGTCAGGGCAAAGAATGGAGGCAAGGAGAGGTGAAGAATCCAAGCCATGCCATGCTATTTACCACACCAAGGCTCTGTTCGCTGAGAATGCCTGGGCAGGCCTGAAGTCACTGACTGGCCTGGGCACTACCCAGGTGCAGACTGCAACTTAAAGTAGGGGCCAACTGCCAGGTACTCAGGCAGGGAGGCAGAGTAATGGAAATGGGGTATGAAACTGAGCAGAAATAGGAATTCAAAAACCTTCAGGTACAGAAATTAAAGGAAGAATTAAGAAGAACTGAGAATAGCCAGAGTATGTCATTCTTAGCTCTGCTTTATCTGTGTGCATAGTACCTTCTATTTTACAGACTGCTGTGTAATTTTCAGGGTTTTAAAAGCTCATCCAATCATTCCAAGCAGCAGTCCCTGCACAGTGACAGGTGGGCATTGCTTCCCCATTTGAAATGGGAGCATATTAAGGATTGCAGAAGTACAGGGAGGTGCCCAAGGTAACAAACATTAGTAAGTGATCTGGCTGAAACGCAAACCCAAGCCTGGTTCTCTTTTTCCACTCTACATTGAAAACTTTTGAAAAATAAGGTTTGAAACAGTAACATTTAAAACACCTTCCTTATAAATCTCCAGCATAAAGGCCAAAGTGCCAAGTGTCATCCAACTTAGAAAAGGATACACAAATTGGTGGTTGCTATGGAGTCACTTCAGCACATCCTTGCTTGTGAAGTTGGGGTTGACACTGAAGGCTATTAAAAGTTAAAGGGAATCATGAGCCAAAGCTTACATATTTCCTAAGTAATGACAAAACATAACATGATTCATAGGAAACTGGGAAAAAATGACTGAAAATGCTATTAGAGAAGGTCGGGGGCAGGGATTTAGTGGGGGAACCAGAATCAATCAGCAGGTAGAGCCTTTAATGGGAAAAGATCGCTTTGAAAAATGAGGTAGAATCAAAGGTATAAATCATGAATATGGAATCAAATAACGCTTGTTACCAAGGAGAAAAACCAAATGACCAAATGTAGGTAGGTGACCTAAAAGATTAAAACTAGCCCAAAATGTAGATTATTACCAATCACAGAGAAGATGAGTCAGTCTAAAGTTTGCAGGAAAATCTAAAGCCATGGATAATTTTTCCTCAGAAATTGAAAATATGTATTCTTGAAAGAATTCTTTACTGTCTCTAGATGTAGCCCATATGACAAATTTGTTGGAAAATAAACAGGAAGACTTGCAGCTGTCCCACCCTTAATATCAGAGTTCTGTTTTTCTTTAAAATGACTTGAAAACTTGGGGAAAAGAAATTGGGGTTGACCTTACTCCTGCTACCTGTTACCTGACAGGGGCTTGACTTCTCAGAAACTACGAGGTGGGGGGTAGGGGGTTGGTTAGGTGGAATATGGGATGTGCTTCAAAAGTGGTATAAGAAGAAAACAAGTCCCAGTTAATTGGAAAGCCCATAGAATACAAGAGTACTAAAGAAGGTGGAGAGGAAATGCCATACTGTGAAACTAAGCCTCACCTCTACTGTGAAACTAAGCCTCTCAGAAATCCTGAATCAGGGACACAGCAAGGCTGTTAGTGGTTGAGAGCAACAGCTTATCTAAACATCAATATTCTCACTCCGGAGAAACAACGTCAAGAGATAAATATATACAGAGAGACACAGGCTTTGAAATCCATTTTCATAGCTGTTACCCTCTCCTGGGCCAGCCTTCATTACCAGCAATGACTTAGATAATGATCAAGAAAGAATGCTCATCAGATTATGTAAGGACATAGCAAGTATGTTAACAGAGGTACAATAATGGAGAGAAATGACCTTGAAACAGACGGAACTACCAAGACGAAATTCTGCAGGGATAAGTGTTCTACCGTGCTAAAGGTAAATCCGGGAAACCAGGTACACTAGCTGAGGGAAGATATTTAAGAACGGTATACAGGAAAACAAACTTGGTGTTTAAAATGGCTACAAGCTCAAGGTCAGTCTGCCTTTAATGCAGAGATTTAAGAACCTCTTTGGAGACAAGGACTCCTTTGAGAGCATGATAAAAATTAGTATCATCTTCACCTTAGACACAAGTATATTCTACACTTAGAAAGTTCACAGAGGGCATATGGGGCATTGGTGTATAGCTGATGGTTTAGAACATGGGACTTGCTCTAAACAAGTCAGTCCAGGGTCCAGTCATGTCTCCACACTCACTTTCTTATTATGCCTTCCAAAAAATAACATAACCCTCTCTCCACTCTGAGTTTCCTCATCTGTAAAAGGAACAGAATAACAGTGGTACCCTGCCCTCCTCTCCCCTGCAGTGTTATTGGAAGAGATTCCTAAAATAAAGCACAAAGTGCTTTTGGATTTTTTGTTATATATTTTTATTATATTTTAAATACACTAATATACTTTGTTATATGCATATTTTATTATACGTATTATATTACTAAAGTCATTTGCTACCTTATATAACTTATAGGTAACTTTTAAGTTTAGTAAACAGGGCAGAAGAGAGGATTATCCTCCTGGGGCTGCTTGCTATTTGAAATAATTACTAGAACCTTGAGTTCTGATCTGGGCGTATCAGTTTAAGAGGCACAACTGAAACACAAGCAAGGAAGGCCAGGAAGGATGGTGAGGGAGTGTACAATCTCGACATAAGAAGACACATGGAAGAACTAAGGATATTCAGTCTAGAGAACATAAGATTTAACCAAATTAAAATACTTAAAAGGTTGTATTGTGGTGAAAGAAAGGGAATTGTTCTAAATAACTCCAGGGGTCAAAATTTGGGCCACTGGAGAAGGAAATTTCAGTTGCATATAAAGAATATCTTAGCAATTACAAACTGGTATTTCTTTATCACTGAGGGGTCAACATATTCATTTATTTAGTAAACATTTATTGAGCACCTACTGTATGCCAGAGACCATGATGGCACCAGGAACTCAAAGATAAGTAAAATACAGACCTAGTTCCTTTAAAAGGCTCCCAGTTTGTTAAGAGAAACAGATAACAGATATTTTCAACATAAACAGAGACAACTGTATTACCTATAGATCAAGGCATGGCACCCACCTAGTCTAAGGGAAATGGCATTAGAGATGAGACATAATGGATGAAGAAGAACTGGCTGGGTGGCCAGGCATGCCACACAAAGTACACAGGCAAAGAGGTGAGAAACAGCACAGTGTATCCAAGGAGTGCTGGGCAAGAAGGACAAGACAAAGAGGAGAGGGAGAGAAGAACTTAGATACAATCGTACCGATGGAGCCATTAAAGGATTTTAAACAGGGAAGTGACCTGGTCAAATCTGTGCTTTAGATGTGGACATATAATTAGTAAAATGTTTGAGGTGAGAGCTAGTACAGATTCCAGTATTTATCCTGTATCTCCCTGTATCTTGTCCTGTATCTCAATCCTCATTGATTGAGTAGGCAAAGAGCTTCATGATAGTTCAACATTTTTTCAATGGGTTATTTCGTCTTATATAAAATGAGAATGTTTCAAATAGGATATTTGTTTTGGGTGCTGGAGCAAGACAGCAAACCTAAAAACCAACTAAGAGACTGTGGTAATAATCCAAGAGATACAAGGGCCTTCATCAAGTATTCAAAGGTGTGGAGGGACTGAGAAATAGAAGTGATCCCCTCATGGGCATTTCCAAAGCTTGAACTCTCTGCAGTTTGGTCTTCAAACAATCACGGAATTCTATGGTCGTAAAGGACATTGAAACCATCTTACCCAGCTTTTCTACTGGAGAAACTAAACCCGAGGAAGATAAAATGTTTTTTTCACTTCTCTGTATAATTAGTTGATGAAAGAGTTAAGAACAGGACACAAAACCCTGAAAAGCTCCATCTTTCAACCCTGATCTAGTAAGCGACCTTTTATTCTACCATGTCACTCAAATTTTCACTAAATCTGCTTTGTAGCAAATATGATTTCTTAATTAGGACTACAAAAATAGAGTTCCAAAACACAAGCTGTTTGTCAAAAGGAAAATAGTTTAGAATTTAGATGTTTCCATGGATCACAGATATGTTGTAGAACAAGAAGGGTCTTCTATTTAAATTTACCTTCAGGGTGACAGAAAGAGCTCAGGCTGATTCAAAATTGAACTCTATACTTGCCAAGAGAATGACATTGAGAGGGATACCTGGGCAGCTCAGTTGGTTAAACAACCAACTCTTGATCTTAGCTCAGGTCTTGATCTTGGGGTTGTGAGTTCAAGCCCCATGATGGGCTCCACACTGGGGGTGGAGCCTACTTAAAAAAAAAAAAAGACAATGACATTGAGAAAGTCATTTAACCTCTGAAGCTCAGTTTTCTTATCTCCACAATGAAGAGAGAATTCTGATCTTACAGAGTTTTCCTTATGTAAAGTGCCTCTACAGTGCTTGGAGTTCAACAAATGTTAAGTGGCTTCTTTCTCTTTCTGTTACCTTTCTTGTCCCCTTCCTCAGCAAGAACTGTAAGAAAAAGTTACCCCTCCCCCATCTTCTCCAGCCTGGTACTTTGGTAGAAAGTACAATAAAGTGGTTAGAATTTGGCCGCTGGTGTCAGACTGACCAAGTGATAACTCATGGCCCTTTGTGAACCTGGACACACTCTTTAATCTAAGACTATTTATAAATCTGTGATAATGTGAAGATACTATTTCTACCTCATAGGGTTGCTACCAGGATTAAATAAGCTAAATACAAGGTGTTGAGAGCAGTGCCTGACATATGGTAAACAATGCAGCCATTGCTATGATGGTGTGAATTTTACTTGCAGAAAATCAGGTTACACTGCAATTTCCTTGATCTCCTTATTGTCATTGTTAACAATCTTCTTTTTCTTGCACACTTCATCTTTTCAAGAAAATAGTTGCATGCATTTCTCTTCAGACATGGAAGAAACTTAAAGGCTTCCTCTCAAAAGTAATTAAGGTAAATGTGATCAATGGATCCAACTGACTGCCAGAAATGGAGTAGTGGAACCGAATATCATCAATTCAAGGTATTGGACACCCACACATTGATCTGTGACCTGCTTTTGATTATAGGTCAGTAGCTCCCCATCCCTCATTCTATAGATCAGAGGGATGTTGAAGTACTTTCTATGGACTGAGTGGTTTGATATGTCCTGTGAAGACAGTCAGGTGAGGATTAGAATTGGCCTTTTGTACCATCCTTGATGACAAGCACAGTATACGCATTAAAAATTTCCACTGAACGAATCAATCAGTAAAACTCCCTTTGTTAAGTGCCTTGGCACTACAGGATTAACTCTAGGGGCTATAGCTCACATTGCATTTGAGAACACAGAACTAAAGTGTATGGCAGGGGCACCTGGGTGGCTCAGTTGGTTAAGTGTCTGACTCTTGGTTTCGGCTCAGGTCATGATCTCATGGTTTGTGGGATCAAGCTCCACATCAGGCTCCATGCTGAGAGTGAAGTACCCACCTGGTATTCTGTCTTTCCCTCTCCCTCTGCCCCTCCCCTGCTCATGCTCACTCTCTCTCTCAAACTAAATAAATACACTAAAAAAAATAATAATATAGTGGATGGCAAACATAGTAAATAAGAGATTGGGCTCCAGGGTGGGAATATTTGACTACTGGTTCCATCAGCACTTTAAGCCTGTGCCTTAAGCCTGTCACTTAACTTCTCAAAATCTCAACTTCCTCATCCACAAAGTGAGGAAAAAATAGATGAACCTAACTAATAAGGTTCTCGCGAGATTAAGTGAGATAATGCTTGTAAAGAGTTTAGCACCAACTAGTGTTCAATAAATATAGTGATGATGATGATTACCATTTCAAGTAAGAATTACTAAATGCTATACAATATTATACTGTTTAAAACACACAGAGAAGTATTCACAAAAGGGGAGATCAATGTGGCACTAGGTTGAGTATGCATCTTAACCACAGGATGGATGTTTCTTAGAGAAGATAGGTTCTGAGTCCAACCTTAGAGAAAGGATAGGTCTAGATCTGCAAAAGTCACGTTCCATGGGCAAAGAAGAGCCAGGAGGATATGATCCCTGAATATTCAGAAGACACAGGAGTGAGTAAAACACAGAATTTTGAGTATGTGCTCCATGGGGAAGAAAAGGGGACATTTCAAAGTCTAGTGTGGAAATGGTGGACAATTTCAGAAAAACAAGCTACCTGGTGAGAAAAACCACTGGAGCAAAAGCCATGGTGTGGTAGGTGAGCACGGGCTTTAGCACAGACAGACCCAGGTATGAAGCCCTCAGACAAATTATCTAACATTTCCAAGACTCACTAGTCTCATCTTTGCTATGGGGATACTTTCACCTACCTTGCAGAATTTCGAGGAAGATTAAATGAGATACTGAAGTTAAAACAGTCATTTAAGTGTCTGACTCAATGTCAGCTTGTGTGAGCATCTAGCAATATTCTAAGATAAGCAAACACTAAAGGAGTTACACAAATTCACCTGGACAAATACTTAACCTTAGGTGAATTAGAAAAAGTTTATCTTCATTCAGGGTCCGAACTCTCATCACTGATTTCTGTTGGAATTTAAGTACTATAATAATTGCCAGGTATTATCATTATCATGGATTAGATAAAGCTATCATTATCTCAGTTAATCCTCACACAATCCAGGAGACAAAAATCATTTTTATTTGTCCCATTTTACAGATTAAAAAAGAAAACAAAAAAAACAGTTTAGAGAGATTAGTCACTTGTCCAAGCTCACAATCAATGACAGAACCAGGATTGAACCAGGGCAGTCTTGCCCCAAAGATTGTGAGCTTCTGATTGTGGCAGTTGACAGACTGCAGCAGACCCATCTGAGACCCTCGGACATGTTCCTCCTGAGCCAGACCTGCTATGACAGCATGGGCCTCACTAGCTGCATTCAAGAAAGAAAAATAGTTCTGCAGGGAAAAGTGAGCATAGTTAGGTATGTGGCTGGACAGAGAAGAGGCTCCTTCTCTGTAATTTAATTCTCATTTTAATGCATAGCAAACAAATCTTTCCATCTTCGTGCACTCCAAATCTGGCCTCTGCTACAGGGAGAAGTGCCTGTTGGAGCCACTGTCCTAAAATGGCAGACACTGAATGCCTTCAAAACACAGAATCCTTAAGAAATAGGTTCAGTTGTGCCAAGTGACATTAATTGCATAGCCCAGCACTATCAATTGGAGTCTTGTCTGTAAAAAGAAAAGCTTGCCCCCACAGGCACTACTTAGAAACTATTTGCTCCTTTGCTGAGCCAAAATAACTGAAAATCAAATTCGAGAAAGTTCCAGAAAATCTGAAGAGGATTCAGTGAAGAGTGGAAAAAAAGATTAAAATATTAAACTACTGGTTCTCAATTCTGTTTTCTTCGCAATTGTCTCCATACATTCTCCTCAGGTCTCCCATAACTAATCTAACTTTCTTACCTCTAATCTCCCAAAGCAAGGGGTGGTAGAAGGAAAGAAGGAGAAAGAGATATAAGCAGGAGACAAGGGAGAGAAGGAGTGTCTTGGAAGGGAAAAGGGGAAGAAGGAGAATCATGGAAGTACTACACATTTCAGATCTTAGGTCAAAACCAGGGGTAGCTAAGATAACCAAGAAAGAGAGCATAAAATATATAAAGTTCCCGGGATTCCAGCAGAGGAGCATCCTTGTGTATTACAAAGCCAAGAGAATAATCAGGTTTCAAGTAGGCTAGAAACAAAGAAGCCAAAGAAATGTGGAGATGAAATCATCCATGCTGTTAATAGCTAACCACTCACCAAGAGACCTTGCCAGACCTCCCCAAGCCCACAGGGCATCTGGGCCTCAGGGCTCCCAGCAGTGTTTGCAATGGTGTCCTGTAAGGGGAAGGAAGACCTGGTATCTGATCACAGTGAAGGGTGTATTTATTTAGATGTTGGCCTCAGTATCTTTGGAACAGAGACTATACTCTATTCACATATGCAGACAGTTGGTATCTAATAAGGGTTTGCTGGAAAGTAGGGAAGAAAAGGAGGAGGAGGGGAAGGAAGAAAGAATGAAAGACAGAGACTTTCAGGAAACAGCTCCTCCTTATCTCAATCAGCATGAGTCAGATAGTAATTTGGGTCTCATACCAGCCATCTCATCCTTCAAATCTAGTGTCTACTTGCCCTGACAGGAAAGAGAAAAAAAGCAAAGTGATTCATTATCGTATCTTTTCACTAGAAAGTCTGAAAATTAACAGCAGCCAAAATTGCAAATAACTGAAACTCAAAGGCAGATATTATGAACTTAATAAACCATTGTCTCTAAAATAATTGTTCTGAATGAGCTTTTAAAAAATTGTATCCCTTTTACATCTCCATCTGTCTCATGCTAAAACACCCTCAACTTTTAGCATATTGCCTTTGAAAGCTTAACTAAAGATTCAGATGGATAACTAAAAAGCAAAAAGTGCAATAGTAACAATACCTTACATTCTAGCTATCAGTCTTCCTTCACCTTCAATCATCACAACGAGGCTCTGAGGTTGGTGGAACAAGGAGTATTGTCTCTAGCCATAGATGTGGAAACAGACGGGAAAATCACAGCACACAGTAGACTGAGCAAGATGAAAACCCAGGACTCTTGAGTCTGAGCTTAGCTCTCATCCTGAAGCCAGGCTTACAGTAGGGATGTTCTAGGATGTTTTCTGGGTGTGTATGTTGAGGCAGAGAGGGGAGCAAAACATTGCCCAACTTCTTACCTATCAGACATGCTCTTACCTATACTAATGTCTTCACTGTATGAGATAGACTTTTACTGTTCTCATGCAGCTGTAGTTTTCAAATTTCTTCTACCAGAAGGACCTTTTTATCAAAATTTCATGCTGAAGCCCTGTAATACCAAACAGATAAAAGTGAAGATAAAAGGCACTGGTTGGAACAGCTGGGAGACTTGCAGGAGGTTTGGTGACAGGGGCCATTGGCCTGTTTCAACACCAAACACATGAAAAACATCAGGATACTACCAAACAAAGACTGAAGACGATGTCACAGAGCATGGAGAGGACAGCAAGGACTTCACAGTCCAACTGATTCCAATTACAAGTCCACCACATGCTCCCTGCATGCACTGAGGAGGTAATCAACCTTCCTGAGCCTCTGTTGCTTCATCTCTAGAAGAGTCCTTGTAATACCTGCCAGGTGAGTCTTTTGAGGATTAACTCAGGTACCCAAAGTGACTCACAGATCGCAGTGCCCAGCACACAGTAGGTACTCAGGCAGTGTCCTTCTAGAAGTACCTTGCCAAATCTCCACATTTTTCTGATAAAATAGATGCGTTCTGGTTCCCTTAGAGGGTATAAATTCCATTTGTTCTCTTAAATCCAGCTCGTGCCTTTAACACTCGAGGGCTTGTACTACTCCCGCAAACATTTAGCATTTTCTATTCAGTTAGCACAGCACTGAGACTTTAAAAGCAGCTTGAAAACAAACTTGATTCCAAATATGATTTATAATGTCCCAAGCAACAGCTCATTTACCCAAGAAAGCTCCATCAATTATTGACAGATGTACCCTCGGAGGAGAAGTAGCATTAAGACAAGGAGACACAGGGAAAAGCGTGCTTCAACCCCTTAAGCCAATTATCCAAGGTGATTCTGAGCATTAAATCCTTAGATATGCTTAATTTACTGTCCTTGCCTGTAAGCACAGAAAGAAGTGTGAGAAGGGGAAAAAAAATGCTATGCAATTTAGAACTGCTTTTAAAAACAAAGAAAAAGAATAGCATAGAGAGGAAAAATATATAGGAAGCACTATGTGGGTGTTGAACGCATGTGGGCTTACAGATTGAACATCCCCAGCCCTCGCACACCTTGCCCTCTCATTGCAGAACCAGTTACTCCCCACCTGCCTTTGTTCAGTAAAGAAATAATTGCACTTACCTGCCTCTGACCTAATAATTACAGCAGGGCCTGATTTTATTCTCAGCATGTTTATTGTGGTCGAATTTCCATGGTGTTCAGTGCAAAGGCCTTACTAAGGATGCTAGCATTATTTGCTTTAACATCAAGCTAGCGACAAGGCTATGTAAGGTTCTGTAAAAAGCCAAGAGGCCAGTGTGAACCCAGCCTGTGGAGGTTTGTAATCTGCATTTGACATGCCAATATTAGAAAACCTTGGCAAGACCATGAGGTTCACATGCAAGGGAAGAAAGGGAGTGCATGAGGCCAAGAAATGTAAGGATGCTAATACATTTCTCCATAGTTTGCTCAAAAGGAGAAAAACAGGAGAGAGGTGGTTTTTTTTTTCTGAAATCTAAATTATAAGGCAAGAGGTGGCCAATTATGTCCACTTAGCTTTAATTTGCCTGTACTGAGGAGTGTGTGTGTGTGTGTGTGTGTAAGTGAACATGCACACATAAGTACAGTGTATATATGCTGTGGACAAGCATGGGTAGATGGAAGTAAAGAAATTTGAGGGCATGGAGAAGAGGTCTAACCTATATAAAAAGTCTTGCATGGGGGCGCCTGGGTGGCTCAGTCGGTTAAGCGTCCGACTTCTGCTCAGGTCATGATCTCACGGTCTGTGAGTTCGAGCCCCACGTTGGGCTCTGTGCTGACAGCTCGGAGCCTGGAGCCTGCTTCGGATTCTGTGTCTCCCTCTCTCTGACCCTCCCCCATTCATGCTCTGTCTCTCTCTGTCTCAAAAATAAATAAACATTAAAAAAATTTAAAAAAAAAGTCTTGCATGATGAATTGAACATTTCTATATTAAGAAAATAAATCCTGCCGTAGGAGACCTGAAAAATTACTACCCTGACTTTTAATGCAATCTGTGGTTTAAAGTACAGTTATAGAACATTCTAAAATTACCTGCTTACACCTCATGACTTGGCAGAATGATTACAGGCTACATTATTTCATCTTTTTATTCTTTTTTATTAAGAATTAAGAGATCCGCTATATTGGGTTATTAAAAGCCTGACCTCTTTTAGCATATTTTTTATCCCATTATTAAATAGTTCATATAAAATATAGTAAGCCTTGACTTTTGAAGCTTTAGCTTCTCAATTTCAGATTCACAATCAACCTGTGGGTGCTTGATATCATTCAAATGATTTCAAAGCTACTGCCTCATCTGATCGACACCTGGATTCCTAACCATGTCTTCTGATTCCAGTCTAGTATGCATCCCACCGAATCACAACCTCCTATCATTGCCTTGTCATCAAGTCTTTGAGGGATTGTGGACCAGGGATGGAAGGAGCGAAGGAGTGACAGACTCGTTGGTAATACAGAATGGTATGTCACTGGCTTGCTGTTAGAGGTATATGCTTTTATTCTTTTGGGACTCCCATTTCTCTAAACGTGAAACTGAAACAAGAGTATGGGATCTTTATTATTATTATTATTTTAGAGAGAGTGGGGGTGGGGGTAGAATCTTGAGCAGATTCCTTGCTCAGTGAGGAGCCTGATACAGGGCTCGATCCCATGACCCTGGGATCATGACCTGGGCTGCAATCAAGAGTCGGATGTTCAACCAACTGAGCCACCCAGGTGTCCCAAGAGTACAGGATTTTTAATCAACTCACAAAAATGTTATCAAGGATATTAAGTATTCTGCACCTTTTTGAGATGACTGGTTATTTTAACAATGCTACAATTGCTTCACATCTTGTGTTAGAGGAGAGAAGCAGTCTAGGCTGGGGGGAGTCCTCTTTGGGGTTACTATCATCCTTGGGACACATTCTTAACATCCTCAAAATTTCATTCTTTAAGGGCTGAACATTTTTTACCCTTAAGAAGCATATTTGAAATAGCCAAAAGTTATTCAGAGCCAAGAGTGATAAATAAAAAGATCAAACTGGATAATATCAATAGTATCATCATATAAGATGTGACTATAAGGTAAAGTAACTTATTATCTTGAGTAACATGTAAGCTGTTTTTGAACACAACTGCAAAAGAGAATTCCAAAGGGTTAAAATAGAAAGCAAATATCAAGAACATATTTCTTCCATTCACTAGATGAGAAAACTGATTTGGAAAATGAGCCTTCAGCCTGGACTATATGTGTACCCACATATACGTGTACATGCACCTGTGTGTGCCTGTACATACGTGTGCATGCATTCATACATGCACATGCCACAAATGGGGATTGCCTTCATTCACATATCATTCTGTAAGAACTGTTACTTACTTAGTCTGTTCATGTGAGCACCTGAATCTCAAGTACAGCTGTCATGACCCCAGAGCAGACTTGTATCTTCATATTCCAGGAACAATATTACTGTTCCTGACTTAAAAAAAAAAAATAAGGAAATTATGTGTCATCTCTTACTTTTTAATTAGAACTATATACTTATCCAAACAGTGAAACATGAAAATATAAATAAACTATGCATTAAATGCAAGGTTTTGGATCTTAACTTGCAAACAATACCTACTAGATACAAATTATAATATTTTTTGAAGTTTTTAGGAAATGGAATGAAGTAGGTTAAGCACCTTCTAGTTTGTGTATGAGAGTACTTCTTGCAAAGGTTTTCTTCTCTTGGAAACAACAGAAGCCAAAAATCATAATGATCACCATGCACATAGGGAGTATGATTTAACACAGAATTATATTATGAATTTTAAAAAATTGTGTGAACTATGAGTTCACAGCAAATTTGTTTCTCTGGAGACTGGGACAGCAATTCTGTAACCACTTTCTCTTTTACTAGCGGTTAAATAAAGTAAGTAAATATATTGTAGATAACAAGGACCAAGTTTCTCATGCTCAGGAAAGAAGTCACAAATAAGGAAAGAAGGAAGAACAATGACACCCTAGCAGCAATGAACACACCTACTGCTCAGATCTTAGTTTCTAAAAGCCATTCTCCAAAAAAAAAAAAAAAAAAAAGGACCAAAGGGTTTCTTGGAAGAAGTGGTTAATTCCAAGCCTGAGGCTAGGAAAATACAAGATGAGTCTGGAGCATCTTAAAATTCTAAAAAGTAAAGAAATGCTCAAAAAAAGGATGGGAGAGGAGCACCTAGCTGGCTCAGTCAGTAGAGCATGCAATTCTTGATCTCAGGGTCATGAGTTCAAGCCCCACACTGGGTGTAGAGATCACATACATACATACATACATACATACATACATACATACATAAACTTAAAAAAAAATAAGGATGAGAGGATGTGGAAAGGCCACAGGAGCCAACCTGAAAGAGCTTACGATGACCAAAAGTAGAACAACGTGAGCAACAAAAACAAAAAAAAATGATAGCATCGTATTATATCCCATAAAGCAAGCTAATATACATGCATCTATACTGATATAACTAATTGAATAAATAAGTAAATGGAAAAAAGATAGCTCTCTCTTCAAATGAATTCTAATTAATAAATGTGAGGGCGTGGGAAATGAGGGAATAGAAAATCACTCTTAAAACACTACAACTTGTTTCAGGCAAGATCCACAGATGAATGCTAAAATGGTGGATGAAAGTTGGAGAAGAAACAAGTCATTTTCATAGTATAAAGTATCTCTGCCCAAGATATCTATTGATTACAAAGGGGAAAATAACAACAGTTGAGACACCTGGCAACTGCCACCTGAACCAAGTAACCAAAGTTCACACCACCAGTGATAAGACATCTGGCTCTGAGAAGGGCTCATCACTGTGTTATTCTTCTCGGTAATGCATACCCTCAATCTAGTCAAGGGAAAAACACCAGATAAAACCAAATTGAGGGTTAAGTCTTCACAATAACAGCTGACCAGAACTTTTCAGAAGTATCAAGTTCATGAAAGACAGGGAAAGAGAAAAACAGTTGTAGAGTGGAGGAAACTAAGCAGACATGACAACCAAATGCAGTGAGACCTGAGACAGAATCCTAGAACAGAAAAAGGACATTAGTGGAGAAACTGTTAATATCAAAATAAAATTTGTACTTGGGTTAATATTATTGTGCGAAGGTTACATTCTCCATTTTGACCACCGTACTGTGATAATAAGACTAACTGTAGAGGAAGCTGGGTGAAAAGTACATAAGAAATATCAGTACTATTTTTACAACTTTTCTGAAGTGTAAAATTAAAAATTAAAAATAACTTTAAACTGATAAAATAATCTAATCAGAAGAATATTATGATTTATTAAACTATACTTCTATGTCCTATGAAATAGTGAGTTCATTATCATTAGAGCTCTCTGAGCCTTAGGGAAAATAATCCAAAAATGCATCATCTTCCTGCTTCTGATACAACAGCCATGAGGGAGAAAGACCAGAGAAAGATGGTTTTGACCTGATAAATAGGAGCACCCTTTTTTAGGGTCCCTGGTCCCTGGTCATATTCTGGGGCTAATGTGTTTGGCAGTTAGGTGACATCTGAGAACCTACCGTGTTATTCCTACTCTCCATGGTGGGAAAAATTGAGTGCTGATTCATGTTTATAAGAAATGATGGGCTGTTGACAATAAAAATAGCACTTTTTAAGAGCTTACTACATGCTAGAACATTCCAAACTCTTTACATATCTGATTCATCTCTCACAATAGCCCTATCAAGTAAATATTATTATCCCCTTTCTACAGACAGGCAATGGGTATAGAGAGGGGAAATCAGATAAAGAAAAGGTATGTTTCTGGGAAAACCATGGATAAAACCATGGCCCATCTCTTCTCTTCTGGTCATCTATTTACCAATCCTGCACTGGCTGGTGTTTTACCTGCCTAATTGAGATATACCCTATTTTAACTAATTGCCCAGACTGAAGTCTTTTCACACTAAAAACAGATCAAGTAGATCTATATGAAAGAGCCATACATGGGGAGACATTTCCTCTGGCTGGACCCTGAATCCCAGAGCCCACACCACCTTCCTCCTTCACCAAAAGTATGAGCATACTTTCTCTAGCCCCAGGACTCTAGTCAGCTTATGGCAGAAAACATGTTAAGAAATAATACCTCCTCTAGGCATGAAAAAGTCCTCTCTCTCTTGCTGGACTGGTCACTCAGACTGAGATTTCACCCTTGGAAATGAGTAATTACTTGTTGTCCAGCTGTATATTCATTTCCTGAGAAAATGGAAGTTGGCACATATTTTCCCTGTTTCTCTGTGCTTGTTCCGGTTATGATAGTAACTATGCTTCACATTATTTGTATAGTGCTCTTGGTTTATAAACTTCACTCACCAACTGTACCTGGTCTTCAAAATCAACCTTAGAGATTAGTTCATATATCATCAACAAATATTTATTAAGTGCTTGCTATGTGTCAGGCCCTAGGAATGAAACAGTCACCAGGAACAATGTCATCTTTGCCCACTCTCCTGGAGTTGACATTACAGTGAGGAATTCAAGCAAAAAAACCAAAACAAACAAAAAAAACCTAAACATATACTTAAAAGAAGTATAAACTATGGAGTTATTTTTTTAAAAAAAAGAATACTATAAAAAAATACCCAGGCATAACATGGAGAGACCTACGTCAGAGAGATTAGTCAAGGCATCTCTGAGAACATGATGTTTGATGAGAAGCAGGCAGCCCTGCAAAGTTTGGTGGGGGAGGGGGGTGCCTCCCATTCAGAGGAATCAGCATGTGCAAGGGAGGGCTGGGAAGGGTGAGAAAACAGTTTGGCACATTCTGTAAACTATCAGAAGGTAAATTCCTCTGGAAAACTGGGAACAAGAGGGATAGAGGCCTGAAATGAAGTCCCAGAGGAAAGCAAAGAGTAGGTGGCATCTAGGGCTGGTGCTTAGAGGCTTTTTCTAATGGTTTTCTTCCAAACACAATGGAAAGAGCTGGCAATACTATGGTTATTTTACAGGTGAGTAAAACTAAGCTCAGAGAAATTACGTGTCTTGTCTGAATTCTTAGCATGCACATGGCTCTATCCCAGGTCTTTCCATTCCTTTCTTCTCTCCAGAAGGGTGTCCACTGCATGCTACATGCACATTACTACTGGCTAGATAAGGTATAGTTTTAATCTCATTTAGATTAAGTCTGGAAGTGGGAAATGGCCTTGTGAACAAATGCAATAAAATATTACAGTCTCTATGTCCAGAAGTCTCCACAAAATATAGAGGAGACTTGAAGAGGGAAGAAATCAGTTCTATGTGGGTTAGGCAGAGAGAAACAGAGAGTTGGCATTGAGCTCAGCCTAGAAGATGAATATTTATAAGGAAAATGGGGGGTGGGGGATCATCAAAGCAGGTTGAACAAAGATACAGAGAATTAAACAGCCTGGTAGATGCTGGAAATAGCAAGCTACTTCTGGCATGGAGTGGGGGGGGGGGGGGGGGGGAGGGCACTCAATAGTAGGGCTGAAAAAATAGAAATGGCCAAAGACCAGATCCCTGGCGTGGCAAAGAAAGAAGTCCTAACTTCATTCTCTAAGCAATGGAAGCCAGTGCATTTTCAAGTAAGGGAGCAACCTGATGGAATTTGTTTCAGATAGATCATATCAACAGAACTGTAGAGATGAATGGGGGGGTGGAGGCAACAATGGAAAAAGGGATTTTAGAATGCTTGCAAGGTCTAGGGCAAGAGGAAATGGAGGTAAGACCACAAGTGTGGGCAGAAGAGAAGATCAAACAGAAAGGAAAGAGGAGGAAGGTGCAAAACTTAGACATGAGTGTTTGGAGTGAGGGGACTTAGGGTGAACTCTGGGTTTTTATGACTTTTGAGTCTAAATTCAGTACTTTTGAGATGGTGAGCTTCCATTCCTTCTATTTAAAAAAAAAGTATTTTATTTGTTGCAAACAGTTTAACATGTCTTCTCTGCCAGCTAAGACAAACTCACCTAAGATTATTCGTATTTTAAGTTATTTTTAAAAGAAAATATGCTTTTTTTTTCCTGACAAACTATTGTTTAGAAGACAATGAAACTTTTTACCTAAAGTGATCAGCATAATGTCCTCTACTGAGATAAAGAACGTGTTTCCAAATTGCCTCTGGCAGGACAGATATCTATCTAAGCAGAAAATGAAGGTAGGTTGTAACGGAGTGTTTTTCTGCAGTTTAAGTTTCTAGCAAAGGAAAAATATTAGTACTCTATTTAAGAAGATAGCTCTCTCTTTGAGATCCTCAGATTCTCCTTATGTTCAGACCTGTCTTGACATGCCCTGCTACCATCAGAAACACAGCATATGGAAGTTCAATTTCTATTCTCAGATGCTCAAGAAATAACTTCAGATTCAAGTCTGAGATTTGACTTGAAAGACAGGATATTAGCACATCATTGATAGTGCCTGAAAACCAAAACATTTTAAAATTATATTTAAAGACTTCTCAAAATGATTTGGCTCTAGGGGACAACTGTCAGTGACATTTCTACATTACTTTTTCCAAGAGCCTATATAGGATAGCTTCCATATACAGCTAGCCCTCATCTCATTTTCCTTCCCTATGCTCCCTCTCTCTTGCCCATTTCATTATTCTGATTGTTTTAGAGACATACAGAAAACCTTTAACCATACTTGGGGGAGAAGTGATCTGAGATTCTTATTCACTTAATGTTTTACATAGAATGTGCTATGTGTGGAGAACTATCAAAGAAGAGGTGTTGACCATGGACTGTCTTGGTAAAATCACCACCATTAATGGTATTTGGTAGAACTGTGCCACGTACTTTACAGATTAAAGAGATAAGTCACTATTGCCATGGCAAAGAGCCTAAAGAGGCTAGGTAACTCAATAAGTATCACACCAGTAAGTGATGGAATTGGGATTCACACACAGCTCTGTGACTCCAAAGCTGAGGAAATGGGTAGCCATTTCTAATTCTACTGAACCTCCCAACACTCCCAACACTCCCAACACAATTTGGGGGGAAATTTTACAAATGCCATTTAAGTCTTTTTTTTTTTCACAAGCAAATGTGGAAAAATAATTTTGATTTATATGCATATATCCTTAATTGGCTGTCTTGCTTATTTATTTCAGGATGCAAAGGCACATTCACTCATTAAACCTCCAGGTGTTTCCACAAATTGGCAAAGGAAATAGAAATAATGGACATCACATGCTTCTTGCAATAGCCAGCAATTAATGGAAAGGGCTCTCACAGCCATAGTTAACTCAGCGATAAACTCATATCCTTCCCATCTAACTCCAGGAGCAAATTTCTGAGTAAACAAATGAGTTAATTTGCTCTCTGAGCTAATGTGGACCAAGGAGAGGCAATTCTCTATTGAGCAAGTAGTGCTGGAGTTTGTTAATGACAACCTTAAAGTAGCCTAACATTACAGTCTCATTCGATAAATCTCAGTCTACTAAATCTAAATTTCAGACTACTAAAAATCAATTGCTTGGAGGGAAGAGACTGTCAGCAGAAAGTATGAAGGTGGGAAGGAGATAGTGTATTTTTAAAACATATTGATATAATTCAGTCATCTTCCAGAGAAATAGGTTACTTGGATCAGATGAGTAACTTCCCCAGCCATGTTCCCTACCTTTGTAGACTCATTTTGTGTATATCATAGAAGGTATAGGTTATTACAGGATGTTATAGGGATCTTTAATTTATTATCAAAGTTACAGGATGCTAAAAGATGTCATAATATGTTATAGGATGCTATAGGAGTCATCGGATGGGCCAGGAGTTAGGAGAATTTAATTTAAATGGTGAGGAATAGAAGCCCAGGGAAGTAGACAGAATCTGACCAGTGGAAATACCTGAACTACATCTTAGGATATCTCAAGAATGAACATTATGTGTTTCCTGTTGAGGCTCTAACAAATCATCACAAACTTAGTGGCTTAAAACAATACTACTGTATTATCTCACAGTCTCTAAAGGTCAAAAGTCTATTTGGGTTGGGCTGGGTCCTCTCCTTAGGGTCTCACAATACCAAAATCAAAGTTTTGATAGGGCTGCATTCCTTGCTCAAGGTGCTGGGGAAGAATCTGCTCCCAAGCTCATTTAGATTGTTGACCAAATTCAGTTCCTTGCAGTGGTAGGACTGAGGCTCCCACTTTGCTGGATAAGTTTGGGACATGTGGGGAGATGGTTATTGCTCCTAACAGCTGCCCATACTCTTTCTTATGCTCTGTTTGGTACCTCCAGATTGGATAACCTCCCTGTGTTAATAATTTTTTTTTGTTTTTTTTAAATGTTTATTTATTTTTGAGAGAGAGAATGGGGGAGGGGGCAAAGAGAGAGGGAGATGCAGAATCCGAAGCAGGCTCCAGGCTCTGAGCTGTTGGCACAGAGCCCGACATGGGGCTCAAACTCAGGAACCATGAGATCATGACCTGAGCCGAATTTGGACACCCAACCGACAGAGCCACCCAGGCACCCCTAACCTCCCTATGTCAAAGTCTTTACTGTAATTATATCTCCAAAGTCCCTTTTGCCATGTAACATAACCACAGCATGCCATCAGGAGGCAAAGTTCATGGGAATCAAAATTCTGCCTACCATCAGCATGATTTTTTCCTAGGAGACCTGGCTCACAAATACTCTATAACAGAATGGGGGATGGGCTAAATGGCGATGAGTATTTAGGAGGGCACTTGTTGCGAAGAGCACTGGGTATTGTATGTAAGTGATGAATCACAAAATTCTACACCTGAAACCAGTATTATACTATATGTTAATTAACTAGAATTTAAATAAAATTTTGAGGGAAAAAAAAAGAATGTGGATGCCAAAACCACCAGGCTGTCTTTGAAATTTTATGAGTGTGAGGAGAACCCTATGCAGAAGTGCCTCTTTCTTCAGAAAGCAACCAAATCCACTTGGTTCACACCAAACTGTTTTGAGCTATGAAAGACAGAGTACTTAAAAGCAGCGTACAAGTTAGCAGAAAACACATCGGTCTTATTTTTAAAGCAATGCTAGCAGAAAACCTAGATTGGTAGGTTTAGCAATAACAAAAGCTATGATTTGTGCCAGATATTACATAGCCTCTAATACAATGTGAATATTCCCTTTCTATCAGTTCTTTGATAGAATGGGACACAACCATTCCTTTTGGACAATGGAGAAATAGATTTCAATGCCATCAGTACTGTAATGAAACATGTAGTACCAACACAATAATCCCAACCAATCTTCCCTGTGCCCCTGAAAGTTTTCCACATAGGACTATGTAAACTAAACTTATATAAGTGCAAAACGTGGAATGAGATTGTGCATGGCATGGTTCATTGATGCCACAGAATTGCAGTGCAGTGCAATCACAAACTGTTGTCACAAATCTCAAATCTGCTTTGACATCACAGTTGGCAAATTAGAGTCCATCAGCAGACACAGCTCACTGGTCTCTGCTCATTCATTTTCTTATGCAATAAAATCATTTCCCAGCAAGAATACAATTGCATGAGAGTCACTTCACAGTGAGAACTATCCAGAACAGTAGTTAAACTCCAGGGGGTTATATAAATACAAATAAAGTCAGAATTTTAAAAATTCTTTGAGTTAATATTTAAAGAACCAGGGTACTTAACATCCCTGGACAATCAAAATGGTAACTTGGTTAAGTATAGAAGTTCTTTATTACTTAGGGGATTTAACATTGATCTGAAAGGCAGTGATTTGCATTTAAAAATTTTTTTAAGTTTATTTATTTATTTATTTATTTATTTATTTATTTATTATGAGAGAGAGAGAGAGAGTGAGCACAAGTCAGATAGGGTCAGAAAGAGAGGGAGAGAGAATTCTAAGTAGGCTCTGTGTTATCAGCAGAGTCTGATGTGGGGCTCGAACTCACAAACCGTGAGATCATGACCTGAGCCAAGATCGAGAGTCAGACACTTATCCAACTGAGTCACCCAGGTGCCCCAGAAAGGCAATGATTTCTATTTTAGGTTGAGATCAATCAAATGACAATGATTCAACTCATCAACAAATGGAAATAAATCCAGAGCAAACTGAATTAAAGCCAGTTGCAACTAACAGAGTTGAAGTGGTGTGGCCCATGTTTTGTTTTGAAGTTACCACTTAATTTTGGTACAGATACCACCTCCAGTACAATCTCCCACCCTTCTTTTAACTATTAGAGACTAGAAAATGGTAGCCATAATAACCCATTCTGTATCTTTTCATGCTTTCTATTCTTTCCATGTAATTGACAACTGCTCTTTGGAGGCTAATACTCCCTGAACTTTAGAATGAACTTTGAATGCTTGTATTTTTATTAATATCCTTCAGAACATTTCCCTGTGCTACACTCTTCCTTTAAAAAGAAATAATTAATTAGATGATTTAGGATATAAAATATTTATGCAGCTTTCATTGTGACTAAAATTAGGAAAAATTAGGGTTTTTGTAATTTTTAGCATGTTACACGACAGATATAAATACAAGAAAGCATATTTACTTATAAACATAGATTTAAATAGTAGATAAAGCATATTATTTTGTATCAGAAAACAAAAGAAGAGTTTTAATCACTCCAACTTTAAGTCACTTTACTATCTTAGTTAAAAACAAATTCCGTAAGAATACAATCAACTTTCACATAAAATCTGCCAAATGGAAGATATCTAATGGAAAACTGTATGACCTTTAACACAGTTTAACCCAACAATAAAATCTTATTTTCATTCTCTGTTCTACATATTACTTCATGTATTATCAGCCTCAGAAAATTTTCAATGACAATAATTTCATTGAAAGTGTCCTAATATAACCTATATTCAAATTCACTGAATGTCATGTATCACTTGTATAGCCTCTTTCTTGACATTATTTTCAAAATATTGTTTGCATCCAATCCTTCTTTTCTGCACACACTCAAATTCATACTATGGCTGTTACAGAAATTGCTAATTTACATATAGATTAAAAATTACCTTGAAACCCATTTACACCCTGATGAGTTAAAGACAAAGTAACTCAAAGCTGATAGCTGGCTTCCATTAAATTCACGTATTATGAAACATTACACTAGTACAAATACAGGTTTCAGCTCCATGGGTTGGATCCTAAACTGTCGGAGACGATGAGGGCAGCTCAGCAGACACAGCCAAATTCAGATATTTTCTTTATTATTATTGCACTTCGTGAGACACTACCCCTTAAATTGACTCACTTCTTTGCTTATTCTTTATGTTTCATCCAATGCTCATTAATAGTAGTCATTTTAAGTCAAGTCAGTTAGCAGGCATTGGCAATCTAACCAATTTTAATTAGTCTCGAGGAAAGAACGTTCTTTGAAAATGCCTGAGAAGTTTGAAGTCTGACTGCCTAGTGTGATAGCTCTGGTCTCCTGGCCTGCCTGCCTGTCCATCTGCTGGACTTCAGCATTACATGATTGCTGCCTAATAGGACAGGTTTTCTAGCATTTCCAGTAAGTACAAGTCCACTCACAGTGGACATCTCATTCAATGTGCCTGCTTTGCCCAAGTCTCCCTTAAGCTGCCTCACTCGTGGTCCCTATTTAAAGGGGAAGAGCTTGATGGCCAAAGAACACTGTGACACAAGTACTGGACAAAAAATGGACAGCTTTCTCCAGGCCTGTAAATCTACTGGCCTGTTACCAGTTAGATTCTACCTCTCTGGAGAATTTAAACTCCTATTCATACAGATTGTGGTCAAGAAAAGCTGAAAGGTCACAGAGGGATGAGATCAGAGTTGGTGTCAAGGAAAGCCATGTTAGTAAGAAGCAGAGGCTATGAATCAGCAGGTTAAACTATCCAGGAGAGAAGAGAATGAAGGAGACTTGCAGGGAATGACAGAGTGGAAAGAACATACTGTACTGCAGAGACAGGAGAAAGGAGAAATAAAAACAGCGCAAGATCCAGAGAGGCAAAATCAGAGACAGAGAACTCGTGAGTTCCCACTGGCTTTCTATCTCCTGATCCACTTCCCATGAAGCTTGGCCATATTTCTTACCTCAGTTTAGTGATGTAGCCTTCTATCATCTCCATGTACCTCTTTTTAACTTGAACTGATTTGAATAACTGTTCTTTTTAAGACAACAAACCGATTAAAACACCACATTTAAAGGATGTTTTTTCAAGATACGGTGGCAGATCAACTAGCTTATATCTGGATTTAAGAGAAGCAAAGAAAACAAAAATGTGTTTGGTAGAAAAGGGAACAATTTCTGAGCATCCTGATATGAAAGGATTCTCTGACCTAACACCCAACATACTGCACTATTAAAAAACAAACACCCATGTCTGCTTTCTCTTCATGAGAAAGTACTACATACCTAAACGTTTTTACCTCTGAACGTTTTTAAAGAACTCAGAATAAGTGACATGTTTGTCTTTTAAAAGTTGGAAAGTCTTGAAGATGGTTGGTTTCGAAGCTTGTTCTGTGCTCAGCATTTATACTTTGGTGTTTATTCAAGAAATTTTAAGCCTCCTTCCTCTCTGTCCATCTGACTCCTTTAGCCTAACTGTGTCTTTCCACCCAATTCATATGCTGATGATCCTGACTCTTAATTGTCCTTCTGTCTCCAGTTCTTTTTTTGCTAAATGTTACCAGAGAGAGTATTTCCTCTTATCCCTTTATAAACTGAGACAAGTTTCCAGTTTCCAGAAATATAGGCAACACTACAAAAGAAACGGCAGTGGATCTGGACTACTGCCAGAGTCTAACAATTTAAAAATCAACCAGATAAAAAGAAAATGAGACAATGGCTCCTTTCTACCAGAAGAACTTTGATCAAATGGTTGTTTTACAAATGGGGAGGTATTTATTTGAGGCGAAAATAGAACAAATCACCAAACAAACAAGCGCTTTAAAACAAATACAACAAAGAAATTTTAAAAGAAAAATCTTTAACCAGCAATTCCACTTCTACACGTTTATCCCAAAGAAATAAAAACGCAGGCCCATACAAAGACTTGTACGAGAATCTTCATGAAAGCGTTATTCATAATAGCTCCAAAATGGAAACAGTGCCAAAGTCCATCAGTAACAGAATACAAAAACAAATTGTGGATATCGACACAATGGATAATACTCAGGAGTAGAAATGAATGAAGTTATGATTTATGCAACAACAGATGAATACCAATAATATTACGGTGAAAGAAAGAAATTAGACACAAAAGCATATATACTGTATGATTCAACTTATATGAAATCCTCCAGAAAGCAAAACTAAGCTATAGTAACAGAAAGCAGACCAGTGTTTGAGGCCAGAGATGGTGGTGGTAGGGGGGTGTAGACTACAAAGAAGCATGAGGTAGCTCCTTGGGAAAATGGGAAGGTCTTGATGATGGTGGTGGTCACACACTCACATACATTTGCAAAAGATCACTGAACTGAACACTTTTTATTCATTCATTTATTTTTATTTTGAGAGGGGGGGAGCAGGGGAGGGGCAAAGAGAAAGGGTGAGAGAGACACCCAGGCAGGCTCTGCACTCTCAGCGTGGAGCCTGAGGCAGGGCTCCGTCTTGTGAGCCGCAAGATCACGATCTGAGCCGAAATCAAGAGTTGAATGCTCAACCGACTGAGCCACTGGGGTGCCCCTGAACTGAACACTTTTTAAATGAGTGCATTTTACTGCATATTAATTAGACAGCAATAATGCTGATTTTAAAACAAAAACTTTACCATAAAGCTGGACCCCATCCCCAACCTTTACCGAAACATAAGTGACCTTATGTGAAGCCATTATATATATAAATGCTCAAACTATTTTTTATTTAACATACTTCAACAGAGATTCTTCATGCAGCTACCTAAATTCACTTAGTCACCATTTAATGGAATCTAGTTATTCAATATGTTCTTATGGCATAGCTGTAGCAGGAAAACATTTACTATTTTCATCTTTATAAAAGAAAAGGTTTGGGGCACCTGAGTGGCTCAGTCGGTTGAGTGTCCGACTTCGGCTCAGGTCATGATCTCATAGTTAGTGAGTTCGAGCCCCATATCGGGCTCTGTGCTGACAGCTCGGAGCCTGGAGCCTACTTCGGATTCTGTGTCTCCCCCTCTCTCTACCCCTCCCCTGCTCATGCTCTGTGTCTGTCTCTCAATAATAAATAAATGTTAAAAAATTTTTAAAAAGGTTGATCATTCTTAATTATACAGTTTTTGAGTAAGAGTGATAAAAGTCTGAGAGTCTTTGAGGAGACAGAATAAAAGGTATAACTTCCATTTTTCTCCCCTAACTTAAACTACTAAGCATTTTGTGTGTGTACATATAATTTAGAATATATTTTTTTGTTTATGACTGGGCCTCCCTTGGTGCTAAGTGTAGTTATCCCTACTTTGAAAGCCAAAGAGTCATTTTTTAAAAGTAAAGAATGTCCTGGGGGCCATATTAGCCCATTCTCTCTATCAGACATAAATCACTGATATACCTAACAGTAGAAGCAAAGCCATAATCCACCACGGGAATCTTTTCTTGGCCTCTAGGAAACCTTCAAGAAAACTGTAATGGTTCAATGACTATAATAAATTGGTATGGTTATCACTTAAGGGTAACAGGCATCTATAGACGTGCAACCACACCCCTCCATGCCACCTAATCCATTAGTGAAGCCACTAAAACAAAAATGATCCAAGGTGTCTCTAGTGAAAAAGGCTGGGGTGGGGGGCAGGGAGGAGGAAGATGTGTATCAAATAAGTTGCATTCTTCCAAAGTCAAAAGCTTGGAGACTTACAAATTTTCTGCTCTTCTTATGATCTCTCATAGCACAAGGATTTTTTTTTCTATATTTTGAATATATTATTTGTCATTACTTCCAGGTAATTCATTGTCTCAATTGATCTATAATGTTAATCAAATGCTTCAGAATTGAGCTTAATTATTGAATTTTGGTGACTGGTGTAAACAGCTCCTGTGTGCCACCTGCAGCCATGACACTAGAGGCTTCTGATTGGCTGAAGTCACCCGGGACTTGTGGTTAAAATGTCAGTCACTGATGCACCTCCTCAAGGATCCAGGTGTGGTAAATCCTCTTGCAGTGAAATAACATCACCCACACTTTATACAGTACCTGACAATTTTTAATTGTCCTAAGTGAATGTCTAACAATGTCTAGTACAATGACATCTCCTAAAATAGATAAAAAAGAAATACCTGTGTTCATAGAATATGAGGCCCAAATATCTCCAGCTTTAATAGGCCTAGCTGGTATAATTAGAAGAACTTAACCTTCCCCTCTGGCTGTCCCATTATTATCTTTAAGAGTCTCCAAGGAAGTCCTTCAAATATTCTCCAAATAGGGACAGTCCCCACTCAGAGCTCAGACTCTCCTCCTGGTCCTGATCCAGTCCGATTACCCGTATCACCTTTCCACAGTCAGCTAAGAAAATCTCAGTAGCCACGTTAGCCATCCTAAGAACAGCACTGCTCGCACAAAGGATGTCTCTGGGTCCTCCCAGAGTTTCCAATTAAAGGCAGCCAGAATGCAGAGGACAAGGCATGCTTTGTCACTGAGCTCTGTGGGGCTCACTGCGCTAAGAATCTCACAACGTGAGCTCCTGACATTACCTCCTGCCTTCATGGTGTTCCAAAACCAGTTGAAGGAACCTGGCCCTGGAAAGGTGCCATCCATCCACATGATTGTCTTAACTCCTCCACCCAATACCACACGGGTTGTTGTCTGAATTATGGTAGGAACAAGGGCATCTGCACTAATGACAAGCTTTGCTACACTGACTCTTATATACATGAACACAATCAAGGGACAGACCTAGTTTGTTTTTTTCAGTGTGTGTGGTCCCCTGAAGACCTAAGAACACTGGGATGCTTGTTGACAATACACATTCTTCCTCTGGATTCCACTCCTCAAATACTACGTCAACAAACTAGAGAGGTGAACAGATTCTGAATTTTCTTAACAAGATCATGAGAAGATTTTTGCACAGATCTGGGCCTGAGACCCATTGCTAGGTAATCTGAGATAAACACTGGTACTATTTAAATTGGCCAAGACAGGTGAAATATGGGATTGTGGAGGTCCCTGTACCCTGGAGGTTCTTCCTTAGTAAAGAGAATGCAACCAAATCAGTATCATTGACATTTTGCTGAAATGGGGGTCATCTGAGGATTCAGACCCTAAAACAATGGAGACCATGAAGGCTATGCTTTAGATATCCACAGACTTCACATGGGTATTTCTCACAAAAGAAGTATAAGTTTTGGAAATTTTGAAATGATGATGAGGACACTGGGTATTTAATTTTTGCTTGTAAGGGAAAAATAATAAAATGGCAGGAAAAAATTACATATATATGTATGTGTGTGTGTGTGTGTGTGTGTGTATACATATATACATATATATGTATATATGTATATATATATATATATATATATATATATATATATATATATATGTTTATTTATGAGAGAGAGGTGGGGGGGAAGAAAGAGAGGGAAACAGAGACTCCAAAGTGGGATCTACACTGTCAGCAGAGAGCCCAATGCAGGTCTCAAACTCATGAACCATGAAATCATGATGTGAGCCAAAGTTGGATGCTCAACCGACTAAGCCACCTAGGTGCCCCAAGATATTTTTTAATCACTCTATTGATGTAAACATAGATTGGTCTGTTTAACAGGAAGATAAAGAATATGTTATGTTTAATTCACTTTGCTCTTAGAATTATCATATTAAGTATGTTAAAATTTAGAAGTACAGTTTGCATAAAGAGTAATTAACAATGTACTCACTGAATTTATCATTAGATGATTTAGGGATGCCAGCATCTTATCTCCATCCCTTTCAGTAATGAATAGCAAGCAAATACCTGAGGGACAAGAGAAGGGAACTTGTATTTACCGAGTAGTTCCCACACGCTAATATTTAAGTAGCATATAGGCCATGTCTAAGAAGAGAATAACATGTAAAAAGTATTTTTTTTCAATACACAAGAAAAATTATGTTTTCAGAACGTAGAAGCCCTGATTGGGCCAGGAGCTAGAGAAACCATTCATGTCCTGAAGAGCAAATGAGGGAGGAGTAAAAAAGATAATTCACTGAATCCAATATTTGCCAATAGTAGCTTAATCAAACTCAGGAGTTCTCCAACCTTATAAAACTTGATAAAGCATAACTGCTGACACCCCAAGTTCCTGATTCTATAAGTCTGAAGTGAGTCTACAGAATGTACATTTCTAAGTTCCCAAGTGATGCTGACACACAATGTTAGAACTGTTGGTCTCACTAATTTCATTTCCTCAGCTGTGGCTGATCCTGTAGTCTTGTCCCAACATCACAGGAGGTAGATCAAGGGCATAATACCAGATGCATCCTGGAACTAATACTCCAAGGCCGTCCAGGTTCTGCAATTGTTTTTGTCTGTTTGTTTTTCATAAGAAGGGGTAAGGATTCTGATTTCAAAAGTATAGTTTGCGCAAGTTCGAAATATTGGAGAAAAACAGAAAAGTGATCTTGTAACAGCTAAAATTCCTTTCCAAAACCAAGTCTTAAATTGACACCTGGCTTTGTAATCCAATCAAATGCAGAGTTTGACTTACATTTCTGCCTTTGAAACATGGCTACAGCAAAAGATTAGTGAAATCATAAAATGGCTAACAATAAAATTTGCCTTGTTTCCTAACTTTATTTTTGCTTTCTTTTGTACTTTTCAACAAATGATGCACCTTGAATCTCAAATCTGTTTTCCCCCAAGGCTATTTGGTAAAAAGGCATTCAGCAGCAGTGTCTCTTGAAGAAATTGGTTTTATAACCCACAAGGAGTTCTGCAGGATTCAACACCATTAAGTATCACACTCCTCACATTTCCAGATACTTGAAGATCCCCAATTACTAATTTTCTTAAAGAGCTTCAGTGTTTTCTAGTAAAAAGTATATTACCATTTCACACAGAATTTAATCCATAAACTTTGTGACAATGTATTGTTTCCTGCATCCTTTCTTTCTGGAAGGCAGTTGCTATAAGGAAGGGACTCCTGTTATCTTGTGTAATTTTTGTTTTCTTCTCTAGATATTTTCTTTTTTTAATGTTTTATTTATTTTTGAGACAGAGAGACAGAGCAGAGAGAGAGGGAGACACAGAATCCAAAGCAGGCTCCAGGCTCTGAGCTGTCAGCACAGAGCCCGATGTGGGGCTCGAACTCACGAACCACGAGATCATGACCTGAGCCGAAGTCGGATGCTTAACCGACTGAGCCACCAAAGCACCCCTCTTCTCTAGATACTTTCAAGAGTGATTAGCATCATGACATCAAGAACTAAATCTGCTCCATGGAATGCATTACTCACTCAAGTCATGGGATAGTTGTCTAACATGAGTTTTCTGGCTTCATTCATCTTATTGATGCCATTAATCAACAAATAAATGTAGCTAATCCTTATTATTTGATATAATTGGTGGCCATTTTCACACAAACACAAAATATCTGTCACTTTGTGTTAGAGAATTTCAACAATTAGTAAGGATAAAAGATGATTAAAAAAACAAACAAACTCATGATTTGAGGTGTCAGAGCATAAGCAACAGGAGGAAGATTGGCACAGGGGTGTGGCTCAGATTGATTGTTGAAGCATAGGGGAGTTGACAAGGGCACTCTTGGCTGGGGGGAGGAGAGGTGTGTTGCAGGATAATGGCAGCCCAGCTAGGGATGTCAGAGTCTTGGGTAAGAAAGGTATCCTCACGGGATACTGCAGCAGCAATGGAAGATGGGTCACATACAGAGCAACTGATCAAATAATACATATAAAGCTAATGAGAGCCAGCTTTCTCACCCTCAGAGAAGGGAATTACAAATATGGATAGGGAAAACAACAGAATAGACTTTGGACTGAAATTAGAAGTACTGGTGTGAACTCATTACTTTTAATAGAGATAGCGAATTACAGATGTAAATGTGAGGATAGACAGACAAATAGACAAATATTCCCTAACTCTGGCCACAAAGAGGGCCTCAGATCAAGACTCCAATACCAATGAGATTAACTAACCTCCAGATCTTGGCTTGTCCAGGGCTCCATGAAGTAATGAGTGATTTCAGCACCGGGGCAAGGAAAGTACATGAGCCTAGAGTACTTTATTGCTCCTGAAAGGAAGTGCTCAAAGAATGATAGAGATATGTCAAAAGAACACAGAAGGCATTTTGAAGGGACTTCTGAAGGAAAAATCTGGAATAACTTAAGGATCAAAGTAATTATAGTAATGGGCTATAACCCATTGAATTAAATAGGAAATTGTAAATCCATTCTGAATAAATGATTGAGTGACTTATTCAAAGGACAATGAGGAATGGGCCATTTATATGGTCTTAAAGTACCTCTACACCAAACACTTATACTTTATAAAAGGAAAAAGCAACTTTACAGCGGAGAAGCCCTAGTAGACATCACTGAATTCAAATAATCAAAGTTAACATAAGTAATGGGGCAAACTGAAATTATGAGCCACCAGATATAATGCAATGAGAATAATTCAAAATCATACCTGTAATATTCAGTAAAAAGATTTTTTTAACTTGCTTATTCTAATCATGAAGAGCTAGCAAACACTAATTGAGGAACTTCTATACAGTTATCTCTGAAAGCATCAAAGTCATTGTGGCAGACAGACTTTAAACTGAACACCAAGAATCCCTGTCCCTTGGTGTTTATGCCCTTGAGTTTGGGCAGAACCAATGGAATATAGCAAAGGTGATGGGGTGTCACTTCCCCAACTGCATTAAAATATGTATAAGACCATCTTGCTAGCAGAGGTGCTGGTAACTTCACTGTTCTGGAAGAAGAAAGCCAGCATGGAGTAAGTGGTCACCCTGGAGAAAACCACGTGGCAAGGAACTGCAAGAGCTCAGGGTGATCTCCAGCAATAAACTGAAGCCTTGATGCTGCAGCAGCAAGGAAATTAATTCTGCCAACAATGTGAGGGAGTTAAGAAGCAGATATTTCCCCAGTCAAACCTCTAATGGGACCATAGCACTGGCTGACATGTGGATTACAGCCTGATAGGACTGGGAAGCAGAGGATACAACCTAGCCATGTCTAGACTCCTGACCTCCAACAACTGAGATAATAAACATATGTTGCTTCAAGCTGCTAAATCTGTGATATTTCTTATGCAACACAGAAAACTAAAACAGTCATTAAAACTGATGAAAGGGGCACCTGGGTGGTTCTGTTGGTTAAGCATCTGACTTCAGTTCAGGTCATGATCTCACGGTTCGTGGGTTCGAGCCCTACGTCGGGCTCTGTGCTGACAGCTCAGAGGGTGGACCCTGCTTCAGATTCTGTGTCTCCCTCTCTCTCTGCCCCTCCCCCACTCACACTCTGTGTCTCTCTCTCAAAAATAAACTTAAAAAAAAAAAAGGTAATGAAAGACTGAGAAACTCTTCCAGACTAAACAAGACAAAAGAAATAGGACAACCAAACGCTGCATGACTCTGCACTGGATATTTAAAAAAATTTTTAATGTGTTTACTTTTTATTTTTGAAGGAGAGAGAGAGAGAGACAGAGCATGAGTTGGGGAGGAGCAGAGAGAGGGAGATGCAGAATCCGAAGCAGGCTTCAGGCTCTGAGCTGTCAGCACAGAGCCCAGTGCGGAGCTTGAACTCACCAACTGTGAGATCATGACCTGAGCTGAAGTCGGGCACATAACCGACAGAGCCACCCAGCCACCCCTGAACTGGATATTTTTAGACATTGTTGGAACAACTGGAAAACATGAACGTGGTCTGGGAATTAGATGGTAGAAGAAAATCAACGTTAGCTTCCTCAGCTTGGTGTTTTACAGTTGTACAGGAGACTATCCTTGTTAGTAAGAATAGTAACTAAACCCTAATAAATACTTTGAATATAAACAGATTGAATAGTCAGTAAATGCTTTGCATACAGAAGTACAGACGACTAGCATATTCAACAGTGGTGGGGCATCTAGTTGTAAGAACAAAAGAAAAAGTTCCGGAACTATTTGTAAGTGGGCAACTTACAAATAGTTCAGGAAAAAAAGTTACTTGTATTACATTCATGGGTATTTTGTAAATATATTTACAAAAAAATATTTCAAAGATGGGGCACCTGGGTGGCTCAGTTGGTTGAGTGTCCGACTTCAGCTCAGGTCATGATCTCACAGTTTGTGAGTTCAAGCTCTGCACTGGGCTCTGTGCTGACAGCTCAGAGCCTGGATCCTGCTTTAGATTCTGTCTCTCCCTCTCACTTCCCTTCCTGTGCTCATGCTCTGTCTCTCTCTGTCTCTCAACAATAAATAAACATTAAAAACATTTTTTTTTTAATATTTCAAAGACAACAACAAAAACTGTTTCTACGTAGTCTTCTTCATCTCAAGAAATGATATCTCTAGTTTCCCAGTTGCCTGGGTCAAAAGCCTAAACATCATCTTTGATTCCTTTATTTCCTGCCACGAATCACATCATTTGCCATATGGTCTAAGTAATTATCACCACCTCCACTATTATTACCTAAGCCAACATCTTCTTCTGCCTGTTCTACTTCAATACTCCTAACTGGTCTCCCTGATCACTCTTGTTTACAACTCTCCCTCCCCCAGTCAATTCTCTACATCGTAGTCAGAGTGATTTATTAAATTTTAGTTCAGATCCTGTCTTGCCCCTGCTTAAAATATCCAATAGCTGCCCTGGGCATTCTTTTCTGTGGACTACCAGCTCCCCTGTGATCTGGCCCCCACTTATCTCTCTGACTTACCTCCCACCACTCTCCATGATCATTACCCTTCAGTTACAGCCTCTGGCTACTTTTGAACTCAAGCTTTTGCATTTTCTGTTCCTTCTGTCTAGGTTCCCCCAGATAGTAACATGGCTTACTCCCTCCCATCAGTCTTGTTTTTGTCAAATGCCACCACCTCTTTAGGGAACTCTTCTCTGACCATCATAATAAAAATACACCCTCCTTTCCATCCTAATGTGTATTTATCCCTCATTCCACTTAATTTTTCTTTATGGTACTTAGCACTACCTGAGATTAAATTATTTATTTTTTTATTTACTTGTTTATTATCTGTCTCCTTGATGAGGGCAAAGTTTATTAATTTCTGAATCTCCAGGACTAGAATACAATCTGATGAATGAATGAACACAGATCAGATGCTAAACAGTCAGCGAGGCTTACTCACCAGTTACAGGCTTTTGCCCACAAGCCTCACAGTACTTGCAGTTGAAGTTCCTATCTCAGAAAAGTAAACTACTACTTCTGCAGGAACACTAGGGTTGCACAAGTTAGGCAAAACCAAAACCCTTAAATTATAAGGGCTCTTTAAACTTTACCTTTCTCTATCCTGGAGAATGCCAGAGAATGACAGAGATGCATTCTGCAGCACGTTCGTCATTCCTGTTTTATGTGTCCATTAACTATTATTTGTTGAGTAGAAAGTCCTGGATAAAAAGCAGATCCATGAAACAGGAAGAGAAAAGGCATCATAAAATTAACAAATTAAAGAGATGTAAAACTTGAGGACAAGTCAAACACAATGGGAAGAGAAAAAACAACAACAACAAAGAGAGAAAATAGGACTACAGAATTATCTGCATTCTTTTGACTACCAGAGAAAGTGTAGCCAACAACACAGGAGTCTTAACTACGTGGAGTTAAAAATCTTTGTCAAACTCTTCTGCACATATTCCATTCGCAGTTACACTGGAAACGGTTCCCTGTCTTATGGAAATCACATTACAATGAAGAAGGAAAAACTTCATATGAATGAAGGAAATAGTAATCAAAGGACAGCCATTCTAGGTCTGGTTAACTTTGCATTCAGAAAATGAGGGCTGTCTGGGGGCGCCTGGGTAGCTGAGTCAGTTAAGCGTCCAACTTCAGCTCAGGTCATGATCTCATGGTTCATGAGTTCAAGCCCCACATCAGGCTCTGTGCTGACAGCTCACAGCCTGGAGCCTGCTTCCGGTTCTGTGTGTCCGGCTCTCTCTGCCCCTCCCCTGCTCGCTCTCTGACTCTCTCTCTCTCTCTCAAAAAGAAATAAACATTAAAATTTTTTTATAAAAAAAAGAAGAAAATGAGGACTGTCTGCATAGAAATATTTGGGAGGTGTGTAAGCTGCAAAGAATGAGGTCATAAGGAGAAAGGATATTAAGATCGTAAAAGGAGTACATTGGGCATGAGCATATGGGAGAGCTTCTGGGTACCACCCACCACTGTTTCTTCTACCAACTTTGTTTAAGTCAGTGGTAGGTAGTAAGTCCTGGCCTTGCAGCTCCATGTTATCCTAACTGGTCTACTCCTCATTGTCTCTGCTTGGAAGGAAACTCCAGGTGAGAGTTGCCAGGTAAAAGACAGGATACCAAATTAAATCTGAATTTCACATAGGCAACAATGTTTTGTGCAGCATAAATACATCCCATACAATATTTGGGACATACTTATACTAAAAAATACTTGTTGTTTATCTGATATCTATGTTGTTTATCTGTAATCTAACCAGGGCCCTGTATTTGTATTTTCTAAATCTGGGAACCCAGCTCCACATCAGGGACCCAGAAGTAAGAAAGGGTAGATTTTGACTTTTCTAGGGCCTAAATAAGGAGTTCGGAGCAATTTAAAGTTCCACTGCTTTGATGGCTCGCCCTGCTGCCTTCACCATGACAGAGGGCTAGACCCTCCCAGGAAAAGGTAGAACACTGAAGTTTATATGTCTTTCTGGGTTCATGTTTGCCCATCTATCTCTATTCATTCATTCTTGCCATTGCTGAATCTTCTCTCAATCAGACATATTCTGATTCTAGAAGTAGTCTGCTCATAAAAGGTGTCCTGGGGCAATGGCCTGCTTGTCTTACTTACAAATTTCCTGCTAGCATGCATTCTCATTATTGACAATCATGTTGCAGAAGAATTTTTTTGCAAATGCTGGCCAATTCTTCCCTGAATCCTGGATGACTCCTTATCTATAAATGCCACTGAGGTTTTTTTTGTGGTTTTTTTCTGCCATTAATTACTCATGTAACCACAGAAAGAAAAAAACCAAAACGCTAGAATGAAAACTCCAATATTAAAAACTCTTGCAAAGAGGAAAACAGTTAGCAGTATGAAGTCTGATAGATGGTACCATTTGCACAGAGCAGAGCACAGTAATGGACACTGGGAACAATCATTCTTCAGCTGTCTAGGCGAGCAAGAAGGCAGACAGCCTTCTGAAGATCTTTCATTCTTCTAATAAACATTAAGGTTTGGGATAGGGAGTTGTAGGAATGGAGGCTTTGTGAATTGGGCAAGAATCCAGATATCACACTTGAAATATGCTACTAGAATCTCAACAGCACCAGCTGGAGGGGAACTTGACACAGAGCCCTGGGGTCTGCCTAGATCAGAGTTTCTAAACCTTGGCACTTCGGACATTGTGAGCCAGGTGACTCTTCGCTGTGGAGACTGTCCTAGGTATCACAGGAGCTCAGCAGTCAGTCCAGGCCTCTACTCACTAGATGCCAGTAGCGCCATCCCTGCTGTGGCAACCAAAAAGGTCTCTAGACATGGACAAATGTTCCCTGGAAGGCAAAAATCACCCCTAGTAGGGAGCCAATACTCTAGAAGAATGGTATTTAACCCTGGTGGAAAATTAGAAGAACCTGGGGTCTTTTAAAAAGATTCCCCAGGGGGCACCTGGGTCGTTCAGTCAGTTGAACAGTTGAGCGTCTGACCCTTGATTTTGGCTCAAGTCATGATCCCAGGGTCATGGGATCCATCCCTGTGTAAGGCTCCACACTGAGCGTGGAGCCTGCTTAAGATTCTTCCTCTCTCAAGGGGCCCTGGGTGGCTCAGTCGGTTAAGCATACGACTTCGGCTCAGGTCATGATCTCATGGTCCATGAGTTCGAGTTGGGCTCTGTGCTGACAGTGCAGAGCCTGGAGCATGTTTCAGATTCTGTGTCTCCCTCTCTCTCTCTGACCCTCCCCGACTCATGCTCGATCTCAAAAATAAATAAATGTTTTTAAAAAATTAAAAAAAAAAGATTCTTCCTCTCTCTTTCTCTCTCTCCCCTTGTCCCACTTCCCCATTTGTGCTCTGTCTAAATAAATAAAAAATAAAAAGATTCTCTACCCACAAAAAGTCTGTCTTAATTGGTGTAGTAGTGAGCTTAAGCACTGATATGTTGTAGAAGTTCCTTACCTGTTGTTCCTACACAGCTAGGGTTGAGGACCATTGCTCTAGACTTATTTAAAAAAAAAATGTGTCTTCAATGCTCAATACTTCAATACGATTACTCTTAGAAAACTGGGAACAGGACTCAGGACTGAGTCCACAGATATGAATCAAATGGCCTCAGCTGTTGAAGAGTCAAGGAGACTAGGCTTGGCAAAGCCTGTGCTTGGTAGATCCCATTCACTTACCCTAGTTTAACATGTTTTAACTCCATTTTTTAAAAAACAATCTTAGAATTCTAGGCTATGGTTATATTAATAAGGCTGCAAAAAAGGAAAAGGAACAGAAAAAAATGAGAAATTGCAGACCTCTCATTTTTTAAACTCATTTGTTAAATAAAAAAGGGGGAAGTTTTCATTCACTGGTTCCTTTTTCTTAAAAAAAAAAAAAGAAAAGTCTGTTACCGTTTATCTTACGAGATTTCCAGTTACTGCTTGGGAACTTTAGTAGTTACTAAGAGGAACTTTGTGGTGCTCCTCAAATATTTGAAGACCGTACCATGCCTGCCTTTCCTAAATCCTACACAGAGGGGACAGTAGAAAGTTCAAGGTCAGCTTGCTGCCCAGCTCTGGAGTTTCAAGGAAGGCAAGCCTTGGCTTCTGTAGGGCTCTCCTGAGAGAGATAACCTGGAGGTAGTCTAGAGAAAGGGTTTACTTTGCTTACTTACACTGATCTTCCCAGAAACATTCTCCAAGGCATAAAACATCCCTTTTACTGTGCAAAAGGGACGTGTGGCCAGAGTATGTAAATTTAGTGCCCAGACAGGTAGCAGCAAGAGGGCATTTAAAATTAGTGATGCTTGCTAATGGCTGAGCTCCAGCCACACTGCTCTCTATCCTACAATATTTGAGCAATCCTCATATTTTATTTTTATGTCACCAAGTCCTGTTGAAATAAATGCTGGATAATAAAGTAGGACTTCATAATGAGTGATTGGTAAGAGGCTCGCTGGTCTTCAAGGGGTAAGGGTTAGTGATCACACCTGGCTTGGCCCATTTACACTAACACTCTCAGGTGGACTCTTGCGTAGGGACAACACTTTCCTTTCTCTTCTGCTACAGAAATCTTTAACATCCACTTTCATTCCACCAATGGGAAAGAATTCTAGAATGAAAACTTAGATCTCAAAGGTCTTTGAGTCCTTTTCAACTCAATAAAAGTGAGAACCAGCTGACAAAGGGTGAGGGCAGTCAGGGCTCAGGGAGAAGTCCCGGGGAGACCTAAGCCAGGGCAGTAGAGACACAGACCCCTGCAAATGCCCAATGTGCAGCCACAGGAGAGCATGTGGGCAGGAGAAAGATATTGGGGGGGGGGGGGGGGGGGAACAGAATATGATGCAAAGTCTGGTGAGAAAGAAAATTCGATCATAAGAATTTGGACCCAACAGGGCCAAGCCCCAGCCATGGAATACTGGAGATGATCAGTAAAGGGAGTCATACTTACTGGAATGAAAGAATGGGTTTTCTTAAATATTTCCCCTCCCTTTATGGAGCCTGGCATCTCCAGTATTAAAACAATTAAACGGGAGCCATTTGTCATATAACTCAACCCTGAAGAAAACACTCTGTTAGCACAATAAGCTGGAGATTACACCTCATGGTCTAAAAGGTCTGAGTGCATGTGTTAGATATTTCAATACTTCCCTGAAGCCCAGGAAAGAGGCGCCACTCTTATGTGCCTTGTGCTTTAGAGCACCTGGCATATCACAGACTTAAACAAATTCTCCAGGGAACACACAGGTGGCTCTGTCACTGGAGATCCAACGCTCAGCACCAGCATAGCAGGATCCACAACCACAAACACCTGCTTCCATGACTCACCATTCGAAGCCCCCAAGAAATGCTTCTCACATATCTTAACCCTATGACTTCAGATCAAAAGGCAAATGTACCCGAATTCTGTGAAGGTTTGTGGGTTGTTGAAATCAGAGACAAATACTGACTTAGGTAGGGAGCGTCTGAGTGGCAGAAGTGCTCAAATAAGAAAAAAGACTAATTAACTTGTCAAATCCTTCCTCTCGGATAATCCAAATACAATAGGTTCCTGAATAATGAAATACAGTTTCCCCAGGAGTACCATGAACCTGTTTTCTTGCTTCTCTTCACGTTCCGATTCATAGGTCTGGAGGTATTTATGAATTAGATCAGCTTTTGAAAATGAAACATGGTGGTTTAAGAACCTTTATAATACTGAGTGTTTCATAAATTTGTGTATGTGTAGGCTTAGGCGTAATGTGATTGAAGTATTGGCAATTAGATGGACATTGAACATGAAAAGCCCAAAAACTTTATCATCATGAAAATACTTAAGACTTTATTAAATATATAAATACTAAACTAAAATAATTCAAAACTTTATTTAAATAATTTTATTTGAAATGATTAGATTTATTATGATTTGTATGTTTTCTTTTAATTATGTTAGATAAGTTTGTCATCCAACATTTAATAAGTATATGAGGTTTTTGGAAAGACTACATGAAAAATTATTTTAGCTTAAAATTTTTATATTTAATTTTTAGATGAAAATGTCTAAATTTTATGCACATTAAATATAATTGCATTTGATGGTTTGATCCTTTAGTATTAGCTTTCCATTGTTACTGTAACAAATTACCACAGCTCAGTGGCTTAAAACAATATAAATTTGGGGCGCCTGGGTGGCGCAGTCGGTTAAGCGTCCGACTTCAGCCAGGTCACGATCTCGCGGTCCGTGAGTTCGAGCCCCGCGTCGGGCTCTGGGCTGATGGCCCAGAGCCTGGAGCCTGTTTCCGATTCTGTGTCTCCCTCTCTCTGCCCCTCCCCCGTTCATGCTCTGTCTGTCTCTCTCTGTCCCAAAAATAAATAAAAAACGTTGAAAAAAAAAAATTAAAAAAAAAAAAAAAAAACAATATAAATTTATTATCTTGCCATTCCATAGGCCAGATGTCCAACACAGCTAAGTTCAAGAACTGCATTCCCTTCTGGAGGTTCCAGGGAAGAATCCATTCCTTGCCTTTTCCAGCTTCTAGAGTCTACCCACATTCCTTGGCCCATGGCTTCCTTCCTCCATATTCAAAACCAGCAACTGCAAGTTAATTCCTCACCTCCTATCTTATTGACTGTTATTCTATGGCTTTATCTTCCTCTCTGACTGCAGCTGGGGAAGATTCCCCTTAAGGACTCATAGGATTAGATGAACCCACCTGGATACTACATCCTTAACCGTAATCACATAGGCAATGTCCTATGCATGGCAAAAGGATCCAAGGTTTAGACATGGAGATCTTTAGGGGGCAATTATTCTACCTACCAAAATAATTGAGAATGAGCACAAGTCAAGATTATAATAGCAATAGAATATATGAACATGAAGCTCAAAAAAGAAAAGTGAAATAAAAAATTACTGTAAATCTTTAAAGAGACAGCCTGCTTAAATTTTTAACAATTGAAAACAATGGGAGTGAATAGACATCTCTTGAGTATGACACACATTACAAATTCTTATATAATGGATATTTAATTACTGATCGAAACTATACCAACAGGCAATAGAATTATTCTTATCAAATCCATAACATGAAAAGGTCAAAATTCCAACTTCACATTCTTAACTAAAGGAAGACTTTCAATCCACATCAGAGACTATGTGAGACTATCCATGTGCACTCCTGCTGGGAATCTGAAAATATTGGAGGTAGGTCAGCTTCACCCTAAGGCCAGCCCTCTCCTCTCCTCCACACCCTCTCCAGCATCAGAACTGGACTCAAAGAAGGACAAAACTTAGAGAAGGGAGCAAATAGATGAAAAAGGAGCTGGCAGGGGTAGCAGGGAGGATGCAAGCAAGAAGGTGTTGGAGATAACTCTGCTCTTGGAAGGGTGGACACAGGGAATGGAGAACAAACTGAAGAGCCAAAGAGAAGCCACAGCTAATCAATGCTGTTCTGTTAAGAAATATCACCTGTCAAAAGTTCTTCTAGAATATTCTACCTGATTCCATGTAGGTGTTCGACCAGTGAATGGTAATGCCATTTTGGGGGAGTTTTTTGTTTGTTTCTGGGGTGGTTTTGTTTTGTTTTGTTTGTGTGTGTGCTGTGTGTGTGTGTGTGTTTGCCATTTTTAGATTGTACCATCCCCTGCTCCAAAACAAAGGGAGAAGTGATGGGTTTATAGTGTAAATTTCCCACCTTATTAAACATGGGGAAGTGGAAAACTAAGCCAAGAGAAGAGGAGACTTTTATCTAATTATCCTTGTCCACAGAATGTTTGCTAATTCCTTCTCAAGGAGTAAATGACGAAGCTACCTCACTTTTTGTAGGATGTGTTTAGTTAGTTACACTTTAAAATATAAGTGTTATGGGGGCTCCTGGGTGGCTCAGTCGGTTAAGCATTCCACTCTTGATATCAGGTCAGGTCTTGATCTCAGGGTTGTGAGCTGGGCTCAATGCTGCATTGGACTTCACACTAGGCATGAAACTTACTTTTAAAAAGTCTATGTATCTATATATCTATGTATCTAATCTCCATGTGTGTGTGTGTGTGTGTGTGTACAAAATCAGTTAATTATTCACTTGTAGTGGAAAATGGGCCATTCTAAGGTTAATCACTTGCTATTAAAAATTCCAGGTAAGAATCATAAAAGAACATTTATTACAGCAAAAATAACTACATCTGGATAGGACTCTAATCACCAGCTATTAATCAATGCTCAGAGAAGGATAGTTCATCTTTTATTCTAGGCTTCATTAAAAGAAGCAGCAGAAGTGCCTGTTCACATCTCTAGATCATTTGCTATTGACTTGTTTTCTTTTTGTTGAGTTATAAAAGCTTTTTATATATTCTGGATACAAAACCTTTATCAGATATGCAAATATCAGATTTTTTGCAAACATTTTCTCTCAGTCTGTGGTTTATCTTTTCATCTTCTTTAATTTTTTTAATGTTTATTTATTATTTTTGAGAGAGACAGAGACAGAATGCGAGTGGGTTAGGGGCAGAGAGAGAGGGAGACACAGAATCCAAAGTAGGCTCCAGGCTCCGAGCTGTCAGCACAGAGCCCAATGCAGGGCTTGAATTCAAAAACTGTGAGATCATGACCTGAGCTGAAGTCAGATGCTCAACCAACTGAGCCACCCAGGCGCCTCTATCTTTTCATGTTCTTGATAGTGTCTTTCAAAGACCAGTTTGTAATTTTTATGAAGCCCAATTTATAAGAGTTTTTTTTTCTTTCATAGGTTTGTGGGATTTTTTTTTGTCCTAAGAAATATTTGCTTACTTCAGGCTAAGTACACTAATCAAAAAAATTAGTTCATACATTTTCTTCCAGAAGATTTATAGTTTTAGGTTTTGATTTTAGGTCACTGATTCATTTCAGATTGCAAATAAGCACAAAAAAAAGATGTTTAAAAAAAATCATTAGTCATTAGGGGAAATGCATATTAAAATCACAAGGAAATACCACTTTACACATATTAGAAAGCCTAAATTTAAGGGGAAAAAACCCTGACCATAACAAGTACTGAAAGGGATGAAAAGCAACTGAAATTCTCATATAGTGATAGTAGAAATACAAAACGGCACAACCACTTTGGAAAACACTTTGGAAGCAGCTGTAACGACATGGAATTTTGAGCTGGAAAAATCTTAGAAAATAAATGTATTTCACCCCCTCTCCCATCTCTCCACCCTGAGGAACTTTCAGATGAGGAATATGTGCCTCAAGGAAAAACCTGTCTGTATCTTCCACCACAATTATTACCCTGAACATACCATAATCACACTCCTTACTATCATCTGTCTGGTGTGGGTATTTTTCTCTCTTCATTGGTTTTCTTATTGCACAATTATTATACATATTCTCACTGTAAAGATTTAAACAACATAAAGATAATAGAATAAATTATTAAGGTTCCTCTTCATCCTTCCCTGGCCAACTCCTGTTTCCTCATGAAAATAATTCATTATTTTAGTTTGATAAATGTTCTAGCTCTTTTTCAATGTTTTTACATATGTGCACGCATGTATATACAGAAAGACAGATGTGATTTTTGCAACATAAATGGAACTGCACTATAAATATTCTTCTATGACCTACTTTTTCAACCAAGTTACATGTCTGAGATATATATATGTGTGTGTGTGTGTGTGTGTGTGTATACATACATATATATATGTGCACACACACACACACACACACACACACACACACACACATATATATAAAATGAGGCCCAGGGAAGAACTTGTCTATAACCTCTAGTACACTTTCCTTTCTCTATATATACATATAATCCATTCTTTATAAAATTGTAGAATATTCTAAAATACGCATGGGTCATAATTTATTCTACTTATTTTCCTATTTATAAGCATTTAGATTTTTTCCCTAACTTTTCATAATTAAAAACTATACTACAATTAACACACATATATCTTTGTGCATCTTTGTGCAACGTGTACATTTCCTTAGTACGGGCTTCCAGAAAGGCAATGGCCAAGAGATCAAAGGGTTTTAATATTTTTATTTTGAGAAGTACAGTTACACTTAATGATCTACCAAAAATCTGTAATGGTTTACATCCATATCAACAGTGTAAGAACGTGTCTATTTCACTGCTTTATTACCCTCACTGGTTATAGCCAATACTTTTAATTAATGCCAATCTGAGGGATGCAAGATACTATCACATTGTTGTTTTAATCTGCATTTTCCCAATTTCTAGTGAAGTTGAACATTCTTTTGTTTTATGGATCGCTGGCTTTTCTTCTGTGAATTGACTGTTCATATCGTTTGGTTTTATACTGTTAGGTTTTTTTTTCCTTTTCATTTATATGAGCTCTATATTTATTCAGAATGTTAATCATTTGTCTTTTATATGTGTGGCAAATATTTTCTCCCAGACGAAATGCTTGTCTTTTTATCTTTGTTTTTGGTATCTTTCATCTTATAGATATTTTAATTTTTATCATAATGTTGCTTTACTCTCTAATTATGCACATCTTAATCATACCTGTTACTTTAAGGTCCTTAAAGCCAAACTGTAGACACACGTATGTTTCATTTCCATTCCCTGAGAAACACATTAAAAAAAAGAACTCTGAAACTTTGTCTAGTCCTTTATAGGATAATAGGTGATAATCAATCATTGGAGAATTTCAAAAAATCATTTAAAAGGAATTCTTCACATTAGTAACTGGCTTGAAAATGTTTCTTGGGTGAGAGTATGGACTAGTTAACATCAGGAGCAGTAGACTGGGTGGGCAGGCACTGGGTGGATGGTGGTACAGGTACTGGAAGACATTCCAGTTGGCTACGTACATAGTTCCTGAAAATGATCAAGGCAGACAACTGAAGGCAACACCAGCTTTGGGCCACCTGAGAGAACGATAACAAAGTACCGAAAGAGCTAAGCCCAATACAGTGATGGCCAATCTGGGAGCAGGCAGTACTGACAAGACAGATAAGCAGGTGGACTGGCAACCTTCATCAGGGAGATGTGTTCCCCAGGGAGGGGTTCAAGGTCACTAGGGGGGAAAGAGCAGGAATTGGGTTCTCTACCAATGCTTCTCAAACATCAGTAGGTAGATGAGTCACATGGGAGTCTGGTCAAAATGCAGATTTGGGTTCAGTGGGTCTGAGGCAGGATGTTAGATTCTACATTTCCCAACAAGATCACAGATGATGCTGACACTATTGGTCCCTGAACCATGCTCTGGGTAGCAGAGTTCTAGGAGGCCTATATCAACTAGGCATCGAGAAGCCTCACATTTCAGTGGCAAAATGGGATAAGAATGTGAAGAGTAATGTAATGCAGACATCAGAATGTGAGACAGCTACTTACGTCCCTCCTGGTGGCATTTGGGATGGCTTCCTACAATGGGGTAGGGCTGATCCTGTACAGGAGCCTTAGGCTATGGGAAGGGTAGGACAATAGGCTCCAAGATAGGCAGGGACTGAGCAGTGACATCCAATGCTTTGGAATCTGCACATGAAGAGCTACTCATTATCTGTGTTCTGAGCACCTTGAAGCCCTTTCACATATTGCTAGTTCCATTAATGCAGCTCTTTGCTATTTCTACTTTCCCTTCCAGCTGTCCACATTTTGGCTTTTCACACCTCCATCAGAAGACGGCCAGAGGAAACAAAATATTAGAATAAAAACATGCTCATTTGTCTACCTGTTGCCAAGCCTGGACAGGGTAGAAATTGAAAGTATTGAAAGTATTTTTATGAGAAAAAATTCCAAACTTTTTTTTCCATGTGGCCCATTTAGGTAAACAAAAAGATCAAAGACCCACCTACAATTTGAGCTTCTACTTTTCAGCAGAGAAAGAACTCAGTGCTTTAAAAAATTAAATTAAATTGTAAGAAGAGCAAGACAAATATAATGAAGACAGTACCAAATTTTTGTGTCTACAACACACAAATCCATCATGATGAAGTCGCTTTCAATGACACACAGGGAAAATTAAAATCTACAGAGTTCTGTATTATTTTCTTATAAAATGATTGTTTCACAGCCTGCCAGGAAGAAGACCTCATGCTAGGGGGACTGCTGGGCTCAGCTGGAAGCTTCAGGACTGCTCTGAGAAGCCTTGAAACTCCTTGGGGAGCTTGCAGCCTAGATAAGAGGAGTCTCCGCCTTCCAGCCCTCGTTTTAACAACAGAAGCTCTGTTTTCATCAGCCCACTGCACAACATTAATGACTGGTTTCCAAGGCTAATACAGAGTCTGACAATCACCAATTCAGAGCTACGATTCTATGTATTATCTCTGAATTTGACTTACACTATACCATCACTCATAAATATAGGCAATGCAGAGTTAACTATATAAGTTTATAGAGGGAATATTCTCAAATTCTTTTATGAGATAAACTTGTGCTGCACACTACTTGGATCAAGAACTACTACATAAACGCTGAGCACAGTGTAATTGGGAATAATAAAGATACTCTAATGAAGCATCTTGAAAGGGAAGAGCCTCAGGTATGCTGAGAGGTTAGGTATTTAAGTGTAATGCTCCTGGCTTTGATGGTTATTTTTAAATACAATTTCATTGCTGTGCATCTATAAATTAGTATCCAGGAGTAGGAAATGATTCTATAGTAAGAATGAGATGCTATAGATAATGGTACTGAATGAGATACTATAGGCAATGACATAGACTTTCACATCCTATTATTCATGGGAAGAGGTCAATAATGCACGGCATCATATACTAGAGCAACCGAGTTATTGAATGTTTTCCAGACCTACTTATATAATCAGCCACAATGTCAAACAAAGGATAGGTTCTCATAGTAAAATGATCCAAGTACAGTAATGGTAAAGGTGAATCTTGAAGGATTTTCCTCCCTCTTTTCTGCAGTGCAAGAGCCTAAATAGCAACTTTTGGCAGAAAGCTGGTGCTTACTAAGTTTTCGTAAGGTATCATTTTCCAAGTAAATTTATTTCACAAAGACCTACATCGCTGCCATCCTTCATAGCAAACAGTTGATTCAGCCCTGCTCTAATGGCAACAGTAAGTGAGGTTCTCACCCTCAGAATCAGCTGAGCCTTCCTGAGATCATTTTATTTTAGCTTTACTTGGTGATTATCATTTCATGCCTATCTCTCCATCAGATTGTTAGTTTGAAGAGAACTGAATTAAATCTGTCTTCACCACTGTATACTCATTACCAACACAGTGCCTAGAGCACGGTCACTGAATAAATATTTATTGAGACAATGAATGTACTTACCAGGAAAACATGTGACCTCTAAGGCCCAGTTCAAGGTCTTTAATAGCTTCGGCAGCAAAGGATCCTTCTCTATTATACATTTCCTTATTTGTGTTGTGTCTCCTTCTGGCCCTCAAAATTTGTTAGGACCTTTTTGTGTGTGAATGAATATAAACTTTAAAGCACCTAAGATGACACTTTTCACATAATAATACTCAATAAATATTTATTAAATAAACAGATGAATGAGATTACTGGATTTTCTTTTTATATATAATTTTTTTAAGTTTTCATTTATTTATTTTGAGAGAGTGACAGAGAATGAGCAGGGAAGAGGCAGAGAAAGAGGGGGACAGATGATCCAAAGCATGTGCTGACAGGAGAGAGCCTGATGCTGGGCTCAAACTCACAAACCATGAGATCATGACCCCAGCCAAAGTCAGACCCAGGTGCCCCCAGGTGCCCCCCAGGTTCCCCCAGATTATTGATGTTACAACTAAGATGTTACAACTCTTATGAAGCTACTTAGCACATTATTTGATATAATAAAACTCTGGTTAATTATGGAGGCCTGTGTAGAAAGTTGTAGTTTCATAATTTTTATTAAAAAATAATAAGCATGCATGTGTGTATCACTGTGCACAATTTACAGTGTGTGTCCGTTTTGCTTCTTGGCACATAAACCATGGAAATCCTGAAAACAAAACTGCCACCTCACAGCCACTGCCAAGCATAGGCATTTTTTAATCCTTGAGGTTTTTCAACACCTTAAGTAATGCTTTTTCAAATGCAGTAACACTGATATGCAGACCTACTTATTGTCCATGCACAAAGCCATTCCACAATACGATTACGATATGCCCTCCTGGATGTCATTAAAAATCAGTGCCTTATTTTTCTAGGAAAGGTTAGCTGAAGTCCTGCATGAAAGCAAGTGTTGTAAAATACAATTCTTCAAGCCTCCTTTGGCTTCTTGGGTCCATACAACAACCTTGACAGTCCACTTCCAAAGTCAAGGTATGCTTCTTACAAAACCCACACATCTTTGAGTAACTTGTTTTGTTCTTAACACATGTTCCCAGGAGCTTAATAAATACTATCTTTACAATTGTTCAGTGGCAAAATAATGAATCCTTGGTGTACGCTCATCCTCTGCTTTGCTATTAGAGGAGACACATGCAGACCCTTTTAACCAAAACCCAATTCAAGGGCAGAAAGCAGTTCTAAAAACTGTTAAAATTCAAATACTTAGTAATTGTATGTGCAGCACGTGCGTTGCAGAAAGGGCTATTATTTTGAAAGATAAATTGCACCTTGTTGAGGAATTTCAAATATCATCTGAATATATTTATAACTGAAATGCTCCCAAGTTTATGAAGAGCTCTCAATGAAACTGCAACCTTGTATAGACAAGTGTCCATGGAGGAACAATTTCAAAACCATCTCTTTTTTTTATTTCCTTGTGAGGTCTCTAACAATCTAGGGCATTAAAGTTGATGAGTAGGTCAGACTTCAACTCCTCCTGCCTCTCTTGCCTTTCATTTGTCCATATTTCAAGCTTCACAGAAATGACAGCTTTTACACTTTACCTCATATTGCTTCCCTTAGCTCCTCCTTTTCCTAGCGAATCTCTGTTTTACTGTTTACTTAAAAAGGTCATTATTCAGAAGGGAAATTAGTCAGCACATAATCCGAATAAGAGGAAACAATTTTAAGTTAACCCAATAAGAAGTTTGTATTTAGAGACCATTTGGTGGTTTTATCTTCACCTAACTTTTATAGATCCTGTTTTTAACTAGTTAAATGACTGTTGAGATCACCTAATTTCACTGAGCTTTCACTTCTTTGTATTGGACAAGACTGGATTGTGTGTTCCAGCTCTTAAGACTTAGATATCAATCAACCACCCTGGAAAAGTGAATTCATGCAAAGCCCATTATTATTATGTCTAGAAGGTCAACCTTCCTTCAAGCGTTCTCATGTATGCAGTGACCAGAGGCCAGCCTTGATCAACTGATGGAAGAAGTACCACTAAAAGTGCCACTAAAAGATCAGAACCATCTGGTGCTGGATAAGAGTATTAATGGAAAAACGTTTACTGAAAGAACCTTACCAAAATAGCCAATTACCTGGTGTCTGCTCAAATAAGGAATCAATTAGCAGTCAAAATCTGTAAAAACAACAATGGCTTTGGCAGGGGCAAATCTACTGGACTTCTTCATGTCTGGAAGCAAATGGACTCAGCAATAAGCCTTCAGATTTTGGGTCCAAAAGTAAGTAACAATTCACAGGAATAATTAAGGACAAAAACGAGAGCATATTTGTGAGAATTAATATAAGTCTAGGGAAAATTCATATTAAAGAAGCTTTACAGAAAACTAATATTTATACCCAATACAAGGGCATCATACTATCGAATAAAACTCTCTGGTTCTGTCCTCTCCCTTCTTCCTATTTTTTTTTTTTTCCATTTTTGAAAGAGAGAGAGAGAGAGGGAGAGAGCCCATATAAGCAGCGGAGAGGGGACGAGGGAGAGAGAGGGGTGGGGGAGAAAGGGGGAGAGAGGGAGACAGAGAGAGAGACAGAGAGAGAGAAAGAGAGAGAGAGAGAGAGAGAGACAATCTCAAGCAGGCTCCACACTGAGCATGGAGCCTGACGCGTGGCTTGGTTCCACAACCCTGGGATCATGACCTGAGCCGAAATCAAGAGTTGGACACTCAACCAACTGAGCCACCAAGGCACACTGGTTCTTCCTATTGTTTGATTCCTGGGCCTCAAAATTCAATATGGAGCACCTGGAAAACTAGAATAGTTGTAGATATTCAAATCCAAGTGAATATACTGGCAGTACTATATATCATCAAATATAATATAAAGACAAAGATTCCTAACATCCCCCAGCCAAACTTTCTTAAAGACTGTTTGGGGAGATAAAAATATAACAGTAATGAGAAAGGATGGATCTTTGAGAAGATTGGGAAAGATAATGTGAGATATCATCTAGAAAAGCTCTGTATACATTACTTTTGTTCAGATTTAAGATTTAGCTTACTCCTGCTTTGTCACGAGGCATCATAAAATCTTCAAAGATTCTTCAAGCCAGACATATCTCTGTCTCTTCTATGTTATCCTGGATCCTAAGTTATTCCACCTTTTATACTACTATTTCATCATATATAATACTACCCTCTTAATATTTCAAGTATGAGTGATGACTTATTTCCCAAAGATACTGCAAAATTCGTGAGTTCAATTTTGGAGATTTTTGTTTTTATATCATTATATTTTAGTCAGATTTTAGACAGTTAGATTCTCTGATTTCTCTAACAAGATCTCTGTCTTTTGTATTTTAAGAAATCTTTCTCTATTAAAGACAATATAAGGTAGATCAGAAGAGAACTTGACCTCAAAATATATAGAATGTGGAATGGCCACAGAAGCATTTGGAGACCCTATAGAAAGCAGGGTCTTATTATTACCTCTATTGTTAGAGGTATTGATGATAGGGTTTATGCCACAAAAAATCAGATGGTCTCTATTACAATTACTCCTTGGAATAGCAAATTAAGGGCAGAACACCCTTTGTAAATTTCTTCATAGAATCTACTGAAATAAGCTTGTATTTGCTTAAACTTTGTCTCTTTAGTAGTCTTGGTTCCTACTACCTTGGAAGAAATAAAACTGCTTAAAACATTAACAGAAACTATACACTTCTGTGGCAGAGATAATACTGTGTATTCAACAACACATTTCTTTTCCTTCCTGGATACTCAGAAAGATCTAATTTACCCTCCCTCTTGCATCTAATCAAAGTGCTGTGAGTACTTCTAGACAGGTAATGTCTAGAAGGAATGTGGTAAGGATGGTTGGGTGCCAAGTTAAAAGAGCCCAGATTTCTGATTCACTGTTTTTGAAAAGAGCTCACAAGAAGAACAGCCTGACCAAGAACATCTATCTGCATTGCATTCTATGAGAGCAAAAACTGAAGTTCTATTTTATGAGCCATGAGATGTCAATGTTCTGGTTATAGTGTCTAGCATTAATTATCCTGACTAGAACAACTTGCTTGTATCCACCAGGTAGAGTACTAAATAAATGCTTATTGAGTTTATGACATTTTTCATATTCTAATGCTTGCTAATTCCACTTTAATTCATTTCACGAGGTGACCAAGGCCTAAAGTAGTCTACCCAACACAAACCAAACATCAAAATCATCCCAAACCTTCTAAAATACAGCTTCAGAGATGCCACGCACAGAGATATTGAATCAGTAGGTTTTCAGATGGAGCCCAGAAATCTATACTTGTCATATAGTGAATCCCATGTGATTCTGAGGTACAGCAGCCAAGTTTGGAAAGCCTAGACTACAGCTTTACAAGAGGAAGATAAGGACATACACCATGTCTTTCAGCACCGAGGACAATGACTTTACCACAGAATACATTCTACATTCAATACAAGCTTGTAGTAGATTTGTTAACAGATGCAGGGGCTAACTCTGACAAAATAATGAAGGCAACAATGATTTACACTGAAACAATTTTGCTTTTTCTTTTATTCTACAGGTGTCTAGAGCTCTGTGTTTACTTTCTCCTATCTCCTATCAAAATCCACTCTATCGGGTGGGGGGGAGGGAGTGGATTCCTTCACTACTTTATACACTGAATAATAATATTGGTGTTGCTCAAACTATCCATGAAAAGGGGCCCACTGAAGCTAATACGTTCATAAAATGGAATAGAAACAAATTATGAGAAAATAAAATTTAAAAATCAAAGATATACAAAATACAAGTCCTAATTTTTTTATTATTGGCTTCAAGAGACTTAAAATTACATTTCAAAATATAAAATCAAAGCAAATATAACACAGGAGAAAATAAGTATCATGGACTGGCCCAGTCTAAAGACTAAACTTTACTGAACACTACAAATTATTAAAAAGCAAAATCTTCTACTTGTGGACATTTCCATTTCCACTGACAAAATATGTACACTGCCTTTATTTTAGAAAGCCAGCCATTGGCTAGCTACTGGTTTGGGATAGGGGTATTGAGACAGAGGTGTTTCCCAGGCCCTTCAGAAGTCAGGATAAAGACATCTAGGCCTGTGCTCAGGATTAGGGAGTTGGCTGGGGCATGGGAAGCAAGCATAGGTCCTGAGAGAAAACAGATCAGCAGCAAAATCTTAACAGAATTTTCACACTTTGGCTATGGTGAACTCCCAAGCTCCTCATTCGAAGCAATGTGGGCTCTGACTTGTACCTTTGCTTTCGTTGAGCCAGCTGTGATATTAATATCCTGTTGTCAAAATTCTACTAACATGTGAAGGTACCAAACTTTTAAAATGCGGAAATTTTGTAAATGTAAAATTAAGCTAAGTGAAGTAATTTTGTTCAGTAGGGGACATATTTGCTATCATATGGGGAGAAAGTTAACAGGGAACTGAGATTGATAATACCAACAAGAAACAGAAACAATATTTTAAAATTAAATAAATGGGTCATTTAGGGACCAACTGACAGATTCTTAATAAAGACTATAGAATGTATTAAACATTAGACTGTATGGAGAGAATGTTTGTAACTTTAATACGACAATTTTACGTGATGAGAAAAACTATGGACTTTGATTTATTGTTTATTGGCACAGTTCTAGAATTATATTCCAGCATTCTGTCTCTGAGACCTTGGACTTGAATGAAGTTGGTGACAGAGTAGAAATAGTACACATATTAGTACACTGTTCATTAAATTGTGGAATAGTTGACAATTTGCATTCCCTCCTGCTTCCCCCTCCCCATATTGGTGCCCTTGACACAGTTTGGAAGCCTCCTCATCTTATCCTCTACTTCAGGTCGTCTGTTTGTCCCCATTCTCTCTAGGGTCTCCTTCCCTACCCCACCACTTTCCCTCCCTGCAATTTTGCAAGCTATCTCTATCCTCGTGATTTGGTTTCAGCTTGTAAAACTGTGTCTTTTCCATAATGCAATCAAACCAGAGAGCCTCTGCTTCACAGGTGGGTCTTGTGATCCGCAGACTCTTGTGAGTCTTTGTCCAGTCTCTGTTAAGAAAGTAAAAAAGAACAATGGAAGCAATTATCCTATTGATTTCAGCTATAAATCCTATTTTGCCCGAGTTGTACGAATGATGAGTATTATGTGAAAATGCTGCTCTCTAGTGCAACAGAACTGCAAATAATCCCATCCAACATATCCCAAAAGGTTCAAATCGAACAAAACAGAGGTAATATGGTAGCTGAATCATAACCTAAGTATGGAGAAGAAAAGGGAAATTCCAAGCATAAGGAAGCTGTAGTGGGAATAAATGTGCTTAAGGAAATATTATTTTAGTTACTTAAACAGGGGTCACAGATAAGAATATTACCAATCCATCAATAGATAATTACTTACAGCTTACTATACACTCAGGAATGAAGTGTGAAAACAGAAGAAGTATCAACATGGGCTCCAACTTCAAATAGTTGTTTGCAATTAGGTCCAGGTGAAAAGATAAGAAACACAAAAGTACATATTTGAGAGCTGGGGAATGTGGTACAGATTCAGTAGTCATATGCCACATTGAGCACTTGAAATGTGGTTAATCCAAATTGGGATATGCTGTAAGTATAAAATATAAACCAGATTTCTGAAGCTTAGAATGAAATAACAACATCTCATGAATAATCTCAACCTGATTGCATGTAGAAATGAAAATATTTTTAAAATAACAGATGAAATAAAATATATCATTAAAATTCATTTTACCTGTTTCTAGAAAATGTAAAATTACATATATGCCTGTATTTTATTTGTTAGAGAGCATGGCTTAAAAAACTGTATTTCAAAGGAATGGGAGCTTAATAGAGAAGGGAATAATCTGGGTCCCCTAGAAGAAATGGCCCTTGAATATGTTTTGCTGAACTTGGAGACAGCAGAGAGAATAAAAGGTGTGTCAGATCTGGGAAATGGGTGCTGGGATAAAAGAGAAGGTAAGAAAAGAACAGAGAGAGAAGACCCAGTTTGGGGGCAGGGGCGGGGATTACAGAGAACACGCTGATGAGGATGGAAGAAGAACAAGATAGAGGGAGGGCAAAGAGACGGAGTCTTTAAGGCCAGCCAGAGGCTTAGAGTACCTCAGAAGTAAGGCACCCCTTGAAAGGGTTTGAGTAAGGGAATTTTTGGATGAAAGCTGCAATTAAAAAAGAAAACTCTAGCAGTCAGTTATTTAAACTCTCATCCTATTAGAAGGTTCTTATATCATTATTAAATTCAGATCCCCAAATAATAACACAAAACTAATACCACAAAAACTCAGCCACCCGATTCAATATGAAATAACAACACATTCTCACATGTCCAATTAACCTTGCCCTTCAAAGTTTGGTGGTGTGTGTGTGTGTAAGTGAGAGAGAAAGAGAGAGAGAGATTTTCAAAGGCTATCACACACAGGTGCTGTGATCTCTAACAGGGAGGGCAATAAGAGAATGGAAAGTAAATAGGAGGCCTGGAAACACTTTCAGATGATGCACCTGAATTAACAGTCCCTTCTTTCATTGTCTATAAAAGAAGCTGTCTTTTCCTGAAAGCCCTTGGAAATGATGAAGTGCTCATCGATAAATATCACTTCCCTTTAAATCATAATGTTTGCCAGTCTGTCTTCCCCTATCTCACTCTTTATGTTGGTCCAGAATGTCACTGTCACAACTATCTGGGTGAACAAGATTGTGAAATGTGGTCATAAAATCAGCGATTATTTTTAAACTCATCTTTGTCACATTGTGATGCTCCACAAAACACCTTTCCCTGGGCTACGATTCATTTTAATTGATCCCATCAGCACCATATCTATATCCTGAGTGCCTTCACAATACCCTCTATTTCCAGAGAAGCCCATCAGGTTATGGGTTTGTTAGTAATAAAAATTACCAAGAAGCAGTCTGTGGACGATAAGAGCAATACAAATTCTAAGGAGAGGTAATAAGAGAAATAATGAGCATCCTTCTCACTCCTTGGAAGTGAACAATTCCGAGCTCCCCGAAGCAACACTTAACCTATTGTATTAAACAGTAATGGACAAATATTAAAAATGTTGATGTCAGCATTTAGAATCTGTTGGCTTCAAAATGTCATTTAAAAGTTAAGTTCTCCTAAGTATTGTTTATCACGTTTCTTTCTACAGTGTTCTTTTCTTACTAGGACAGAGCCTTAAACCCCAGAAGAATAATTTTCCTCCTGTCTTAATGATTTGTTTACTGGTTCACTCCAGAGTGTGAGCTGGAAAAAAGGGAAGTGTCATAAAGTCTTTTATGTACCAGGATTTTCAACGATGTCACAGTGGTAGCACTTCCCATTGCCAAAACTATTTGCAGAGCTGGACAAATAAGCATCCAGCGAGCTGTTATGGGGACCTGATCGCTAACCAGACCACAGGCTGCACACATTTCACCTTCTCCCAATCTTCTTGGGGTGTGTACCCGCTAATCCTTTATGATATATAAGAGAGCGAGGAAAGTGATAGAACAGCCCCAATGACACAGACAGCTCTTTTTCTCTCTAAACAAGAAGAATTAGTTGGACTGAAAGGTGGGCTATTCTAGGGGAGTGAGAAAGAGGTGACAGAATCAGAAGGGCCTGAGAGGGCCATCATTTTAGACTATTTCAGGAAGGAAAATAAGTATAATGTGCTTGAAGTGACTTTGAAGCTCTCTTCTGAAGAAGTCCATGCTGAACTGGGGGCACCTTGCAAGATGCAGATTCTGGAAAGCTAAGAAGACTTGGCAAAAAGGAGGCAGGAGTTAATGTTGTCAAATAGGGAGTACCAGTCTTCTGCCCTCCCATGTTTAGGGCATACAGCCAGCATTACTCAATCACAGCACTGCTATCACAACCCTTGTCAATAAAGGGATCCAGGCACGAACTACTGATAAATGGGCATTTGCACTTGAGGTGAACTCCATTTACCATACTGTTTGGACTTTAGGCTTAAAAGTGAAAGGAACCACCATTTTCCTTTGCAACTTGATTTATCCCATGTCACTTGGAGAAAGGCAGGCAGGCAAAGCTTCAGAGCAGAGCAAAGATAAGTTGATATACAAATACCAAAGACATAATTATTAAAAAAAAAATTGTCAACTTCTGAGTCCCCACACTTAAAACGTGCCAGGTATTCTAAATGTCATTTCTAATCCCCATGATAACTCTTTTCAGGGGGCATTATTATGATTCCCACCAACCCCTCCTTTCTGTGGAGGAGACTGGGACTTGGAGAAGGGACCTTCCCCAAACCAGAGCTCTCATAAGTAGCAGAGCTGAGATGAGAACTCTGATTCTCTGATCCCAAGTCCCAAATTTACTATTCTAAGCCATTTCACAAAGTGGGAAGTGGTTTTAGAGTTATGAACTTATTTAACATTTATCTTTTATTTATAGGAAGTGATAGATGTCTATTTATAGAAGTGATATAAAATCTTCCTTTAAAATACATTGTATTTATGGGGCACCTGGGTGGCTCAGTCAGTTAAGTGTGTGACTCTTGATTTTGTCTCGGGTCATGATCTCACAGTTCGTGAGTTCGAGTGCTGCACCGGGCTCAGCACTGACAGTGCAGAGCCTGCTTGGAATTCTCCCTCTCCCCTCTCTCTACCCCTACTCTGCTCATGCTCTATCTCAAAATTAGTAAGTAAATTTTTTTAAAAATTAAATAACAAAATAAAATGAATTACATTTCAAAATCCAACACTGATTTAAAGAAAAATATAAGAAAGTTATCTCAGATATTTAGAAGGATATGGCAAAAGGCACTGTGTTAATACATCCATTTACTAGGAAATCAAAGTAAAATGGCTTGAAATAGTGATTTTTACTGATCACTCCTTAAAGCTCACACAAAAGAGTACTCAAACCTGGATACACAGGGTGAACAAATAGCTTGCTGGCCTACTGGGCTTCCTCTTCTACACTCTTGGGACACTCCTATGTTAATCAAGCACTCACAGCCTGGGAAGGAGTTTCTATTCTCAGTAAACTGAAGCTGCCGTCAGGAAATTAAGAGGTATCTATTTTGCACTTTATTCCCTTAAGGTCAGGATCTGTGCTTTTAATAGTGACAATTAGCTAACATATATAATTAAGCCATGCAAGTGAATGAAGGGAAAGCAAGGGGAGGAACCCAGGAGCTAGTTTCCTTCTCCAGACATCTTACATAAACAGTACTCAAAGACTGACCCCCAAAGGTGATTTCTTAAAGTGTCAGGAAGGAAGTGCCGACAATAGGGCAAATGTTTTGAGGACAAGTAGAGTTTCTGTAGAACTCCTGAAATAACATGATGTACAAATGTTCTCATTACCTCCAAAGGGTAACCCATTCATAACTCCAGTAACAGCTGATGTTTGTCAATATAAATTTCCAGAGTGACTTCCTAATTTTTTTTCCATTTTGTTTACTTTGAGAGAAAACTCTTAACAACATCAAACCACCTCTGGCCAATATCATCCACTGATATCAGCAAATAGCACTAATATGACTCCTCAATTCTAATTCCCCCCCACATTTCAACATTTCTGAAATTACATTATACCTTACACCTGAGTGACTATACATTCAGTGTGGTCTTTCTTTTTCCTTCCTCATCACATCTCACACTTCATTTTCCCCTTGGCATTGAGTAAATATAATGCGTTAGTGGGAATTACGCTCAGTCATAATTTTAGAAGTATGTCTAGACAAATTATAGACAAATATAAGCCTCTCTACATATTATTGGCTTTGAAGTCATTTCTTTTTTAAACCATTAAACACTAAAACACGTTGTTAGGGAAAACGCATTTGAACAAGAGACCAAGCTGGTAGAAAGAAAGAAAAAATTATATAATCAAAAGAATGCCACTATGTCCCAAAGATTAGAGTCACCTTACTATCAAGAAAGTCTAGAGCAAGGAGAACCACATAATTCATAAATTAAAATTTCCAGTACTCATTTATCTTTATTTTTAATAATTCCATTTGTGTTCATGTGTTAGATCACAAGGTCATGTGTTACTCTTCATCCTGGCTTCTCATGTAAACTACAAGTAAGTTTTTATGATAATGATGTGTGGGGTTAGCTATTTATCTTCCCGACAAAGAGATACCTACAAAGAAAAAATTATTCTGCCTCTGAGATGGGATGGCATTAAAGGAATGTTTTCCAGATGCTTTTATAAAAAAAAAAAAAGCTTAAAGAATATATGCAACATAAAATTTCAATGTAGGCAAAAAACTGTCAAAAAAAAAAAAAAGTCAAAACAAAGGCTACTTTTGGTGGGAAGGGAGGGGATTGTGATAGAGAAGGGGCTTGAAGATTTCTTCTAGGCACAGGGAGGCTGGCAGTGTACTTTTTCTTGACCTGGATGGTGATTACACAGGTGTGTTTACTTTTTGATAATTCACTGAGCTGTGCCTTCTTCCATATATGTGCCATATTCTTCAAATGAAAAAGAAGTTTACAAAATAAATGCAACAGATACAGGATTTCCTATAATATATTATTTGTTGACCAAAAAAAAGGGGAGAGGATTTATTCTGCCTTCAGGTAAACTGAACTAGGGGCTTTAATATTACATTGACTACAGGGTAAATGTTGACACTAAGGACATTAATCTTGATGCTCTCCCAAGTCATTATCTGTTCCCTAGCATTATCAGAATAAAATATATCTCTATAGAAATAACAATTTCTGGTCAATCTCAAAGAGTAACACTAAGCATGGAAATCAGAAATATTGATCTTGTGTTGGTATAAAGATGTTTCTATTGAAGTGAAATCATTTCTGTAAAATTGTACACTTGCTGTTCTAACACACATAACTGGTCCTGGAATTGCACTGTTCAGGAGACACTCACAAGTGAAAATTACTTCTTTCAATAAGCAGGTTCCAACAGGATCGTTTTGGGGTATGGATGCTAGATTCCTCTATCTCAGGTTACCCAGGTTACTGAGGACTGAGAGTGGCTCAGTAAGTACTAACTCTTCCTGCCCCCAGCACAAAACAGGAATGATTCCATGAATGGGTGCAGCTTTGGACAGGGGTGATGACAAAAGGATGGAGCACAAGAGGTCTTATGTCCCTGGGGACCAAAACTGGGAGCACCAAAAACATGTGTCTATTCTAACCACCAACAATACGTATGGGACATTAAATTGATTCACATGCCAAATTTGCTGGCTCCATCACTGACTTTGGGTGGTGTCTGTTACAGAGCAAACAAAGACATTGAGGGTGCAGTGTCTCTTCCCACTCCCAGCCTGACTCATGTTAGAGGGAAAGGGTTGGAATTTCCCCTGAAGGTTTTGCACTCCTGTTGAATAATGCCCCCGCAAAAGGTGCATCCATGTCCAAATCTCTAGAAGCTACGAAAGTCACTCTATTTGAAAAAAGGGTCTTTGCAGATGTAATTAAGGATCTTGAGAGGAGATTATCCTGGATTACGGGAGTGGACCGTAAATTCAACGACAAATGTCCTTATAAGAGACAGAAGAAGAGAAGGAAAGGTGAGACTGGTGTGGCAGAGGTAGTAGTGACATGGCCGGGAGCCAAGGAAGCCAAGGAATGCACCCAGCCACCTGAAGCTGGGAAAGACAAGAAAGGCCTCTCCCCTTGAGCCTTCAGAGGGAATAGAGCCCTGCATTCTGGGCTTCTGCCCTCCAGAACTATGAGGAAATAGCGTTCTGTTACTTTAAGTCATCCAGGTTGTGGTACTTTGTTATGGCAGCCCTAGAAAACTAACCCAACTCCCAAATACACACCTAGAGATGCTGCTCGTCAAGAAGCACACAATTCCCTCCTGAATGAAAAATACTCATCCTTTGGTAACTTGCAGGCATTTAGTGTTTCTCTGGGTGGCAAGTGGTAGAATATCTTCCCAGAGGAACCCAAGAGACAGGGTGTACCAGGGACAAGTCACCGCCCCCGCTCTCCTCGTGCACGGATGCCTCTGATGGACAGGGTGTGAGTGCACGCTTGCACTTTTTTATGTCTAAACTATTTCACTGGATGAATCATTATGCAAATCTGATCAATTCAAATACCCAAGAGTAGATGATACTGTTTTCTGGCTGCTGAAAGGAGCCTAGCTATTACTGGCAGTTACCAAGTAATGTCTTTCAACTCAGTTTTACTGAAAAAAATAATTAATTATCAGGAATTAGGTGCTTTCTGCATCTGCATCATTCTTACTCACTTATCTCAGGCAACACCTGCAGGCTCTTCCCTGTTTCTCTGTTCACTCAGCTCATTCTGGTCCTTATCACTCATAGAAACTTCTGCATCTGCTAGGTACCTGGAAAGGTTAAGCCTGTATCTCTCTTCTCTCCCTGCTTGACTGGGCCCATGCCTTTCCCATCCCCTCCTCAACACTGCCTGAGTCCCACTCATCTCCCTTACCCTAGTTCACAGCATAAAACCTTTTCAAAAAGATACAGAAGCAGCAGGTAAATACAAATGCAAACAATGAGATATCACTTTACATACATCAGAATAGCTACTATCCAAAAAAAAAAACCCAGAAAATAACAAGCATTGGCAAAAATACAGAGAAACTGGAACCCTTGTCCACTATTGGTGGGAATGTAAAATGATGCAGACATAGCAGAATACAAAAAAAAAAAAATTTGAAAATAGAATTACCATATGATCCAGCAATTTTCTGGGGATATACCCAGGATAATTGAAAGCAAGGTCTCAAAGAGATCTTTAAGCCATGTTCATACCAGCATTGTTCACAACAGCCCAAAGGAGGAGGCAGCACAATGTCCATCAATGGATGAATGGATAAACAATGTATGGTTTACACATACAATGGAGTACTATTCAGCCTTCAAAAGGAAACAAATTCTACATGCTACAACATACATGAACCTTGAGAAGTGACTAAGTGCTAAATGAAATAAGCCAGTCATAAAAAGGCAAATAGGTATGATTCCACTTACACGAGGTATCTAGAGTAATTAATAGAAACAGAAGGTAGAATGATGGCTGGGAAGAATGGCAAGTGGGGAGCTGTGGTTTAATGTGTACAGAGTTTCAGTTGCACAAGATGAAAAGATTCTGGAGATTGGTTGCACAGCAATATGAATATACTCAATGATACTGAATTGTACACTTAACAGTGGTAAATTTTGTTATGAGTATTTTACCACAAATAAAAATTAGAAGAGATATAAAATATTTCAATTAGATAATAATACAAGCACCTACCCAGACTTGGAGCTCTTCTCCCACTGTCTGTATCCCTATCCCTTCCACCTTCCAAAGTTGGTGTGCATCTGGGTCAAGCATTATTTCTCTACTTTTACTTTCCTTCTACTTACCCCCAACCCATATGTAGTATCATCCTGATACATCTCAAAAACACAATGTTGCCTGGAAAACAGCAAGTTGCAAAATACCACTAATGTAAATGTTAAAGTCACACAAACACAAAAGGTAACTTTGAGAAGAAGTGACTGTCCCCACACCTACAGACTAGACACTACTAGAGCGAACTTTCCTCAGACTTAACTTTCTAAAACATTTGAAACAATCTGCCTGCTTCTTGATGAGCAGTGTCTGTACCTCACATTCAAGGTCCTATTTTTGTTCCCTTGCCTACTTGGTCAGATCGCTCACTGGATGCCCCTCCCATTTAGCCTGGCTAAGACCTCAGTCTTTCCAGTTATGGCTTCACCTCCTGGGCAACACCGTCATAGACAACTTATGGATTCAATACCTAGCCCTGGGATCCTCCTGCCTGTGTGTTCATTGCCACACATGCCCCTACCAGATCCCAATGGGTGGGCCTCAGAAGCTTCAGTGATTAACAGATGATGTTGAAAATATGCATTTTTATTTTAGGTTTATGTTAAGATTGGCTTTATGCATTATGGAAATACCTGAACAATTAATTAAACTATCAGAGAAAAAAATCGAATCAAACACTGACGCCGAGACACAAAGCTGAGTGTTTGAGCCCTTTTTATGGCAAGAAACTAGCAAGTTATCTGATCATAAACACTTTACTTTTTCATATTCATCCTCAAGTCCATGTGTGACTTGGATGACCCACTCCCAGGGATGGAAAAATTATTTCACTTTTGTATAGAAAAGATCTTCGGTTTTTAATGAAGGCTTCATGGTCCAGTAATCTGACCTAAAAATCAGAAAGCCAGAAAGATGTGTGACAAGCTTAAATGCTTTCGCTCTTTACTTTTCTGCATAAGGTAAGTAATTTTTATAAGAGACTACAGTGCACTCTGTATATCAGCATTTTTGGTTTTGCAATTGAACTACATGAATGCAATGGCGCTGGTAAGCAAAAGCAGGGCTGATGTGGTTTTATAAGTGTCTAACAAATCCATCATTTTGCTCCCAAGTGTCCTTATTTCCCTTACATAGATCTCAGACAATGTAGTTCACTGTCTTCAGAAACTATGAAGACCTCTGACTTTATAATCTTACACCTGAATCAAAACTCTGCTCCAACACTCTTTAGTAATGGGCCCTGAGAAAATTGCTTTACTTCTCTGAGGCTTGATGTGTCACGGGTATAATGAGGTTAATAAAAGCCACCTGACACGGACTGACCACATTAGTGGTAACCTAGCTGAAGCATGTAGCACAGTGTCAGGCATATCATATCATGACCAAGGTTTAACACAACTCTTTTGACGCCATTTCATGAAGATCAAATAAAGGTTAAGGATAAATGCAAAGAATCTGTTAATTTGGTTTTTTGTTGCTTTTGTGCGTGTTCATTGGTTTGTTCCTGTTGTGGCTGATTTGATCAGTTGTTTCTCTAAATTAGTGAAATCGATCTACTGGTTTGGCTATTAACGTGAATCACAGCCATTTACAATTAATCCATATTTACAGTATCGCGATGGAAAAAATTCCCTTTCTTCCCTCTAGGTTCTGTGGCTGACCTAATAATTAAATTGACATAGGACAGATTACCAGGGGAAAAACAAATTTAATTTCATATGTACCGGAGCCACAAAGATATGAGACCCAAGGGCAAGTCAGGCCGTTGAGGAGGCTTATACGCCATCCTAAGCTGGGAAATCAGGTAGGGGCCTGGGACTTCAAAAGGGAGAAGGGTATTCACAGAACGGCAAGAAGAGCAGGTGTTTGGTAACTGATGTTTGCCCTGCCATCTCAAGAGGTCATTCAGATAAAAAGCTATCTCTGGTAATAGCTCTTTCTAGGCCAGACCCCCTATCTAAATTCTTTTAGGTAGTTAAGGGAGAAGTAAAGGTTTTTCTTAAGTCTGCTCAGTCTTGATGGACTTCGGTTCAAGATAATCCTCATACCAAAGTGGTGGATTTGGGGGTGGCAATACCTGCTCCCCTTCAATGGGTTACTACTAGATAACTTTCTAGGGAAAAAAAAGATGGCAGCTGGATCCCCAGTTCACACGTACACCAGGATAAACTCCAAATGGATCAAACACTTATAACGAAACAAGAAAGAACTACAAGAAATATGGAGAATTTTTTATAAACTTAGAGTAGAGAAGGCCTTTCCAACTATGACTCACAATTAAGGTGTCATAAAACAAAAAAAGATCAACCAAACAACTACAAAAAAAAAATACCAAAGCAAAAACAAAAACAAAAACCATGTGGCAAAATCAAAAGACAAATATAATACTAGAAATTAATTGCAACTCATTCTCCAAAGGGCTAATCTCCATAGTTGTAATAAATTGCTAGAAATAAAAAAAAAAAAAACCCACAGACCAATAATCCAGTAGAAAAAACTGGGCAAAATATAAATCAGGGGGAACAAGGAAATACAAATGATCCTGGGGAAACATATTAAAAGATTTCAGTTGTAATCACAATAAAAGGCAATGCAAATAAAAACAAAGCAACAATATAGCACACCAAGTTACAATATTTTGCCTATCACATCCTCAAATATCCAAGCTCAGTTAAACATCTGGCGAATTTGTGGGAAATAGGGACTCTTCATTCACTATCAGGGGGAGTGAAATAATACAACACCTACAGAGGGAAAATTGGGAATCTATTTAAAAATTATAATTGCATTTATTCTAGCAACCCTACTTTTGGGGATTTATCTTAAGGATATACCTGTGCACTTAGAAAATCATGTACATTATTCACTTTGTAGTAAAATTGTAAAAGCATGACCTGGAAGCAATTCATACAGCCATCTAAAGGTGACTGGTTATATAACTATCATTCAGCCACAGAATGGAATATTCTGCAGCTCTTACATGAGGAAGACCTCTGTACACTGACATGGAAGAAAAACAGATGGTTGAATGAAAAAAATACAAAACTGGCCACAGAGTATGAGAATGTTGTCTAAGAAAGGAAGGTGATATGGAAACATATGTATATTTTCCTGCATTTTCATAATGAGATACCAGATGAACACAAAAAAATGAATAGAAGAAAGTGGTTTCCTACAAAGGGCAGGAGGAACAGAGCAGATGAGGACTAGGGTGGAGCAAGATTTGCCAGTGTATTAATTTTAACATCATTTGGATTTTTTAACATGTGAATATGTTATCTATTCATAAGATTAATCTTGATTTATTGACTGATTACCCGCTACATAGAAAGCCTGGTGAGTGGCACTATAGTCACACTTTCAAACCAGCTAGCATGAATATTTGTAAGCATCTATGTGCTAGACATGATGTGCTGTACACACTCATGGGAGGTTGGGGAGGAAGAGAACTCATGGTTTATAAATTACATGCGAGTAAAGGTCCCATCCTTGACTTTGTACTGCTTTTCCTCAGGGCCTACCATGGATATCATCTGAGGTGACACAAAACATATATAAGGATAACTATCAACAGTACAGAACAGTGCTAAACAAATACCGAAGGAAAAATGTTCTAGACCAGAAGAGGGAAAAGTCCCAGTGGCCGAACTGGTCCAGAAAGGCTTCAGAGGAAGAAAAACTTGAAGTGGGCCTTGTGTATCATATAAATTAAATCTTTCTCACAAAAGTTCTTCAGTAGAAAAAGTTTTTTTCAGAACCGTTCTGATTATGTTGATTTTCCTGAAGCAGGTGAGAGAGGAGCAAGGAGATAGGAAGCACATGCCCCATCATTTCTACTCAGTTCTCAAAAAAGTGAGTAACATTGCAACATTAGCTTTTCCTGGTCATGTTAGTCCTTCCTCAAAACGAAATTAGTACACGGAAATGAGAGTTGGATTGCAAGTCACAATTTTAAAAATCTCACTTCTTCATTTTATTCCTTTCCAATTTAAAAGTTTCCATCATCTCAGGGAAGCTTTTCTCCTTGACAGCTTTCACAGTCATTTTCTCTGAATGGGTTGGCCAGAATCAAGAGAGGAATCTTAAGTTTCCATTCCTGTCCTACACCTACAAAGTGGTTTTACTTTGTAAATGCTCTTCAAGCTGCAGCAATTAAAAGAGGGAATGCCATCTTGAAGGAGTCATTTGTCAAGACTCTCAGGATCATACTGTCCATCTATTACCTGAATGGCCTCTTTGGCACAGCTTAGCTCACCCCTGAATGCTTCCCAGGAGAGGAACTCTCTACCAATGTCATCTTGGTGCAACTCTGTCAGAAGTTCTTATGCTGAGATGGAAAAACTCTCCTTTCTTCAACTGCCTGGTTCTACTGCTAGCCCCAGAACCCTACAGACAAGACAGATTCATCTCACAGGAGTTAAACTAGGCACGCCAGAAGAATCACCCCTCTTACATTAGCCTGGAGTCAGCGTATTGAGGTGGCATAGGGAAGGGCAGTAAATAATGTCTTGTTGTAGGGGCACCTGGGTGGCTCAGTCGGTTAAGCATCCGACTTCAGCTCAGGTCATGATTTCACTGTTCGTGGGTTCAAGACCCTGTCTGTGCTGACAGCTCAGAGCCTGAAGCATGCTTCGGATTCTATGTCTCCCTCTCTCTCTCTGCCCCTCTCCTGCTTGTACTCTGTCTCTCTCTGTCTCTCAAAAATAAATAAATGTTCAAAAACAATTTTTTTAATTAAAAAAATAATAATAATGTCTTGTTGCTGTTGTTCCTGTATGGTTCTAAACAAACCTGTATCGGGTATGCATTTAAGTTAATTAGGTAACAATATTTTGATTAATTGCAAAATAGGGTATGTTGAATGTACTAGTTAGTCATCTAGTTAACCAAATTCACTTGAAAAATAATGTTTTCAGAAGTGTATCTTAAACATGTAAAATAAGTAGAATAAATGTCTTCCGAGCACACACTCCCAAATATTTCAGTAGTTCCCCGTTAGTTTAGGTCCAAGGTACTCAAGGAAACAATTCAGAAGTGATAATCAACAGACAAGCCGCCTTCTCTTCCACCAAAGTAACGGCCACATAGAAATGAGGTCTTTGAACACATTCCTGGAGAAGAAGACTTATTTTGAATAAAGTGCTATCACCTAGGTTAGTAATACCCCAAGCAAGTTTTATGGCTCTCTAAGGAAAGAATTAGCCTACTCATTTGGGAATTTAGTGGTGTTTGGAATGCAGAAAGTGACAAGGAGGTTGGAAATGGATTGGCTTTGGGGCTTGTTCTGCTATATAAATAATAATGAACCTTTTCCGACATGAAGTAATATGAAATGAAAAAAAATAAAATAAAATCTGTCCCTAGAGTATAAAATTACCTCATAACCCAATTTGCATTTCTCTACTCCAAGCATATTTTCTGGGAGTTCTACTTAGAGAGAGAAAGCTGCTGAATGATAATTAATTTTAACAAGCACTTGGCACACAGAGCTGGACAGTACACAGGCTGCCTGCCCTAGAGCGAGTAGGAATTTGAACTCTACTTTTTACGGTGTTTTTTTTTTTTCCATAATGACAATATTTAGGCATGAAAATGATCAGGACTTCAACTTTACTTTGTTCTTTCTTTTTTTTCTTCATTTGGATTTGTCATCCATTTAATTCAACTTAAATGCACAAGCAGTTTGTAAACACTGTTAAGAAATGTGGGAGATAATTGGATCATGGTGCAGCAACACCAGAAGGGCATTAGGTATTTGCTACTCATCAAAGAGACCATTCGTTTTTCTTTTCTTTTTCCCCCTGTGTTCAGAAAAGAAGGAAAAAAAAGTGCACATCTCCTGACTTATAACTTATAGTTCATTGGTGAAAAAAGTGCTTTAGAATGAGATCTTTATATCATTTCCCATGCAGTATTTTCATTCTTTCCTGAAGCACTATTTGGTAAAAGCAAGTGATAGTCTTGAGATGTGATCATCAACGTTCCAGCACTATTTCTCGTTTATACCCCTGCACGTGGAATACTGGCAAGCAAATAAGGAGTCGTTTCTGAAGAGGATATTAATTTTGAGAGAACTAACACTTTGATTTGATAGTAATAACTCACCTCTCATCTATCCATCTAGCTTACTGTTCTATACTAAATTACGCGTGTCTACAGGTTTATAATGTATATGAAAAATTGCAAAATCTTAATTTTGACAGAAAAGACATTCTTTAATTTCCCAGGCAAGCTACTAAAAAGATGAATATCTCTCTATGTATTTTCAGATGAAAAATAATGACATACTAATCCATGCCTTCTTATAGTTTCGAAAACAGACTCACTACCTGTGACTCAGTTCCTTGCTCTCACAAAGGGAACTAATTAACCTTCATGATTAACAACTCATCAAATTCCATTGCTTCTATAAAGGCAATATTTTTTATCTTTCATAATCACATTTAAACTCATAATTAGTGCCATGGATAAAACTGTAGGTTAAAAATAATGTCTGAATTTCTTAACCTCTTCCTTTGGAAGTTCATGAAATGTTTATCTAGAAATCTTGACGCTTAAGTGGTCTGTTATTTTTGTCACCTACAAACACAATAATGTTCAAATTAAGCTTTTCCTTATCAGGATCCCTTGATCTTGTGCCATATTTGGAGCTTAGCAAAATTCTGCAAAGTCAAATCTATGTATAGATTAAAACAATTTTCTTAATTTATTCTTGATTCTGATGGGAACTTTCTTAAATTGCACTCAATATTTACTGAGAATCTAATACAATCAAGGCACTATGCCTAGAAACAAGGGGAAGACAAAGGTGAATAAGAAAAGGTCCCCGCCCTCAGGAAGATTTCAATCTGGTGAGGACATAGATTATATTCATTTTACATTGTTAGTTATAGATCTGCCCCAAACTAAAGGTATGACCTTGAGAGAGGCCTTCTTGTTCTTGCCTTCTCAATCTCTTCATCTATAAACTAGGGATCAGGCTTAGATTTATTCTAGAAACACCAACTGAGCATCTACCATGGGATAATAGTGGCTAACCCTAATGAGCAATTACCATGGGGCAGGTTGCAGGGTAAACATTTTATGTGTATTATCTCATTTAATCTTCAAAGCAATCCCAGTTTTCAAGGGGAGGAAATTGAGGCTCAAAGATGTTAAGTGACTTGCCCAAAGATACAAAGTAGCTAAGCCAGGATTCAAACCTAGGCTAGCCTGACTTCAAAGCTGATGATGCCTTTAAACAGTATATTGTGTTTTTGCCACTATCTTTAATGGTTTCTAATTTCTTTACTGTTAAGTTTTTTATTTTAATTTCACTGTAGCTAACATACAGTGTTACGTTAGTTTCAGTTGTGCAATAAGTGATTCAACAATTCTATACATTACTCAGTACTCATCATGATAAGTGTGCAAATAGTGTCTAATTTGAATATTATATGATCATTATTTGCCCTAAAATTGTAAAATGTAAATACAAAGAGTTTGATTTTAATATTAATAGCAAGAGGAGTGGAGGTTAAGGGTGCATAACTGAATGTCACATTGATTCCAACCAAGGAAATCCAAGGAGACTTCCTGGAGGAGGCAACATGGGGCTGCAATTTCCTCTCACACACACACACAGAATGAACTGGAGCAGTAAGGGCATTCCAGGCCAGTGTATTATGTGAGTGGTCACAAAGCTGTAAACGCTCATGGATCTGCAAGCAACTAGTAGAAAGGGCAGTAAGAATGAGGCCTTGAAAACTCAGCTAGAGACAGACTGTGGACAGCCTTTAGTCATGCTAAGGACCCTGAACACTATGGGAAATAGGGAGCAACTGAAAGTTGTGCATGAGAGTGAAATGATTGATACCTTTTTGTTTTGAGTTTATTTCTTTGGTTTGTTGTTTTCAAATATTTACACCCAATAAGAACAGTGAGCAAAACTGCCAAACACAAAATGAACATCCAAAACTAGTGATACTAAACACTAGCAACAAAATATTTAAAATGTCATTTTCAGGGGCACCTGGGTGGCTCAGTCGGTTAAGTATCCAACTCTTGATTTTGGCTCAGGCCATGATCTCACAGTGGCAAGATTGGGCTCTGTGCTGGGCATAAGGCCTGCTTAAGACTTTCTTTCTCTCTCTCTCTCTCTCTCTCTCTCTCTCTCTCTTTCTCTCTTTCTGTCTCTCCCTCTCCTCTTCCCCTACTTGCTCACTCTCTCTCTAAAAAAAAAAGTAAATAAAAAAGTAAAATGTCATTTCCAGAAGAAAAAATTTTAATAGAAACACAAAATATAACTTGGGGAAAATGTCAAAAAATATGTGAAGCATCTTTTCCATGAAACTTATATAACCTCATTAAAGAATATATGAGGAGTTGTAAGTAGAGCGATACGCCACGCTTATAAATGTAAGGACAATAAATTGACCTATAAGTTCAGTACAACTCCAATGAAAACCTCACAAAGGTTACTTGTGGAAGGTTAGAGGCCAGTCATTACAGTCATATGGAAAACAAAGGGTCAAGTTTGTCAAGAAAATTTTGAAGAAGAAAAAGGGTAGATGTTAAAACTTCACAGATGTCTGATTAAGAGGTACAAATTTCCACTTATAAAACAAATAAGTCACAGAGATGAAAAGTACAGCAGAGGGAACATGGTCAACAATATTGTAATAACTCTGTAAAGCGACAGATGGTGACTTCATTTATCGTGGTCAGCAATGAGTAATATATACAATTGTCCAATCACTATGGTGTACTCCTAAAACTAATACAGCATTGTATGCCAACTGGACTTCAATTAAAAAAAAAAAAAAAAAAAGATGTCAAAACATTTTAAAACTAAGTGACCTGAGATTGCTCCCAAGGACAGTTATTGTTTTGTTTCTTTTTTGTGCTAACAAAATTGTGTGGGAAAGGAGGTAGGAAAGATGACATTGATGACACAAAAGACATGAACTCTGGAGCGCCTGGGTGGCTCTGTAGGTTAAGCATCTGACTTTGGCTCAGGTCATGATCTTGTGGTTCGTGGGTCTGAGACATGCATCGGACTTTGTGCTGACAGCTCAGAGCCTGGAGCCTGCTTCAGATTTTGTCTCTGTTCCTCCCCCACTCATGCTCTGTCTCCCTCTCTCAAAAAATGAGTAAATGTTAAAAAAAATTAAGAACAAAAAAACGACATGAGCTCCTCACCCACTTCAAATCAAAGTGATCCTGAACCTGAAACACTATCACTCTGGCCCTTGAATAAGGACAAAGGCCTTTTTCAAAAGAAGCCCTTGCCTGACAGGAGCCTGGCCTAAGGATAACAATTCTTAGTAGGAATCAAGTTGCAGTTAGCCAGCTGGCATTTATATCTGATATGTACCAAAAACAAAGGAGTCATAAGATGAAATTGTAAGCCCACCTATGGGCCTGGGTCATATAGCCTGTGACAAAGTTGAGAGGCAGAAGCCACACATGAAGTAACTAAAGAACTTACTTAAAAGCAACATACGAGTAAGTGTAGTGAAGTACAAGCATAAATGAAAAAAATGCTGAGAGCTGCAAGTGAGGGTTCCGACAGGCAGATGGACTCAGGGAGACATTCTGAAATGGGCCTGGGAAGGGTCTGGCTATAGAGGGAGTCACTGCCACTTATCTGCCACTACTCCACTGTGACTCAGGCATTACAGGACAGCACCAAAACTATCCCCCTGCACTATCCACTGCATCTAAATTCTGTCAAATTATGACAAACTTACCAAGATATAACTTCAAAATCTGTCTTCCTCTACAAGAAATTGGCTAATGAACTTGTCTAAGATTTTTTTAAATGTTTATTTTTGAGAGAGAAAGTGCAAGTGGGGGAGGGGCAGAGAGGGAGACACAGAATCTGAAGCAGGCTCCAGGCTCTGAGCTGTGCGCACAGAACCCTGCATGGGGCTCAAACCCACCAACTGTGAGATCATGACCTGAGCAAGAGTCAGATGCTTAATCAACTGAGCCCCCCGGGGGCACCTTATCTAAGATTTAAGAAATCAGTAGGCTTGTCTTCCAACTTGTTCTCTTTCTTGTTATGGGTTCTAGGATGCTGCAATTAACTAGGAATTTCTTCTCCCTGGGAACTCTTTATTTTGGGCCTTAGATCTTTCACACCTGTTGCTTGTGAGGTGCACAGCACCAGCACAGAAGGAACAGAGGTTAGTACCTCGTGGAGGATGTGATTCTCCTCATTGAGAAGTTTATCATTTATACAATGGTGAATCCCAGAAGGACATGAAAATACACATGGGATCCTAATGTTCTCTCACAGGGTGTTGCCTACAATGTGCATCATTAGAGCCGTTGTGGACCCATTAGAGCTTTCTAAACCATTTATATCACACTAGATCACAGAACTAACTTAATAGATCGTAACTGGAAGTACCTCGGCTGGGTGCTGGCTCATTTATATTGCAACCAAAAGGCAATGCACCATAAAGTACATATCGATAAGTCTGCAATGAATAAGGCAACCACATAAAATCTCATTACTTAAAAGAAATTAAACTCACTGTGGTTTATATAGCAATATTCCTCATCCATGTCGACATCAGATAGTTCCCATGCCAGTCACAGTTAAATCTAATTTGCTGTAATCCTGGTAAATGGGAGGTAATCAACAAATCCTCAGCTCCGGCTCCAAAGCAGCACATAAGACATTTCTGAAATACATTAGTAAAGAGAGGATGGGGAGGCTTCCTGCCAATAACTGACATTTGTTATGTACCAATAATATTCCCTGGGTTCTGATACTCTATTTATTGGAATTATAAATATGTACACAGTTTAAGAGATTTACAAGTCATTTCTTATTTCTTCTGTTATCCTTGCATGATTACTAAAACCAAAATTAAAGCCACCCTTGTGTGAATGTGCTATTCTAAATTCTTAGCTTACTTGATCTCAGGTTAGCCTCACAACAACCTGGTGAGAAATTACTCTGCTTGCCATTTTGTAGCTAAGGAAACTGAGGTAAGAGAAGGTACATACCTCAAAAAACAACCAAACAAACAAAAGAGAGAGAGGGAGAAGTTACATGCTGCCCAGTCTCACAACTGATCAAAGGCAAAGACAGAATTTATACCAGATCTGATTCTAGAGCCCAACCTCTTAACATCTGCTTCACTGCTCTCCTAGTTGAGCCTTTTTGTATGATTGCTAATTAATTACACGTGGATAGGAGGATAGCTCAAAATTTCTAAACAGGATCTTGGAATATTAGTCGAATTGGAAATGGAGGACTAAGTCTCTTACTTGAAGAAACATTTCAATAACAAAACGTATTTTCACTAGATGGCTGAGTTATTTGGGGTGGTTTATTTGGGCTGATTGACAGAGTCTGGAGGAAATAAGGGTTAAAGCCAGATTCCCAAGCCATCCTTCGGTTCTGCTAACATGGATCACATTACTATGTATTTAGTATCATTTTCTCTTTGGTTCCCTGAAGAAGGAATGGACGCTAGGATATCTGTCCTATTTTACACCTTCCAATGTAAAATTTTACACCATACAAGTACTGTGGATCACAGTACTAAGTCACAACTACCTTCTCCCTCTTGAGTTTTTTGCTCTAATCCACTGAAACACATTGACTAAGGAGCACAGTACCGAACACACAATAGGAACTAAATGAATGGTACTTATTTGGTGCTATGATATAAGCATACAGCACTGACTGGGTAAGGGATCTAATTCTGCAAAGGGTGTTAAGTTTGAGGGAGTCATTTGTGTATTTATTCCTTCTTTTCTTCCTCAATGATAAAGATGTGCTGTATGCTTTTTTAAATATTTTTTTAATATTTATTTATTTTTGACAGAGAGAGAGAGAGACAGAGAGAGAGAGCGCGAGCGCATGAGTTGGGCAGGGGCAGAGAGAGAGGGAGGCACAGAATCCAAAGCAGGCTCCAGGCTCTGAGCTGTCAGCACAGAGTCCAACGCGGGGCTCAAACTCACAGGCCGTGAGATCATGACCTCAGCCCAAGTCAGACGCTCAACGGACTGAGCCACCCCAGGCGCCTCTGTGCTGTATGCTTTTTAAAGATGAAAAATGTTAAGTGCTGTTCCTCTGTACCATGGATATATACACCTGCATACCAAAGGCTAATCAACTCGAGGTTTAGAAACAAATCATACGGCACATCAAATAGAATGGTGAAGTACATTATCGAAGGCCAAAAAACCCCAACATCTCCACGTTGCGCAACTAGCAAAAATGACGTTTAAAAGTGTGAAAATCAAGCTTAAGAAAATGCTTGTACGTAAGGAAGACAAAACTGTGGTGACTAGGTTTTGCGGGAAAAGGAAATTACCTAATCAGACTTGAAGTGAAGTTACAGCACACTTAATAGTGTCATAAGGAAAAAATAAATCCATTAATTCAACACACTTATTGAGCGCCCACTACCTGTCAAAGCACAAACCATTCACAACTATCAACTCTGCTTTCTCGGGTCTAAGCAGCTTTCCTCACTAATGACACCACTATCTCGGCTAACACCTTACCCCCCATTTTCACCGCACGCGTCATCGAACAAAGGCAGGGAACAAATGGAGCCCGCCCTCTTCCACATGCCTCCCGCCTTCACGTAAATGCAAATCGAAAACTTCAAGACGCACCTACGGCGTCCCACGAGGAAAACGAAATTAAGCAGCGACTTCTTCCGCCCACGTAAAAGATGGCGTTTGAAGCGTCAACCGTCCCCGCTGCCCGGTTTCTTCCCTTCGGGGGCGGGGTCCAGGGAGATCAGGAGGTGTGTGCTTCGGAGGTGTGTGCTTTTGTTTTCCTCATCCTTTCTCCCCTCCGCTTGCTTTCACAATATTCGCTGAAGATGACGAGCGAAAGATTGGGTAAAATCTACTCAGAGGAGCACCAGGCGGGAAACAACTGCGGCGTGAAGGGGTTTTTGGGGCCGGAACGCGAGCGAGGGGCGGGGCCCTGGGGCGGGGCGGGGGGCGGGGCGGGGCGGAGGCCGGGCTGCGGTTGCGGTCCCTGCGCCCGCGGCGGCTGAGTCGATGGTGGTGGCGAGTGGGTGAGTGAGAAGCCGGCGGGCCGGCGATTGTTTGGGGTCCGGGTCCTGGGACCGCGCGGGGGCGGTCGCGGCGGCACCTATCCTCCGGGCTCGGTTGGTCCTCCCTGACCGAAACCCGGCATCAGGTTTTCCAGCTGGTGACTAGTGGAGTTGCCTCCATCCGGGCCCCCGCCTTCCCGGCAGCGGCGGCAGGGAGACCAGGGCTGCAGACCGGGCCTCTAGCCGGCTTTCCCGCCCGCAGCTCCCGAGCCGGCCCCTTTCCGGAATCCTATGTGAGACCCAGAGGGGCCCGCCGCACCACCTGCACCGCGGGTTCGAGGGAAAGGCGCCTCCGGCACTGGGAGGCCTGGTCCTGGGAAAGGCCAGGGGCAGGTGTTGCGCGGTGAACCCCGAGTCGGGGTCCGAGAGGAGATAACTGCGGGGTGGGATGGTGGCCCGGGTTATACCACATAGCTACCCAATTCGAATCGAAGTTTCTAGAGATTGCTGATGCCTTGTAAATTTGGGGAGCGATTCTAGACTGGGCTGTGCTCCCACTGTGTGGGTCATGACTTGCTTCACAGCTCCGAGGTTACACAGACTTACTTAAAGGAAGTGACCTTTGACTTGAGCATCACTTGGCTGATGGTATCTTTTGCAGAAAGAAGTGCCCTGATTACATGACTACTGTGCCCACACGGGGTCTGAGTCACCCCGTGAACTCACCAGTCTTCTGTATTCAGCAGAGGGAGGTCATGAACTTGCCCAAGAGAGATGGCCCTTTGAGAAACACTGGAGATTGCTAGCTGGGCTCTAGCAAAGTAACAGCCTGGTTGTGGCCAGTGGATAATTTTCGATTCCGACTGTTCCCATCCCTCACCTGTGATGCAAAGCAAGGGGACACAACACGTATGGCATTACTTTTAATTTGTACTTTTAACTTGAAAAATACTGATACCATCTTTCTCAGGCTTAAGGAAACTTTTAACATAATGGGAAGAAATATCACAGAAGCTAGAGTATATTATATGAAAGCTTAATAATACAGAGTCAGAATACTTGGAATACGATGGTGTTATGTGATGCAGATACCTTTGGCCAGCACCTCCGCCAAAACCTGCTGCTTTGGGAAAGCCCTCAATTAGTTGGAAAATCACCTGGTGATGTCTGCTTTTTATACATCCAAAACAAAAATGAGAGAAATTCTAGACAACGTTGCTGATGGTGCACTAAGCCAGCACTAACCTGCTCCAGGAAACAGTGCATTGGAGCTAAAGATTTTTTTTTTCCCTCTTTATAAAGTTGATAAAATAGTCTCTTTATTTGGCTCTGTTAGCAGTCCAAAATTTGCTTTGGGGGGGAAAGAACTTAAAAAAAAAAAAACAAAAAAAACAAAAAAAAAAAACAATGAAGACTCCTGTCTTTCAAGCCTGCCCTAGGGCCCTATGGTAATTAAGTAGTTCTAAGGAGCTGTGTGGGTTAGGCTTCCTATTATGTGAGAAACTTGGATCTGTCAGAGATAGCCTGATAGTGATATCCTAAACTTCATTTACGAGTCTAGCCTGATAAAAGTTTAGAAAGTGTTGCCCACAGTCTGGTGTTAACAAACAGTTCTCTGTCATTAAAGCTGGCCTGAGCATCATCTGTTTTAGGAAGTGGGCTGGTTAAGGATCCTGCTTCTTTTAGGGCTGGGAGAAAATAAACTGAAAGCATGGTCACAAGAAATGTGAGCCTTATGATGGCACAATTCTGATTTACAACAGCAGTGGGCCAGCCAACTTTGTAAATACCAGTGAGAGAAGAGACGGCTGATTTTTAGCAAAAGTTTAAGAAAAAGCAAAGCTTCAAACCTACTACTCTGCCAGAAGTTTTACAGATGGTAATTAATATAATCTTTATGCCTGCATATGTTGGATGATTTTCAGTAAGTATATTGGTACATCCTCATGAACCCTATTCTTTGTTTACAGGAGTGGCAAGCCACCGTGTCACCCAATTTGGATCCTGGCTTCCCTCAAAAGACTCTTATGGCTATTGCTTGATTACCTTCTGGAGTAGCCAACTACATATAGATATATAGATAAAAGACTATTGGTTTTGGCCTGATTTTTTGCAGCCACCTTTATATATATGGATTTTCCTTACCAAGGATGATGACTTTAAGTGTTAGTAAAAGTATTTTTACAGCTCTCCTAACTATTCTTCTCTGTAACATTTCATTTCTCAAAATTATTAATTTTGAAAGGATTTTAAGCTAAACAATTCAGCATGGACCTTGTCCTTTCTTTTCTTTCTAATGAGACTAGCAATGAGACTAAATGTAATTAATGGTCTGTGATAGTTGAATTTTCACAATCTGGTAAAAATCTCCCCATCCCCATAATCCAACCAGATTTTGCTCTAGGGCTCAGTTCGGTTTTAGGAAATGCTTCTATTTTCAACGTAACGATGAAATGTTTGAGGTAAAGGTTTGTTCTTATGATTATTCATCTTTTTAAAAAAAATTTTTTTAAGGTTTATTTATTTTGGGGAGAGTGTGAGAGGGGGAGGAGCAGAGAGAGGAGGGGGGAAGACATAGAATCTGAAGCAGGCTCCAGGCTCTGAGCTGTCAGCACAGACAGGGTCTTGAACCCACGAACATGGGATCATGACCTGCACTGAAGTCAGATGCTTAACGGACTGAGCCCGGGGTTCACGTGCCCCAAATATTCACCTTTTTTATTCAAAACAGAAGAACAAAAGAAAAATGTTACAATACAATTTGGTGGCTATGTGTTAACCCATCTCCTTGGCCTCCAGTTTGTTGTTACTAATGATGACAAATAACATCATTACAGTTTTAATTCAAATTACATTCCTGTATTCTGTCATTGTAAACTGTTGAAATTGTATCCAAAACAGTAGATATTGTAAATAAACTAGACAGTGTATGTCCAGTATAGTCTTTTGAGACTATTAAGTTGATATGACACATTAAAAAGTAAACATTGCCTAAATGAATTACGGAACTAAAAGATACATACATAAACTGCCTATTTGTTAAATCATTTCTACACATGCATACAATAAAGTGTTTTTGCAAAAATCCGTATACCTATCCTTGACATGCATGATAAAAATGCTCGTCTAATACTCTAAAAATAGAAGCTACTGCTTTTCAACAGTCTCTGAACTCTCTTGACAAGATGCAGATAAAATTCTTTAAGTAAATGAATTGTAGTTACAGATCAAATGTACCTCCCAAAGCAGTCCTGCAATCAAAGATAGGTATATCATAACCAACCTATTAATTGCTATCCTTTATCATTATGATGAACACATTCCACAATTTTAGACTTGCTTAAATGGTTCTTTTGGTTTAAATGGTTTCTTATGGTTCTTTTCATTTTGGGTCTTTAAATATATGCATTCAATTGTTTTTAAAGATTTTGTTTTTAGGGGTGCCTGGGTGGCTCAGTTGGTTGGGCAACTGACGTCGGCTCAGGTTATGATCTCACAGATCGTGAGTTCGAGCCCCACATCGGGCTCTGTGCTGACAGCTCAGAGCCTGGAGCCTACTTCACATTCTGTGCCTCCCCCTCTCTCTACCACTCCCCTGCTCACTCTCTGTGTCTCTCTGTCTCTCAATAATAAATAAATGTAAAAAAAAAAAAAAATTTGTTTTTAAGTAATTTCTTTACCTGGGATTCAGACCCACAACCTCAAGATCAAAAGTCACATGCTCCACCAACTGAGCCAGCCAGGTGCCCCTCAGTTTTAATATTAGGCAAGAATTATTCATTTTACACTAATATCACATAGAGTATATACTTTAAGAGTGTTATATTTCAGTGGGTTAAGATGTTATGAGACCTCGATTCTTGCCTGACTCTGTGACCTTGGGCAGTTTGCTTTTGTCTCTGTGTGTATTATCTCAGTGGTTTGAAAGGCTTGGCCAGTATCCCATCCAGTCACTGTGCTCTTTACATGTTCTAAATAGCTAAATTTTTTTTTTTTTTTTTTAATTTTAGCCATTTAGCATAGAACTCTCTTTGTAATGAACTCAGTGCAATGCTATGCTGCTTCCTTAAATTTAAGTAGCATATTAAATGTACTTATCTTCCTCTTGATGTTTCAATGTCATGTTAAACACTGAATTGGGCTTCAGTACCCTGAGAGCTTGTTGAGAATAACAGGACTTTTTGCTCATTTTTGTTATGGTCCCAGATTGTTGTGTTTTTGTTTCTTGTTTGCTTTCCTTCCTCCCTTCTTCCCTGTCCCCCCTGCCTCCAACAGCTTTAGGATGTTTTTATTGACAGGTGTCTTTACTTGTTTCTAAGACTGCCATAACAAAGTACCACAAACTGGGTAATATAAAACAACAACAATTTATTCTCACAGTATTGGAAGCTGGAAGCCCAAAATAAGGTGTCTGTAGGGACATGCCCCTCTGAAGGCTGTAGGGAAGTATCCTTCCTTGCCCCTTAGCTCATAGCAGTTACCAGCCATGTTTGGCTTTCCTTGGCTTGTAGCCATATCATTCCAATTCCTACATCTGTCTTTACACAGCCCCATTTCCTCTTTGTCTGTGTGTCTCTAAATCTTTCTCTCTAAGGACACCAATCATTGGATTAGGATCCACCCTCATCCAATATGACCCCATCTTAATTTGATTACATTTATTTTCAAATAAGGTCACACTTACAAATACAGAGGGGTAGGACTTGAACATATATTTTGTGGCAGACATGGTTCAACCCACAACAAGTGTGGTGGTCTGTAGCAGAACCCTCCCTTGCCCAATTTGCTCCTCTTTAGTTGCTGTGGTTTAGGGAGCAAATATCCAGTGATAATAGAATTGCACATAGACTAGATATTTGGGAACAGTGAGAGTCTATTCCATTAGCTGTAGTGTATAGTATTTCATATTAATGTTCAAAGGCCCTTTTTTTTAGGTCATTATTATTTTGGATATCTAAGTATATTCTCTGAATATAGGTGACAATTTACTATGTATCAAGGTTATCATATTCACAGGCATTTAATGTGCACTTGCCATGCTAGCTGGTGGGACATGTTTTCAAATCCTTTTTGACCGAAGAGGAGAAAACCACATAGGCCTTTATCATTTGAGTTTCTGAGCTATGACTTTAAAATTGCTGAACCTAATTATTGGTTTTGTATGTCATTGTTTAGATATCCCTGGAGCATTTGGATAATGTGATAGTTGGGATGCAGTGATGTCGAATCTCTGTCCACCACCATCTCCAGCTGTTGCCAAGACAGAGATTGCTCTAAGTGGTGAATCACCTCTATTAGCAGCTACCTTTGCTTACTGGGACAATATTCTTGGTCCTAGAGTAAGACACATTTGGGCTCCTAAGACAGAACAGCTACTTCTCAGCGATGGAGAAATAACTTTTCTTGCCAACCACACCTTAAATGGAGAAATCCTTCGAAACGCAGAGAGTGGGGCTATAGATGTGAAGTTTTTTGTCCTTTCTGAAAAAGGAGTCATTATTGTTTCATTGATCTTTGATGGAAACTGGAATGGAGATAGGAGCACATATGGTCTATCAATTATACTTCCACAGACCGAACTTAGCTTCTACCTCCCGCTTCACAGAGTGTGTGTTGATAGACTAACACATATTATCAGAAAAGGAAGGATATGGATGCACAAGGTGAGTGATTTTTGAGCGTATTAATCATGCTAATCTAGCCATTGAATGTTTATCTTCTGATACATTTATATCTAATTTTTAGAAATTATATGCAATTAATTTCAAACAATAGCTATTATTTGCATCTGCCCTATTAAATTTTTTTTTAGTGTTTATTTATTTTTGAGAGAGAGAAAGAGACAGAGCACGAACAGAGGAGGGGCAGAGAGAGATGGAGACACAGAATCTAAAGCAGGCTCAAGGCTCTGAGCCATTAGCACAGAGCTCGACGCGGGGCTTGAACCCACAAGCCGTGAGATCATGACATGAGCTGAAGTCCAATGCTTAACCCACTGAGCCACCCAGGTGCCCCTGCATCTGCCCTATTAGATAGATAGGTCTAGTAGTCTGACGTCAGTGATCTTCATAATAACCCTTAAAGGCAGGGGATGATAGCTCTCTGTTATAAGTAAAAAGCGAGAACAGAGAAATTAAGAATATCGTAATAAGTTTTAGAGTATGGGTTTGTCTTGGGAACCTTTAACCATAAAACCTTTTTTTCTTTTTGCGTTGCATGACCCTGTTTTTCACTTAGTACTGTGTGTAGGTACAAGCAGTTCAAAACAAGTGTTTCATAAGCAGCCCGCCATGTAGCCTTTGGTCTCTTTAACTTTACCAAGTTCTGAAATTTGTAAAATGAGATTGGACGAAATGGTTTCTAGGAGATGCTCCTTTTAATTTTGCAGATTGAGCCAGAGGAAATTACTGTCATCCCCTAAATCCTGCAGTTTAATATTTAGTGGTATTTATATTTTCGTGTATTTTTGGCAGATCCGAAGAATAAGTTTAACTCTCTTCTGCTCTACGGTTTTGATACTATTGTGGAAGTCTGTTAAAGCATTATTAATCTTCCAAGGCTTTTACCAAATAGTGAAGAGAAATAGCGTCTTTCAAAAGAATAGTGTTTTATTATGTTTGCATACATGTTTTCTTATTTTAAATGTTCATGAAAATCATTTAAAATCAGGAAGCCCCAGATTCAACTTGATCTTATTTAATTTGAAAAGTACAAATCATTAGTTTCCTTTGTGAAACTATGCAGATGTTACATTGACTGTTTTCTGACAATTTATCTTTTTTTAACTGCAGAAAAAAGGGTGTTTTTATTTTTTGTATTGTTTATAAGAGAAGGAATTTGTTGGATTAATTTCCTGCCCCCTCCCTTTTTTTCCTGCCCTAATGTGGAAAGTATTTTTCCCATGAACTAAATTACACAACAGCATGTCTGCCATTTAACTGTATTGTGAAAACTAAACAAGTATCAAGATGGTTTTTTTAATTTTAACTTTAATAAATTTTCTCTTGCTTAGGAAAGGCAAGAAAATGTCCAGAAAATAGTCTTAGAAGGCACAGAAAGAATGGAAGATCAGGTAAGATACAGAATGCTTACTATCAAAAAGTACAACCTCATGACATGTATCTATATAAGGCTGAGGGCTACTTTTCTTTTTTCTTTCTTTTTAATTTTTTTTTTAATGTTTATAAATTTTTGAGAAAGAGAGAGAATGTGAGCAGAGGAGGGGCAGAGAGAGTGGGAGACCCAGAACCCGAAGCAGGCTCCAGGCTTTGAGCTGTGAGCATAGATGCAGGCTTGAACTCATGAACCACAGGATCATGACCTAAGCTGAAGTCAGACACTTAACTGACTGAGCCACCCAGGCACCCCTGAGGGCTACTTTTCTTAAGGCCTTTAAGCCATACTATTTTGACAGAGTGAATCTGAAAATGAACAGAGCCTTTGTGGAATTATATGGAATAAACTAAATGAAAATTTCCATATCTTAGATCTGAAGAGTTAAATAAGTGGAGAATAATAGCAATTTTGCTACCTTTTTTCTGTTTGTATAGAGTAAGTTTTGAATAACTTGTTCATACTAAAAATTTTAAGTTTTATATGAGATTTTCTTTAAGGCGTTGCTTCTCAGACATTTCCACAGAAGTTATTATAACGGGAGGGAAGTGAGTATACTCCTAAGATATCTGGGGGTACAGGCACAGTTCTAAGCATAATATTTATTTGAAGTCTCACATTGTATTTTTAAAAGTCATGCAGTTTATATTTTATATCTATTTAATATTACAGTCTGCCAGTGATATTCCTCACCTAATTCTGGTAATAAGTCTCTAGGGAAGCATGCCATGTTTATCCCATGGCTTTTAATGTCCTTAGGGCACAGGCACCAGTATTTGAGATATTTGATTGCAAGGGTACACTTTCCCTTATGGAAATTAAATGCGAACCATTTTAGTGCAGGGCAGAGATGTTCTGAAGGGGAATCTCTAATGGAGAAAGGGTTCTTTGCTTTTACTCCCATTGCTGCTGGCTGGCCACCCTCAGTGTTCCTTCTGTTTGAACTCCAGTCTGTGGCTGGGTTGTCCTTACTGTGGTTTTCCTTAGCATACCTAAGACATAATAGTACTTTGAACAGTAACTTTTCTAAAAATTTGAATATATAGGGACTTAAACCAGGAAAATACAAAACCCTGTAGAATGACCTACTTTACAAAATTGTTATGTCTGTACTTTTGTAAATAGCTTCCCAGGCCAGAGGAGAGGTAATCCTGGGGAAAGATCTGACACTTAGAAGATGTTTCCGTTTACCCAGAAAAGCCTGGCCTTTACTTACTGGTATTGAGCAGGGTGCCAAGTGCTGGGGGGACTTTTACCAACCTGTAGATGTACCTGCTAGTTATGGAGTAGTTAGTAGGGTTTCCTCAAGATAAAGATATTTAGGACCCAGTAAAATTCTGCTTTTCCTGGGATTTTTTTTTTCAAACTAGAAACCTATACTTAAGAAATTTACCACTATTAATTTTTAAGTTTTATTTCTTTTTTTAAAAAAGTTTGTTTATAAATTTGTTTATTTATTTGCACTCTTGTTACATGCAAACGCAAGTAGGGGAGGGGCAGAGATGGAGAGAGAAAGAATCCCAAGCAGGCTCCACAGTGTCAGCACAGAGCCCTATGGGGGGCTTGATCCCATGCACCAAGATCATGACCTGAGCTGAGATCCAAGTCAGATCTGAGTTGAAGTCAACCGAGTCACCCAGGTGCCCCAGTTTTATTTCTCTCTTAAGGGCTCTTCTTGAAAATGTTATTGTGTCCCTTCTGTGTATTTGGACCAACAGAAGGTTTTTAAAGGGGAAACATTCTTCTGCTGAGAAGTTCAAGTTAGAGAAGTCAAAGGAGGAAAAGAAACTTGAGGGATTTACTTTAGAGTCTCTTCTGCGTTCAGGCTCGTAGAATTTTTTTTGTTAAGCTTTGATGAAGATATCCATTCACTTAGGATAAATATCTGAGATACGGTTTATGGCACTATATATATGCCTACACTGAAGGGAAAGTATTTTCCTACAGTTTTCCTTTCTGAAAAGAAGCTGCTTGATAACTGAATCCCTGTGAATCTCCCATCATGTGCTTAAAATGACTTTATTTTGAACAAATAAATACTATTTGGGGATGACACATGAGTCTGGAATCAATCACTGACTTCATTCAGTGCAAGTTTTGGATACTTATAGCTATCATCTGATAAAATCACTTTATGAGAAAATCCCTTTATAGCTTGTCATTATTCTTGTTGAATTGCCTGTGTTGATTGTAATTGTAAACAAGAATTTTAAAAATTCTTTTAAAAAACAGAAACAGTGAGTGGTTATGTTTGGAGGCTACTACAGGATGAATTCTTTTTTTTTTTTTTTTTTAAATAAAACCTATATCTTGCAAGGAGGCTTAGGACTTAGCATAAAATTCCCACAGACAGCATCACATTTAAAGCCCAAGTTTCTGAAAAACTGGGTATAGTCACTCAAAAAATGACTCTTGGAATGACTGAGATTTAAAGACACATTTGAAAAGTTTGAGTAAGATAGTTTCATGAGATGTGAGTGAGGAAAAAGCTGTTAGATTGATCTTATTTATGTGTTTTGAAAACATATTTAGCTAAAATTTAATGGACATGTGACAGTTTATCTACCTCTCTAAAAGTTTACATATTCAGGATGGTCCAGAAATTTGGGGGCAGGGGTGATGGTAATGAATAAATGAGAGATCATCCATTTGAGACACTCTGCGTTTGTGATGTTCTATATTGAACTTGGAATTTCACTCTAGAAACTACAGATTTCAAAATTGCATTTTTGATACATAATTCAAATTTTATCTTGAATTCTAAAGGAAACTTGTCTGTTTTATTGATTGTTAAAATATATGTGATGATTTCAGTTTGCATTTGAGTACTAAACCTTATTGTGAATGTAGACGTTGAGTGTTGAGTTATTTGCTATTTCTAAGCCTTTTTGTGCTTGTTTTTCCTCATTTTTTTTAATGTTTATTTATTTTTGAGACAGAGACAGAGCATGAGCAGGGGAGGGGCAGAGATAGAGAGGGAGACACAGAATCTGAAACAGGCTCCAGGCTCTGAGCTGTCAGCACAGAGCCCGACGCAGGGCTCAAATCCACAAACTGTGAGATCATGACCTGAGCCGAAGTCAGACGCTTAACCAACTGAGCCACCCAGGCTCCAAGTTTTTCCTCATTTTTAAATATAAAATGCATCAATGACCTTTAATTAACAAGAATTTTTATATCTCAAATAAATATCAAAGGAAATCCTTTCTAAATTTGGCATGGCAATTTAATTATAGCATGTAACAGTAAATGATAAGCCAGTGATTCCACTCTGACTAAAGAAAGTCATTCCCAGAAGAATGAAAATGAGTTTATTTATTTTTTCCTATCAAGCAAATCTTTTATTAATTTATCAATTTCTTATAAACTACTTTTCTCTTATTTTTTAAGTTGTGGTAAAGGACCCTCCCCTGCTAATGCTCTGTCTCTCTCTCAAAAATAAACCTTAAAAAAAAAAGTTTAAAAAATAAAGTGGGGGGTGCCTGGGTGACTCAGTCAGTTAAGCATCCGACTTTGGCTCAGGTCATGATTTCTTGGTCTGTGCATTCAAGCCCCACGTTGGGCTCTGTGCCGACAGCTCAGAGCCTGGAGCCTGCTTTGGATTCTGTGTCTTCCTCTCTCTCTGACCCTCCCCTGCTCATGTTCTGTCTCTGTCTCTGTCTCTCTCTCAAAAATAAATAAACATTAAAAAAAGTTTAAAAAAATAAATTGTGGAAAAGGACACTTAACATGAAATCTATCCTCAACAAAACTTGAAGTGTACTGTGTAATATTGCTAACTACATGTACATTATCATACAGCAGATCTCTACAGCTTCTTCATCTTGTATGACTGAAACCATATACCCATTGAACAGTAACCTCCCATTTTTCCCTCCCTCCAGCCTCTAGCAACCACCGTTATTCGTTTGACTTCTGTGGGTTTGACTACTTAGATACCTCATATAAATGGAATAATGCACTATTTATCCTTCTGTGACTGGCATATTTCATTTAGCATAGTGTCCTCAAGATTTATCCATGTTGTGTATGGCAGCATTTCCTTCTTTTTAAGGTCCGTTGTATGTATACACCAAATCTTCTTCATGCATGCTCCCATAGATGGACATTTAGGTTGTTTCCATACCTTGGGTATTATGAATAATGCTGCATTGAACACGGAAGTACAAATATCTCTTTGAGAGCCTGTCTCCAATTCTTTTGGATAAATATACAGAAGTAGGATTTCTGGATTATATGCTAGTTCTATTTTTAATTTTTTGAAAAACCGCCAGAGTGTTTTGGGTAGTCGCTGCACCATTTTATATTTCTTCCAACAGTGCACAGGGATCCAATTTCTCCATATCTTCACCAATACTTGTTATTTTCTGGGTTTTCTTTTTGTTTTTGTTTTATATTGGCCATCCTAACAGGTATGAGGTGATATCTCATAGTAATTGTGATTTGCATTTTCCCGATGATGAGTGATGAAAATCAGTTTTAAATAGTACATACATCTTTTAGAAATGCTTTGAAATAGTAGACATGTTTGGGGTTGTGTTCTAACAAGCTATCGAGTGTTTCTATCAAAGGGTGTCATTCTTGGTTTCGGTTCTTAATATTTTATTGTCCTGTTGGTCCTATACAGGTTTTCCCCGCTATCCAAAAGTAGAGTCTTCCTATAGAACATTTCATACACTGAAATGGCCGTAAAGTGAGGAAGCAATTACCATTAATTTACATGGAAAAGTTCTTGAGCATTCCCAGACCCAAAACATAACCCGTCTTACACATCTCAGATACCTTAGAACACACCCTGCTAAGGAATGCACAAAATAAATCGAGACAGATGCTCACCACCGTCCAAAGCTAAGGCAGCTTGATGCTGAGATGCCTAGGGTAGTTCCTGGGGAAGGAGCTTGGCAGGGCCTCTCCTGCGCTCAGGGTATGTGCTGCCTCTTAGAGGGGTTCATTGCAAAACAGGTGCTCAACCCCTTTTAGCTTTTTACCTTTTTTTTTGGTGAAAGCAAAAATCTTCTTTGGATTCCTTTTGGTTACTGAAAACAGGTACTAATGTAGGTCTTTGATAAAAGCAAAGTGGTGTAACTCGAACTTTGGAAAAGCAGGGGATACCTTCATTGTGTAATTTTTTTTTTTTTTTTTTCCGCTTCATTTTGCTTTTTTTGTACAGGGTCAGAGTATTATTCCAATGCTTACTGGTGAAGTAATTCCTGTAATGGAGCTGCTTTCATCCATGAAATCACACAGTGTTCCTGAAGAAATAGATGTAAGCCATGACTTGTATTATTAAATAAGAACAATGGTACCACCTCTTATCAATTCCCTTGAGTTCTATTACTATTATGTATATTAGTAGCATTCTAATTTTACTAGTGTGCATTTTTTGTCATACATGCTATTCCTATGAAGTGTTAACCACTTTAATAACACACACATAAAATACTAAGTTTTATGGCCAAAAAGAGGCTTTTTTGGTCAGTGACAGTTGTGACAGAATTACACCTATTTAGTTTAGAAGTAGGAGAATTCCAGACCTTAAAGAAGCAGTCAGTATTTAATGCAGTACTTTTGGTAAAAAAGCAGTGTACAAGTCAGTGGTGATAAACACAAGTTTACTTATATTCCATAATCTAGTTTCTTAATCACATGTTGACATTTTGAATCACACGGTAAGAGTGCGTAGAGAAATCTTTAGGAAACTTTTCTGTTTTCTTTCTGACTGTGTCATTAAGATTCGTCTCCTGATTCTGACAGCAAAGAATAGGAAGTTGTTCTCATAAAAATTGTTGTTTAACCTGCCTGACAAGTTTTCACATTTGTTCTCCTGAAAGTTTATAGAAGCGCAGAGATGGCTTTATTGGGATTCTTGATGCTTAGAAATGAGGGCAATGTTTTCATTTGAACTGAGACTTGAGAGTGTTATTTCACTGCCGTATTATAACCAGAATAACTTCTTTTTTTTGTGGTACATTTTAGATAGCTGATACAGTTCTCAATGATGATGACATTGGTGACAGTTGTCATGAAGGCTTCCTTCTCAAGTAAGAATTTTGTTTCCTTCATAAAAGGTGGATAAAGGACATAGAAATCTTATGCTCACCAATGACATGATTTGGAAGGAAGAAAGTAATAGAATAGCTACCCAAACTATTCTAGGAACATTGGTTCATATTTGAACTATTACTTAGCTTTGTGTTATTTTTTCATTTGTTACATGTCTGTGATATATTTGATGTTACTCTTTTTAATACTGAAGCCGAGTTTCCATAGTGCCCAGACAGAAAATCTTGTTGGTTCTGGTTTCTTGTTTTACTTCTCATTAAATCTGAAACTAAGAACAAAAGGGGTTCTTAGACCCATTTCTAATGTTGGTGGGGTTCCTCACACCAACAAACAATGCTTTAGATACCAAGTGGGTCCTACGATTTAATTCATTTCTGGCACTTTCTGCCTAGAGATAATGTCAGATTCCCCAGATTAAGGGTTCAATCCCACAAGACTGTGTCCCACCTACCCTCCAGACACTAGTCACAAGCCCAGGTTTTCACCTGTGCTTCTGACTGGCTAGATATTAGAGATCCCAACCACCCATCCGTGGACTTCAGACATCAGTGACAAGTCCAGGATGTTACCTGTTCTTCTCACCAACTGGCTATAAATCCTATGACTCTCTCCTTGTGTTCCATTAATTTACTGGAGCAGCTCACAGAACTCAGAGAAACATTTTATTTACTGGATTACTGGTTTATTGTAAAGGATAGAATCTAACATACAGATGAACATCTATATGGAAGAGATGCATAGGATAAGGTTTGGGGAAAGGGTGAAGAGCTTCCATAGCATCTCTGAGCACACATCTTTCCCCAGATCTCCACGTGTTCACCAACCCAGAAGCTCTCCAAATCCCTTCCTTTTGGGTTTTCATGGAGGCTTCGTTACATAGGCATGGTTGATCAAATCATTGGCCGTTGGTGATAACTTCCATCCCCTCTCCCCTACCCAGAAGTCAGCGGGAGGGACTGAAAGTTCTAATCTTTAGTGGTTGGCTCCATTGGCAATCAGCCCCCATCCTTAGATGTTTTCCAAAAGTCGCTCCATTAACATAACAAAAGGCATCTTTATCTTTTCCTGCACTTAGGAAATTCTAAGTGTTATGGGAGCTGTGAGCCAGGAAATGTGGATAAAAAACAAATACGTATTTCTTAAAATCACAGTATCACAGAACCCTTACAAATTGAATTGCATTGTGGATGCATTTAAGTTGTTTAGGCCTAGAAAAGAAAATTATTTGTTATTTTTACTTATCCTTTCCATCTTATAGTAGATTTTAGTACTTAAGAGTGTGGGCTCTAAAACCAGACTTCCTGGGTTATTGCTGTGTGTAAACTGGGGCAAGATACCTGAAGCCTCTGTGCCCCCATCTCCTCATCTGTAAAATGGGAATAATAGTAGTACCTACTTAATAGGATTGTTGTAAGAATTGAGTGAGATAAATCATACCAAGCCCTTAAAACAGCACCCGGAACATATAAGCACGCAAGAGCTAATGGCTAACATTTTCTACTTCTGTCTCTTCTAAGGAAAATGTTAATGACTGTTAATGACAGTAATATCAGCCAACATTTATCCCTCTCCTAAGTGCGCTCTCTGCACTTAGGATCTCATCTTCTACCTCAGTGATTCTTTATGATTGCAGATTATCGTGAAGTTTTATTTTGTTTTTGATGAGAAGTGACAGGATAAAGTATTTGCTTTTATGTCCGTAGTCTTTTCCTTTAGGTTCATGATGGAAACTCAGAGGTGTGAGTGTTTTGAACCCGGAAGCTTTACATAGTATGAATCAGAAGGACTTTAGTCCCCCTTCCACTCACTGTCAGCCGTTCATATCCTTGTTTTTAATCCCATTTGACTTTAAGTAAATCACTTAACCTCTCAACACCTCAGTTTCTTTCGTTATAAAATGGTGATATTTTACTAACTGGGTTTTAAGTTCAAATGGGAGGATCTGTGTGAAAGGCCTGTGGAAAAAAGGTAAAGTACCGTGGAAATAAAAGGTGGCATTTTACTTACAGTTTGTCATTCATCATGTAAAGCTAGTCTGTTACTTGAAGTTCGCATGCCCTTTTTTTGTTTAGTTTGTGGAATTGCTTTACAGCCAATGTTTTTCGTCTTTTTTCTCCACCTTGCAGTGCCATTAGCTCACACCTGCAGACCTGTGGCTGTTCAGTCGTAGTAGGTAGCAGTGCAGAGAAAGTAAATAAGGTAATTTATCTTATAATCCAGCACATAATCTCACTTCTTAATACTGCTAACATATCATGGATTGTGATTTAAAAGTTAGGTTGTAGTCAAGCAAAATTACTGTGACACCCTGTGCAGAAGTAAGTCGAAGTAAACTGCTTAAATAGGAAATATTTATCAGTTTCATTTTGATAATTCATTAATAATATTCATAAATATGATACAGTTCTCAGTATTGTATAAATGGTTTTGAGAATTTCATTAAAATAAGGTATTTTTTAAAAAATTTGTCTTCTATTTTCTGATGTCACTTAATAAGTATGAAGATAACCATGTACTTGTGATACTAATTCCAAAGAAATGTTATCTAATTATTCATTTTGATTTCTTACATTATTTTCCTCCTAAATCTGTTTCTTTTAGGGACCTATCGCTGTTCAGTGGTCAGTGGAAATTATGTTTTACTCAGTAACGTCTGTGACCACTTCCTTCAGTGCTCTATGAGTTACTAAAGAATTAATGAAGTTAACTTACTTTTCCAAACGTTAGGCACTAAACTAAGGGATTTTGTACTTTACTTCACTGACTGTTAACTAGAAAGAGAGAAATTGCACATATCTATCAGTTTAAGCAAACCTGACTTCTCTTTTTATGTTTTATATAGGAAATATGTTAGCAATAATTATTTCCTTGACAAATAATATTTGTAATTTTTTTCTCACGTTACCTACCCTGTATGCTTGCATGACCCTTAATTTACCAAAATTATATTTTTCCATACATCCATTTGTGAAAGGTTAATGCATCTCTGTTGTTATGCTGGTCTAGTGATTTATTATTACATCTGTTACCCCAAGAAGGTAACTTTCCCTCTGTGTCACCCAGAGCCTTCAGGGTCACAGAAGGACTTCCCAGTAGCTTTCTGGAAGGAGAGAGGCTCTGTGGTTGGGGCCCTGTGTATTTTAAAACATTTTTTCCATTCCACATCCTCTTCTGGCATGATCACTTCTCTTTTATCTTTTTAATTTGAGAAAAGGGATGCCATCACTCTATATTGAAAGCTAGTACTTTAATCTAAAAACTCTGAATATAGTCTGAATTCCAACATACTTACATGGCTTTTTACTTTTCCTAATAGAGCTATAGATCAAATCCTGTTAGAATCCTAGATTTCTAAACCCCAACCAAAGTTTTGCTTATTTTAAATCAAATTTGATAGAATTAATTCTCATTCTGTTGAAGGATTTGGACACTCCTGATATTCATTATAATGAGATTTCATATGTCGAACTGTTCAACCGAAGCCATAATTCTTCCTAATTCAACTGCATTTAGTTTTCTTATCCAAAATTGTTTATTTTCATTTGAAAAATACTTGCTGCTGGGTGGAGGTAGAATTAATAATTATATTAAGTCATTAGTTCTTACTGAAATATAAAAGTTCCATGGTCAAAGAGTTGGATAAAGTATGCATATTATATCAACACCTGGAAAGTCAATATGTATTCCAATGCTAAAGGTTTTGAGATACCATACATTTACCACCATTTGCCAAACTTACTTGACCACAGGATTCCTATTTTAGGCAACAACTGTTATGTCCCATGGACTACTCCAGGTGACTAAGGAAAACTTTTTTCTTAGGATGTATTTTATCGACAGTAATGGTTGAAGTTTCTTTTCAGATTTCTTTCATAAGCAGACCAGTGGCCTTTTAATTTCCTATTTTAATGCTAAAATATTTTCTCTTACAGATAGTGAGAACATTATGCCTTTTTCTGACTCCAGCAGAGAGAAAATGTTCCAGATTATGTGAAGCAGAATCATCATTTAAATACGAGTCAGGGCTCTTTGTACAAGGCCTGCTAAAGGTATAGTTTCTATTTGTCACATGTGAAAGCAATTTTTTAAAATCATTTTTGACATTCTGTATAAATACACTGTGAATATTAGCATGTGGTGCATCTCATGTTTGTATGCCAAGGAGCTGACTGTTATGCACAAGTCTGAGCACAGAGTATATATCTTACAGATTTATAATTAGTATGAGTGAAACAGCTTAGAGTATCTTTTTGTGTGTGTGTCTGTTTGGTTTCCTATAGCTGCCTGTCTGGCTCCAGGATTATTTGTTTTTTAATATGCGGTTGAATCTGGGGTGCCTGGGTGGCTCAGTCGGATAAGCATCTGACTTCAGCTCAGGTCCTGTTCTCGTGGTTCCTGCATTCGAGCCCCACGCGTCGGGCTCTGTGCTGACAGCTCAGAGCCTGGAGTCTGCTTCGGATTCTGTGTGTCTCTCTCTCTCTGCTCCTTCCCCGCTTGCACTCTGTCTCTCTCTCAAAAATAAATAAAACATTAAAAAAAATATATGTGGTTGAATCAGATTGCACATCTAAAATAGTTACTTTTTTTTCTGAAAAGGATTTGAATTTTTGTGTTAGCATTTTTTATGTACTGTATTCATTTATTGAAAAAAAATTTGAAGCTGCTTCCTGTCTTCAAAATTGTGTATAGGATTTGAACAATGCATATATATTTTCACATGTAGGTAATTTTAAATTATTTTACATTTTTCTTTTATTTATTTTCTTTTTCTTTTTAATTCCAGTATGGTTAACATACAGCTTTATATTCGTTTCAGGTGTATAATACAGTGTTCCAGTAATTCTGTACATTCAGTGTTCATCGTGATAGGTGTACTCTTAATCCCCATCACCTGTTTTACCCATCCTCCCATCCCCTTCTAATAACCATAAGTTTGTTCTCTATAGTTTTTGTTCATTTGTTTTGTTTCTTAAATTCTTAGACGGGTGAAATCATATGGTACTTGTCTTTCTCTGACTGCTTGAATCTGCTTTTCAAGGAGCAAGGCAGATAAATGTAAATTAGAAATTGTTTTCAATAATTACAGGGAAGACAGTTTATTCATTTTATTGAAATTATCATTGATGTTTCAATTACAGTCAAAAGATGGGAGAAGGTAGATTTCCTAATGGTTATGTGATTCTCATAGCGAATGCTTTCTTGAGGATCTATGCATAGCAAAATGAAACAAAACATATTAAAAGTTGTGGCAAATAAAAATTATATTCAGCTTTTGCATTTTTAACAGTGTGCATGCTTTGAGCTCAGAATAATACAGAAACTACCTAAGGGATGTAACTATTTCCAATTTGAATTTTACAAGTCTGAAAATTAGAACTTTTTATCAAAGGCATGATAAGGTACTGAGTACTTTTATTTTCTTAGTACCCTCTCATTTAGTTATGTAATTTTATCCCTAAAAGGGACCTATACCAGATGCATAGAGGAAAACTTGAAACTATAATCTAATGAAAAATATTTGTTAAGAGTTTTCCATATAAGTATAAATTGTTAAGCCTTTCAGAAATATTTTAACATTCTTTGTCAAGAGCCTTAAAGATGTTCAAAAATTGGGGTGCCTGGATGGCTTAGTCAGTTGAGTGTCTGACTCTTGATTTCAGCTCAGATCATGATCTGAGGGTTGTGGGATTAAGCCCTGCATCCAGTTCCACACTGAGCATGGATCCTGCTTAAGATTCTGTCTCTGTCTCTGTCTCTCTCCCCCTTCCTCTCCCCCCTCCCCCACTCAAGTGCATGCATGTGTGCAGGCACTCTCCCTCTCTCTTGGTCTCTAAAATAAAAAATAAAAATGTTCAAAGACTTAGCTTACTATCTATATTTCTGGAAATCTTAGGGAAGCAGTTGTATAAGAAGAAAGATTTACTTGTGAAAGTGTTTATTATAGCATTATAAGAGTGAAAAATTGAAAGTAGCCTCTATATTGTATTCATAACATATACCAGTGTTTCATACACAGATATTTGTTACATGGCAGTTGACTACCCAACTGACAATACTTGGAAAGAAGTACATTTTTTTACTTACAAAAATTGTATATTCATTGAGATTTAAAAGAACATTAGGAATAATCAAGAACAAAATAAAAAGTTACCCATACTCATAATCCAATGTATAACCACCGTTAATATTTGGCATCTATCTTTCTGGTCTTTTTTTCTTCTGTATGTATCTTTTACATAGTTCCCTGTCCCTATCCCTGCATATTTTAACCTCCTTTTTCCATAATATGTTGTGAATATCTTTCTGTATCAACACAAATTGATAGCTTCAGTTGTTCTGCAAATTCATTTTTAGTAGCTAAATAATAAGCCATTTTTTGTTTAATCAGTTCTCGTTTTGGATGCTTACTTGTTTTCTAGTGTTCACTGTTTCAGCCAGTGCTTTAGTGCACACATCACTAAAACTTCGTATACGATGGATTTGTTAAAGCCAGTTTTTCTGGTTAAAAAATAATTCTTCGTGTCTTTTGACATATAAGACAATGAATTTTCTTTTCATTATGACAGGATTCAACCGGAAGCTTTGTGCTCCCGTTCCGGCAAGTCATGTACGCTCCCTATCCCACCACACACATAGATGTGGATGTCAACACTGTCAAGCAGATGCCACCATGTCACGAGCATATTTACAATCAGCGCAGATACATGAGATCTGAGCTGACAGCATTCTGGAGAGCCACTTCAGAAGAAGACATGGCTCAGGATACAATCATCTATACAGACGAAAGCTTCACTCCTGATTTGTACGTAATAATGTTATTGTTAAACAGTATTGTGCAGTTGTATCTTTTATGAGTAAAATCAAGTGTGTATTTGAAAGGAATGAACTATTACTAAGAGAATTATGCTTGAAGAAAAATTTGGTTAGTCATACCTTTTTTCTTAAATGTCTGTTTTTCTTAATGTAATTATGTTTTGCATAGAGAGATTAGATTAGTGCTTAAAAGTAAATATTTAAGGGGCACCTGGGTGGCTCAGTGGATTAAGCGTCCAACTTCGGCTCAGGTCATGATCTGTGCTGACAGCTCCGAGCCTGGAGCCTGCTTCAGATTCTGTGCCTCCCTCTCTCTCTGCCCCTCCCCCTCTCATAGTCTGTCTCTCTCAAAAATAAACAAAAAAAAATTTTTTTAAGTAACTATTTAAGTATTTATTTAACAAATATATATTGAGGCCCTAGGCACCGTAATAGGTGCTAAGGCTGGTAGTGACCAACTGGGGGCACCTTTGTGGCTCAGTCAGTTAAGCGTCCGATTCTTGATTTTGGCTCAGGTCATGATCTCACAGTTCATGGGATTGAGCCCTGTTGTATTATGCACTGACAGCACAGAGCCTGCTTGGGATTCTCTCTCTCTGCTTCATCCTGCTCACACTCTCTCTTTCTCTCTCAAAATAAATATTTAAAAAAAATAGTGACCAACCAGATAGCCTCAACCCTTGGCATTGCTTATTAGTCTAGTGTATAAGACTCATTAGAAGGCATTTTAACTTAACTAAAGAAGTAATTCTAAGTCTTTTTTTCTTGATATGTGAATATAAAATACAGTAGAACTACAAAAATACATTTACAGAGCATTCTTTTATTTGCATTTCACATTGTGTTACTCATTTTTTACCATAAAGTGTGATCACTAAATAAAAAAAGAGGAAAAGTAGTGATAAAATGTTGAAAGTGGACCTAATGAGAGGAGAAAAAATTATAAATTTGTATTATAAACCCCAAGAAAATACTTAAGTTCTACATCAGGAAAAGAAATGGAGTATAGTATAATGGTTCTCTTTAATCAGTGTAAAGTACCTGGCATATATAATGTGCTCAATATATGTTAACTGTGATAATCCAGTTCTGAGTGTACAAAGCAGCAGTAAAATTGGAGCATGCAACTCTGTCCTGTGTTTCTAAGAAAGATTTTGAGCTGAGACAGGGGACATGTGGAGCACCAGTAGTCACACAGAAGATGGTGACCAAAGCAGAGAAAAGGAGCACCCATGTCCAAGGGATCCCCAGCCTCACGTGTCTCTAAAAGATGGCATCATTAGGACCCATCTTTTCTCAGCTGTGCGTGCACCGATCTTGTTGGTTCCTTAGAAAGTTTTAAGAGAATTGGTTTAGAAAATGAATTGGTCAAGGGGCACGTGGGTGACTCCATCCGTGAAGCGTCCGACTTTTGGTTTTGACCCAGGTCATGATCTCACGGTTTGTGAGATGGAACCCCGCATCCGGCTCTGCACTGACAGCACAGAGCCTGCTTGGGATTCTCTCTCTCCCTCCCTTCAGGCCTCTCTTCAGCAGGCCCCAGCCCTGCTCATTCACTCTGTCTCTTCCAAAATAAATAAAATAAACTTTCAAAAGAAAAAAGAAGGAAAATGAGTTGGTCAAAATCGGAATTCCAGGTGATGACTATGTTTTCAAGTATTGGTAATTTTGGTACATGTGTAGTAATTCTCAAAATTAATCTGTGCTTTCAAGCATTTTCTTCTTAACTAAAGTGTTTAGTATTTTTTCTGGTTTTTTTTGGGGGTTTTTTTTTTGTTTTGTTTTGTTTGTTTTTTTTTTTTTTTGTTACTTCAGATATCCTTTTTGGGGAATTTAGTGAACTTTAGGATGGATTTACCACCTATATTTTTATTTTTATTTTTTTAGAGAAAGTGTATGTATGCTTTTAACATTTCTTACTCATTTTAGCCAGTTATATTTGAATGCTTCACTGATTTGACAGATGTTGATTAGCCATCTAGTCTTATTTTTGTTGGTGATAAAATAAAAAACCATAATGTCATGAATTTTTAAAATTTGTTTACAACTCTAAGTAAATTTTCTGAGCATCAAATGGGCCCAAAATGATATTTTCTACCATTAGATTGTGTATTAACTTTTATATGTTACAGATACTGTATTTTTTAGTTTTCTTTAAATAATATTACTTAATTTTAAGATATTTTTAATTTTAATTCTTTTTTTTTAATTTTTATTTTTTTAACGTTTATTTACTTTTTTGAGACAGGCTCCGAGCTGTCAGCACAAGCCCGACGCGGGTCTTGAACTCAGACCGTGAGATCATGACCTGAGCCGAAGTTGGATGCTCAACCGACTGAGCCACCCAGGCGCCCCTATTAAAAATAGTTACACTCTTAAAAATAGTTACACTCACTGCCACTACATGAAAAATCAGTCACTAGAAATATTCTTTTTTAACACTTGCTTCATCTGATTTACTTATTACTGAGACAGTCAGTGAAACAGTATATTCAGAACACTAGACTTACATAATTTAGCCTTATTCTCTCTCCAAAGCCAGAAAAGGGGTACTGTTACTACCAAATTGGACACCAGTTGGACAGCCAGTAATGACGAAATGCTGATTTTTTTTTTTTTTCCTTCTGAATTTCCTTCTTCTGTAATTTGGTATACCCATCTCCTTAACTAGGAAATTTTAGGTACTTTCCTATTTATTTATGCATACACACCTCTTTGCCAGTCTTGTCAGTTCAATGATGATCCCTACTATTTTCAGTTAAAAATTGCTTACTTTATGGTATGTTAGATATACACTATCTCAAGTGTGCACATTATCTCAAGTGTGAGTTAACGTCTTAGTTTCTTACTCCGATCATTACCAAGTAGCTTATACTTTCCTAAGTAATTGGTTCTTGTTACTTGCCTGATAATAGGTTTGTTGATGCAACTCAGTGGTCAAGATGTTCATTAATCCCATTTGAATGTTTCTTAGTGTTCACCCTTTTACCTTTTTCTTCCTGAACAGCTTATTACAAGTTATTATAAGGTTAACCTTTTATTTTATTTTGGGTTTTGATGGTAGTAATATGTGTTTATTTTTGTTGCTTTTATTTTTTTTACATGGCAGGAATTGGTATTTATTAATTCTCTGAGGCTCTCAAATTTTTTTTATAAGGTGAGGGTACAAAAATAGATTGATAGGTACTTACATGCCCTTGGGACTGCTTATATCTTTAAGAGAAAAATAATTACATACTGTCTTGACAAACTCCAGTAATATACAAGTGTATCCTTGCGTTAAAATGAATATGTATTTTATATCTCCAAATATATACATCTAATTTTTATAAATATGTTTATATGTAATATTCCATTTCTAAGAATTAATTTGACTGGAGTGAGGGATTTGGGAAAGTAGCGTTGTACAGACATTTCAACATTTGGACTGTTTTCTTTGTAGGAATATTTTTCAAGATGTCTTACACAGAGACACTCTAGTAAAAGCCTTCCTGGATCAGGTAAATGTTAAACCTAAGATTGTCAAAATGAATAGTATGACATATTATCTTTTTTAATATATACTACATTGCCTGTGCGCATGCGCTCTCTCTCGCTCTCTCTCTCTCTCTCTATATATATATATATCATCATAGAATTAAGTTACTATCTTTTCGTAGTGTCTCATGTCTTTCCAAAGTGTCTACATGATTTTTCTTTTGAATTGTTAATGGCCATGGGCTGTATATTAACAATTAAAGATGCAGTATTCCCCAGTTAAAATAATAAATGTTTTAATTCCAACCACTAACATATAACTCCAGGTGTTTTCTTTTGGGGAGGGGAGAATGGTTTTTATTTGCCTTAATTGGGCCAAAATATCTTTAAAACTTGTATACTTCTACTGAAATAATAACATCTTTATTGTCTTATTCTTTTCAAAAATAATCTGCTTAATTAACATTTTAAGAAAATTATAGATTACATGGGACTTATTTCCTAATATAACAGAGCTGTGTCATAATATCATTCTGGGGATCAGGCCAGGAACAGGGTCATAGAAGTAGCTTTGAAATAATGAGGTCCTTAAGTTAACTCAAAATTTTGGAACCAGATCTGTGTGGTCTGTGACATATTGCAAAGTTCAGAGATAATTCACAATCATGCAATGAATTCCATGCTTCTCAAGCTGAATAAAATCATTCTATCATTACACATGTACCCTCAACACCCCAAGAGTAGAGAGAGAGAAGAAGACCTCAAAACCCTAGCCTATAAGCGTGGCTCAACTTCTGAGAGCTTGGATTTTATTTGGAGATATGGGCAGAAAAAGTTAAGTACACATCAGGATGCACATTACATCATGGTTCTTAATAAAGTAAATAGGGATATATATTTGAGGTAGAATGCAAAATTAGAGTCCATTTTCAAAGATAAAATAGAAAACTTCAGAAAAACATGATCGCCTCTAAATTCCGTACTTCCTGTCTGTTAGGGGCATCAGTAGGAATGGCTGTGGAGAGCTGCTCTAATGTGTGTTAGCTGCCAGACGTTGTCAACACTGTGATAGAAATATGCTGCATAAGAAGATTTGGAGCAAATTATTTATTAAAATGTTTGATTTTCCTGTAGGTCTTTCATTTGAAGCCTGGTTTATCTCTCAGGAGTACTTTCCTGGCACAGTTTCTACTCGTCCTTCACAGAAAAGCCTTGACGCTAATAAAGTATATAGAAGATGATACGTAAGTAAAGCTATATGGAATAAAAACCTTTGTGCATTGTGCTTTGTTTTGTTCCTTTTGGACGTTTTCTATATATTTTTATGTATTTATATGTAAAAACGTTTTTTCTTCATTATTTATAGGCAGAAGGGGAAAAAGCCCTTTAAGTCTCTTCGGAACCTGAAGATAGACCTTGATTTAACAGCAGAGGGCGACCTTAACATAATAATGGCTCTAGCTGAGAAAATTAAACCAGGCCTCCACTCATTTATCTTTGGAAGACCTTTCTATACTAGTGTACAAGAACGAGATGTTCTAATGACTTTTTAAATGTGTAACTTATTAAATATATTTTGTCACCATGATGATTGCTGCTGAAGTAGCTCAGTGGTGTAGGAAACATCATTCCCTTGGGTCATGTCCCAGACTCCTACTTGGCAATGCAGTTAAAGTTAGTTACACTACACTTGTCACAAGTCTGTCAAGGGATGTCCGGTGCATTGTTACAATGGATGCATCTTTTCCTAGGTGTGCTGTCTTGAGATACAGACTTATGTTTACAGTTAGAGTAAATGTTCCTGCTATCTTTTAAAGATACAATAATAAGATATGAATTTGACCACAACTACTGTTTTTGAAATTTACAATTCATGGTTTACATGTATCAAAGTGAAATCTGAGTTACTTTTCACAGATATAATACTAGTTGACTTTTCATCTCTTGGTATTCCTTGGTATGTAAGATTACTGTAATACTTTTATAATCAGCTGAAAATTAGAGCATCTGAATCATTTCAGTTCCACAAAAGGAACTTAGTTGGAACATAGGTTAAGTATTAGAAAGAATGTATTGATCAAGCAGATGTTTAATTCAAATTAATTATTAGATCCTCCTTTGTAGACTGGGCAGTCCTTAGGATTCAGTCTGTGTAGAAATATCACGCAGTATGTATAGTCCGGATTATGGCAAACCAGTCAGGGTATATGTGTGTGTGTGTGTGTGTGTGTGTGTGTGTGTGTGTGTGTGTGTGTTGAGCTCTGTCAAAGACAATAGAGGAAATTGGATTTTATGTTTTAGTAGTTATTGCAAACTATTTAAATTAATTTTTATTATTTTTGAGCCAAATTGAAATGTGTACCTCCTGTGCCTTTTTTTTTTCTTGGAAAATATAATTACTTGGAAGAAGTTCAGATTACACTAGTCAGTCATTTTTATCTTGTTTTCCTCCTGCGTAGTCTTACCCTCATTTGGCAGTTGTAACTCCAAGATTATGAAATGCAATGGAGAATATACTAACTAGTAAGATCCTTTTACAGGAACAGAGAACAATATCTCGTCCTTTTCCTTCTCAAATTTCTGCCCTTACTTTTGAGGTTATTGCCAGGTCTATTTGCCTCTGCATCACGTGAGGAAAACAGGAGAAACTTTATTGATGTGCTATTTTACTAGGTGCTACTTTGGCGGAACTAAGTGGTCAATTTCTTTTGTTTCCTTAATGTCTTTGGACCATTGTGCTAGCTGTAAACTGATTAATATAATTCTTTGCTAGAACCGTTTTGACATAATAGTATATACAAGCATAAAAATTATTTTTATTTAAAACTGTGGAAGTTACACAAAAGGGAAAAGTATTTATAAGAAAGGGATAAAAGTGACAGAGCCCCTCTGCCATTGCTCACCAAATGGAACCAAAACTAACATGTTATGTTCTGAAAGGTCCTAATTACCTTTCACATCACTAATAAGAAGAGTGTAGACATCTTGATTTTTAGACACAAACCGAATGAGATGACTGGTGCTCTGTGGTGCACTCATGAAAGAATTTACAGATACCACCTTATTGTACCCCTTACTCAGTGCTTCTTATGTGATTGATTATTAAAGAGTGCTGACTGATTATTTTCTTTTGCTGGTTTATTGTACTGTTACATGGAATGCAAGTTGTACAGTGAACTAAGTTATTAAAGCATGTGTAAACATTGTTATATATCTTTTCTCCTAGGTGGAGAATTTTGAATAAACTGTCTTTGAAATTTTGTGTCCAACATTTATTTGTTCAGAAAAGCAGTATTATGACAATGAAGACTGATTGGTTTCCTGTTTAGCTGACAGTCTGTGTTGTATCTAAATTGTTTTTTTAATTGTTGTCTCTTTTGAAAGAAAATGAATTTGAAGGTTCTATATAATGCTGGAATCTTATGTTGTTTTTATTACTTTTTTAACTTTCTGCTTAACTCCCAGGATTGCATTTTGATTTTTAAAGTCATGTATTAATATTTCAAATGTAAGGTAATGCTTGAGTAATTTTTCTAATTCTTTTCTAAGATGAAGTTATTTCTTCTAGGTGTCCAAAATGAAAACACAAGGAATCTAAATTTTGTAATCTGGAGAAAAAGTGACATTGACAGTTTTACTCCGGGGGGGGAGAAAAAAAAGGATTTGATAAACATAATAGTTGAGTTGGAAGTTTCCTTTAAAAGAAGGCTGATTCATTGCACGCTAAGATTCTCAAAGAAAAATCGTCAAGTTCATATAATGCTGTAAAGTAAAAATGAGACAGTAACTCCTATGCTCTATTTCTGTAATGCTGCAGGTTGAGCAGGAGGGTAGTGATGGTTACTCTTAGCAAGCACTGTTTTGGTTTTGAAGTGGAATTGTACAATTGATGTTTGTCTTGTGATCTGCAGGGGATGGCCTAAAGTATCAGGACCATCCCCAGTTAATACACACTGCCCACTGGACTTTCTCAGTGTATCGTCACAACACTCTAAGGCGGCTATTATTATTTCTACTTTACAAATGAGGAAACATATCTTTTTTTTTTTTTAATATATGAAATTTATTGTCAAATTGGTTTCCATACAACACCCAGTGCTCATCCCAAAAGGTGCCCTCCTCAATACCCATCACCCACCCTGCCCTCCCTCCCACCCCCCATCAACCCTCAGTTTGTTCTGTTTTTAACAGTCTCTTATGCTTTGGCTCTCTCCCACTCTAACCTCTTTTTTTTTTTTTTCCTTCCCCTCCCCCATGGGTTTCTGTTAAGTTTCTCAGGATCCACATAAGAGTGAAACCATATGGTATCTGTCTTTCTCTGTATGGCTTATTTCACTTAGCATCACACTCTCCAGTTCCATCCACGTTGCTACAAAAGGCCATATTTCATTCTTTCTCATTGCCACGTAGTATTCCATTGTGTATATAAACCACAATTTCTGTATCCATTCATCAGTTGATGGACATTTAGGCTCTTTCCATAATTTGGCTATTGTTGAGAGTGCTGCTATAAACATTAGGGTACAAGTGCCATATCTTAAAGAAATATATGCAGCCCATGGTCATCAGCTAGTTAAGTTGGATTTCATCCTAAACAGTACATATTGCCATGCAGCACAGCACCTAATGCAGTTCCCCTGCATTGAAGGGAAGGGAAGGAAGCAAGTACTATGGGTGTCCCAGCCCTCCGCAGTGCCCAAGAGTGATTACCTGCTGGGTTGCTTGGAAAAGTTACATAACCTCTCTGAGGATCATTTTTTTTTTTAAATATTTGAAATTGAAGGCATGATTGATACCTCCTGATTGTTACAAGAGGATTTAACGAGATTATCTAAGGTGCTTAGGTCAGTACCTGACCAGAGCTCCAGTGCTTTTTTATCTAATCTGAAAATCTCTACCTTTTAATTACCTAATTAATCATGTTTTAGAACATTTACATTTAACATGATTTTGATATGGTTTAGGTTAAATCTATCATCTTTGTTTATTTTTTAAATTTTGATCCATTTGTTCTTTGTCTTTTTTTTTCTGTTTTGTGTTATTTTTTATGATTCCTTTTTATCTCTTCTTGGCTTATTGTAACTCTGCTTTTAAGTGATTGCTAGTGTAGTATACTAACCTATATATACACATATATATGGATGTATATAAAGGTCTATACTATACTATACATACATTTTTAACTTCTTTTTTTTATTTTATTTTTTATTATTTAAAATTTACATCCAAATTAGCATATAAGTGCAACAATGATTTCAGGAGTAGATTCCTTAGTGCCCTTTACCCATTTAGCGCATCCCCCTCCCACAACCCCTCTAGTAACCCTCAGTTTGTATTGTGTATTTATGAGTCTCTTATGTTTTGTCCCCTCCCTGTTTTTATATTATTTTTGTTTCCCTTCCCTTATGTTCATCTGTTTTGTCTCTTAAAGTCCTCATATGAGTGAAGTCATAGGATTTTTCTCTTCTCTGACTGACTAATTTCACTTAGCATAATACCCTCCAGTTCCATCCACATAGTTGCAAATGGCAAAATGTCATTCTTTTTGATTGCCGAGTAATACTCCATTGTATATATATACCATATCTTCTTCATTCATCCACAGATGGACATTTGGGCTCTTTCCATACTTTGGCTATTGTTGATAGTGCTGCTATAAACATGGGGGTGCATGTGTCCCTTCGAAACAGCACACCAATATCCCTTGGATAAATACTTAGTAGTGCAGTTGCTGGGTCATAGGGTAGTTCTCTATTTTTAGTTTTTTGAGGAAGCTCCATACTGTTTTCCAGAGTGGCTACACCAGCTTGCATTCCCACATTAATGCAAAAGAGATCCTCTTTTTCCGCATCCTTGCCAGCATCTTTTGTTGCATGAGTTGTTGATGTTAGCCATTCTGACAGGTGTAAGGTGGTATCTCATTGTGGTTTTGATTTGTAATTCTCTGATGAGTGATGTTGAGCATTTTCTCATGTGTCAGTTGACCATCTGGATGTCTTTGGAGAAGTGTCTATTCATGTCTTTTGCCCATTTCTTCAGTGGATTATTTGTTTTTTGGGTGTTGAGTTTGATAAGTTCTTTATAGATTTTGGATACTAACCCTTTATCTGATAATGTCATTTACAAATATCATCTCCCATTCTGTTGGTTGCCTTTTAGTTTTGCTGATTGTTTCCTTTGCTGTGCAAAAGCTTTTTATTTTGATGAGGTCCCAGTAGTTCATTTTTGCTTTTGTTTCCCTTGCCTATGGAGACGTGTTGAGTAAGAAGTTGCTGTGGCCAAGATCAGAGACGTTTTTGCCTGCTTTCTCCTCAAGGATTTTGATGGCTTCCTGTCTTACATTGAGGTCTTTCATCCATTTTGAGTTTATTTTTGTGTATGGTGTGAGAAAGTGGTCCAAGTTCATTCTTCTGCATGTCGCTGTCCAGTTTTCCCAGCACCACTTGCTGAAGAGACTGTCTTTATTCCATTGGATATTCTTTCCTGCTTTGTCAAAGATTAGTTGGCCATACGTTTGTGGGTCCAATTCTGGGTTCTCTATTCTGTTCCATTGATCTGAGTGTCTGTACTTATGCCAGTACCATACTGTCTTGATGATTACAGCTTTGTAGTGTAGCTTGAAGTCTGATTGTGGTGCCTCCTGCTTTGGTTTTCTTTTTCAAGATCGCTTTGGCTATTCGGGGTCTTTTCTGGTTCCATACAAATTTTAGGATTATTTGTTCTAGCTCTGTGAAGAATGCTAGTGTTATTTTGATAGGGATTGCATTGAGTATGTAGATTGCTTTGGGTAGTATCGACATTTTAACAATATTTGTTCTTCCTATCCAGGAGCATAGAATCTTTTTCCATTTTTTTGTGTCTTCAATTTCTTTCATAAGCTTTCTATCGTTTTCAGTGTATAGATTTTTCACCTCTTTGGTTAGATTTATTCCTAGGTATTGTATGGTTTTTTGTGCAACTGTAAATGGGATCGATTCCTTGATTTCTCTTTCTGTCACTTCATTGTTGGCCTATAGGAATGCAACCGATTTCTGTGCATTGATTTTATATCCTGCAACTTTGCTGAATTCATGAATCAATTCTAGCAGTTTTTTGGTGGAATCTTTTGGGTTTTAGATAGAGAGTATCATGTCATCTGCAAAGAGTGAAAGTTTGACCTCCTCCTGGCCGATTTCGATGCCTTTTATTTCTTTGTGTTGTCTGATTGCAGAGGCTAAGACGTCCAATACTATGTTGAATAACAGTGGCAAGAGTAGACATCCCTGTGTTGTTCCTGACATTAGGGAGAAAGCTCTCAGTTTTTCCCCATTGAGGATGATATTAGAGTGGGTCATTCATATATGGCTTTTATGATCTCTAGGTATGCTCCTTCTATCCCTACTTTCTTGAGGGTTTTTATCAAGAAAGGATGTTATATTTTGTCAAATGCTTTCTCTACATCTATTGAAAGGACCATATGGTTCTTGTCCTTTCTTTTATTGATGTGATGAATCACGTCAATTGTTTTGCGGATATTGAACCATCCCTGCATCCCATGTATAAATCCCATTTGGTCGTGGTGAATGATTTTTTTAATGTATTGTTGGATCCTATTGGCTAATATCCTATTGAGGATTTTTGCATCCATGTTCATCAGGGAAATTGGTCTATAGTTCTCCTTAGTGGGTTCTCTGTCTGGTTTTGGAATTAAGGTAATGCTGACTTCATAGAAAGAGTTTGGAAGTTTTCCTTCCATTTCTATTTTTTGGAACACCTTCAAGAGAATAGGTGTTAACTTTTCCGTAAATGTTTGGTAGAATTCCCCTGGAAAGCCATCTGGCCCTGAGTCTTGTCTTTTGGCAGATTTTTGATTACTAATTCAGTTTCCTTACTGGTTATGGGTCTGTTCAAATTTTCTATTTCTTCCTGTTTCAGTTTTGGTAGTATATATGTTTCTAGGAACTTGTCTATTTCTTCCAGATTGCTCATTTTATTGGCGTATAATTGCTCATAATATTCTCTTATTATTGTTTTTATTTCTGCTGTGTTGGTTGTGATCCCTCCTCTTTCATTCTTGATTTTATTTATTTGGGTCCTTTCCTTTTTCTTTTTGATCAAACTGGCTAGTGGTTTATCAATTTTGTTAATTCTTTCAAAGAACCAGCTCCTGGTTTCATTGATCTGTTCTACTGTTTTTTTGGTTTTGACAGCCTTAATTTATGCTCTAATCTTTATTATTTCCTGTCTTCTGCTGGCTTTGGGTTTTATTTGCTGTTCTTTCCCAGCTCCCTAAGGCATAAGGTTAGGTTGTGTATCTGAGATCTTTCTTCCTTCTTTAGGAAGGCCTGGATTGCTATATACTTTCCTCTTGTGATTGCCTTTGCTGTGTCCCAGAGGTTTTGGGTTGTGGTGTTATCATTTTCATTGACTTCCCTATACTTTTTAATTTCCTCTTTAACTGCTTGGTTAGCCCATTCATTCTTTAGTAGGATGTTCTTCAGTCTTCAAGTGTTTGTTACCTTTCCAAATTTTTTCTTGTGGTTGATTTCGAGTTTCATAGCGTTGTGGTCTGAAAATATACACAGTATGATCTTGATCTTTTTGTACTTACTTAGGATTAATTTGTGTCCCAGTATATGGTCTATTCTGGAGAACGTTCCATGTGTACTGGAGAAGAATGTGTAATCTGCTACTTTACGATGAAATGTTCTGAATATATCTGTTAAGTCCATCAGGTCCAGTGTGTCATTCAAAGCCATTGTTTCCTTGTTGATTTTTTGATTAGATGATCTGTCCATTGTTGTGAGTGGGGTGTTGAAGTCTCCTACTATTATGGTATTACTATCGATGAGTTTATGTTTGTGATTAATTGATTTATGTATTTGTGTGCTACCACATTTGGCGCATAAATCTTTATAACTGTTAGGTCTTCTTGGTAGATAGATCCCTTGATTATGATATAATGCCCGTCTGCATCCCTTGATACAGTCTTTATTTTAAAGTCTAGATTGTCTGATATAAGTATGGCTACTCCGGCTTTCTTTTCTTGACCATTAGCATGATAGATGTTCTCCATCCCCTTATTTTCAATCTGAAAGTGTCTTTAGGTCTAAAGTGGGTCTCTTGTAAACAGCATATAGATGGATCTTGTTTTCTTATCCATTCTCCTACCCTATGTCTTTTGATTGGAGCATTGAGTCCATTGACGTTTAGAGTGAGTACTGAAAGATATGAATTTAATGCCATTATGATGCTTATAGAGTTGGAGTTTTGGGTGGTGTTCTCTGATCCTTTCTAATCTTTGTTGCTTTTGGTATTTATTTGTTTTTATCCATATGTTTTCATCTTTTCTCCCCTCAGAAAGTCCCCCTTAAAATTTCTCGCAGGGCTGGTTTCGTGGTCACAAACTCCTTTAATTTTTGTTTGTCTGGGAAACTTTTTATTTTTCCTATTTTGAATGACAGCCTTGCTGGATAAAGAATTCTTGGCTGCATATTTTTCTGATTCAGCACATTGAATATATCCTGCCACTCCTTTCTGACCTGCCAAGTTTCTGTGAATAGGTCTGCTACAAACCTATCTGTCTTCCCTTGTAGGTTAAGGACTTTTTTTCCCTTGCTGCTTTCATGATTCTCTCCTTGCCTGTGTATTTTGTGAATTTGACTATAATATGCCTTGTTGATGCTCGGTTTTTCTTGAATCTAATGGGAGTCCACTGTGCTTCCTGGATTTTGATGTCTGTGTCTCTCCCCAGGTTAGGAAAGTTTTCTGCTTTGATTTGCTCACATAACCCTTCTATCCCTATTTCTCTGTCTTCCTCTTCTGGGACCCCTGTGATTCTGATGTTGTTCCTTTTTAATGAGTCACTGATTTCTCTAATTCTTAAATCATGCTCTTTTGCCTTAATCTCCCTCTTTTTTTCTGCTTCATTATTCTCTATAAGTTTGTCCTCTATATCACTGATTTGCTGTTCTGCCTCATCCACCCTTGCCGCCGCTGCATCCATCCGAGATTGCAGCTCAGTTACATTTTTAATTTTTCAATTTTTTACTTTTTTTATCTCTGCAGAAAGGGATTCTAACCTATTTTCAACACCACCTAGTATTCTTATTATCATAATTCTAAATTCTGGTTCAGACATCATGCTTGTATCTGTGTTGGTTAAGTCCCTGGCTATCGTTTCTTCCTGCTCTTTCCTTTCAGGTGAATTCCTTTGTTTTGTCATTTTGAAGGGAGAAAAGGAATTAATGAGGTAAAAAAATTAAAATTAAATAAAAGTAAAATTTTTAAAATATTAAAATTTAAAAATTAAAAACGCACACAAAAGATAATCAAATAAATGATGCTATATCCTAGGTGTGTTTTGGTCTGGGTGTTGAAAGTGGCTTGATAGATGAGAGAAAAAGGGAAAATAAAAAAAGAAATCATTTAAAAATTTGAGAAAATGAATACACTGAAGTAGACGAAAATGGAATTATGGAAGTAAAATAGAATTTGAAAAAATTTACACAAAAGTAAAAAATATAGTAGAAAAAAATTAAAAATATTCTTAATAAAAACTGAAAATAAAAATGACTTTTTCCTCTTTCTGTATTCAAGAAAAAAACAAAACAAAAAAGAGAAAAAAGAAAGAAAATTGAATAGATGGACTGGCTAACAGACTGAAATACGACTGAAATTACTTCGTTTTCCCCTAGAAGTCAAACTATGAAGCACTTTATAGTCCAGAAACTAAGCAGGCTGTGAGACTTGTATTCTTGAAGAGTGAGGTTGGCCCATTTGGGCAGGGCTTAGTGTAACGACTCCGTTCTCCACTGGATGGTGCTGCTTAGCTTACTGGGGTGGATTTTTGTGGCACTTGTAGGTGGGTATACGCATAAGTGGAAGTGGTGAAAGTGGTGTCACCCAGCTACCCAGTCTCTAGTATCAGAACTCTGTTCTCCCCAGTCAGTAAACGCACACCTGTCCTTTGTCTTCGGCTTCCATCCACTCCCCACTTTTACACAGTCCGTGACCAAGCCCCATGCAGCACCTCCCTCCCGAGTTTTGTCTCAGATGCGGCTGTTTTTCCCGGTACGTTACTTCTGAGGGACTGTGGCCTTGACCCGTTCCGCCCCTTTGTGGAGGATCTCACCAAGCAATGGCTTAGTGCTGGCCACACCTAGGAACGTTTGCGGGACCATGCTGCTGCTGATGCCCAGAGACCGGCCAGCTGCCAGCCCTCCCCAGAAAAAGTTCGCAAGATAGTGTAGGAGCAGCATTTCAGGGATTATGGAAAATCACAACACACATCTGGCACCAGGCTTCACCCTTAATGACCTTGTTCCAGCACCAGCGTATGTGGTTGTTCTCTGGGGTCTGCTGGGACCACGTGGCCTCACAGCCTCTACCAAATGTCCTTCCAGCAGTGGAACCACTTATCCTGGTGTGGACCAAGAACCCCTTGGACCCCACTCTGCTCCTGGGGATTCGCCCTTCCCACCAGAGCACCTCCAGGTATTGGGCTGCAGAGTTTGAGACTCTGCGCTCCCCCTGTTTATAGTCTTAATGGAATTTAAACCTTCTCCTTTCTCCTTTCTCCTTTTTTAGTTTAGTCCCTGTGGCTGTTTCCAATTTTCCACTTTCTCTGCAGCTGCTTTTGGGGAGGGGTGCTTTTCCCGTATTCTCCCCCCACCCCCAGTCTCCATCCTCTCTCTGCTCGCAAAAGCACCTCCCTTCCCACACCTTCTTGCTCCCCGAGTTCACCTCTCTGTGCCACGTACCTGATGAATTCTGTGGTTCAGGTTGTGCAGATTGTTGTGTTAATCCTCCAACCAGTTTTCTAGGTGTGCAGGATGATTTAGTGTTGGTCTGGCTTTATTTCATGGACACGAGACACACAAAAAAACTTCCATGCTGTTCTGCCATCTTGGCTCCTCCCTCCATACATTTTTAACTTCTCAGTCTATATTCAAGTAATATACTACACAACATATAGTTTAAGAACTTTTCAGTAGTATAATTCCATTTCTCCCTTCCCACCTTTGGTGCTATTGTGGCCTCAGATTTTAGTTCTACATATGCTATAAGCTCAATGCTTTATTGTTAATAGTTTTACTTAATTATCTTTTAAAGAGATTTAAGTGTAAATATTCTAAGTTAAAAGGTAGAAAGTGTCAAATTGGATTAAAAAAAAAAACAAGATCCAACTGTATGCTAACAAGACCCATGTTTTTTTTTTAATGTTTATTAATTTCTGAGAAAGAGAAAGAGACAGCATGAGTGGGGTAGGGTCAGAAAGAGAGGGGGACAGAACCCGCAGCAGGCTCCAAGCTGTCAGCACAGAGCCTGATGTGGGGCTTGAACCCACAGACCAAGATCATGACCTGAGCCGAAGTCAGGCACTCAACTGACTGAGCCACCCAAGTGCCCCCCAACAAGACACATCTTAAAAATAAAGGACAGATTAAAAATAAAAAGATTGAAAAAGATATACCATACCAATACTAATAAAAAGAAAGCAGGAGTAACTGTAATTAGTATCACAAAAGCATATTTTAGAGCAAAGAATATTACCAGAAAGAAAGAATATTTTGTAATACTAAAGGAGTCAGTTCAGCAAGAGGACATAACAACCCTTAGTGCTTGTTTACCTAGTAACAGCTTCAAAATACACAAAGCAAGAACTGTAAGGAGAAGTAAACAAATCTATAATTATAGCTAGAGATTTAAAGACTCTCAATGTTTGATGGAACAAGAAAACAAATTTTAGAACTAGATTGTGCATAGACTCCATTTTAATGAAAGACTTTAAAGAAGAAAATCTATATCCAAATCAGGATATAACGACTTGAATAAGACTATCAACCAACTTGATGTGACATTTATAGAACACAGCTGTACTCAACAACAGTAGATTATATGTTATTTTCAGGAGCACATGGAACACCAAGATAGACCATATTCTGGGCCATTAAACAAATCTCAATAAGTTAAAAGGATTCAAGTCATACAAAGTTTGTTCTTTGACCACAATGGAATTACTACTTGGAAATTAGCACTTATAATACAAGATTAGATGATCTCTAAATTGTGTGTGTTTGGGGGACGAGGGGTAATGGATTGGAAAGCAAAAAGGGAGGTATCAGAATGTTGTGGAATGATTTTTATGAATAGTGGAACTCACACAAGCTATGCTGGAGAAGATCTATACAATGCACATATTTGACATAGATCTTGTAGCCAGAACATAATTCTGAAATTATGAAAACTACTTTTCATATATAATAAAACTACTTGTCAATATCAAGAAGACAACCCAATGTTTTTAATGCCCAAAAGATTCAAGCATATATTTCACACTAATACATAAATGGCCAATCATTACCTAAAATCATGCCAAATATTGTCATGGAATGAAAATTAAAACTAACATAGTTAAAGGTTGATAATTATTAGGCTGTGGAGCAACTGAAATTCTCATACAAAGTATTAAAACCACTTTTGACTATTTTTGAACAGTCTTGTGAAGTTCAATACATATTGCCATATAAGCCAGCAATTTCACTCCTAAATATTTCCCCAAGAGAAATGAAAAAAACGTCCACAGAAATATTTGCACACAACTGTTCATAGAAGCTATATTCATAAAAGTACCAAAATGGAAACAGCCCAGATGACCATCAATGTAGAAGTGGATAAACAAATTATAATATATTTATAACATGGAATAAATACACTGGAATAAAAAGGAATGAACTGCTGAAATACGTAACAAAATCTCAAAAACAGTACACTGAGCAAAAACATACAAAAGAGCATGGTACAGGGTGCGTTGTAGGGGCTATGCTACCATGAAACTGAGAGTGAATGTCTGTTCCAGTTTGCATCTTAGGACCTCCCTAGTGCCAGCCTGAGAGTACTTATTGTATAACTGTAAACCTCAACAGGCAAAACTAATCTGTTGTGACGTGGGCCAAGAATGGATGGTATTTACTGCAAAGGGCCCAAGGGATCTCTTGGGAGTGATGAAAATGTTCGGTATCTTGATTGGGGTGATGGTTACATAGGTGTAAACATTTATCAAAATCTAGTAAACTTGAAAAAAGTGGAACTCATCCTGCCTTGAATGTCTCCCCATCTCAACCCATTCTTCATATTGACAACAGCATGATCCTTGTACAATCTCATGGTCATTTCTGTTTAATAACTCTGCATCATTTACAAAATCAAATCCAAAATCTTTGCCGCACACTTTCTATTCAACTCTAACCTCACTTCTCACTTGCTAATGCATTCTCTTTTGTTGGATCTATCACACTATTCCTTTGCTTCTCTGTTTCCATGGCTAGGCTAGAGAACAAAACCTATCTTTTCATTTTTGTATCTCAGTGCATAGCATGGTATCAGGCACAGGGCATGCTTCCCAAAAAACGTTAGCTAAATAAATATAATGAGTATATTAAATATGATTTTCTTTGTCTTCTCCAAAAGAATCTGTCCCTGCAAATTAAGGAAACTGTTCTTTATATAATCAGAAACATTCCCCCCCCCCCACCCCGAAAGACCTTCGTTAAAATTGAACCTATGCTGGGGCACCTGGGTGGCTCAGTCAGTTAAGCACCCGACTTTGGCTCAGGTCATGATCTCACGGTTCATGAGTTCGAGCCCAGTGTTGGGGCTCTGTGCTGACGGCTCAGAGCCTGTAACCTGCTTTGGATTCTGTGTCTCCCTCTCTCTCTGCTCCTTCCCCTGCTCACACTCTCTTTCTCTCTCTCTCTCTCTCTCTCTCAAAAATAAATGTTAAAAAAAAAAACATTAAAATTGAGCCCATGCACAATGTAGCCCTAAAATTTCAAAGACCTTAAGGATGTTCAATCTTTTCAAAGTAGTAATATCCTATCATTTGCTGTTGCTGCATTTGTGCCTCGCTATCTCCTCTCTTGCTGAAATTTTCTTTTTGAATTAATAGCTTGATAAATGGCTAAGCAGTTTTCATCAGACCAATTAGGACAGTGGTAAGTATTTATCTGTGGAGTATGGATATTTAAGAAATCTGATCCATTACTTAGAAAATCACTCCTGAGCTCAGAGTTGGCTCAAACTGGCACCTTCTGGCATTTGCTTGTGGGTGGGGAATATGGAATGCTTTGAAAGCTGAATGGATTTGTCAAGTTTTAAAACTCCCTTATGGTTAGAGGAAAACAACATTCATTGTTTAAAAACACCATTGTTTGTTTTTTCTGCTTTTCTGTTCTTTGGAGCCTGAATCTGCAAAAACATTCACGCCCAGAATTTTGCTTCATGTACGTCTCCAAATCTGTTTCTGGAGACGTTAGAATGTGGAAACCTTTTTATCGTGTGATTATTCAGAATGTTCAGGACAAATTGAAAAAGTCCATTTAATGCTCATACTGTATTCTATGGAGAAAGACTAGATTCTGTCATAGGCAGAGTAGAGTTCATAGGAGTGTGGGTCCTGGAGCTGAGACATCTAAAACTCAAATCTCTGTTTTTCTACTTCATGTCTGTGTGACCTTGGACAAGGTATTTAACCCCTCTGTCCTGCTTCAACATTCTCGTCTATTCAATAGGCATGAGAATAGAGTAGGTCCAGGACAGCCACAGATAATGCTGTCACAATAGTTAGGTTTGCCTGTTGTAGAGTTTCACGTGAATGGAATTCTATAGCAAGTACTTGTCTTATATATCCTTGCATCCCCAGCTTCCAGCATGGGACTGGTTGGGGGGGGGGGGGGGGTCCTAAGATGCAAACAGGAACAGACATTCGCTCTCAGTTGTTTGACGAATAAGTGGGTTAATACATGCAGAATGCTTGGAAGGGCAGTGGGCACAGAGTAATTAATCAATAAAATTGAGTTGCAGCTATTACCATCATTATCCTCATCATTAAGGAACTGAATGTAGAATGCCCACATCTGATTATTCAACTGCAACTTACAGAGTGATTCCAGGAGATATCACTTCAGTAGCAACATTATTTTATTAATGTTAAATAATAAACATTATTAACACTGACTGTTAATAGTCACTACCTCACTGCATAGAACACAACACTACCTCACTGCATAGAACAGAGAGCATTGCCTGAGGACAAAGTCAGTCTAGGGCATGAAAGAGTGTGTGTGAGGTACTATCCAGAAGCCTCATCCTGTTTTTCAACTCTGTCCCCACCATTGCCACTGCCACTATCAGGACCTCTCATTTCCCATTCACATTAACTCAACAGCTTCCTCCCTTCTGGTCTTTTCACACAGACCCCACCCGCCTCGATCAATCCATTTTCTCCACAGAAGGCCAAAAGTGATCTTTCTAATAGAATCTCCTCCTTGTTCTTATTCACTTGCTTTAAAAAAAAAACCTTCAGCGACAACCTTGGACACAACATTAAGCCCGCACTCCATGGTGAGGCACAAGGACCTTTGGGATCTGACCCAGAGAGCCCCTCCACCCTTTGCTGTCAGCACTCCTGCTCTCTCCTTCCTCTGAGGAGCTGTTTGTAGTTCCCCAACTCTGGTCACTCCCATTGTTGACTAGTGCACATGCTGCCCCCGCTGCCAGGCATACACATGTCTTCCCCCTGATGAACTTTACTTGCCAGTCTGGATTCGCCTATGGTTGAGATCATGTCTGTGCACTAGCTCATTCCCAATCACCTGGCACATAGTATATGTGTTGAACTAATTACCTTCCCTTCAGGACTCCTTTAAGTCTCTCTGCTTAGAGCTCTAGCATGGCACTTAAGTCATTATTATGCATCATTCTTATGGATTTGTCTTCCATCATACTGAACTTCACAAGGTTGGTCCTTGTCTTATACATTCTTGCATCCCCAGCTTCCAGCATAGTGCCTGCCATGAAGCAGAAACTTAGAAATTTCTAAAAGAATGAATAGTATTCATAGACCATTAATCTCAGGTTTAAAGTTCATTCCAATTCTGAAGTGAGGGAATGTGTGGACCTTCTTGGCCATTCTTGGATATTATCCCGATAATACTACTGACATTTTAAGCAAAAGTTTGCACATTTGTGCATTTTTCTGGGGAGTGGGTCCATAGCCTCAATCAGATTCTCAATGGGGTTTCTGATCCCCCTAAAAGTTAAGAATATATGCCCTTGGGGCACCTGGGTGGCTGAGTCAGTTAAGTGTCTGACTTCAGCTCACGTTGCGATCTCAGGGTTTGTGAATTTGGGCCCCACATCAGGCTCTCTGCTGTGAGCGCGGAGCCCCCTTCAGATCCTCTGTCTCCCTCTCTGTCCCTCCCCTGTTCTCATGCACTCTATCTCTCTCTCAAAAATAAACAGTTGAAAAAGAAAGATTTACATAAAGAACACATGTCTTTAAGAGTTGTTTTTAAAAACCAGTTGTGAAATACAAAGTTTGCAAGGTAGTTTGATGAGTCAGCCCATTTAACTCAGATGAGGTAGAGGGTTGTGCCCCTACACATTGCCTCCAGCAATCTCTCTGCTGCTGGACCGTGTGGTGGTTCCAATTGACTGCAGCAGGTGTTCTCCTGGATGAATATCCATCTGTGGTGTCTCCTCCTACACACACCTGTAGAAGCAGTTTGACACTCATTTGCATGGCCTCCGTGGTTCTAGAAGCATCAAGCATTTCAGCTCCTGGGCCCAGCAGCACAGTGTTTTAACCCAGCATTCAGTGTATAGAGGCTGTTCTGTTCAAAGCCGAGAACCATCTTTGACCCTCTTTGACTAGACATTTTCTCGGGCTTCCATCAAGAGATTGGCAGTGTTTTCTGACGCAGACGCACACAAAGAAGAGACGAGAGATTCTCTAAGAAGCTAAGAAAAAGCACATTTTAAAAATAACTTGAGCAAATGAATTCATTCTGGCAAAAGCAAACTCGCTCTGTAAAATAAACTTCTTTAGAGTTTCTCAATAGCAGGTCCTGAAAACATAAACAACCCCGGGGTCCACATGAGCTAAGACACTCACTGAACAAAGTTCCTGGCCCAAATTCTGTCAAAATAAAGAACACCTTATAAAACTAGGAGTCCATGACCATCATGTGAGAACAAGATGAGGGGGTGGGGGGATGACCCAGCCCAAGGACAGTGAGAAAGTCTTATGATTAGATCCTCAAAATGCTGGCTTTCCAAGACCAAACCTGAAGTGATGAGGGACAGGGGACTACAGCTCATGACTCAGGCCCCTGCTCAGATCCTACCAGGCCCCTGCCATCCCTAGGGAAAACCAGAGTCTACCAACTCTCATGAAGTCAGAGGCAGCCCCTGAGAGTTTTACCATGTGTTCTGTTGACAAGATAATGGTTCCATTGAAATTGTAATAGCATACTTAGCTGAAGGAGCCCAGACCCTTATAATAACTTCATGTCCAGCCATAGTTTTTCGAGCATAATAATATGTTCTTTCTAATGAGACCCATACTGTTCTAATGAACTTAAGCTGAATCTATCTGCACAAGAATAGCACTTGTTATAAACAATAAATACAGTGATTATCATTTTATATATGTGTAGCTCTCCTTCAAAACAAAGTATTTTCTCATTGCGTGATTGTAGTCTAGTCCTTTCTATGTGGGGAGCACTGTGCTAGAATCCATATCTTAAAACTTGGAGAAATTCAGAGAAGAGGCACCAGGATCATTTTTAAAGGCTGGAAAATAAAATTTATGGAGAAGCATTTTCTAAAAATTGCTGTTATTTAATTGCAGAGATTTGGGAAATATTAGGATAAATCTGAACATTATATTTCAGGTGTACAAAGGATCATGGTCAGATTAGCAGAGTTTATTGAGTAATGACTACGTGCCCCGTGCTTGAGCAGTTTCTCAGGCAACCCTCACAACAACCTCATAAAGTAAACTTCCCCATGTACATGAGGAGGACACTGATGCCTAGGTTAAATGATTGTCCAGACATGATAGATATTTTTCACAAATATCCTGCTTTTCTCTCTCTTTTCTCACCTGGAAGTTCAGTTGTACTTTCTCTTTTGGTGGAACCCAGGCATGACCACACAACTCTCTTCAGCCAATGAACAAAACAAGCAAATGTTGTTTTCAGACAGAAGGCTGGAGAGCTTTGCCCTCTTTAACTCTACCACAGTGACTATTAACATTCTGGAACATGGCAGCTCCACAGCCTGGGTCCTTCAGTGGGAGATACAGGAGCAGAGACCCCTTACCACCCCCATCAACCCAAGATAAGCATGTTGCACAAGCACGACATTAACCTTTGTGGTTTTAAGCCCCTGAATTCGCACCATTGTTTATGTAGCAAAACTTGACAATACTAAGTCACCCAGCTGACTGGAGCTTGACCTATTACCCACAGCTTATTCTGAACTAACAAGCTGTGCTGCCTTCTAGGTAGAGAATGATGGCTAAGTGTGTTATTCTACCTAGTTTGAGGAGAGGGAAAAAATGGTCATTATCTCCAGTGACAGGGATGGAGATTCCCCAGGGGGGAAGTCAAGACATAAATAAATACAAGTGAGGAAGATCAGAGGAACTTCCATTGAAGATTTACTCAGAAGAGAAAACCAGTTAATGTTTTGATGTTATTTCCTTCTGGGCAGTTTAATGACACTTTGCATATATTTTCTCAAAGAGTTCTACTTAAGGGAACATTTTTTAGAGTTCCCGGCTTGGAACTGTGTTCTCTGCTTCAGGACCTCTCTCTAGTTTAGTCCGGCTTATTTTCCTATAGGACTCATAACAGTAACTTTCTCCTTTATTCTATGGTACTCGTGGTGGACCTTATTGCCACCTACCAGGACCCCAAATATTGCTTTTGACTCCCCCCCCCCCATCAGAGCCTGAGGCAAAGACTTGATGCAGTTAGTTTATCTAGCCCAGGAAGCAGGAACGAGAAAAGGATGAGTGGGAGAAGAAGCAGGAAAAGCCAATATAAGGATGAAATATCAACTGGCCACTTGGGACTTGGATCTCTGTCATGTAAAGAATGCCTTCCGTCATTGTCCATCTCAAGGATAAGAGGACGGAGCATTTATTCACTGGCTCTCATTCACTGTTCATTGTCCCTAGGGGCCTTAAGTAGCCTCCCTGCAGCACAGACACTGGCATCACTCCTGGGCTGAGCAAGCTCCCACAGCTGTGGGAAGTCTTGAGGCAGACAGTGAAATTACACCTAATGTGTGCTTAAGATATGGGAAGCCAGCCACTATAAATGCACTGGAACCGAGGGAACCAGGGATGCTTTCTATACCAAACTCCATCCTTAAACACTAATCTCAGTTCTTACACAGAGCTGATGGATGCAGGGTGATGACAAATGGGGACTGAGAATAAGATAGGCAGCCTGTATGAGTCCTGCACAAGTTTCCCAATGTCTAAAATGGGGGGGGGGGGGTGGTGATGGTAATCATACCAAGGTCATTGTAAATATTTGGTCATTGTAAGTATTTGGTCCCAGCATCATTCCTAGCACATTCCAAGTGCCTGATAAATATGAGTTCCCTGCCGTCCATCTCCAGTAAATGCTGTAGCGCTATGCAAGCCACTGAGACAAAGGTCTTGGGGGTCCTTCCAACTCTTCACTTGTGCTTTCATTTTGTTTTTTGATGTTGACTCTGCCTACAATTTGAGCAGCCAGGAGGAGCAACTTCAAATGGAAACCTATGGAAACCTAGTTTAGCATCTGCTGAGATCAACAGAACACAGGAATGCAACAAGACAAGGAAAAGGGATGAAAGTGTAATGCCATTTTAGAGAAAAGGAGAATTGTTCTTCTAGGACATTGGGTAGAAACCTTGTTCTTCTAGGACATTGGGTAGAAATCCTTGAGTTACCCAGCTGTTATAAGTCCTCTTCGGTACAAACTAACAAAGGAGGGAAGAGAAAGAAAGGAAGGAGGAAAGAGGGAGGGATATGGGGAGGGGAAGAAAAAGAATAAATAAAAGGAAGGAAATTATCCATTCATCTCTATAGAGACTCTACCTGAGCATTAGTAAGACTTGGGAAAAAGTTTAACTAAAACTTTTCTAAAAACCTTTCAGAGAGATGTTTTTCCCCGGAAAAGCATCATCGAAGCTGTTCAATACCCAAGGCAAGTCTTTCATATCACTGGACATGAAACACTATCATATCTGAAACTGGCTGGAGGCCATTTAGAAGTCAATAATTATTTAGCCCAAGGGGCCTTCCAAATGGTGAAGTAGCATCTTAGGAGGAAATTAGTATTGAGCAGTGTATCAAATCTAATTGGAATCTTGAGGAAATGGGGTCTTGAGTAGGTAAAACAGCTGGAAGCTAAAGTAGGGCAGGACAAGTGATCCCCTCATTTCTGTGTCTTGCCTTAATTAGGATGTGAAAAGGATAATCTTGTTTCTTTTTTAGGCCAGGAAGGCAGGGGGTGGTTTGGAAAGCCTCCTTGTTCATTAACAGTCACCTTCAGTCGGACAGTGGAACAGTTTACTTCTTTCATTTCTTTCCACAGATATTCAAGGAGAGTTGAGGAGGCACAAAGACTTTTCTTGGTTTTCCATACATGGCAGTTGGGAGTTAATGAGTGACTTATTGGGCATGGTCGTGGGCATTGATCACAAAGACAGTAAAGCTGTGTTTTTTTCCCCTTTCAAAAGAAAGTCCATATGAGATCCCCTTTATTTTCCTACTTGGAGGAGGAAGGGGTGTATATAAGCTGGAAGCCTCTTCTCTGTCTTCCTATCCCCTTCTGTATGAATCACTTTGATTTTCACTTCTCAAACCCATTGAGCACACAGTCTGATTTCCCCATTTTAGAAAGATGTTGAAGTCTCTCTCAAATTGGTTTGGGGGAGCCAGGCCATGGTGTCTTTACACAAGACTACCTTAGACTCTGATTCTCCCAGCAACTAACTCTCCTTGGATCACATCTAAACACCTGTTTTAGGACAATTCCTAGAAAAGAATTGTTCTCCGTTTTTCACAGCACTGAGGCAGACCACAAGTGTACTATACATATGGTTTGTGTCAAACTAAAACAAAAACATCATGCTTCTCTCCTGAGAAGAGTCATTTTTCAAGTGGTTTAAAAAGCAAACAACCCCCCCCCCCAAAAAAAACACATTCTGGTAAGGAGATCTGAAAGGACGTTGGATCACTGTGAAAAATACAAACAGATCTAAAGAGCAGGAGGAGAGATCACAATTTCATTTAAATAAAATCAATTAAAAAATAATTTAGGAAAGCACATTCACTTTACTCCTATAGAACTGAAGGCAGGCCATTGTCCATAATGATTCCAAATTGCACCCTCTTGTTTCACTGCACTGATACAACTTTGAACAGTGTCACAGGTCTTCCCCAGACCTCAAACCCTGTGACCTTTTCATGCCTCAGTTCCACTTCTCCAAAATGGGATTGATGTAATGTGGATTTTAGAGGAAATGATTATAGACATCCAGTGTCATCATAAATGGTAAGAATTATGCTAGCAGGAAACATGCTGGACACATGGACTCCTGTCATGGTTCAAAATTGCTTAAAAAGTTTTATTTATATATATATATATATATATATATATATATATATATATATCTCAGATATATATAAAAATTTATATAAATATCTTTATATATACCATATATATTTCTATATTATACATATCTTTTGTACACACACACATATGCACACATCTGCTTTGTTTAAATTGCCATTATTTTGGTGCTTAGGATGAGCCATGCGCATTCATTTTCAGGACCCAGAGATGCCTCATAAAACATGGAGACAATATATCCAGGATCATGACTAGTCAAGCTTTTGAAAGTAAAATCAAAATAGATGAGGAGGAAGTGTGCCCTACTTTTGAAGATTTGTTAAGTAGACAGTTGTGTTATCTCTCATTGCTTCGTATGAAAAGAAGGACTCTGAGAATGTCTGCTATTTGTTAGTAACCTGCCTGTAATAATCATGGTTAGCACACAATGACACTGGGTAATCAGACTACTGAAATTAATAGGAAGACCCTCCCACAAATCTTATTTGAGTGAGCACTGCTCTCTAGAACAATATGACTGTGAGTCTATGTCTGTCGATGACTATGCAAGTCATTGCCTCCACTTTACTCTGTTCCAATGTGTTATGATGTTACTATGGTGACACTCTTAGGATATCCCTCCGCTCTTTTGGTGCCCTCTCAGTGGAAGCTATAATGAGGTGGTTTGGCAACAGAATCTTTTTGGGATTTTTCTCTTACACCATTGAAGACCAGCATGGCTTTCCTCTTACAGGAAATGCATAAAGCATGAACTGAAAATGATAGAAAGTAATTTGCATTGACTTAGGCAAAGAAAGTTAATGTTACTAATTCTACATCAAAGTACCCAGAAATATTCTCTTCTTGTTCCCGGTTCTAGGAGATGACATCCCAAGGGATAGTGAGGCTTCTAGATTTAGTGTGGAATGTAATAAGTGCTGAGGGCTAGGGTCTCTTACCCTCATGAGAGAGGGGCTGTGTGAGGGTGATGTGAGAACTATGTGCTGGAAAGAAAAAGATGTGGTGTGCTCCAGAAACAAGCACTGTGCTAAGCACATAACATGCATCCCTTCAGTGAATCCATACAACCACGTATATTACTTACCCCATTTTATAAAATGAGGTAACAGATACAGCTAATAATTACCATGCCACTTTGTCTCCCTAAAATGCATCTTTCAGGTGGTCTTGGCTTTTCTCTTTTCCCTGGAAGAACTTGGAAGTGAGAATCATGGGAGCCTCCATCCAAAATCCTTAGACTTGCTTCACAGCTACCTGGAGAGATTTATCTGAAACAGCTTAAAATCTGACAACTCCATCTTGGACAAACACATCCTTAGAGCCTTTTCCACTGCTGTATCAGGACATAGTAGCAATGGTCATGAGACCTAAAATCAATGTCCCAATCTTTTGGTTGTGTAATCCAGGGCAAGTCAATTCTTCCAGGCTTAGTTACTTCACCTATGAAATCAAAATGGCAAAAACTGTCCAAAGGCCAGGGAATAACCCAGTTTCTTTCATTATCTATTTTTGTTCGCTTTAGAACATTTTGGGTCTAAGATGTATGAGGCTGTGCTCTGGACCTAGAGTGAGAGATCCACAATTGCCCTTTTATAATGTGGCAAACAGAGTCAGAAGCCTCTCAAAACATTTTATCCAGCAAGAGCTCATTTTTGCCTTCTTCTTGCCTTTTGAGTTATAGCTTCAGGCATTGCTCTGGCAGCTCCTTCAGGTAAACTTTCTCCATTAATAACACAACAAAAATCGTTACATTTCCTTTGATCTCTAGCCCAGCATTTGGGATCCCAGCCCTTATCATCTAACTGCACAGGTAGTGCCCATACCAACCAGATTAACCTTAGTTTCCAGGACACATCTAGGACTTTTCTCCCTTCCTGATCTTTCTAAGTTCTATGCACCTGAAGTGACTTTTCTAACTCCCAACAGTGTCCACCATCAAATCCAGCTCAAATGCCACATTCCTCCCTGAAACTCCCCACAGCCAACACCATCTCAAATTAATCTTTCTTGTCTCTATTCTCTACAGCAACATATTGGCCTCTTTTATACTATCCCCCCATAGTCTTCTTTGTATTATTGCTAGGTATATTTCTCTTGTCATTCTCTTGTCAATCTTATTAGATTGTAAGCACATCAAGAGCAAGATCCAGGGTGGCCTGTTGCAGCATGACAGTGGCAGAGGAGTGTAGAGTTTCTGCTATGGGTTTAAGTCACACTGCCAAGTCTAAAACCTGCATACATGATGTACTAGCTGCATGACTTTGGGTAAATTCCTTCTCCTTTCTGGCCTATAATTTCTTCACCTGTGTTTACTATTTAGGGACTTTGTGACAATTAAATGAGATATTCTACATAAAGTACTCAGCAAGTACCCGACATATTATAGGTACATACATATCTTTTACACACACACACACACACACACACACACACACACACACACCTGCTTTGCTTAAATTGCCATTATTTCGGAGCTTAGGAAGATGTTAAGTATTTGCAATACCTAGAATGAGTTCTCGTCATTAATTAATTCAACAAATATTTGAGTGCCATATTAGTGTGTTCAGGCTGGGATAACAAAATACCATAGACTGGCTGGCTTAAACAATAGACATTTATTTCTCACAGTTTTGGGGACTGGGAAGTCTAAGATCATGATGCTGGCCAATTCTGTTCCTGGTGAGAATCTTGTTGGCTTACAGATGGCTGCCTTCTCCCCGTGTCCTCACATGGCAGAGAGAACAATCTCTCTTTTCTTGTTTCTTCTTATGAAGCCACTAATATCATCATGAGGGTCCTACCCTTATCACTTCATCTAACTCTAATTACCTCCTAAAGACTTCATCTCCAAATACCCACATACTCACATTGAGGGGTAAGGCTTAAACCCATGCATTTGGGAGGCAGAAGGAGGTGAGATATAAGTTAGCCCATAGCAAGTGTCTATACATTTACTGAGCTAGTCAAGGGATAGAGTAATACACAAAACAGATAAAAATCCATGAAGTATGGAATTTCCATTCTCGTGGAAAGAGTGAGACAGTGTGGTAGACAGAATAATGCCCCCCCCCAAAATGTCCACATCTTTATTTCCATAACCTGTAAGGAATTGGGTTTTGCAGATGGAATTAAGGTTGATAATCAGCTGACTTTAACATAGGGAGATAATCCTGGATTATTTGGATGGGCTTGGTGTAATCCCAAGGGCCTCTATAAATTGAAGAGGGAAGGAAGCAGAAAGGCCATAGTGATGAAAATGAGGGCCTGACTGCCGTGGCCAGTTTTAAGAAGGAGGAAGGGAGCCACAGGCTGAGGTATGTGGGCAGCCTCTAGACACCAGTAAAAACAGGGAAATTGATTCTCTCTCCCCTATAGACTTTAAAAAGGGATGACGCCCTGCTGACCCCTGGAGTTTAGCCTAATGAGAACTGTCTAACCTCTAGAACTATAAGATAATAAGTTTGTGTTGTTTGTGTTTGTGTGTTAAGTTGGTGGTCCATTGCTACAGCAGCCATAGAAAACCAACACAGGCAGAAAACAGAAAACTAATACAGGCAACATATATATTGTACATCAGATGGCAATAAGTTCTGTGGAGAAAATCAGAGCAGGGAAGAAGGATAGGGAGTGTTAGAAGGGGAAGGTGATTATAATTGTCAGTGGAGTTGAAAGAGGGGGACTCCGGTAACTTTTGAATAGGAGCTGAAGGAGGGGAGGCAGTAAGTTGTGAAGAATCTGAGCAAAGAATGTCCCTGGCAGAAGTCACAGGAAGTTTAAAGGCTCTGTTTTAACTTACCTGGCATTCCTGGGAACCGAAAGAGGTACTGTGCATGAAGCAGAATTTGTGATGGAGAAATTAGGAGGAAACAAGATCAGAGATAAAGGGATGCCTATTTGTGTTAGTTTTACTCTGAGTAAGACAGGAAGCCCAAGGAGGATTTGAAGTAGCAGGGTGACAATATATGACATAACTTTTACTGGAATCACATTGGCTGCTCTACTGAGAATAGCACATATGGGGGGCAAGGTGGAGGCAGGGGGACAGTTAGGTTATTGCAGTAATCCAAGCTACAGGTGTTTGTAGCTTGGAATGAGGTGGTGGAAAGAGGTCTGTCAGCTTCTGGAAATATTTTGAAGGTAAAGCCAATGAAATTTGCTGATAGACAAAATTTACAAAAGGGGGAGTCAAAGATGATTCCGTGGCTTAGGGTTTTAAGTCAATGAAAGGTTGGAGAGTCCATTCACCAAGATGGGGAAAACAACCATGGAAGCAAGTTTGAGGGAGAGGATGGGTATAGTTTGGATGGACTTTTGGTACCTGAATCCTTCCCTTCATCCAATATTTCCCTTCAGATTGCTGTCCCTCAAGCAAAGAACTATACACATAAAGAATAATAGCGATTGGGAAATGGTATCTTGTTCAATTCATGATGGAGCCAGTTTGCTATATAACACCTATGCAGAGCTCTGATAAAAGCTGGATTGGAGAATGAGGTGTAGCCCAGGATGCTACAGAGTGAATGTTTGTGTCCTCCCCAAATTCATCTGTTGAATCCTATCCCCCAGTGTGATGGTATTGAGAGATGGAGCTTTTGGGAGATGATCAGTCATGAGGGCAGATGCCTTATGAATGGGATTAGTGTCCTTATAAAAGAAGCCTAAGAAAGCTCCCTGCCCCCTTCTGCCCTGTGAGGACATAGTGAAAAGTTGTCTATGAGAAAACAGGTCCTCACCAAACCCTTAATTGGCTGGCAACTTGATCTTGGACTTCTCAGCTTCCAGAACTGTGAGAAATACATTTCTGTTGTTTGGAAGCCCCAAGCTTTGTTGCAGTAGCCTGAACAGACAAAGACACAAGAGGACCAAAGAAGACTGGAATCCAAATGCTGGTCCTTTAGAGAAGATGCTGAAGGTTGAGCCATCCTTCTCCAGCCCACTAGGTCACAGGCAGAGAAGCTGGGCCAGCGACGGGGCGAGAGCTGGGGCACCATTCATCACACTGACCCCACTCACTGATGAAAGTTGGCCAGGAAGTATTGAAGGCTCTCTCCCAATCACAAGATTTACCATTCCTCCCCAGGGAAGAAGCCACTAAGGAGACAGAACTGAGATGAATGTTAATGTTTATTGATTAATGTTTATTGATTAGAATCAAATACCCTTTGCGCCCTGTGCGTGCCCAGCTCATCTGTGTCCTGGAGCACGAGCCCTATCTCCAAGGGCAGAAGTTGGATCTCAATGTTCTGCTTTAGTTTCTGAGCCAAGAAACCTCATTTTTCCTCTGCTGGCAGGACAGAAAAGATCCTGCAATGGGAACTGTTAGGCAGGCAACAGACTTCCCAATTAGGGACTAGTGAATGAAAGGGAAGGAAAATTAAAGGTAAACTGGGGTAATTAAGATTACATCATCATCCTGATCTGGATGATGAAGAGCTTTCCGATTGCCATGAGGCCAAAAGGACAAAAGGAGCTTTAAAACCAGTGACTAGGGTTTGAGGCAGTTTGGAAATGAAATTGCATTACTCAATGATAAACAGAATCATTGCTTAGTGGCTGTATATTTGTATCTAACCATTCCCCCCCCCATGTTTGAGTTTTATGTTTACAATCTCCAACATCTTTGCACTGCCCAAGTGACACAGAATTAAATGGAATCATTTAATCCTGATATCGTTAGACCATCACAATTTGACTATTGAATATTTCTTACAATATTTACAATATTACAGAAATGACTGGATATTGCAGAAGATGTGTGTGGTTTTCGAGGTTCTCATTTAGTGATCATGGAAACCACTTTTGGGGGAAAGATGTTTTCTTCACGTATCCTAATTTCTAATTAATATAGTTCCACGTCTTTAAAGTGTATAATCAGAATTGTAAAATTTGGTACTTCTCAACATTTGGTACTCCTTAATCAATATGTATTAAGGTGCTATATAACAGGTATAAAAGATGGGGAAGACATTATTTTCTTTTTACATTTATTTATTTTTCAGAGACAGAAAGAGCACAAGTGGGGGAGAGGTAGAAAGAGAGTGAGACAATCTGAAGCAGGCTCCAGGCTCTGAGCTGTCAGCACAGGGCCGCTGCGCGGGGCTTGAACTCATAAACTTCAAGATCTTGACCTGAGCTGAATTCTGACGCCCAACCGACTAAGCCACCCAGGCGCCCCATAAGACATTATTTTCTCTAGGAAGCTTATCTTTAATGACTCCTACTATTAAGAATACTTTCTATGTTTACTTTACCCTTAAGACCACCCTGCAAGGTAGATACTGCTTTCCCAATTTACAGAGAAGAATACTGAAGTTTAGAGGTCACAGATCAAGATCACACAGTAGAAAGTCTCAGGGGTGACTGGGCTTCAAAGTCTATGCTCATCCCACTACTCCCAGTTTGTTCTAGTAAATCTGCCACAATCTCAGAGTATTTTGCAACGATTAATGCTCCCCTCTGTCAGTATTTTTCAACAAGTCAGGGAACGTTGGAGAAGGTGATTCCCCCTTTATAGGTGCCTTGGCCGTTGTGGACCCTGAACGCGTCCTTTCTGATCCGGTATCTCCCTTGTCGCCCTGGTGAGAAGACCATCCTCTTTTCCCCAAGGTGGGGAGCCCGCTTAGCCCGACCACTCCCCACCTCTGAAGGAGGCAAGTTGAGCCTCTAGGCGACCTGACTGACTCCTCTCCCCCACGGAGCTGCCATTCCGCGGGCGGCCGCCAGGGGTCCCCTCTCGGCGTCCCCGCGCACAGCCGCACGCGGGGCGCCTGTGGGGGCTACTTGGGAGCAGCGGCTGGAGCTCGAGCCCCGAGCTCGGTCGCCCGCGCGCTCCTGGAGACCGCGCGCGCTGGCCCCTCGCCGCTCGCCCCTTGCCCGCCGCGTGGATCCGCCAGCGTCGCCCGTCTGGCCCCCGGCTCACCCTCCTCCTCTGGCGCCGCCTGCTACTGACCCGCCCGGCGCACGGAGCCGACCCGGCCGCGGGCTGAAGGTAAAAGCCCACGGTGAGTGAGAGCCCGCGCCGGGAGAGGCAAGGTGGCGCCGCCCGGCAGCTGCTCGCCCCGGTGGCGCCCGGGCGGGCTGGGGTGCGGGGCGCACCTGGGGGCGGGCGCAGCGGGACCGGGGGGTGGGCGGCTCCGCGGCCGGGATCCGCGTCAGACCCCCGCCCCACGTCGCGGCCCCTGCGGGCCCCTCTCGCGCCCTTCCCGGGCGGGAACGGGAGTCCAGTCCCCAGCCCGGGCTCCGGGGCCTTGACTGTGCAGACTCTGTAACCTCGGTCTCCCTGCGGGGCACAAGTGCGTCCCGGAGCCGCCCCGAAGCGCGGGGGGCTGCAGCGTGCGTGTCAGGCCGCGGGGGGACGGGAAGACAAACTTTCGCGAAAGTGCGCCTGGGCCGGAGCTCGGCGCTCGGGGCGTGTGCGGAGGCTCCACGCGGGCTGAGCGGGGGAAGGAAGCCCGCTCCGCCGTCCCGCTCGACCCCGGCGCCGTCCGAGCTCCGGGGAGGGTGCGGGTGGGGAAAGAACGGACGAAACCCTGCCGACCCCTTGGGCCAACAACTGTCAAACATCTGGAATCCAGCCCCTCCCTTCCCCCGCGCCGAGGAAGGTGAAAAGCCCTCAACTTTCCTTTGATGGTCCTCCTTGCCTCGGGACCCCTCTCGGAATGGAAAGGGCCGACCCCCGTTGCCTGGCAAGTGAGTACCGGGAACCCCCAATCGCCTCTGGCTCCCCCCTTCACCCACCTTCCTGACCGCCTCCCAGACGTCCTCCCCGTAGGGACCACGCCACAGAGCCCGTGGAGATCGTGACGAATGGCCTTTTGTTTCTCCGCGTCTCCCCTATTGTTTGCCTTTGCAACATCTGGCGGGGCTCGCGGAGAGAAGGACGCCCCCCGTGTCCTCCCTGCACCCGCCCGCCACCCCCCCCACCCCCTCCAGCCCACACGGCCGCCTCCTGCTGAGGATCCCGACCATGGAAGGAGAGGAGCCTGACCCCCGCGAGGCCGCCGCACCCAGGCCCTGCGGTTAGAGGGCGGAGGGAAAGTTGCAGCCTCCCCGCCTCCTCGGCTGACTGTGGCCCGGGGCGCATTTCTCAGATCTCAGCCCAGGCGCGCCGCGAAGGGCGCAGTCACGGAGAGGTGCCGCTTTCCCGAGACTGGAAGCGACCTTCCGCCCCCGACCAGGGTGTCCTTCGGTAGTTCCAGTGGATTTAAATCGCCTAAAGGCCTGTGGCTGGGCCGCTTCCAGGGCAGCGGCACAGGGTCGGGGCACTTGTGGTGGGCAGAATGCCGAGGTTCTGGGGTCTGCGAGTTTCCAAGGGCCGGAGGACAGGCAAGGATGGAGAAGGAAATAACCCGGGAAGCCTCGAGACTTTGCCTAGAAATAGTGGTTAGGTGGCTTCGTCCAGATTAAACGTGGAGTTTTGACTTGGGGTAGGGCTTCCCATGTCTAAATCCCAGGTCCCCTCTCAGCATTTAGAGACGCCACCGGGAAAGCGTCCAGACTTCCAAGTCCTTGCGAACCAGTGGCTTGGGACTGCCTCCGAGTTCCCCTGGGGGTGCGCCTGGTAGATTATGGGTGGCCCTATTTCTGTCCCTTCCCTCACAAGTTAGATACTTACACATCATGTTTCTTCTTACTGGGGAGTATTAAAGAAGTAGGTCAAAGCAAAGTAGCTACTCTTGAGAAGGGGGGGTCACCGAAAGGGTGAAGGGAGAGTGGTTTTGCCTGTGAGTGGAGGCCAAGCCTGTGCACCTGTTAGAACCTATACATGCTCATAGCTTTACATACAGTGATGTTGCCAGCTTTTTCTGAGGGAGGTCCACTCGTCCTTATTCCAAGGAGACTCAATTACACTCTACCTTTTGATCCTTCCCCCAAGAGGGGGTAGGGAGGAAGCTCCCCTCTGAACACTTGTGACCTATGTACCCACTCAAGCATTTTAAGTGGGAGCTGTGCACTTGGCTCTCCACAGTTCTAAGAGTCTATCCTTTACCTGACCTAATAGAAATTTGACTTACATTCAACAAATAAATACAAAGTCGACTGCTAAATCTGGAAGGTGGACACAGAGCACTTCCAGAAAGTGCTGGATATTACCAGTGGTACCAACAACAGCAACAAAAAGCAAAATCTTTGAAGCACTGGAAGGCTCTTTACAAACATTTCATTATGAAAATGATGCATAAGGAAGGATTCCTTTGAAATTTTGCACAGTAGCAGCAGGAGAAGAGCAACAAGGCGGACCTGGGTTGCCCAAGTGCCCAAAGGCATCATTAACAAAGTGTAAGGGCAGTGTTTGTCCTGGTCTACTCCAGTAAGGAAAACAGGATAATTGTAGTGGAAGATAAGCTTGTACAGTTTCTTTAATTTTAGAATTAACTACCCTCCCTCCCCCAAATCACTGTAGGAAAAAAAAAAAATACAGAGAAGTGAAAATGAAGACAAAAGGAAGGGGGATATTATAAGCAAGGCTCCAGTGGACAATCTTATCCAATGATTTCCTTGGATAAATTTCTGGAGATAGTACGGCTAGGTTGAATGCAATTTTTAGGATATTTAAGATTGCCATAGCGTCCTGTAGGAAGGGTGTGCCGCTTTACCTTCTCTCTAACAAGATACAAGAGGATTTTTTTCCTTGCATTCTGCACCCCACTCACACTCTGTGTTATAATCGCTGTTTTTCATTTCTGCCAGACCTATGGGAGGGAAGTATGCTCTTGTCTTTTGCATTTCTTTAATCACAAATGAGATTAAGCATTTTTCCTGTTGTCCCTTAGAGGTGCTTTTAATAAAAGCATACTGTTCTGACTTCTGACCCTGCCCATGTAATCAGATAATCTTTATTAACTCAAAGTTCCAATTTTCTTCCCTCCAGCATGGCAGACATTTGGCAAGACTGCAGCCATAAATTACTACAATAATTGACATGATCTCGGTAGAGTTATTAGGGAGACTGTGCAAAAGCATTATTAGAGAAATTCTTGGAAGATGCCAGGTGTATACTTACTGCTTCATAGTGTGCATGCCCCAATTTCTTCAGTTTATGCCCCCCCCTTTTTTCATTTAGAACAACTCTGTTGAGGAGTTGTTTTTACTAAATGGATTTTACTAACTCATTTTATTTGTGTTCCTTCCACTGGTAACCAGTATGTCATAATCCACAACTTTTAATTTTTGGCTGAAATTTACCCCAGTTTTTTTTAAGACTTTCTCTATTTGGCTTTACCATTTGAGCCCTGTACTTGAATGAATCTTGAAACTAAACAGTTTAGTAGCTTGCTTTTGAAACAATAGCAGGAAGGTTTCCGAAGGGTGGAACCAGGTACATTTTGTGCATTTGTGTAGCCATAAATCTCTATGTTAATTCTTGCTTGACGGTGCAGGTTTCTGAAATGGGGTGGAGGAGAGAGAGGAAGAGAAAATTAATTTCAGCTAGATGATGAATTAATACAGATGAAGGATCACACAAGAAAATTTGGGTAAATAATCTAAGTAATCTGGATACAAATTAACTTCTAAAAAAATAAACTATAGTAAAGTGTCATGTGTTATTATAACTAGTTTACTTAACAGGCAGAAAGTGGCGTTCTAATTGGGAAAATTCAATGTGAAAATCAATGCAAAGTATGACTGTAGGTAATTTATCTCAGGCATTAAAAAACAGAAAAACAATGAAAGGCAGATACTGTACTTTTTTGCAACATTTTCTGTGCCTTCCAAATCAAATAATATGCAGCAAGAGTCAATCATTGGCTCTCAAAGGTTGAATGAGAGAGCTTAATGGCCATCCAGTTCAACCATCTAATATCATTGGGGGTCTTTATTCTCTTAAAATAATAAAGTCTTTGTATCATTTCAAACAAACCAAACTGAGAAGCAAATAGGCCAGGAATTTCAACTTTTTTTTTTTTTCATTTTTTTGTTGAGGACAGGGGAAGACAGGGTTTTAACTTTATGATAGCTTGTGTAAGCTCCTTTAACAAGCTAAATTTTCATAGAATAAACAGCCTTGGCAGCAGGAGGATTAAGTCATTGAGGTGTTACATTCTGCAACATTCTCTGGGCTACATCCTCTAGCCATTGGCTGGGTGAAGTTCAAAGGTAGTAGAGCAAAGCGAGTACAAAATGGCACAAGGAATGGGGAAGAAAACAGTAGAAGAACATGAAGAGAATCTCATTTCTTTAGAACTGACTTCGGAACTTTCTAACAAGATTCAGGGTACCCAGGGGATGGTTGGCATCACCTCTCTTGGAAAGGTAGCTGATGTCTCAAGGCCAACTTTAGAGACTCTAAACCTTGCATAAATCACCGCCACTCCAATGGAGAATAGCCCAATAATTCTTAAAAAGAAGATGAAAGAGAAGGAGCTGTTGGAGAGAAATGGAATTTTAATTCTAAGAATATACCTTATTTCTTCCTGAGTAGTAGTGTTAATTTATAGAAGTAGTAGAAACATCTTCTGAGTTCCACTCGGATGATCTCCCAGGCACAGTGACTGTATTTCTTATCTTTCAGGAAGTTGTACATCCTATAGAAATATCTCCTCAGTTCTAGGCTGAGGAGCAGTTCTAGGCTGCTTACCTGGGAAGCAGCTCCTGAGAAGTCCATCCCATCCTCTTCCATCTGTTTCGAGTCTTCCTTCCCTTTCTCCTCTTCCTCGAAGCATTTTTCCAAGTGGTGCATCTGCCAATCAAGTCTGATTTGGATTTGTTTCAGGTATTTCTTTTTCCAAGTGGATTTGGTGGTGGACTCTCTGAAGATGTTGAAGGCCTGTGTGGACATTTCATAGAAGGCCTCCTTGAGGTACCTTTTCCCAGGTGGGGTGTGTGATTGGATGTCTTGGGGCAACTCAAAAGCTCTGGTTTCTCTTAGGCACTCTACAGGAAATGAATTGCTCATGCTGTTCAGAAGTCTCAGATTTTGCCAGGTGACTTCCCTCAGGTGAAGATGCAGCAAGTTACAGTGCAGAGAGAGGGCGCCAGGGATGAACAGACCTACAAGGCATGCAGGCCACAAACACTTTTGAATCACATCAGGCTTAGTGTTCATTTTTTTTTTTTTCTTCCTAAGCTAAACACCCAGACTCAAGATTGACAGTGATGTTTTAGGTCTTAAGTGTTCCATCATGTGCCTTTTATATACCTGAATATCTTCCGTGGGGAGGAGTTTTCTCATTCGTCATTTTATGGTTCTCAGGGTTTCGGCCCCTTTCCTTTGCCTCTGAGTCTTGTTTTGACTTTGTGTGACTATGCCAACTTTGGAAATGCTGATTTTTTTTTTCTTTAAAGTGAGCAAAGCATTACCATTTCCTTAGTTGCTTGGATGACCCATCCCAGTATTACAAAATTGTCATAACATGATTGATTATTATGTAGAGAGAGTGATCCTTTAAAAAAATGATTTTGTTTTGTTTTGTTTTGTTTTTTGGTATCTGGCCATATAGCCAAACATCTTCTCTCATTGAACTAATCAGACATTGACCAAATGACTGTAATTATTTGATTGCAAGTCTACCAGAACATAACATAGTTTAGGTTTTTCTAATCTTGTTAAATTCAGCTTCTATATTTGGATATTTTCTCTTTTTACTCTATTTTCATGGGTCTCAGAAAAGATGAAAACAGAGTTGGTCAACTGAGCATGGAACTTAACAGAAGAGAAAGCTGGCTTGGTTTTCTTTTGTCAGTAGAAAATGTTGGCACTCTCCAACTATCCTTTCCTTTAGTTAAACCCAAACCAGTGCTTCCCATGGCTGTCAAACATTTCACACACCTCTGATACCTGTCATAGTCCTCTAGGGAGTTGTATAGTGGGAAGTATTTTTCTGCTTCATTAGCTTTTCTCTTGTAGTGTCATGCATTTTCCTTTTTTAGGTATGGTTTAGGCAGCATTTTAAAACTTCTGCTTGGCTATCTTTTCTTCTTATTTGGAGGTTCTGGATGCTGGAAAGGTTTTTGTTTGTTCCTGTTTGCTTTTCCCTGAGGAGGTACTTCACACCTGGACCACTATTACCGGGAAAATGATAGCTATCCACCATTTATGGTTTTCACTTTATTTGACCAAAAATAACCTTCTTATGGTTATGGAAAAAGGAAGGCAAATGCATTCCGTTGTCCAGGAAAGTGAATGGGATGTCATTAAACAAGGCTGGCTTAATTATCACCTTAAAAAAGAAATATATTCGTTTTTGATAAAGTCATTTTAGAATAGTAAGCAGACACAGTTCCACAAATATGACAGACTTTAGAAACTTAACTTTAAAAGTTCTTATCTAAACCAGTTGGTTGGACCAAAGGCAAACTGTGGACAAGTGGGATTTTTTTAAATCATGGCTTTTTGGACAGGTTTCCTCTGAGAAGAAAACTTGCTACTTATATTACTCTACATGTGCTCTCTCCAAATTCTGATTTCACAGATTTTATGAGGTGACTAACTTGGAAAAATAATTTGGAAAATGAGCCCTTTTATATTTTATAATTACAACACTATAAGTTGACACAATCTTCCTAGAGAGCAAAATGATGATATGCATCAAAAGCCTTAAAAATGTGTCTAATGTTTGACTCAGACGTTCTCCCTCTGGGAATTCATCCCCAAGAAATAATGATGGACATCTTTAAAGACTTAGCTGTCAGGAAGTTTATCACAGAAAAAAACTGAAAACAATTTGTGTAGCAGTAGGTAGTTGGTTAAGTAATTCATCAGTAGAAAATTTCTGTGCAAGCATTAAATATTTGGTCACTTGGATAAATTTACTTTGTAGCTTAAAACCAAGTTAACATGGTAGTATATAGAATCTGATAGCATATTTGTTAAATACCTAATATGCATATATGTGCAGAAAAAATCTAGAAGTGTATATGCTACAAATGTTTTCTATGACTAGAAAAATAATTTTTATTTTTAGTGATTTTTATTTTTTGCATTTTTTAAATGACCTTGTTTTTTTTTGTTTTTTAGTTTTCTGTAGTCAGCAAGTATTTCTTATTTAATAAGGTAAAACAAATTTTAAAACAACATACATTAAAAAAGAAAAATTGTTATGTATTTGCAATGTGATCAGTATGTACTACTTTATTTATTTAAACATCTCCATTCTAGGGTACTTCCAAAGGAAATATGAATTTGCCTGAAGACTCAGTTCCAGTTACATAGAATAATATAGAGTATGTGGGAGTTCAATGTACTATTCTTGCAACTTTTGAATAATAGTATGTATGCTTATATATTACATATATTTGTGATTAAACATACATACAGAGTCTATATATAAAGTACAAAGCACTTCTGAGGATCATACCTGCTTACGTATTTCACGTAACTTCTTCTACCTAAAACCTGTTACACTGTCCCAGGCAGAACTGCTTGTCTCTCTTGTGGGCTTTTATTGTGCTTTGTCCCCTTCATTATGGCTTTTTAAAATGGATAATTGTAGGGGCTCCTGGGTGGCTCAGTTGGTTCAATGTCTGACTTGGCTCATGTCATGAGGTGTCCATGGATTTGAGCCCCACGTCGAGCTCTGAGCTGGCAGCTCAGAGCCTGGAGCCTGCTTCAGATTCTGTGTCTCCCTCTCCCTCTCCCCTTCTCCTGCTCATGCTCTTTCTGTCAAAAATAAACATTTAAAAAAATGTTTTAAAATGGATAATTGTATAAGTGTTGATTTCCCAGCTTTGCATACTCCCCCTCCCCTACCCACTCAGAATGCCTAGACTATTTTGCACTTATTCGAGACAGTTCAGTCTTACTGACCAAGCTAAGAGACTGTTCAATTGAATTGCTCTGCTAAGAGGTTCTTCTCATAGGTGATGGAGGTGGCTGCAGATTTGGAGGTTCCCTGTATTTTCTGCCATGTACAGTTTTGTCATTTTATCCTGCTCACCCCGTATTTCTTCCTTTTATAACCGTTCCATACCATATCCTCATTTATTCAAGACTGTATTGTTAGCTAGTACCACATGCCAGTCACCAGGCCTGGTCTTAAAGATGGAGCAGTAAGGTATAGCCCATGATCTCAAGGAGGCCACAATTGAAGAAGTAGGTACATTCTGAGTCTTTTAGGCAGCAGGAGTAATTCATAGGTCTTCCCTATAGCATGGACCTCATCCCCATGTGCTGTAAATGTTAACTGATGCTGATGGTGACAATATTCATGACAAAGGTGATTGACATGCATGTCTTCCCCTCTTCAGCTGTCAGGGTCACCTGATTTTGCAAATAAAAATAACACCCGTGCAATATTTAGAAAGTACCTATACTAAAAAACAATCACTCATTGTTTACCCCAAATTCAAATTTAACTAGGTGCCCCATATTTTACCTAGTAACCCTCTCTACCATACAGATTCCCAGTGAGGTCTTAGAGTAGAACTAAGACATGAAACCCATTCTAGGAAACTTTTCCTCAGCTAGCTGTCTACCTCGTGCAGAGGTACATTCAGTTGCATTACTCTGTGCTGACTTTACTTGTATACACAGCCCTAAAAACTGCATGCTCCAAAGAGGCACCTGCCACACTAAGAAAGTATTGCATGTGTGCATTCATGCGTACACACACACACACACACACACACACACACAAACACACACAATTGCTCTGATCAGAAGCATTATTGGATGATCAGTCATTGGTCTTGCGTCTGTTTTATAAGAGCCATGCCATGTGAGTATATCTCAAAATATCATCAGGAAAATAAAAAAGAACAGTGTAAGGAAACATTTTTCCCCAAATTTGTCTGGTACAGAATTGGACTGTTCCATCTACCATCAGCAGTCAGTGTGTTGATATACCTAATGATGTTTCCATGATATTTGCTCTTATTTCTCTAGCATGCCTTGAGATCATTTGTATGTGGCCAGGCTTTCCTCAGAGAGAAAGCTGTTTAGCAGGGGCTGCCCTGTTGCTGATGGAACTGTATAAGCCAATGGGGCTTACCAGGTGCACAATAATGGTCAAGACACAATTTGCTTGACAAATGAAGATGAGACATTTCAGTCTAGACAGGATTGCTGTGATTCAGCTCAGGGGCATTTAGTATTTTCTGGTAAGATTTATTGCTCTCCATGAGAAGGCAAGTTTCAAACCAAGGTGCGAGTAACATATCAATCATCCATGTTACACAATAGCTGAAAGCTCGTTCCATTTGTGGGGTCAGAAGGTGCTTGAGCCCAGGAGAGAGCTCTGAGATGGGGAGCCTTGCACCCATGCCTGGCAGCACCTCCTCCATGGTCACCACAAAGTTGTGTGCAGCTGTTTGAGCTCCAGACCAAGTCTGAAGCTCCAACTTGGCGTTTTGCTCATTCTCAGTGCCTCCCACATTGGGGTCAGCCTCTCTCATGGTCTTGTAGTCCCCTTCTTGGCTGTTCTTTTCATGATGTGCCTGATGTAGAAATTTATAATGACTCTACAAGTAGCACATGGCATGTGTCTTTATATATGTCTTTATAGTAAAAATTCAAATGCTTCAGCTAAAAGTGAAAACTCTGCTTGCCAGTGCAGCCTCACGCCATGCCACTCTCCTCCCCTGGATAACTCGTTATTCATTGGATGTGTGTTCTTATTTGATAACTGTTTCCCCACTAAGCACCAAGTTCCGTGAGCACAGTGTAACAGCTGGCTTGTTTGCAGTCCTCTCTTGAATGTCCAGTGGGACCCATGGTGATTGAGAGAGACCTGGATAACTTCCGTGGATGATATGTCACCATGGGGAGACTTGTATATATTTTTGAAAATTGCCAAAACAAGATTATAAAAATTATAATGTGCTTTGAAGTTTAATCCTGTAAGTGTATCTGTCACTATATATCTGATATCACTTGTATAATCTAACAAATGTATGTTATAAACCCTTCATGAATATGAGGCCCGGGATAAATGGGTCACTAGACCTGGATCAAACAGATCCTGGTGCCTTTCACAGTGCCGGGCTCAAAGTAGGTACTCAGTAATTATTTGTTGGATGAGTAAAAGAATGAAGCCATGTCTCAATGACAGGGAAATCATTTGGTGGTTCAGTTAGGGATTTGGGAGGACAATGTCGGGTGTTGGGAAAATTGAGAAGTCCACAGAATGGTGGGTAGCGACTCAAACCTCCGCTTCTTTTTCTGGGATTCCCCATGGCTGGTTAGGTCACGAGCACAGCCATACCTCTAGTCTAGTGGGATCACATAGTTTTAAGTCGTTTGGGTGACTCACATATCTAACCCTCCAGGCAGTTATTCAGTCTTGTATTCATGGCATCTCTTACGTAAAGACACTAAATGTTTGTTGAACAAAATACTGCCTTGTGATTTCTTATGATTTGCTCGTTTGCCATGTAAGCAAAACTGCTGAGAGGCTCAAGATCATTCCTTCCCCCTCTTTCCTCCAGTATTGCCACTTCTTTGTATTGGATGCTCCCCATAGCTTTTTTTGTTTGTTTGTTTTCTTTTTGTTTGTTTTTGTTTTTTGTTTTTATCATGTCACCCTTAAAGAGGCTCTTTGGACAGATTTATCCTTGGATCTCTTTTATAGTCCAGCTGTAGATGATGCATGTAGTAACTTCTGCACAGAAACAATTTTAGCTCTTACAAAATGATCCCTGATAAAAAGAAATTTACCATGTGAAATAAATGTGTAAGTAAATAAGTATTCACCATCAATAAAACCTACCCTCAGTTTTGGGATTACCAGAACAGTTTCCACCTGTATCCTTTTTTCGCTTGGTCCATTCAAACCCTAATGGGGCTTTCACTTCCAAGATGGTAGTAAACATTTCAGATGAGAGTTGTCACCTTCCAGAATAATCCTCCCCTTTACTCACTGGGTAAATGTGGATTTCTTCCCAGACCACATCCAAGAGTGCCTGTAGTCTGGGAAGAAACGGCAAGAATGGAGTAATGTGATGGACAGAGAGGTCATCTTGTCTTGGATAGATATTTTAAAAAGCAATTGCCATTGCAGAGATGAGGACAAGGTCTTCTTTTACTTGCTGTCAGGTTGCATGTGGTCATAGGTTTCCTGACATTTATGAATAACAAAGGCATTATTATGGGAAAACTTAAGTGGACTTTTCTTAGACTGACAGAATAATCACATACCCCAAATTTTAGGATTTCTTTAGTATCTGAGCAATGCTTGGTTTTGCAGGTAGTGTCCAGGAATAATCTGTGTAGCCAAGGGGGATAGGGGAAGGGTCTCTTATTGCCAAGATCCCTGCCCTTAGTAGGCTCTGAAGTATATACTCTAAATCATAGAATGTAGGGTTGGAAGGACACTTAGAGATAGGCTTCTGGGGTCAGACGGGTGAAGTGACTTGCCCAAGGTCACAGTGCTACTTGGCAAAGTCAGATTGACATAGGTCCTCTGACCCAACGCTGTCAAAGTAATAAGCCTTTACCAGCTTGCAGAGAACTTGCTTCTCTCTGCCTCGACTGAGAGGAGCAGCCCTCTTGCAGTCAAAGAAGAAGGGATTGAGGAGGCTGGAGGCTGGCACTGCTGTGAGGCCAGGAATGGAGGCCATAACTGAAGCTTTTTCTGGTACTTCACAAGGGCTTCTCAGCTCTGTGGGGAAGGCGATACTAGAGGAGGAAACCCTGAGTTCAGTCTGCCACCCCTAGTATTTCTCAAAGTTACCTAGAATTCTATGGATAATAACTCGTTTCCCAGAATCCTGGGTCAGTTCTGGTCTAGAGAAATGAATGAATTTCCTGAGAGATTTTCCCCATGTCTGTAGTTAATGTGTTTATGTATTCATTTATTTGTGCCTCCAGTGCTCACCACATAGTGTGTGTTCAATAAAAATTTATTGAACAAATAGGTATGTGTTTCACTATTTCCCCTTCTGAGTGTATTTTAATTTAAATTGAATTTCAGATCCGTTTAGCATCCTCTTGGTAGAACTGTGTAACTCTGAGAAAGTCACTTAAACTTTCTGTACTTTTTCTCTAAATAGGGGTGAGAACCTACCATAGAACGTGGCTGTGGATATAAAAATTGCTGAGAATGGTGCCTTGTACATAGCAAGTGGTAAACAAATGATCCTTATCATCATTGTCATCATCATGGTCATTGTCTTCATCATCATCTGTTGCCTACATGTTAGACACAATGCCAGATTCCAGAGATTCGAGGGCAGAAAACACAGATGCAGAGGTATCTGGAGGCAATGTTACCTGAGGGGAATCTTGAAAGGCAAGAACTGATGGAACTTTGAATTAGGACAGTGATAGTAAATACAGAAGGGAATTATCTAGGAGGTAAGATTGGGATGTCTTGATGATTGATTGGGAATCAAGGGGTAAGAAAGAGGAAATAGTCCAGGAAAGAGCCCAGTTTTCTTACTAGGTATATGGTTGTACTGCTGACTAAGAGATAGTATATGAGAGGAAGAGCAAGCTTAGGGGAGCAACTGGTGAGTTTTATTATAAATGAGTTGCTTTGAGTTGTCCATGAGATAGCTACATGGACATGTCCATCTAGCATTTGGATGTGTGGGACTAAATGAGGATAGGAGACTGATCCAGGCTGGAGAGAGAGATTTAAAAGTATGAGCAGAAGCTATAAGTGATCACTTAAGAGCTTAAGAATTAGTTGGTTTGTCTAAAGAGAACATGTAAGGTGGGAAAAGAAGTATGAGCCATTATCTGAATCCTAAGAATCACCTCTGTTTAAAGAGTAGGCACTGGAAGAGGAAACTGACAAGGATGGTCACAGAGGCATGGGGAGCATGAGGATGGAGTATTTTGACTGTTAAAGTGTCTCTGCCTCTTTGCCCAGATGACTCCTTATAATCCTTCTCAACACAGTGCTCTCAGGTAGCCATTCCCAATTATAATGTATTTGCCATCATTGATCTCGACCTAATCCCATTGTACAGATGAGCTATTTGAAGATTTGAGAGGGAAATTAACTCATTTAAGCCTAAGGTCAAAGTCTTTATGCTCTTCTAGCATATGCCTTCCATGAAATACATCCTGTGGCCCAGTATGTGTCTGCGAGACTTTGGGAGATGTCAGCTGGATTGGAAGTTGGTTTGGTTAATTTCACTTCTACCATTTGGGGCTATAGAAGCTGAGAGATGTATTTGTTTCCCAAGACTACCATAACAAAATTTCCCAGATAGCATGGTTTAAAATAACAGATTTATTCTCTCACAGTTTGGGAGTCTAGAAGTCTAAAATCAAAAATGTCATCATGGCCATTTTCCCTGCAGAGCTTCTAGGGAAGAATCTTTTCTTACCTCTTCCAGTTTCTGGTGATTGCTGGTAATTCTTTATGTTCGTTGTCTTGCTGATGCATCGCTCCAGTCTCTGCCGGCAGAGTTATATAACATCCTCCATGTGTCTGTGTCCCTGTGTCTTCCAGACATTGCCTTTAGGTATTGTCTGGTAACAATCTACATAGTTATTATTGATAATAGAAGAAACTATTTAGCAGTTGCTAAGTATCAGCTGTTTATATAAATTATCATTATTTCTCACAGCCACAATACAATGTAGATGTTATTATCCTTAATTTAAAGAGGAGGAAATGGAAGCTTGGAAATACTAAGTGGCCTACCCAAGATAACACAGCTAGAAATATACAAAATCAGGTTTAATCCCAGGTCTATCTGAGGCCATATTGTGTTTTTACAGGATCTAGGTTTGTAAAAAGGTTTAGTGTAAAATCTACTGTGTGTATCTATGCATTAATAGCCTATTTCATTCCCAAAAGGATTTGAAGCAGCTTATAAAAAATGTATATATAATATAAGAGAATAAAAAGTATTTAAAGAAATCAAAGTTGAGGGAAAACATGTGTAAGAAAACAAGAGGAACATAAGAATGCATGTCATGATCTCCAATGTCATTAGTGCAGAGGGTTGCAAATCTTCCTTGGGCTTTCTAGAAGCAAAGAGGAAATGTTATCTGTTAAAGTAAACCAAAAGATAAAACCATCAGCAAAGCTAAATCCTCAGAAGAAACAAAGCTTTTCTTGGTACTGAGTCCTGGGGGGAATTTCTCCCATGGGCTTTCAAGAAGTGACCACTATGGAATTTCTTTGGTAAAGACCCCAGCAACCTCCTTACAGGAGTAACTACCACCACATGCGTTGCAAGGGTGATTCTTGTAACCTCCCTATGTGTAGGCAGATGTCACATTGCTAGTGTGAAGTTTCTTGGCAGGCATTCCATAGGGACTTAATGAGTTTTCTCATGTTGAGTTACAGAATGGATTTCTTTAGTTCAGCTGGATTGGGATAGCATGTCTTCACCATGGCTCAAAATGGGGAAAAGTGTGTTCACTTGAGAATGTTGGCACTCTCGGGGACGTTTGTTCAGTGTGAAGAGACTGCCCTGACATTTCCAGAGCTCCTGCCCGGATCCAATCCTGCATTTCCTATTATATGTAAAGAGGAACGTCTGGAAAACCGATTTGTAGGCATGACTCTCCTCCAGTTAGTCAGAACTGGGAAAACAAGCTATTCTGTCAGATTGACCCAGTGCCATAAACCAAAGTGAAGTGTGCACTGGGTTTCCACATAGACGTGGGTTTGATTTGCTATACAACAAACTCTAAGGGTGATGGCCCTAGATGTGGGAATCCAAGGAAGTGGCTGGTAGTTTACTCTGTGTTGAAATGACTCTTGTTTCTCCTGAAAGAGCTTCTTCATAGGTTAGATAGCTTAAAATTCAAAGCCAGGATAGCCTTGTGCGATGTCATAGATAATGAAATATTAAGACATACCCTCTTGGGATGATCAGTTTTGCACACTTGGGCATTTTTCATTTAACAGTAAGACTCACTGTGTGGAAAGGGCTGTATGGTTGGCCCCAGAACTAAAACATCTTTATATTCCTAGGAGAGCAGAAATTGGGATTACTTTATAGCTATCCCTGCCGGGACAGGACAGGAACACTTATCGACACATGTGATACTACAATTTGCCATGGACGGTCACTGGGACAAAGAATGCTGAAATTATCCATTCCCTGTGTATTTCATCCATTCAACCTCCATCTCTGAGGGTGTGATACCTGAAACAAGGTAATAAAAAATTAAAAAAGTGAAGTTCACATCCTCATAGAGTGTCTAAATTTCCAGACAATAGAGAATAAAATTATAGAGTGTTATTAAGTGCTATGAAGGAAATTAGTGGGGCAAGAGAGAGGGTGATTGGGGGAGGTGATGGCTGAACTGAGACTTGAAGTCAGCAATGTAAAGAGCTAGAAGGAGAACATTTCAGGCAGAGAAAACTAGAAGTTCAAAATCCCTGAAAAGAATGTGGGATATTCAAGGAACACAAAGGAGATTAGTTGGGTTGGAGTGAAGGGAAGGGGGAGATTGGTACAATGATAGATTTGGATTGGAATATGGCATGGCAGGCCAGGTGGGAGTTCCAATTCCATTCTAAGACCAGTGAAGACCCATGAAATCATTTTAAGCCAGAGAGTGGTGTAATGTGATATGTGCTTTAAAGACACTGCTTTGGGCACCCCTTGGTGGGCAGGGGGGTGGGGGTACCATTTGGAGAATAGGCAAGAGTGGAAGCAAGGAAGCCAGGTTGAGAGTAGATTTCTGGCATGTTAGGTAAGAACTGTAGTGGCCTAGATAAAAGTAGGGGCAGTGGAGATGGAGGAATCAGACTGATTTGAGAGATGTTTTTAGTCAGTTACTTGGGATACACTGGGGCCCAGGCAAATATCTGTGATCACCAAAGGCAGTTTTCCAAAAGTGCTTGATTACCCATTGCTTATACGGTCTTTACTGAATTAGTGGGACAGTTTTTTGATAAACAGTAAGTAATCCTCTTTGGCATTACATCTTTAACTTGATGGCCTTAAACCAGGTTAAGTCCCTTACACTTAGAACAACAAAATAAATAATTTAGTTAATTGGACTTTGGTTGTGGTTGAAGCTTCAGTTTCTCAGGTTTCACTTTAGGCTTAAATGTCTGAGAGTGTCTCCTGATACATATCCTATGTGTACACAGAACAAATATATATTCCTGTGCATTTTGACATTTAAATAAAGTAATGTGTTTTTATGATCAGTTTAAACTGTGGATTGCTATCTGTGGTCAAATCATAACGGAATATAATCATACAATTCTGAATGAAGGTAAGAAAGCGGTCCTAATCTGTCATTTACTAAACCTAGATGAAAGCCTGTGGCTCACAACTCCACCAGTTGTCCACAATTCTCACGAGTTTGGTTTTGTAGTAAGGTCTCAGAAATGTCTATGTGCATGAATGCTCTGGCATAAGCTATCCTTTGAAACACTGGTGCTTAACAGGCTAGATCAAGATGTTCTTGTCACTGAAATCAAGCCATAGCAGACTTTTCTCGTGTCACAGAAAAATTGAAAAATGAACATTCTATATTTCAAGGTTTTCAGCAACATCTTTCTTAAACTTATGGCACCTTTGATGGTTTATCTACAGTAGAACTTTGTCTGCAATGATACCTTAGTTCTATATTATTTAGTTATTTTATGAGCCAGTGTCTGATTTGGCATACAATGATTGTATTCACTATTTTATAAATAATCTATCAGTATTTCATAGTTTTGCAAAAATCTCAGGCCTTCCAGATGCTAGCTACTTTAACAAACACGTCCAAAGAATGAAGAATGGATCAAACATGGCAGAAGCATTTTTTCTCATGTAAAGCTTAGAACAGAGGTACTTGAGCAATGGTTGGCTTTTTTCCAAGCAGTGGTCAGGGACACAGAAACCCTTATCCTGTGACTCTGCCATCTTCGATGTAGCTTTCTTTTTTTTTTTTTTTTTTTAACGTTTATTTATTTTTGAGACAGAGAGAGACAGAGCATGAACAGGGGAGGGGCAGAGAGAGAGGGAGACACAGAATCTGAAACAGGCTCCAGGCTCTGAGCTGTCAGCACAGAGCCTGACGCGGGGCTCGAACTCACAGACCGTGAGATCATGACCTGAGCTGAAGTCGGACGCTTAACCGACTGAGCCACCCAGGCGCCCCTCGATGTAGCTTTCAAGGTTTCACGGCTTATCTTTATCAAACTGGGACAAAATGGCAAGAGCCAGAGGGGTGTGCAGGGGGGCATTGTATGAGCCAGTCTTCGAGGGGCACATATTACTTCCAGCCACATCCTGTCGGTGGGAACTTAGTCACATAGTCATGATCCCAGCTGAGTGCAAGGGACGCCAGAAAATTTAGCCCAGCTGTGTGCCCAGGAAGAGGAGGGACTATAGTGATCAACAGCTAGCCCATCTCTGCCATGCTGCTGATATAATTGGAGAAATAGACCAGCATTCAAAATGTGTTGGCAGTGGTATGAACGGGAGGAGGAGTTGGGCTGGCAGGATGAGTGACACACATTGTAGATACTCAGTAAAGATTTTCTGCAATCCATTTGAAGAGAACTGGAGTTCTCAAAGCCATAAGCAGCTTTCTAATAGGGTTATTTTCTTTTTTACTGAAGAGCAGAAGTACTGTCGAAGTAAGAGTTTTGGCCTTTTTTTTTAAGGTTATGCAAATAAGAGACATTATTAATTTGATGGCTTTAAAAAAAAAGCATGCTTTCCATACAAGAAATATATTTTGGTAGAAAGATACTGTCATTAGCCTTCTTTAAAAATCAGAACCCATAGCACTTATTTCCCATGGGGACCAACATGTGGAAGGTCCTTCAGTATCATTCACAGCTAATACTACACTGGGCACTAATCGTACATCAAGCATACTGTTACTAAGTTTGCAAACAGCATTTTACTTTATCACCAAGAGACTCTGTAAGATTTCATTTTACAGTTTTTCTTAAACTTATTTTTTTATTTTTATTATTGAAGTTATACTATTATTTAAGTGAAAATAAATGTCTTGAGTATTATCATGTTCTGGATGAATGATTTCTAAGAATCACTTCAGAGGTGAAAGGAGATTATCATTCCTTTTTTTTAAGCTCATTTTATTTTATTTTTTATTTTATTTTTTTAAATTTACATCCAAATTAGTTAGCATATAGTGCAACAATGATTTCAGGAATAGATTCCTTAGTGCCCCTTACCCATTTAGCCCATCCCCCCTCCCACACCCCTCCAGTAACCCTCTGTTTGTTCTCCATATTTATGAGTCTCTTCTGTTTTGTCCCCCTTCCTGTTTTTATATTATTTTTGTTTCCCTTCCCTTATGTTCATCTGTTTTGTCTCTTAAAGTCCTTATATGAGTGAAGTCATATGATATTTGTCTTTCTCTGACAGACTAATTTCACTTAACATAATACCCTCCAGTTCCATCCACGTAGTTGCAAATGGCAAGATTTCATTCTTTTTGATTGCCGAGAAATACTCCATTGTATATATACACCACATCTTCTTTATCCATTCATCCATCAATGGACAGTTAGGCTCTTTCCATACTTTGGCTATTGTTGATAGTGCTGCTATAAATATGGGGGTGCATGTGTCCCTTCGAAACAGCACACCTGTATCCCTTGTATAAATACCTAGTGGTGCAATTTCTGGGTTGTAGGGTAGTTCTATTTTTAGTTTTTTTAGGAACCTCCATAGTGTTTTCCAGAGTGGCTGCACCAGTTTACATTCCCAAGGAGATTATCATTTATAAATGCTGAATCTGTAGCACATGACTTTGTAACTGGTTGTTATTCAAAAGATATTTGTTGAGTGCCTACTATGTGTCAGATGTTCTAGAAGCTGGAGATTCAACTCTGACTCACAGATGCTTTCAACCTCACCAGTAGATCTGGGGGGACTCAGCCTAACGATCATCTGCTTCCATGGTCGCTGTCAAAACAAGAGCCACGGGACAAAGTATTTACTTTAATCCCTCATACTGAACGCCTCTGCATAGCTGCTTCCTAAAACAGCGAAGGAATCAACTGAGACCTGGAAACTCTTCATCAAAAAACTTTGTTTATTTGTTTTTCCAGTCCTGGTTGCTGTAAGCTGACTTATTCTAAAGCAGTTTATGTTTATAGAGCCTGTGTTATGAGCAGCATGCTAAAGAATGCCAAGTAGTAGAAGACATGTCCAGTGAGGAGAAACTAAACACCGTGCAGAATATGACAAGTGACAAGACTGGGATGCTGAGTAAGTGCTCTGTGAATTCACAGACTTACAGAGAACGCCTCTGGCTGGAAAGACAAGAGGGAGAAGGAGGCAGTGAAGGATAAGCAGAAGATACTTGTAGGTTTGGATCCCAGTTCTGCCTCTCACTGGCTGTGTGACCATGGGTGAATGTCTTACCTGGTGGAAGCTTCAGTTTCTTTATCTGCAAAAGATAAACCTTAACGCCGATTCATAGACATGATGATACAAATGTAAAGTGCTTAGGTCTTTAAGCGTCTGAAATGTGGAAAACACTCAGTAAATAATATCAGTAAATGCAGCAAAAACCTCAGTAAATAGTTTTGTGTTTTGTTTGTCTATCAAGTAGCAATATTACATCATAAGACTGTGGTCAGATGACCTAATTAAAAGGGCTGGCATAGTGCCTACCCTGTGGTTAGCATTCAGTAAATTTTATTATTATTACTATGGAAGATGTAGATAGATGAGAGAGGTCATCTTGGACATGCAGAGGGGACACGTAGTCTGGTGTGGGCTGGAACCCTCTACTACAGTGCATTTGTTCAGATGAGTAGTAGCTGAAAGGTAGGTGACAGTTGTAAAATGTGTGAAACATAAATGAAGAGCCTCTTAATAGAGATGTTGAAGGAAGATTCCAGGATTCCAGAAGAAAATCAAATGCATAATCCCTGAGTTTCCTTCTGACTCTGAGATTCTGTGGTATCTCCCAAACTTCTGGCGATTCCTGAGAAAGACCACAGTGAATCAAAGATCCGTGCAGTAGAGTTCCAGGGTTATAGCCCAGAACACACCAGCAATAAGGTGATGAACATGCTCTGTCTTTTCTGTTTTGACAATAGAAACCATTTGCTGAGAGAAGAGAATGTTTTAGTTTTCATGTGGCAATCTGCCCAAGTACTTGACTTTACAGGTAAGGGAGGGAAGCAAAACCCATAAGAGTATTTGGTGACACGCCATTTCCCGCTCATTTTTTTCCCATTCAATTTTGAGAGCCAGAGTCAAAGAGAGGGAAAAGAGAAGAAGAAATAAAAACAAAACAAAACTTAATTCTCCAGGAAATGAATCTCCAGGCAGAGCTGAGACATCCGAACAATATGTCACTTCACATACTTTGTGTTTGGGTCAGTAAGTAGGTCCTGAGTTTGCCAAAGTGCACCTGAAGGCTGGTGCAGGACAAGAACCACTCCCTCAAGGCAGGAGGGCCTCCAGCGTTTGGCTCTGAAGACGAGCTGGAGTGGCGTGCAGACTGCTGGTGGAGCTGCTTCCATTGTGTTGGCCTGAGTCCGAGGACAATCTAGTGCATCATTCCCGAAGTGTTCCATGAAATGTGATGTGAAAAGTAAGTTGAGAAAATTCAGGATTAAACAAGCTAAGTATGTTTCTTTACTAGAGGACTCCTCAAGACCTTTGAAATGCCAGCATGAATTTATGAGTGTCCAAGGAGGAGAGTATGAATTCTGTACTCCCCAAAGGTACTGGAAAGTGATACTGTTTGATGTAGAATATATACCTAGAGGCTTGAGCAGCCTTTGGGCAAAGCTGATTTAGGATCAGGAACACCAGGCTACATCATTTCTTTGTTCTTGCCCTTTCTCAGGGGATCCAGATATAGACACAGATGTTTGCAGGCAGCTTTGCCGGTCCAGTGGACAAATGGGGGTCACTATCCAGGAGGGCACAATCATATGGAAATACCTGATGGGGGGTGGTAGGGAAAATAATGCCCCCCCCCCCAAATGTCCACATTCAAATCTCTAGAACCTGTGAATATTTTACCTTACATGACAAAAGGGACTTTGCACATGTGGTTACCGTAAAGACACTGAGATAGGGCTGTTATCCTGGAGGATCAGGGTGGGCCCAGTGTAATCAGAAGGAAGGGCAGGTGAGGGTCTGAGAAGATGCAAGGGCCGAAGCAGAGGTTGGAGGAAGGTGGGCCTATGAGTCAGGGAATGTAGGTAGCCTCTGGAAACTGGAAAAGGCAAACAAATGGATTCTCCCATAGAGCCTCCAGAAGGAACACAGCCCTGCCACCCATTTTAGGCTTCTGACCTACAAGCTGTAAACTAATACATTTTTGTTGTCGTAAGCCACTAAGTTTATGCTTAGGTAATTTGTGACTGCAGCCACAGGAAACTAATATATGGGGTTTGATAATGGTCTCACCTTTCCTGTGTTTGAAGAAGGATGGTTAATATACCCCAGTACCCTTCTGAGACCCTGACACTGGACAGGAGGCCTGCCACTTACCACTATCTGGCCAAGTGGATCCTGCTTTCTGGTTGTCCTTCCTCCACCTTCCCATCCCTGCAGTGGCCAAACATCACTCCACCTCTTGCTGCCCTGCTTAGATATGCAGTGACCAGTCATCAACGGACTTTGAAAGAAGCGATGCAACTGGTCACTGGTGAGTGATGTGCACCTGCTATTTGCATACTGATTTGTGGACTGAAGAGTCACCTGCCCAGCTTGTACTTCACGTGCTTACTAATATGATATTCTGTGGTAACTGAAATCTGAACCTGGTTGTTGTGGGACTGATATTATTTAACCAAACCACGGTCATGGAAATGCATGCCTGTCAGAACTGTGCACAACTGAGGGCTGCATGTATTTCAGTTACGGCACAAATCCTGCAGTATACTTGTTATAACTGGACTGGTGGGCAGCCATGCCCTCATGCATCCACTGCATACCAAAGTCTGCATGTGGCTGCTGCGAGAGTTAGGGATGTTAGCAAACCCTGTATGAATGTGAAGTTGAGCAGAGGGTAGTGCAGCACTATTTGTGCCTCGTTTCCGATGATCACAGTTTAGTTCTCTGGGAAACAGATTCTGAGACGCTGAGATTTGCACGTAGGAGGCTTACTGGAGACTACTTATGGTAACGCCTGGCAGGGAAATGAGGGCAGCAGAATTGGGCAGAGGGAGAGGTAGACTCTGAGGCAGGAGGGGTTGATGGGGGCAGCTCTGGAGCTGGAATGACACTAAGGCAAGGAGGTCGGGTCTTTGTGTCTGTCAGCCAGTCACTGGATGTGGGCTGCCCAAGCCACAGCAGAGAAGTTCCCTCCAGAGAGGTAGCAGTCTCTAAGTGTAATTCCTGGGGACACACTCAGCTCAGAGGCTCTGGCAGCCTCCAACACTCTCAGCAATGAATGCTTCAGTCCTAAAGGGAGCCACAGCACATTACAGGGTCCACCACACCTATGATTCTGGTGCCATCAGACAGCCAAACTTTACAGGGGCCTGAACACTATTTCTCGCAAGGCTCACTCAACTCAGAATCTGGGGCAAAGTGAGAAGAAGAGACTGGAGAGCTGACAGACGGTTGAAGGAGGAAGGCAGGGCCACCACCTTCTAGCCCAGAATTACCCTCTTCCAGGGTAAAGAACGGAGTGAAGGCCCCCTGGGCCTCATTGGCCTCTGCTTGCATTTTCACTTAAGACAACTTGTAAACGTGAAAAGAGTTGAAGGTCTTGTGCCTTGGTCTTGTCTTGGCCTCTTAGGGCACTTGGACTCTGAATTGGAGCAGAGGAAGGAAATGACAAAAACTTGAAATTGAAAGTTGCTGAGATTGACATTCATAGTCAATTTTTCCTGTAGTAAAATATAGATATCTTGTAAAGAAGAGATGAAGTTTTTTTCACTCCCTGCCCCTCCTTCCCTGTCCTCCTTTTTCCTTTTGGTTCTTAGACCCCACACATGTATCAGCTTTACTGCAGGTTAGTTACCCAAGCTCTTTAGTCCCTGAATTGGGAAACAGTGGGGTCAGTACTTCTCATTCGCTGAAGTGACTGATCAGCTCACGCTTCAGGTTTTGAGGACTGCCCCTCCCTCCAAAGAAAGGGAGGGTTGGCAGATCTCTGAAGTCAGTAGGGAGATGATCAGGGCAATAAAGAACTTTGTCACGAAGGGCTGACAGCATGTTTTAGAATTGCTGATACCAATGCCCAGGCTAGATGCCAGGGAAAAAAAGATTAGTGCACACTTCATGTAGTAGTCTCTTTAGAAAGACTGAAGATGCCGCTGCCTGTAACCATTTAGATTTGACATCCTGATGGACTGAGTGTTTGGAGGCTACCTGACATGGCCTCCTCATCTGGAGAACCAAGTCTGACCCATCCAGAGTGGCCACCTGGGGAGGCAGAGTTAGGAAAGATGCTGAGGACAGAAGGAGCCGCTGGCTGACTGGCTGATGGTTGCCCTGACATGCACCTGGGGAGGAGCGGATGTGTGGGGAGGCTGATGTGTATTTGGCCATCTCAGGACTGGAGTGTCCACCAGTAGTCCTCAGGTGGCTGAAGGGAGTTTTTGTTTGTTTAAATGATATCCAATGCTTACCTTTAACCCATTGTGGGACATGCTATAGTTTTTGAGTTATTTAGAGGTAACATGTTGAATGTAGGATGATAAGCAAAAGAGGTAATTATCTAGTCTCTAGACTTTAGGGAAAAAGTGAAGGAAAATTAAATCCCAAAATGAGGGTTTGGGATGAGGAAGAGAGAGTGGTATTGGAATGTGTAAATATTCTTTGGTATTGTTAGTGCATAGGGGACACAGATCAGGGGCTCCATGAACACGGTTCTAGGTCCTATGTGGCTGGACCAGTTGATATGAAGGTTGCTTTGGTTTCAAATTTGCTCTGATAGCAGGTAATGAAGTATGACCATAGAGCTGATGGCGCTATGCTTAGCAAATGATGACTAGAAACCAAAGACCTACCTAATCAGTAGGGAGAGGGATTGCATGTATTTGGAAGAAATAAGGAGAGCTGAACTTGGTGGCAGAAGAGTGAAGGACAAATAGAGTTAGATTCCTGAAAGAGCATCAAGGATTTTTTAAATGTCCTTTTGTCCAGCAACATCTGTTTTTGTCAAGCAAAAAGCAAAAATATCAGTTCTCTGACATTTTCCCTTGCTGTAAGTATATTACTTTGCTCAACATGGAGTCCTCATCTCATAAATAGCATTAAAAAAATTTTTTTTTAGATTGTATTGCTATAGAGTTTTAAACAAGGACTCTTCATCTGTTTGGTAAGGACACCTGTTTGTGCTTTCTGTAATTTAAATTGCATAATAGGGGCCCCTGGGTGGCTCAGTCAATTGAGTGTCCAACTTCTGCTCTGGTCGTGATCTCAGAGTTCATGAGTTCGAGCCCCACATCAGACTCTGTGCTGTCAGCATGGAGCCCATTTCAGATCCCCTGTCCCCCTCTCTCTGCACCTCCCAGCTCTCTCTCTTTCTCTCTCTCTCTCTCTCGAAAATAAAAATAAAAAACAAATAGAAACAATAAATTTCATAATAAGGCAGCTTGGTAAAGCAACTTTGCATTTCCCTAAGATACCTTACAGGTATAAAGTCACCATTTTCCTAGTAGAGGGAACTTGAGACATAGAAAGAAACTAAAGGTCAAACAGACTCAATTAAAGTGGCTTTTTTGGCACCTCAGTTCTGGATTTCTGGTTAATGGGGGATTTTTTTCAATTATTATTTGGAAGTTTTCAATAGTTCTGAGGTCTAGTCAAGTATGCCACAACATTTAAGAACAGGACACAGTTAAGGTAGGTGTAAATGCCAGAAATCGAAGTTGAACCTGTCTGTATAAGACTACTTAAAAAGCTGATTTCCAGATGAAAAATTCACAAATATTTCGAGATATCTGCAAATTATGAACCAGTTCAAGGTAAAAATGGCAAAATTATAATTCTATCCAATGTAAGACAGCTCTGAATGTTGTAAACAATATCTAAAATAAAATTATGCCCTCAAGATCCTTCAGTGTTAGCATACACTGTTTTCCTGTACTGACAAACAAACACACAAAGCCATTCATTTCCTGCTTTAACTTGTCCCTTGGAAGGTGGGATACTGGCATAATATGACTCATTTCCCTCACAAACCGGATGTTGCCATTCTAACGAGAAATGGCATGGGTGGAAAGCAAATTAATAAATATTAAAGTGTCTGTCCTAGGAAACTTAAATTGGACAGTGAATGATGCAGTGACTCAACTGAAAATGTACATTGGATTAGATATGATTAATATTCCAGTTATTAGGCTGATGAAGATGTCCTAACCTGACACATTTCCTATCCATGTGCTTTAAATAAGGATCCTGAGTTCATCTTGCTGCGCCTATTAGAATAATGATTCATTTACATGATTACTTGCTTCGTGAACCTAACATGTTAATAGGCTTGCCTCCTTAGTCATCCTTTAAAGAAGGTTCTTATTGGACTGTTGAATCATAAGGAGACAGGGTTTTTGGGTTCTAGCCTTATCCTCTGGCTTAGATGTGATTTTACTTTGTTCCTTAGTCTTTTCATACATAAAAGAAATAAATTATTAGCATTAGCTCTGAGGTATAAAAATAAATGCATTTGCCTATTTAAGTCCTTGAGTAAAATCTTTAAATTACATAAAACTCTATTACACTATTCATATTTTAATAAGAGAAGGAAAACATATCCCTTAATGAATTTAGGAACTTGGATTAGGGTAAATTGGTCAGACAGTTTAGAATTTAAGTTCATGATTCTTTTCTAGTCCACTTCCTAGATAGTAATTGATGCATATACAGATAAATTTGGTAACATGCACTTTAAAAGTCCTGTGTTAAGATCTTGTTCTTTGAATCAGAGGTTACATCCTGGCAGTCTATTTTGGGCCTCAGAGATGTTTTATTTGTTCATGGAAAGCACCGATTTTTCTTTTTAGTTGTCAGCCTCTGGAAACACAGAGATTTCACATAAAAATTAGGATTTCCAGTTACTCTTTAAAAATCAGAAAATCCAGCAGTACTAGGTTTTATACCCACATCAGCAACAGCTGCTAGCACTGAGGACCTGCCCCCTTTAAATAATACCTGAGCCGCAGTACTATTTGTCTCTTCCTCTGCCTGACAGCTCAACACATTTGTGTATGAGACCCTGATTCTACAGGGTCTACAGATCAGTTTTCTCTGTTGGCCTAGATGGGAAAACTCTGGCATTGAGAGTAGATGATTTAGGCATTATTAAGTGGTATTTGTATTCAAAGAGATTAAGTACCTGAAAGATGACTTATGGTACTGCTGCCTTGAATGGTCCTTTCCCAAGATGTGAGTTCTAACTTTTTTCTACTTTCTCTTGTTTATCCAAAGATGCATTTGCAAATGTTTTATCAAACCTGTAGCATAACGAGCCTTCCCCTCCCAACACAGACATCACACATCACACACTTATTCTAGCAACTCCTCTAATTAATGGTCTAGCACAGCGCATAAGATTCCCAAAGCCAATTAAACAATGCTCACCCTGTACCTCCCAGTAGATTGGAGAGTAGCTTGGCAAAGGCTGTGATTGATATGAAAAGTAACCACGTATTCTTAAGCACTTTTAGCACTGTTGTTACTCTACAAGGCACAAGCTTTCAACACAGTGGCCTTTTATCCTCTGTGCTTTTGGAGGGTGAGAACACCATGAAAGCTACAAGCACCACAGCTTTCCTAGGAGCTGGGAATAAAGGCTGGGGGGGATGAGGGGGAGGGAAGGGAGTGACAGTCAGGGGAGGGAGATCGCAGCTGTCATCTGAATAGTATTTTCCTCTTTCATTATCCCCTTGTCTTAAACCCCCATCCATTCATATTCATGGTTTCCACCTCTCTGCACACTGCCAAGGCCAGCTTCCTTTGCACATTTTATTTCCTTGTCTGTCTGGGATTTTCATTTGGATTTCTAAGAATCATTGAACTGTTTCAGAAAAAGAGTCAGCTAGTAGAAACTGGAGATGGTTGGTAGAGAATCTCCTGGGAGGAATTTATTTAAGCATAACAAGTCTATATAGTAAGTTAACTTTATGTCCATTGATCTTTATTTATTTTCATTTATTTCTTACTAATTCAGTGGTTATTTAGTTCCACATGTAGGAAGGCTGTATTCATATTCATGTTATAAGAGAAAAAAATGAGGAAAACATTTTATATTCTAATTACTCAAGTAATACGTATTTAGTGTAGAAAGTAAAACTACGAAAATTCAGGAGATCCAAAGAAGACATTTGAAATTACCCTATCTTACCACCTAATTATTGTTAATTTTTGAGTTTATTTCTTTTCAGTCAAACACGTGTGTGTATTTTTTAGGAAAATTGAGATAATTTTAGATGTGCTATTTTATTATCTACTTGTGTATGTGTAAAATTAAACCATAAATATTTCCATATCTTCAGATATTATATTAAAGCTTTAAAAATGTCTCTATAGAATTGCATTATATGGATGCTCTGTGGTTGATCTATTTTTAGCAAGATAGGTTTATCACATCCAAGCTTTGTGCACATCTATGATTTTTCCTTTGGAAAAATTCCGAGAAGTAACTTGTGGGTCAAAAGATATGACTAGGCTTTATAGTAACCCCCAGGAAGGTTGTAGGAACTGAATGAAGCCCCTAGTGGCATTTTATGAGAACTCTAAATAGGGAAATTTTCTGAGAATGCCTTTTTGGGAAGCTGCGCTGAATATACTTTGACTGCTTTTACCTAGATTTTTTTTTTACATAGATATTTTTACTCTATGAAGAAGGCTAACCATTTAAGTTTCTTGGCTTACAGAACAATGTTTGGAAAAAGCCTAGTCCATCTTGACCATCATCCTAATCAACATTTTTTTTATATCATGAATGAAAGACCAACTCTTATGTTAAGAAAACATAAATGACTGCTGGGGAACATGTATTTGCTTTGAGAACTCTTGGGACCAAGAAAATAAAATATTTAATAATGACAGCATAATGAGGCCATAGGGGTGCTGAAAATGTTAATTAAAGAATGATTTTAAAGTTCCCCAGAAGCCTAGGGAGAGTGTGGAGTATGTCCTGCAGGCTTCCCAGGAGAAGGATTCAGTTCAGAATAGGTAGATTCCTTTGTTGACAAACACTAATATGTTGTAACTACCTGGAGTGGCTTGATTAAGTTGGAGCTAAATTTTTAAACCCATCCACAGTTTCCCCTCTTATAAATGTAATGCACCGTATTTTCTGGAGTCCTTTTACTCTATTGAGAAGGTGAACCACAGCTAAACACACGCATATCTTTAAACATGTAGGCTACAGAACTAAAATTTTAAAACATATCTGGAAAAGTTTAGAAGTGAATATTGTACTGTCTCTATGCATAGTATCACAATTTACAATGAAAAGGCCATAGGAACACAAGTCCTGAACTGACCGACTGAATTAGAACTTCAGGCTCTGGTCAAAAGAATGCTTTATAAATAGATCGAATATGGATAAGTGCTTCCTAGTATTGTCTAATGAAAGTTTTCAGTGGTCCTTTTGAGTTTAAAGGGGTTTCTAACCCCCAGCAGTAAAACTGGATTTTGCTATAGTTGCTTACTTCACGAACATAACCTCCTGTTGTCCATGCAGTAGACTAACCATGTAAAGACTACATGACTTGATTACACAATCTGATGCCAACGTGAAACTCCAGTTGGAAAACTCACTATATTTTATAGTTATAAAAGCAATGAATTTTTTTGTTTGTTTTTAGTGATTCTACTTAGAAAATCTATAAATTGGAGTAATGTAGAAGGATAAAGCTGTTACATGCCTTATAAGAGAAATCTATGCTAATTATAATAGTATGTTGCCAACATGATTGATTTGTAAGAGATATTGTCCCATTGAGGTCCTGGGACCTGTAGTTCCTGTTCCCTGAGGACAGACTTCCATGAGATGCAGAAAGAAATTCTGCATCTTTCTTTACAGTAAAGGGAACTCTTGAAATTTTACATTTCTAGAGTGAATGTCCAAGATTAATCTTTCCTGATGGTTCTTCTACTGGAATATTGAGCTCCATAAAGTACTTATCAGCAACCACATTAATAATATATGAAGCTGGCCCAGTAACTAAGAAATACGGAGTTCAAACCCATTTAGATTTTTATATATCAACCAATAGCAATTCTCCTGAATTTCATTCATTCACCATATTCATGTATTCATTCCTTCATTCATGTATTAACTCATACCTGAACTGTCTAAATTGAGTGCAGCAGACACCTGAAGCCATAAGGATCAGCTTCTTGCCCTCAAGATCACAGCCCAGTGGCACAGAGAGAAGAATTCTAATAGTGTGGTTAGTGCTACCAAGGAAGCGTGCTCGATGAGCACAGGCACGGGGACGGAGTAGCTAACCCTGCCTCAGAGTCCGTTCTGTGTCCCTCAGCTTCTTTCATTTTATTTTATTTCTGTTTTACTCTAGAGCCTGCCTAATCTGATTGTGGACACAGAGCAGCAGCGTCTGCCTCACTGGCAGTTTGTGAGAAATGCAGCGTCTTGACCCCATGCAGACCTATTGAATCATGGCTTGCATATTAACAAGATCCAAATTTTGTCAAATGACTAAATCTCCTCATGTGTGAATCAAAGGGGTACCATTACAAATGTATCCTCTTAAAAGAGTGAGCAGAGAGAACCCACTCTTAATCAATGGGTGTTGGAATAATTGAGTAATAATAGCTCCCTTCCTGATATGTCTACTGCTTGCCAGTGTGGCTATTTAATGACTCGGACATAGGATCTTACTCATTTCTCTGTGTAACCTGCAAGAAAGGAATACTTCTCCCCATTTTGTAGAAGCTCACAGGGCTCAAGGGATGTGTCCAAGGCCAAAGCCTTGCTCCTGCTCCTGCAGTATCTATACAGACTATCCAATACTGGAGACATATCCCCGAAAGCTTGCTTTACACTTCATTTCCTCGTGTCTGTCAGTTTCATGATAGCAGTTTAGTCTGCCAAGTGCAAACAGATCTGAAGCCAGAGTTATTTTCTGCTCCAAATACAATTAATAATTGCTCTCAATTTGCTAGCAGGAAGCCTGGCCAGTTCCCAAAGGCAGTTTTGGTCAGTGGTTGAATCCCCCTGGTATGCTTATTTATGGAGCTAGATATTAGATGAATTACTTCTCCAAAAATCTTCAGGTAGACCCCACCTTGGGGATCATTTGGGCAACAGTTGGCCAGCAGACTGTCAGAAACCTGGGCCTTCAGAGACTGTTTCTTTGCTATAAGATGTACTTTACTCAGGGAATGCGTATTGAATCAACTTTTAAAAGATTTTGTGTTTTAGATTCATGGCATCTGTTTTTCTTTTCAAGTTTTTTCTATTCCATTTCTTTTTCTGTTCTGTTAAAGAAAGAGTGTGACATTTTACAGTCATTGTAGTAAGTGTGAACATTGTGAGGATATGTGAAGACAAGTTAATAATCTCTCCCCTAATTTTCCTGCTCACTTCCTTCCTCCCACTTCCTCCACAGATTGACTTGTGTGGTTCCACACCTTTCTCCGTCCTCACACCAATGTACACAAACAGATTTGTGCATATGCAGGGTTTTCAGTTTTATAGAAATACTCTGCTATTTGCTTTTAATATGTCTTGAACATCCCTCTCTCTACTCTCACCTCTCATTTGCAGAATTCATTTTTCTTCACTACAAGGACTCTCAATTTGAGGTGAGGAAAATAAGACTGTTTCAGTTAAGTATCTCAGACTGGAGTTTAAGGAGCTACGCCATAAAGGCAGCAATGCAAAATAAAAGGTGCATGTAAATGTGAAAATGCCTGCATTAATCTTTAAGGAATTATCTTTCTAATCTAGATTATTAAAAAAGAGTGGTTTGTGCTGATCTACGTCTTTTTCTCCACTCTCTAGAACTAAGCAGTTTGATTGATGGTGACTGTTTCTGGACAGAAAATACGTCTCATTCTGACAGGATTATTGCAGCCACCTGAAATGTTCTAAAAGTATGCTACACTCATTTCTCTCTCTTTCTATTATCATTATTTATTTTATTTATTTATTTATTTATTTATTTATTTATTTATTTATTTTTGTCATGATAAGTGTACTCTCTAATCCCCAACACCTACCTATCCCCCTCCCCTCTGCTAGCATCAGTTTGTTCTCTGTAGTTAAGAATCTGTTCTTGGTTTGTCTGTCTGTCAGTCTGTCTCTCTCTCTCTCTGTCTCTCTTTTTCTTCCCTAAGTGCATTTGTTTTATTTCTTAAATTTCACAAAAGAAGATCATATGGTATTTGTCTTTCTCTGACAGATTTATTTCATTCAGGATTATACTCTCTAGCTCCATCCATGTTGTTGCAAATGGCAAGATTCCATTCTTTTTTTATGGCTGACTAATAAATATTACATTGTATTTATATATATACCACAGCTTCTTTATCCATCATCTGTTAGTGGACACGTGGGCTGCTTCCATAGTTTGGCTATTGTAAATAATGCTGCAGTAAACGTAGGAGTGCATGTGTCCCTTTGAATTAGTATTTTTGTATTTTGGGGGTAAATACCCAGTAGTGTGATTACCAGATCATAGGGTAGTTCTGTTTTTAACTTAAAAAAATCAATTGTATTTCTTTTTTCTTTTTTTAGTTTATTTATTTATTTTGACAGAAAGTGCAAGCAGAGGAGGGGCAGAAAGAGACGGAGAATCACAGGCAGGCTTTGTGTTGTCAGTGCAGAGTTGGATGCAGGGCTCCAACTCACAAAACTGCAAGACCATAACCTGAGCCAAAATCAAGAGTTGGATGCTTAATTGACTGAGTCACCCAGGTGCCCATATTTTTACTTTTTGAGGAACCTTCATACTGGTTTCCACAGTGGTTGCACCCATTTACATTCCCACCAATGGTACAAGAGGGTTCTTTTTTCTCCGTATCCTCGTCAACACTTGTTGTTTTTTCTGTTTTTTATTTTAGCCATTCTTATGGGTCTGAGGTGATATCTCATTGTGGTTTTGATTTGCATTTCCCTGATGATGAGTGATGTTGAGCATCTCTTCATGTATCTGTTGGCCATCTGTATGTCTGCTTTAGAAAAATGTTCATGTCTTCTGCCCATTTTTTCTTTATTTTTTTTAGTCTATTTATTTATTTTTGAGAGAGACAGAGACAGTGTGAGCAGGAGAGGGGCAGAGAGAGGGGGGTAGAGAGAGAGAATCCTAAGCAGGCTCCACGCTATCAGCACAGAGCCCAACATGGGGCTTGAACTCCCAAACCGTGAGATCTGACCTGGGCCAAAACCAAGAGTCAGACACTTAACTGACTTGAGCCACCCAGGCACCCCTGCCCATTTTTAATTGGATTGTTTGTGTTTTGGGTGTTAAGCTATATCAGTTCTTTCTATATTTTGGATACTATCCTTTCATCAAATATGTCAAATTTGCAAATATTTCCCCCTTTCAATAAGTTGCCTTTCATTTTTGCTGATTGTTTCTTCTGCTATGCAGAAGCTTTTTTATTTTTATTTTTTGTTAGAGAGAGAGTGTGTGAACAGGAGAGAGGGGCAGACGGGAGGAGAGAAAGAGAATCATAAGCAGGCTCCATGTTCAGCGCAGAGCTCAACACAGGGCTCGATCCCACGACCCTAGGATCATGACCTGAGCCGAAATCAAGAGTCATATGCTCAAATGAGCCACTTAGGTGCCCCTGTGCAGAAGCTTTTTATTTTGATGTTGTCCTAATAGCTTATTTTTGCTTTTATTTCCCTCGCCTCAGGAGACATATCTAGAAAAATGTTGCTATGGCTAATGTCAGAGAAATTACTGCCTGTGCTCTCCTCTAGGATTTTTTATGGCTTCAGGTCTCACATTTATGTCTTTAATCTATTTTGAGGTTTTTTTTGTGTGTGTACATGGTGTAAAAAAGTGGTCATGGGATTCTTTTGCATGTAACTGTCCAGTTTTCCCAAAAGCATTGTTGAGGAGACTTTTTCCCATCATATATTCATTCCTCCTTTGTTGAAGATTGATTGACTCTATAATTGTGGGTTTATTTCTGGGTTTTCTATTCTATTCTATTCTTTTGAACTATGTGTCTGTTTTAATGCCAGCACTATACTGTTTTAATTGCTACTGCCTTGTTTTTTTAAAATTTTTTTTAATGTTCATTTATTTTTTTATTAAAATTTTTTTTTAATGTTTAATTCATTATCTTTGAAAGAGAGAGACAGAGACAGAGTGCGAGCAGGGGAGGGGCAGAGAGAGAGAGGAAGACACAGAATTTGAAGCAGGCTCCAGGCTCTGGGCTGTCAACACAGAACCTGACACACGGCTCGAACTCACGGACCATGAGATCATGACCTGAGCTGAAGTTGGACGCTTAACTGGCTTAGCCACCTAAGCGCCTCTTTAATGTTCATTTATTTTTGAGAGACAGAGACAGAGTGCGAGCAAGGAAGAGGGAGAGGGAGACACAGAATCCGAAGCAGGCTCTAGATTCTGAGCTGTCAGCACAGAGCCCAATCCAGGGCTCAAACTCACAAATCGTGAGATCATGACCTGAGCTGAAGTTGGATGATTAAGCCACCAATTGAGCCACTCAGGTGCCCCGCTACTGCCTTGTAATATAACTTGAAATCTGGAATTGTGATACCTTAAGTTTTGTTCTTTTTAAATATTGCTTTGCCCATTTGAGGTCTTTTGTGGTTCCACACAAATTTTAGAATTGTTTATTCTAGTTCTGTGAAAAATGCTGTTGGTATTTTGATAGGGATTGCATTAAATCTGAAGATTTCTTTGGGTGCTATAGACATCTTAAGACTATTTGCTGTCCCAATCCATGAGCATGGGATGTCTTTCTATTTCTTTGCATCATCTTGAATTGTTTTCAGCAGTTTTTTATAGTTTTCAGAGTCTTTCACCTTTTGGTTAAGTTTATTCCTAGATATTTTATTGGTTTTGGTGCATTTGTAAATGGGACTGTTTTCTTAATTTCATTTTCTGTGGCTTCATTATTAGTGTATAGGAATGCAGCGCATTTCTGTACATTGATTTTGTATCGTGAAACATTACTGAGTTCATTTATCAATTCCAGTAATTTTTTTGTTTGTTTTGTTTTTTGGTGGAGTGTTAGCATTTCCTATATATAGTATCATGTCATGTGCAAATACTGAGAATTTCACTTCTTTCTCACCAGTTTGGATGCCTTTTATTTCTTTATGTTTTCTAATTGCTATGGCTAGGATTTCCAGTGCTGTGTTGAATAAAAGTGGTGAGAGTGAATATCCTTGTCTTATTCCTCACCTTAGGGGAAGAGCACTTAGTTTTTCCCCATTGAATATGATGTTAGCTGTTTTTCTTTTTTCTTCTTCTTCTTTTTTTTTTTTTTTAATGTTTATTTATTTTTGAGAGAGACAGAGACAGAATGCAAGTGGGTTAAGGGCAGAGAGAGAGGGAGACACAGAATCGGAAGCAGGCTCCAGGCTCTGAGCTGTCAGCACAGAGCCTGATGCAGGGCTCAAACTCAAAAGCCATGAGATCATGACCTGAGCTGAAGTCAGAGGCTCAACCGACTGAGCCACCCAGGCGCCCCAGCTGTGTGTTTTTCATATATGGCCTTTAATATGTTGAAGTTTGTTCCCTCTAGATAAACTTTGCAGAGGGTTTTTATCATGGAGTTGTACTTTGTTGAATGCTTTTTCTGCACCTATTGAAATGATCATCTGGTCTTTATCCTTTCTCTTACTGGTGTGACTTGTCATGTTGATTGTTTTCTGAATATTGAACCACACTTGCATCCCAGGAATAAATCCCACCTGATTGCAATATATGTTTTTTTTAATGTATTGTTGGATTTGGTTTGCTAATATTTTGTTGAGGATTTTGCGTCTATATTCATGAGAGATATTGGCCTGTAGTTCTCTTTTTTTGTGGTGTCTTTATCTGGTTTTGGAATTAGAGTGATACTGGCCTCATACAATGAATTTGGAAGCTTTCTTTCCTCTTCTATTTTTTGGAATGATTTGAGAAGAATAGGTCTTAACTCTTCTTTAAATGTTTGGTAGAGTTCATCTGTGAAGCCATCTGGTCCTGGACTTTTGTTTGTTGGGAGTTTTTTGATGACTGAGTCAATTTCATTGCTGGTAGTTGATCTGTTCAAATTTTCTATTTCTTCCTTTTTTAGTTTTAATAGATTATGTTTCTGGGAATTTATCCATTTCTTTTAGGTTGTCTAATTTGTTGGTATATAGGTTTTCATAATACTCTCCTATAATTGTTTGTATTTCTGTGGTGTTGGTTATTATTTCTTCTCTGTTGTTTGTGATTTTGTTTATTTGGATCCTCTCTCTCTCTCTCTCTCTCTCTCTCTTTATGAGTCTAGCTAGATGTTTATCAATTTTGTTGATCTTTTCATAGAACTAGCTCCTGGTTTCATTGGTCTGTTCTTTTTTTTTTTTAGTTTCTATATCATTTATTTCTGCTTTAATCTTTATTATTTCCTTCCTTTTGTTGGTTTTAGGTGTTTTTTTTTTTTTTTTTTATTGTTCTTTTCCTAGCTCCTTTAGGTGTAAGTTTATGTTGTTTATCTGGTATTTATTGGATATTTTTCTTGCTTCTTGAGGTAGGCCTGTTTTGCTATAAACTTCCCTTTTAGAACCACTTTTGCTGCATCCCAATGATTTTGGGCCAGTGTGTTTTCATTTTCATTTGTTTCCATGTAATTTTTGACTTCTTTGATTTCTTGGTTGACCCATTCACTGTTTACATGTTATTTAACCTCCATGTATTTGTGGTCTTTCCATATTTTTCCTTGTGGCTGATTTCTAGTTTCATATTATGGTGAGAAAAGACGTATGGTATGACTCTGATTTTTTTAAATTTGTTGAGACTTGTTTTGTGGCCTAATATGTGATCTATTCTGGAATATGTTTTGTGTGCACTTGAAAAGAATGTTTTTCTGTGGCTTTAAGGTGGAATGTTCTGTGTATGTCTGTTAAATCTATCTGATCCAGTGTGTCATTCAAAGCTACTGTTTTCTTGTTAATTTTCTATTTGGATGATCTGTCCATTGATGTAAGTGGGGTGTTAAAATTCCTTACCATTCTTGTATTACTATCAATTATTTCCTTTATGTTTGTTATTGTTTTATGTATTTGGGTGTTCCACGCTGGGTGCATAAATACTTACAATTGTTATATCTTCCTATTGGATTGTCCCCTTTATTATGATATAGTGACCTTTTTTGTCTCTTATTATAGTCTTTGTTTTAAAGTCTATTTTGTCCCATGTAAGTATTGCTACCCCGGTTTTCTTTTGATATCCATTTGCATGATAAATGTTTCTCCATTCCCTCACTTTCATTCTGTGGGTGACTTTAGGACTGAAATGAATCTCTTATAGGCAGCATATAGATGTTTTTTTTTCCCCCAGTCTGTCACCTTATGTATTTTGGTTGGAGTGTTTAGTCCATTTACAAAGTAATTATTGATAGATGTGTGTTTATTGCTATTTTGTTACTTGTTTTATGGTTATTTCTATAGATGTTATCTGATCCTTTCTTTTTCTTGTTCTCTTTCATGGTTTTTTGGCTTTCTTTAGTGATATACCTGGATTCCGTTCTCTTTATTCTTTGCATATGTATTACTGGTTTGTGATTTGTAGTTACCATTAGGTTTGTATGTAACATCTTATGCATATAGCAGTCTGTATTAAGTTGAAGGTCTTTTACAAAAAGGAGCAGTGACAAAAAAATAAAATAATAAAAGTATGCTGCACTAATTTCTCCATACCTGTTCCTGTGTTCTCTTGCACAACTTCAAAGTCCCTGTTATTTGAGAGGAAAAGATTCCCTTTCTTAATAAATAGCATAAATATACTTCTGTTTTTTTCTAACCTTCTCGTTTATGCAGAATTAGCACCAAATCCTTCTGCATGAAGGCGTCTATTTTATATTTTGACTCATTGATAACCTTAAATGAACAGTTAAAAACACTATATCTTGTTCTTTTTAGTTATGGACTACGGATTACTTTTTTATACTATATAATTATCGTGTGATGAAATAATATATAAAAGATTTTAGAAGTGTTAAGTACTAGGAATACTTTTTTGCAATTATTATAACTTTTTTTTCCTCTTCTCTGGTATACTTTATTTTCTAAATTTAAAAAAAATGGCTATACGATATGCTATTTGGGACCTTGATAAATAATCTTTTAGTTCTGGTTGTTGTTATAGTTGTTATAATTCACTTTCTAGATCAATGATTCAAAAGATAGGGCAGTGGAACTCACCCTGAGGCTGCAAAAGAAAAGAATTTTAAAAAGCTGAAGGTAGCCTAAGGGACTGGTGGGACACTATCAAGGATAATAACATTCACAGAATAGGGATCCTAGAGGAGAAGAGAGAGAAAAAGGCAGAAAATTTAATGGCAAAAAACTTTCCTAACCTCAGGAAGGAAAAATACATGTAGGTATGAGAAGCATAGAGAGTTCCCAATAAGTTAAACCCCAAAAGATCTACACCAAGACACATTATCATTAAAAAGTAAAGGGTTGGGGCGCCTGGATGGCTCAATTGGTTAAGTATCCAACTTCAGCTCAGGTCATGATCTCACAGTTTGTGAGTTTGAGCCCTAGTCAGGCTCTATGCTGGTAACTCAGAGCCTAGAGTCTGTTTCAGATTCTGTGTCTCCCAGTCTGTCTCTGCCCCTACCCTACTTGCACTCTGTGTTTCTGTCTTTCAAAAATAAGTAAACATTTTTTTGAAAAAGGTAAAGAGTTAAAGAATCTTGAAAGCAGCAAGAGAAAACAACTTGCTATGTACAAGGGAACCCCCATAAGACTATTAGCTGATTTCTCAGCAGAAACTTTGCAGGCCAGAAGGGAGTAGTATGATGTAGTCAAAGTGCTGAAAGGAAAAAACTTCCAACCAAGAATACTCTGCTCAGAAAAGTTATTCAGAATTGAAAGAGAGATTGAATTTTCTAGGCAAGGAAACGCTAAAGGAGTTCATTACCCCTAACCTGACCTTACAAGAAATGCTAACGGAATTTTTTAAGCTAAAAAAGAAGGGCATTAATTAGTAACAAGAAAACATATGAAAGCATAAATTTTACTGGTAAAGATAAATATATAGTAGAAGTTGTGGATTAATTGCTTATAAAACTTATATGAAATTTAAAAGAAAAAAGTATTAAAAGTAATGATAACTACAATAATCAGTTAAGGGATATACAGAATGTTAAAGTGTAAGATGTGACATCAAAAACATAACACAGAGTAAACAAATATAGAGTTTTAGAATGCATTCAAACTTAAGTTAAAATAGACTGTGAATAGAATATATGTATATGTATATGTATATACGTATATGTGTATGTACGTACCTGATATATACAACAGCCCAGAAACTCATCAGACCACAAGGGAAGAGAGCAAGAGAAGAAAGGAATAGAGAAGAACTACAGAACAGCAAGAAAACAATGAACAAAATGGCAATAAATACATACCTGTTAGTCCATCTACTAATTTGCTTTTTTTTTTTTTGCTTCCATGTGGCCTCCCCTTGAGGTTCCCATTGTGCCCACAGCATCTGATGGCATTTATACAAAATGATCCTAGTTTCATATGGTTACATTTCATTAGAAATATAGGTGTCAAGGTCTAGTGAAAAGAGTACCAGAGGGGAGAGTCAAGAAACCTGGTTAGGTGGGCCCTGGAGCTATTTCACTGTGAAAACTTTGGGCAAATCATGTAATCTCCGTAGACTCCTATCCCACTCCTTACTGCCATTCTCCCAAGTTACACTAGCTACATCCAGGGCTTACACTGCCTGCATTTGCATATACTGTTCTTTCTACCCGAATGCCATTCTTATCTCCTACCAAACTCCTACTCACCTTTAAATGACCAAGTTCAAATCTCATCTCCCATGGGAAGCTTTTCTTGAGCCCCTCTAGTAAGTACAGTAAAACCTTGGATTGCGAGTGACTTGTTCTGCGAGTGTTTCACAAGATGAGCGAACATGTCTAATAAATTTTAACTTGATAAATGAGCAATGTCTTGCAATATGAGTAGTATATGATGCTGAATGTCACATGATCACAACTGAGCCAATGGTTCTTGAAATTTGCTTTAATACACGAGTGCTTTGGATTACAAGCATGTTTCTGGAATGAATTATGCTTGCAAACCCAGGTTTTCCTTGTACTATTGTTGGCTTCTTCCTTTTTGAGCAAACTCATAATTCTGCCAGTAATCAAGATAATACTTTTAATATGTCATTGTGATTGTGTGTGCGTATGTCTAAACCTCCCTTGCTAAAACCATGAGCACCTTCAGGGCAGGGACTGTTTCTCATTCATCATTATCTCCCCAGGGCCTACTGATGGATAGTAGGTCTTCTTTACCTCTTTGTTCACTGAAGGCATGGACCTCAATTTCCTCATCTGCAGTAAGAGGATTAGACCAGGTGGTGTTAAAGCAGTGCCTTGGAATTCTGTGTTTAGACAGAGACCTTAAACAAGAGAACCCAGGACTGCCAGGTGATACTTTGTGTGTATAGTGCAGAGGGGAGGTATGTCAGTGGAATGAGACACTTGGCCGCATTGCCATTTCATAATGGTGGGCAAAAGAGGCAAATTACCTCTTTTGAGCTTTAGCTATGTTATTGGTCCTAATGTCTTACTGTACTTTAAAGAATCAGTAATCACTGGGAGTTTATTATTATAAAAAATTCATAAAATGCTATTTTATTCACTGCCTGAATCTTTACCAGTTTTGAATAATCTTGCTTTGAAAAATCCTGTGATAGTTTTTAATCTGGCCTGTTTGATTTTAAGAAGTTAAAAACTGATTGAGAAATTTCCACTGAGGTTTTTATGCTTGTCATAAAATAAACTGATTATTGGGCTCCTTGACATTGGACTAGAAGTGACTAGGAGAGTAGATTAGTCCTGTTTCTAGAGTCATTCATTTATCCACTCACTATCCACTCTCCCACTCATGAACAAATATTTACTAAAGGTTCCAGGGTGCCAGACATTACGCCATGTGCTAGGCATCCAGAGGACAGCAAAATATAGTCCCTGCTGACACGGAGCTCCCTCTCTGGTGGAGAAGGAAACAACCAGAAGGTTGGCTTCCATTGTAATAAGACTTAACGATTTGGGGAGGTATAGAAGGAAGATCCTGAAGTCAGGAGCAGGGAAAGTTTCCTGAATCTGAAGGCTGAGTGGGAGGGAGCCAAGAGCAGAGGTCAGGGAGAGCCAAAGGAGGACAGAGCTGAAGGCATATAGTGTGCAGCATGCTCAAAGACCGAGGAGTCAGAGAATGGTGCTCTTGGAGTGGGGTGCTGAGTTCAAAGTGCTCAGAGGGGGGTGTTGAGTTCCAAGGAGTGGGTGGAGTGGCATTGAGGCCAGATTGGGGCAGATCCTTTAGGCACTTATAATATGTTCTGAAGGCAATGGAGAGCCCTTGAGGACTCTGAGCCTGGGCCTTGATCAGATTCGTGCTTTAGAAAGGTCACTCTGTGAACTCTATATGGAGGACTGGTGATACCACTCCTAAATAATTTTTAAAACAGATGTGTATCTATTTTTTTTATTTTTCTCTATAATACATTTCTCTACCAACTTCATCTTCCAGGACTTGAAGGGAAGAGTGTGACTTGGGGGATCCCTCTGGTTAGTCCCCATTTCTTATGTTTTAATTGTTTATACCACAAACAGAAATACATGATAAATAATATGGAATATACTAAATACACACTGCCTAGATCTTGCACAAGCAAACAGTTTATTGCACAAGCTTTAGATTTCTGTTTTTATTAAGGAAATAAAATATTATAAAATAAATATATAAATAAATAATTATATAAATAAATAAAATATTAGACACACCTAAACCCATTTTTTTCTACTGCTTTCATCTCCAGAGGTAACAACTATCTTGCAATTAAGCATTGATCCCTTGTATTTTATTTATTTATTTTTCCTTGCATTTTTTTTCATATAATTTATTGTCAAATTGGTTTCCATACAGCACCCAGTGTTCATCCCAACAGGTGCCCTCCTCAATGCCCATCACCCACTTTCCCCTCACCCCCACCCTCCATCAACCCTGTTTGTTCTCAGTATTTAAGAGTCTCTTATGGTTTGCCTCCTTCCCTCTCTGTAACTTTTTTTTCCCCCTGCCCCTCCCCCCATGGTCTTCTGTTAAGTTTCTCAGGATCCGCATGTGAGTGAAAACATAAGGTATCTGTCTTCCTCTGCCTGACTTATTTCACTTAGCACAATACTCTCCAGTCCCATCCACATTGCTACAAATGACCAGATTTCATTCTTTCTCATTGCCAAGTAGTATTCCATTGTATATATAAACCACATCTTCTTTATCCATTCTTCAGCTGATGGACATTTAGGCTCTTTCCATAATTTGGCTATTGTTTAAAGTGCTGCTATAAACATTGGGATACAAGTGCCCCTATGCATCATCACTCCTGTATCCCTTGGGTAAATTCCTAGCAGTGCTATTGCCAGGTCATAGGGTAGATCTATCTATTAATTTTTTGAGGAACCTGCACACTGTTTTCCAGAGCAGCTGCACCAGTTTGCATTCCCACCAACAGTGCAAGAGGGTTCCCATTTCTCCACATCCTCTCTAGTGTCTATAGTCTCCTGATTTGTTCATTTTAGCCACTCTGACCAGCATGAGGTGGTATCTCAATGTGGTTTTGATTTGTATTTCCCTGATGAGGAGTGACGTTGAGCATCTTTTCATGTGCCTGTTAGCCATCTGGATGTCTTCTTTAGAAAAATGTCTATTCATGTCTTCTGCCCATTTCTTCACTGGATTATTTGTTTTTTGGGTGTGGAGTTTGGTGAGTTCTTTATAGATATTGGATACTAGCCCTTTATCTGATGTCATTTGCAAATATCTTTTCCCATTCCATTGGTTGCCTTTTAGTTTTGTTGATTGTTTCATTTGCAGCGCAGTAGCTTTTTATCTTGATGAGGTCCCAATAGTTCATTTTTGCTTTTAATTCCCTTGCCTTTGGAGATGTGTCAAGTAAGAAATTGCTTTGCTGCGGCTGAGGTCAGAGAGGTTTTTCCCTGATTTCTCCTCTAGGGTTTTGATGGTTTCCTGTCTCACAGTCAGGTCCTTCATCCATTTTGAGTTTATTTTTGTGAATGGTGTAAGAAAGTGGTCCAGTTTCATTCTTCTGCATGTTGCTGTCCAGTTCTCCCAGCACCATTTGTTAAAGAGTCTGTCTTTTTCCCGTTGGATATTCTTTCCTGCTTTGTCAAAGACTAGTTGGCCATACTTTTGTGGGCCTAGTTCTGGGGTTTCTATTCTATTCCATTGGTCTATGTGTCTGTTTTTGTGCCAATACCATGCTGTCTTGATTATTACAGCTTTGTAGTAGAAGCTAAAGTCTGGGATTGTGATGCTTCCCACTTTGGTCTTCTTCTTCAATATTACTTTGGCTATTTGGGGTCTTTTGTGATTCCATACAAATTTTATGATTGCTTGTTCTAGCTTCGAGAAGAATGCTGGTGCAATTTTGATTGGGATTGCATTGAATGTGTAGATTGCTTTGGGTAGAATTGACATTTTAACAATATTTATTCTTCCAATCCATGAGCACAGAATGTTTTTCCATTTCTTTGTATCTTCTTCAATTTCCTTCATAAGCTTTCTATAGTTTTCAGCATAGTTTCAGGTATTTTACATCTTTGGTTAGGTTTATTCCTAGGTATTTTCCTAGGTGCAGTTGTGAATGGGATCAGTTGCTTTATCTATCTGTCTTTCTGTTGCTTCATTATTAGTGTATAAGAGTGCAGCTGATTTCTGTACATTGATTTGGTATCCTGCGACTTTGCTGAATTCATGTATCAGTTCTAGCAGACTTTTGGTGGTGTCTATCGGGTTTTCCATGTATAGTATCATGTCATCTGCAAAAAGTGAAAGCTTGACTTCATCTTTGCCAATTTTGATGCCTTTGATTTCCTTTTGTTGTCTGATTGCTGATGCTAGAACTTCCAACCCTATGTTAAACAATAGCAGTGAGAGTGGACATCCCTGTCGTGTTCCTGATCTCAGGGGGAAAGCTCTCATTTTTTTCCCCGTTAAGGATGATATTAGCTGTGGGCTTTTCATAAATGGCTTTTGTGATGTTTAAGTATGTTCCTTCTATCCTGACTTTCTTGAGGGTTTTTATTAAGAAAGGATGCTGACTTTTGTCAAATGCTTTTTCTGTGTCTATTGACCAGATCATATGGTTCTTATCACTTCTTTTATTAATGTGATGTATCACATTGATTGATTTGTGGATGTTGAACCAGCCCTGCAGCCCAGGAATGAATCCCACATTATCATGGTGAATAATTGTTTTTATATGCTGTTGAATTCGATTTGCTAGTATCTTGTTGAGAATTTTGGCATCCATATTCATCAGGGATATTGGCCTGTAGTTGTCTTTTTTTGCTGGGTCTCTGTCTGGTTTGGGAATCAAAGTAATGCTGGCTTCATAGAATGAGTCTGGAAGTTTTCCTTCCCTTTCTATTTTTTAGAACAGCTTGAGAAGGATAGGTATTATTTCTGCTTTCAGTGTCTGGTAGAATTCCCCAGGGAAGCCACCTGGTCCTGGACTCTTATTTGTTGGGAGATTTTTGATAACTGATTCAATTTCTTCACTGGTTATGGGTCTGTTCAAATTTTCTGTTGCTTCCCATTTGAATTTTGGAAGTGTGTGGGTGTTTAGGAATTTGTCCATTTCTTCCAGGTTGTCCAGTTTGTTGGCATGTAATTTTTCATAGTATTCCCTGATAGTTGCTTGTATCTCTGAGGGATTGGTTGTAATAATTCCATTTTCGTTCATGATTTTATCTATTTGGGTCCTCTCCCTTTTCTTTCTGAGAAGCCTGGCTAGGGGTTTATCATTTTTGTTTATTTTTTCAAAAAACCATCTCTTGGTTTCATTGATCTGCTCCACTGTTTTTTTTAGATTCTATATTGTTTATTTCTGCTCTGATTTTTATTATTTCTCTTCTTCTGCTGGGTTTGGGATGTCTTTGCTGTTCTGCTTCTATTTCCTTTAGGTGTGCTGTTAGATTTTGTATTTTGGATTTTTCTTGTTTCTTGAGATAGACCTGGATTGCAATGTATTTTCCTCTCAGGACTGACTTTGCTGCATCCCAAAATGTTTGGATTGTTGTATTTTCATTTTCATTTGTTTCCATATATCTTGTAATTTCTTCTCTAATTGCCTGGTTGACTCATTCATTCTTTAGTAGGATGTTCTTTAACCTCATGCTTAAATGTTCAAAACCTATGCTTTTGGAGGTTTTCCAGACTTTTTCCTGTGGTTGATTTCACGTTTCATAGCATTGTGATCTGAAAGTGTGCATGGTATGATCTCAGTTCTTTTATACTTATTAAGGGCTGTTTTGTGACCCAGTATGTGATCTATCTTGGAGAATGTTCCATGTGCACTCGAGAAGAAAGTATATTCTGTTACTTTGGGATGCAGACTTCTAAATATATCTGTCAAGTCCATCTGATCCAATGTATCATTCAGGGCCCTTGTTTCTTTATTTATTCTCTGTCTCGATGTTCTATCCATTGTTGTAAGTGGAGTATTAAAGTCTCCTGCAATTACCACATTCTTATCAATAAGGTTGCTTATGTTTGTGATGAACTGTTTTATATATTTGGGGGCTGCTGTGTTCAGTGCATAGACATTTATAATTGTTAGCTCTTCCTGATGGATAGACCCTGTAATTATTATATAATGCCCTTCTTCATTGCTTGTTACAGCCTTTAATTTAAAGTCTAGTTTGTCTGATGTAAGTATGGCTTACTCCAGCTTTCTTTTGACTTCCAGTAGCATGATAGATAGTTCTCCATCCCCTCACTTTCAATCTAAAGGTGTCCCCAGGTCTAAAATGAACCTCTTATAGACAGCAAATGGATGTTTTTTTTTAATCCATTCTGATACCCTGTTTCTTTTTGTTGGAGCATTTAGTCCATTTACATTCAGCATTTATTATTGAAAGATATGGGTTTAGAGTCATTGTGATGTCTGTAGCTTTCATGCTTGTAGTGATGTCTCTGGTACTTTGTGGTCCTTGCAATATTTCACTCACAGAATCCCCCTTAGGATCTCTTGGAGGGCTGGTTTAGTGGTGATGAATTCCTTCAGTTTTTGTTTGTTTGGGAAAACCTTTATTTCTCATTCTATTCTGAATGACAGACTTGCTGGGTAAAGGATTCTTGGCTGCATATTTTTCCATTCATCACATTGTATATTTCCTGCCATTCCTTTCTGGCCCACCAAGTTTTAGTAGATAGGTCTGCTACTACCCTTTTGTGTCTGCCTTTGTATGTTAAGGCCCGTTTATCCCGAGCTCCTTTCAGAATTCTCTTTTTATCCTTGCATTTTGCCAGTTTCAGTATGATATGTTGTGCAGAAGATTGATTCAAGTTACGTCTGAAGGGAGTTCTCTGTGCCTTTTGGATTTCAATGCCTGTTTCCTTCCCCAGATTGGGGAAGTTCTCAGCTATGATTTGTTCAAGTACACCTTCAGCCCCTTTCTCTCTCTTCTTCTTCTTCTGGAATTTCTGTGATATGGATATTGTTCCATTTGATTGCATCTCTTAGTTCTCTAATTCTCCCCTCATACTCCTGGATTTTTTTATCTTTCTTTTTCTCAGCTTCCTCTTTTTCCATAATTTATCTTCTAATTCACCTGTTCTCCCCTCTGCCTCTTCAATCCGTGCTATGGCTGCTTCATTTATAGCATTTTTTAATTCATCATGACTATTTTTAGTCCCTTGATCTCTGTAGCAATAGATTCTCTGCTGTCCTCTATGCTTTTTTCCAGCACAGTAAATAATTTATGACTATTATTCTAAATTCTTGTTCCGTTATATTGCTTAAATCGATTTTGATCAATTTGTTAGCTGTTGCTACTTCTTAGAATTTCTTCTGAGGAGAATTCGTCCGTTTCATAATTTTGGCTAGTTTTCTGTCCCTTATGCATTTTAAAAGCTTGTTGTGTGCTCTGCACCTGCAAGCCCTGCTGTATTAAAGGAGGGTCATACACTGTCCAGGGCCTGGCCCTTCAGGAGGTGTTCTTTCAGAGGTTGTTACTTGCTCTCTGTTGTTGTGACTTTGGTTATTTTATTATCCTACTCGTAGTGATATTTTGGACCCTCCACCAGGTGCGCTTTGATTTGTTCCTTGGAGTAGACCCGTAAAGGAAGACAGATAGACAAACAGGAGACAAAAACACACAAACACACAAATAACACAAACAAACAAATAAACAAAACAAAACCAAAGACTAAAAACAAAAAACCCAAAAACACAGACTACAAGTAAAGAAGAGGGTGGAGGCTGTGCTGATGGGAGGGCACATACAATGAGAGAAATGACAGGAGCCGGGTGGGGGTGGGGAGGAAAAATAAGCATTGATTAGGCAGAGAGACTAAAAGGCTTAATACAGAGAGAGAGAAAGGAAAATAAAGAAGGAGGCGGGGAAAACGAAACAAAGGTAAAGTTACTCAGACAGAGAAACTATATGCCTTGATTATTCCAGTGAGAGAAAGGAGTATAAAGAAGGAGGTGTAGAACATGTATCAAGACAATGGATTAAATACATTTGTTGAGACAGACCAACAACCAGAGTAACCAGCCTAGGGGAGGGAAGAGATAAGGAGGAGAAGTGGGGTGGGGTGGGGTAGAATGTATCTATATATCCAGAATCGACCTAGAGTTAATCCAGGCAATGCTGCATTGCTTGTAGGTAGTAGCTGTCCACCGGGTCTGTGCTGCTCCGGTGGGTATGCAGTTCCCCACTGCAAAGGGGCGTGGTTTGGCGTTTTCAGGACCCACCCCCACTTTGGGCCCCAGGAGTGATCCCTGAGACCCCACCTTGGTAGTGGTGGGGGGGGGGGGGGGCGGGGAATGGTGATCCCCCAGTCTCTTCTCCACAGAGCCAGACCTGGTGGACTCCGTTTGAGTCATCCTTACTGTGCTGCGGGCGCAGACAGGCGGTCCTTCTCGCTCTGACAACTCCCCTGACTCTGCGCTTGGCTAGGATTCAAAGTCCCGCTCTCTGCGCTCTGGCACCGGGGAAGCGCCTCTTAGTGTGGTCCTTAGTGTAGTCCTCCTACTGCGGACTGAGCCGCCGCCCTTGTGGATGCAGGCAGACACAGGCAGGCTTTGTCTTCTCCCACAGCACTCCAGGGAGACAGCGGCCTTTTCCTCCTGCAGACTGCAGCCTCTGCCCAGCCGCTGTGTCCAGGGGTGGCGGACGCAGGCAGGTTTTGTACTATCTCATAGCCCTCCAGAGAGGGAACCACTCTTTCCAATTGCGGACTGAGCCTCTGACCTACAACCGCACCCAGGGCTGGCTCCCCTCCTCCCCAGTGCATGAACAGGGAGCCGGCTTTGAAGAAAGCCCCATAGTTAGAGATCGGATCCCTCTCAGTCTAGGTCTGAGGTCTTTCTCCTGTCCAGATACGGTCCTACACTTCACTAGCCGCTCTTTTTCTTCCCGTTGTCTGTCCGTAGAAGGGGGTCCCTCCCCTCTGTGCCCACGCGGTCTTTTTTTTTTTTTATCTCCCCCAGTTTTTTTCCTTTCAGGCTCTGGTGTTCAAAGTCCTTTGGCTTCTGCACTTCTTTGTTTGAGAGACACGGGAAGTGTGGATCCCCCTACTTCTCCACCATGTTGGCCCCTCTGCATTTTTTTTAACTTTTACTATATATATGACTGAATCCATAAACAACATCAAACATATTTTTAGGTATTTTTAAAACTTACATGACTGTTTTAGAGATACATCTGTGTTGATAGTGTTGAGAATCTAGTCTGCATGTTCCTTTATAGATGGACGTGATTCGTTGTGTGCTAACAGCCTTAATGCCTTCCTGGTCAAAAAGGAAATAGATTCTTTTCTTATCAGGTGTGGCAGTTCCCTTTACAGGGGCCTATTCCCAGCTGGGAAATTTGTGTTAAAAAAAAAAAAATTTTTTTTTAACGTTTATTTATTTTTGACACAGAGAGAGACAGAGCATGAACGGGGGAGGATCAGAGAGAGGGAGACACAGAATCCGAAACAGGCTCCAGGCTCTGAGCTGTCAGCACAGAGCCCGATGCGGGGCTCGAACTCATGGAGTGTGAGATCATGACCTGAGCCGAAGTCAGCCGCCCAACCTACTGAGCCACCCAGGCGCCCCATAATTTGTGTTTTTACTTACAGCTCTGGCACCCTGCAAACCACCTCCCAACCCCCACCCCACCCATGTATACAGTTTACATCTATCTGCTGATTAGGGAAATCCATGCCTCACCACCTCCAGTGTAAGCAGAATTCTATACCAGTAACATAGTCTTTCTCTCTTCCCATGGTCAGAGAAATGAGCTTAGTGTATTTGGGAAAGTTTCAAAGCAAAAATGGCTTGAGTTCAAGATGACAGAGTTAACCCCACCATGCTTGTTTTTGACTTAAGTCCATTCTACTGCTTTTAAGAGTGAGAGCCCAGGACTAGCAGCTGCTGGGTATAGGTCTAAGGGCTGACAGAAGCCTTTGCAGAGGCACCTGCCACTCTCAGAACTGCCTGGGATGGAGGGAATCCCCCACACAAAAGGCTTCTGTTGGATTTCTGTGCATAGCTGAGAAAGCTTAAATGACAAGGGAAGAAAACCACAAGTGAAAGAGAGGGACGGCCCAAGAGAAGCAAAAGGGAATACTGTTGACAGAGGCTGTGCTAGAGCAGAAAGATAACGTGTGAGTGTGAAACAGCAGAGAAAAGCTGAAAAATAAGCCCAGAATGGCTGGAAAGAAAACCTGGTGGTAACATCCAAATTTTCTGAAAGGAGGATGGGAACCAAAATTATCTAAAATCTCCACCAGACATTATCATTTGAAACAATCATGTCTCACCCTTGTAGTCTGTACAAGTTACCAATCCTTCCAGAATAAGTAGGAACAATTTTGAGCCCCTGCCATGGGATGGTTATAACCCTGTACTGGTCCGTTCAACCCTTTCAGCCCTTTCAGCCCTACACAAGATAGGCCGGCACAGACAGCCTTGAAATGTGTGTCATATAAATCGCACTTCCCACTGTGAGCTGACCACAATCTCATGGGGTTCTGTGTGATTGAGTCAGGGCTACTCAGTAGGTTCATCGTGAACCCACTACAGATGTGACACCAATCTTGAATCTCTGTTTAAAAAATTAAGTCTGCGGTGTACCATGGTGTCTTCTGGGCTGAATGCTGAGATTAGATTTCTGGATCACCTAACTCTTGCTGCTACTACAGCAGCTGCCACACTCTAGAGCTACACGAAGGAAGGTTTTGTCTTTATTCCACCTGATACTCTTCGTCTTCTGCCTCCCATCCCTACCACGATATGATAGGAAACCAACTTATTAAGGGAGGTTGGGAGAATCATTTGCAGACTTCCATTCCAAGGGGCAATGTAGAGCAAAGCATAGGCGGGCAAGTGTGAGGCTGAGAGCAGGCACATAATTTTCACTGGACCCAAGAGAAGCCGCTCTGCATAGGGACAGATTTATGGACTGACCTGACTTGGATATCTCTGTCCAGTTTGAGACAGCTTGGCTCAATAGGTCATTTCTCTCATGTGGAAGTAAGATTAGTAGATAGCAGGAAAAGCTAAAGCATGCATATAAGAGGCCATGAGCAAACCAATTTAAGACAAGGCAGAAACCACCATAGAAGGCAGATAAAAAGATACATAGCATCAGGGCAACAAAGATAAACATGGGGAACCTGTGGAAATGGTTGAGGCATTTTAATAGCAGACACAAGAGTGATGGTCACCAAACTCTTGCTCCTACGGGTCAAGTGATCAAGCAATCCCTGAGTAGCAGCTTAGAGTGGGAACGTAATTGATTGACCAGACCAATGAGCCCAAGTGCATCTATAGAGCATATTATTCATGGTACATTAGGCAGTATGAGCTTTATGTTCACATCAGTTCTCACCCTCCACCCCTGACCCGGGTCCCATGGGGTGATATGGACATGAGCCCAGGTGGGCCCTCTGCACACAAAGGTCTGTTTCACAGGTGAGCAACACTGAGCTTAGGAAACCCCCAGTTTTATGGAGAGACCTGCCCATCCTCCTTTCCAGAAACAGTGCCATTATATTTATTACTCTAGAATGTAAACAAATCTTTGGGCTGGGGTCTTTACTGCTATAATCAGGAAACAAATGTGCTCTGTGATCTGGAGAGGGTTACCATCTCTTGTTTCCTAGGCTGTTTGCTATGGCAAACATCCCAGAAAAGATAGTCTGATATAAGACTCACAGAAACACCACGGAGAATTGTCTCCCAATAGTAAGGACTCTTAGCTGCTTTGGCTGTCACGTGAGTTCACACAAAGCCAAATCCTATTTTATCTCCTGTTTAAATCCGTATGAAAGTCATGTTTTCCTTATTCCTTTACATTCTTTTTTTTTAAGTTTGAGAGAGAGTGAGAGAGAGACAGAGAGAGAGAGAGAGAGAAAATCCCAGTGAGGCTCCATGCCAATGTGGGGCTCAAACTCATGAACCACAATATCATGACCTGAGCTGAAACCAGGAGTCTAACATGTAGCTGACTGAGCCACCCAGGTGCCCCTATTGCCTTTACATCCTTAAAAGCACCACTCTCCCCTTACACTAGCCTAGGTGACTTCTGCCCCTTGCCTCTAGAAGAGCAGAACTAATATAAAGCTGGAAAAATAGGTTATAGTCAGAATGTGGAGCCTTGAATGCCAGGCAAAGTTATTACCAAATAAGAAACGCTAAGTCTTTTTTTTTTTTTTTTTTTTATTTTTTTTTATTTTTTAATATATGAAATTTACCGTCAAATTGGTTTCCATACAACACCCAGTGCTCATCCCAAAAAGTGCCCTCCTCAATACCCATCACCCACCCTGCCCTCCCTCCCACCCCCCATCAACCCTCAGTTTGTTCTCAGTTTTTAACAGTCTCTAATGCTTTGGCTCTCTCCCACTCTAACCTCTTTTTTTTTTTTTTTTTTTTTTTTTTCCTTCCCCTCCCCCATGGGTTTCTGTTATGTTTCTCAGGATCCACATAAGAGTGAAACCATATGGTATCTGTCTTTCTCTGTATGGCTTATTTCACTTAGCATCACACTCTCCAGTTCCATCCATGTTGCTACAAAAGGCCATATTTCATTTTTTCTCATTGCCACGTAGTATTCCATTGTGTATATAAACCACAATTTCTTTATCCATTCATCAGTTGATGGACATTTAGGCTCTTTCCATAATTTGGCTATTGTTGAGAGTGCCGCTATAAACATTGGGGTACAGGTGCCCCTATGCATCAGTACTCCTGTATCCCTTGGATAAATTCCTAGCAGTGCTATTGCTGGGTCATAGGGTAGGTCTATTTTTAATTTTCTGAGGAACCTCCACACTGCTTTCCAGAGCGGCTGCACCAATTTGCATTCCCACCAACAGTGCAAGAGGGTTCCTGTTTCTCCACATCCTCTCCAGCATCTATAGTCTCCTGATTTCTTCATTTTGGCCACTCTGACTGGCGTGAGGTGGTATCTGAGTGTGGTTTTGATTTGTATTTCCCTGATAAGGAGCGACGTTGAACATCTTTTCATGTGCCTGTTGGCCATCCGGATGTCTTCTTTAGAGAAGTGTCTATTCATGTTTTCTAAGAAACGCTAAGTCTTGGATGCCACAGGACCAGCATGAATTTTGCTTGATCCGGTTATGCTTCTGTTCATTTGGGACATGACTGCCCAAGATACTGTAAATTATTTCCATTCATTGCCTCCTTGATGCTTAGCGAGGCACTGAATCTGACACAGAGCCCTAGGCCTGCCATCTAAACTAGCCCTTGCCTGTTGTCTGCTCTTAGAATACCTGCTCTTATTTTTCTTAGCACATATACCATTTGTAACTCTATACTTTGTATGTGTGTATATGTGTGTGCTTAATGGCTTCTCTTCCACCAGACTCTAAGCTCCATTAAGGTAAGAATCATGTCTATTTTGTTCACTACGGCAAACCCAGCCTGCTATAGCAAGTGCTCAAGAAATACTGATTGGGCAAATTAAATGTAGTTTTTTGACCCTCTTATTGTAAATACGCTTGAACATCACCTTAGAAAGTTGGTACTTACATGGTTGGCAATAATTAGTAGTATAGAGTAATTCATATATAGAAGTATTTGCTATGACCCTTATTGTTAGTTATTTTTATCAATATTTAGATTGGATGCCAGTGAGACATTTTGTTGAAACCATCCACCTGGCGATGAGAAGTGCTAGTTTAAAGCTTAGATGAGCGGTCTATTTAAAAATAGTGGCAAGGCCAGTTTTCCAGGGTGGTTGATATGTTGTCAGAGTTAAAGGCTAGGAGTCAAGTTTCTATTAACTGAAGTATAATGGTCACTGCCACTGAGTGTCTCAGAGTCACAGGCTAGCTTATCCAGCGTGGGTACCTGGACCTGGCTGTGTGGATGTAATTTACTGGCTTGTACCCTGATAAGCCTGATGCCTGGATATGAGCACCTACAGAATAGCCCAGGAATGAGTGGAATCCTGAGCTTTGTGTTTGTGTGTGTGTGTGTGTGTGTGTGTGTGTGTGTGTGTGTGTGTGTGTGTGAGAGAGAGAGAGAGAGAGAGAGAGAGAGAGAGAATAGGAGAGAGACAGATGAGAGATGAACAGGTGGAGTCAGAGGGGTCGATCTGTGCAACCTTCATATCCACAGGGCAGGTGCAGGTGCATAAGAGCAGGTCTGCAGGCGGGCAGACCTGAAATGCAGCAGAAGGGAATCATCCTGGGACCACTGCCTATGGAGATTTTATGGTGACCTTTTAATGCAGATGCATTAGAGTGACTTCGAAGTTGGAGGCTAACTTTGTAATAAAAAAGTAGGCTAAAGTAAGGCTAACTGCTTTTTCATTTAAAGTTGAAATAAGCTGAAAATAATAGACTTAGCTCTCTGCTTACTGCTTCCCACCCATCAGCTTTGTACAGGAGAAATGTGCACTTCCTATGGTTTCCTGTCCCACCCGGATTTGTTTTGTTTCTTTTGTTTTAATATCAGTCCGTTATAACTAAAAACACAGAGACTAACTTCTCACCCCCACCTGGTAGGCAGCAGACTTTTGAGGAAACCCTGGAAGACCTTTTAGGATCAAGGTCTTCTGGGCAGCATGTGACTAGCCTTTCTTCTTCTCTCGTAACAAATGTTCATCTTTGAAGGGAGCCCTTGTGATGGATTCTTATAACTTCTGTTTTCAGCCATCCTTAGCCTCAGACAATCTTGACAGGTTGTGCATTTTTTAGAAAAGTGTATGTTATGAAATGCAGGTAACATCTCTCACTTGGGGCATCCCTGCCCCTGAAAGACTTATGTAGAATTTGGTCTAAACCCCAGTTCCTGGTGCTGCAAGTTCAACATAGCCCCTCACCCCTGCTCTGGCTACCCTTTTGCTTCCCTGCCCCTCTCATCTCTATTCTGCCCCTCCTTTTGCTTCTTTGTCCTCCTCACCCCTGCTCTGCACACTCTTTTGCTTCTTTGTTCCCCTCATCCCTGCTCTGGTCCACCTTTTGTTTGTTTCTCTGCCCCTGCTCCTGAATGTGCAGCCTTCTCACTTGACTCAGAATCCAACCTGGACTCTAAGTGCTCTTTCAACATCCACAAGGAATCAACATTTTCCTGGATCTATAGTTTCAGTAATGATTTCTTGAGAGGAAGGGAGGGACCACCTCAGCCATGCCCTCTGCGCCATATCACGTTCTACTGGCCCTCCCTGTCGCTCCAGCTGTACCCAGGTCCTGGTCTTTATGACTTTCTGAGGTTCCGGGTCCTCTTCTGCCCACACACATACCGAACATATCAACATACACCCACACGCCACATTAAATGTAATTTTTTTTGTGGCAAGAAATGAGAAGCATTTTTATAATTTGCTCTTGAAATTGACTATAAGTTACTCATTCAGTTTTGATTGGCTCTGATTTCTCTGGAGTTATTCAGTCATGTGTTGTTAAAAAGTGAGAAAAATTGACCTACCAATTGTTTTCAAATAGAATAAAATACCTTTGAATATTGGATTTAATAATGAAGGATATAAACATTGTATGTATGTCAATTTTAAGTTGTTCTGTTTGCATTCTGGAGACAGTAATCTCTTTTAAGCCTTCACATCTTTATGTACACCCCATAAAGAGATAGATCATAGACACTGGGACCCTGTTTTGCAGTGGGTAAGACAGCTTTGGCAGGAGGCCTCTTCACATGGTAGACCCTCCAGGAAAAGAGTCCAGTCCCCATCATGGCTGCATCCCTTGCCTGGAACAGCCCCATCAGGCCAACCCACTTATCCCTCATGCCTTCTGGAATTATCATGAGTACAATTTTCTTTGTCTCATTACATATATTTTTGCAGATCCTACCTAAGTTTAAAAATAGCCATGTGGTGCATTCCTCATATAGGGGTTTTGTCTGGAACCTCAAGCAGTGTTTACAGAATGCTTCACTTAGGTTGGAATTGGTCTGAAGTGTGGAGGGGGAGTGCAGACATCCTGGCAGGGGCACCTGCCTGGGTAGAGATGTAAAGGCAGAGGCTCGGATGGACCCAGTCTGAATGGCCTTGTAGGCTGTGCTGAACACGTGGGACCTTACCTCCTAGGCCCTGGGGAAGAACTGGCATTCCAGGAACCGGCTCAAATAGTGGACTCAGAGTATTGTTGGTTCTTCTTTTCCTTTCTCAGCTTCCTCCTCTCCCTCCTCGCAGGCATCATTTAACATCACTTTTTTTATTAACAGCTAGATAAGCCCAGGTATCCAGGAAACCCCCAGAGGAGACTTGGTATAAGCAGAACCGATGGAACAAACATCCAGACGTTATTTTGAATTTTGAGTGACCACTGGGCTCCATGTACTTTATGTTTGGATTATTCCGTGTTTTTCCCATCCTTTAATGTTAGTTCTCTTCAGCCAAATGATAAGGTTGAACAGGGTGGAAATTATAGGGTGTGGATCCCAGTGGTGTTTTAGTATAAACCGTCACTTCCATTCTTGTTGCAAAGCTTTGCAAGGGTCATTCCTGTTTTCTTTTGTTTTGTGTTCCTGTCTTTGCACTTTGTTTACCATGCTTTTTGCTTCTTTGTTTTATTTTATCTTTTTTCCTTCCATCCACTGGTATGATAGCATTTTATTTTCCTCTTGTTTTTTAGTATTTGCTTTAAAAAAAATCAGTACCCTGAGTTTAAAAATCAGATATGCCACAAAACTGGATTTCCAGCTTTGTTTGAAAAGGTTGACCTGCATGACACTGGGTTTGTGTTCCCACGTGGCAATAAACTGTGAGAGCTGCCTTTTTTACACAAATTCACTCACCAGTTTACTGCAGGCTCCACTACACCCCATTGCCTCCTTGGCCCTGAGAAGACATTTCATTTGAGTTGTTGCTTTCTTATACCAGCTGTTTACTCATTTATGTGGCCTAACCTGCCCCAGGAGGTATTTGACCTTGTTACCATTTTTTACCTGGAGCCTTTGGTGGATTTACATTTGTTATCATTACTGATATATTTTAATTCATGTCTGCCAAAGTCTTTTGTGCTTTCTATTTGTCCTACAGTTTCTATGTTTCTTGTCTCCTTTCTTTTCTTCTTTTGGGTTTATTGGGTTTGTTCTCTCACTCCACTTTTTTTCCTGTACACTTCGAAAGTTATATTATCTTTTCATTCTTTCAGTGGTTAACCTAGCATGTATCTTTAAAAGTTTTTTTTTAACATTTATTCATTTTCGAGAGACAGAGCATGAGCAGGGGTGGGGCAGAGAGAGAGAGACCCAGAATCCGAAGCAGGCTCAAGGCTCTGAGCTGTCAGCACAGAGCCTGATGCGGGGCTCGAACTCACAAACTACAAGATCACGACCTGAGCCGAAGTTGGACGCTTAAAACTGAGCCACCCAGGCGCCCCTACCTAGCATGTATCTTTAACTTACCATATTCTAAAGTGCTTAATATCTTTATCTTCCTCTGAATAAAACCCTTCCCATTTATGCCATACCAACTCCTATGCTAAAAAGAAATCTATGTACTTTTTAAGCCCACAAGGCATCGTTTCTCTTATTGTTTACATAGTCAATGTTTGTATTGATTTATCTATATATTTACCATTTTGTGTCCTTTTAAGTCTTTCTTATATCATGAGATCTTATATCTTGCATCTTATATCTTCACAATTTCTTCTTTTATCTCCATTTATATGTATTACATCTATGACCAATTGTCTATTTCTTGGATTACATTCTTTAAATTTTCTTTAATGGGGATCTGCTAATGGCACATTCTTTCCAGTTTTATTTGTCTGTATAAGTCTTATTTGGGTATTATTTTTTTTTCTTTTTCTCCACTTTACTACTTTGGAAGTTACACATTCCATTTTTTTCTCCCTCATCCCCATTGCCACTTCCCCTAAAATTATAGTATGCATGACTAGCTTTAAATTAAAAAAAAGTATTCAGAATCTCTATTCTCATACCAAACAACACAAGGACCTTAGAATATTTTAATGTACTTGTCCTTCCATATTATTGTACCTAATATTTTACTTCCGAGTTCTTTATAACTACCCCATAATTTTAAAAAGAAAACGTTTTAAACATTTGGTATTTACTTATTTACTATCATGTTTATTAGCTTCTTGGCTCATCATCATTTATCTTTTTTTCTTAGTTTACTTCATATTGAAATATATTATTATTTAATATTTTTTTCAGGGACCATCTGTGAATTGGACATTCTCTTATTTTTTGTATGAATATGTCTTTATTTCAGCCCCATATTTGAACTGTAATGCAGTTAGATATAGAGTATTAATTTGACAACTATTTTCTTTTACCACTTTGAATATGCTATTCCATTATCTTCTGGCCCCTATGGCCCTGATTAAAAGTCTGCTGTTAATCTTATTGACATTATTTGGTTGGTAACCTATCTTTTTCTCTCTGGTTGCTTTTACAACTTTCTCTTTTACAACTTGGTTCAGTATTCTGCATTTTACCACAGTGGTGTCCAGGTGTGTGTGTGTGTGTGTGTGTGTGTGTGTGTGTGTGTGTATGTGTGTTTCTTTTGAATCCTGCTTGAGACTTGTGATGTTTCAAATAAAGAGTATAGGCATTACTTTAATTCTGTTAAATTTTCAGCCATTATCATTTCAGTATTGCTTCTCTCACAGTTTCCTACTCCTTCCTCATAGAATGCCAATTAAATGCATATTTTATTTTCTCAATCTACTTTTCATGTCTTACAACCTCTCATATTTTTCTATCTCCTTTTTTCTCTCTCTGCTACATTATGATTAATTTTTTCAGACCCATTTTCCACGATACTAATTCTCTTTTCAGCTATATCTAATATTCAACTTAATGTTGCATTTTTAATGCTTAAAATTCTATTTTTTCTTAAAAATCTTGCCTTTCTTTCTTAATAGAGGGTTTTTTTGTGATAGTTTTTATTCCATCTTTTATTTAAAAAATAAATATAATTAGCTTATATATCCATCACATTATTCTATTACCACCAGCTCTTGGGGTGCTAATTCTTCTGCTTATTGTGAATGTGGCCTCTCCCTCTGGTTGTTTGTCTTGTTTGTTCAACAGGAATTGTTTAATCTAAGGGAGTCTTGTGAGTCCTGAGTTAGGAAAATATTTCTACAGAGCAATTTGAGTTTATTTCTACACAGACTTCTCTGGTCCTGGGAACATTTTTATGGTGATTTAGAAGCTCTGGATTCTTGCACAATATAAACAATGTAAATTTAGGCCACATACTTATGCATGCCACAGACTTGGTGTCTTGTTGTTTCATTAGATACATTTTTTTTTCACCCTGAGATTGGGGCAGAATACACACTTACTTGCCTCTTCCCTGAGCTACTGAGGATCAGTGGTAGTTTTTCTGGCCCTATTTTCATTTTTTTTTATCCTACCTTTCACAGTCCCAGGTCCATGTCACCTGTCCTTACCTGGACATTAAAATACCAGCCCTGGCCCCAGCTATATTCAGATTCAACTTACCTCTGAGGGATCACAGTATTTACTGTCATGCCTACTACTTTGGCTTTGGAGTCTGTCCTCATTTCTGGCCTGTCTTTTAAACAAAAACAAAAACAGTTGTATTGTCTAGGTCTGTGAAGTACATTCTCAAGAGGTTCACATTGGGCTACATTTTTTGTATGTTTAGAACTGAATAAGGAGCTGGGTGAGTTCAGTATGACATTTTTTTTTTTATAAACTAATTTGTATACAAACTAATTATTGACTACCTATCATGTGCCTGGCTTTGTTATAGGTATGGGGGTATAATAAGAAACAAACAAAAAGTCTTTGTCCCTTTATAGTTTACATTCTCAAGGGAAAGACAAAACAAACAATAAAAAGGTACAGTAAAATCAGATAGAGTTATGAAGAAAACTAAGGCAGAATAATGGGGAAGAGAGAGAGGGAGACTGGGTTGGATCAAGTGTGCTTTACTTAGGATGGCAAAAGATGCCTCTCTGAGGAGATGACATTTGACCAGAGGCTTACATGAAGTGGTGAAGAGTCATGCTGATATCTGGGGTAGCATCCCGGGCCCCCACAAGAAGCATAACCAAGTCATGGATTAGCTTTTCAATAAACTTATTAAGGCAACCCCTGTGAACCAAACCAGTATTCAGTACAAAATGAAATGTGAGTCCCCTTCTTCATAAATAACATATTAAGAATTTCAAGTCAGCTACAGTGGAGCATCCAACAAAGTGCATGGCTCTTTTGAGTACTCTTCTCCAACTTCAAAAGAAAATGGGGAGGGAGCTGGTGGGAGCCTGGAAGAGAGCCCTCAGATTGTGACTCAGGTCGAACCCCAAGTGAAAGACAGAGGAGAGGAAGGAAGATGGAGTAGAAGCATTCTAGGGTGTTTGGCAAGGCTGTGGGAGAGTCCTTGAGCCAAAGACACCTGTCAGGTGAATTTTTCATCTCCCAGGAACAAGCTTGCCTTATAGTACCCTTGCCATGCTCAGTCACTGACTAGGAGTAGATTGTGGGAAGTGTGGCTTTGGCACAAAAGTAGAAATGGATTTCAGAGCACAGCAGCTGCGACTCTTGGCCAGTTATGCTCCTTATGTGAGGTGTATCCTCAGGGCAACCACACTGGGTGGAGAACTTTCCAGGAAGAGGGAACAGTGATTGCAAAGGGTCTTGTTATGGGTTGAATGATGTCTCTCCCAGATTCATATATAGAAGTCCTAAGCCCTAGTACCTCAGAACGTGACCTAATTTGGAAATAGGGCCATTTCAGTTATAATCAGTTAAGATGAGGTCGTACTGGAGTAGGATGGGCCCCTAATCCATTAAGACTGATGTCCTCTTAAAAAGGGGAAGTTTAGAGACAGACACACACACAGCAAGAACACCATGTGAAGATAAAGTCAGAGACTGAGGTGATGTGTCTGCAGGCCAAGGAACATCGAAGATTGCTAGCAAACTGCCAGAAGCAAGGAGAGAGGCATAGAATAGATCCTTCCATAGCTCCTTCAAAAGGAGCACAGCTATGCTAACACCTTGATTTTAGATTTCTAGCCTCCAAAACCATGAGACAATAAGTTTCTGTTATTTAAGCCATCCAGTCTGTGATACTTTGTTATGGCAGCCCTAGCAACCTAATGCAGCCCTGAAATGATAGTGAACTTGGTGTGTTATAGAAACATCAAGGCCAACGTGGATAGAGCAGGTAAGTGAGAGGAGGAATTATAGACGAAGGAAGAGTATCCAGAGACCAGATCTGTAAATTATGTCTTTGTGAACCAACATAGCAAATTTGGTTTTATAGTGACTGTAATGGGAAGACTTTACAGAGCTTAGAGACCGGAGTGAAGGGAAAGAGGAGAGTAGAACAGTCTCTCTTCTTTCTCTCACTCATTGTGTATATTTTGCCCTTTGCTTTTGTTTGTTTGCCTGGAGCAACTAGATAACTCCAGTTGCTAGTTTTGGAGATGGGAACAGTGGGTACAGAGCTTGCCTGGAATTTACAGGAATGGAAATTTGGATGTTTGACATGTTTAGAAGTTTCACACTGTTTTGCAACTTGCTTTTTAAGTTTTGTGGACTAATCTTTCCATCTCAATACAAAAATTTTGATCTCATTATATTTTGAGGGCTGCCTAATGTTTCTTATGTGGATATACCACTCTTGATTGAACTAGCTCCCCCTGAATGGACTTTTGGGTTGTTTTCCTTTTTTGTGTGCAATTGCAAAGACCAATGCTTAAAAGCCACATTATTTACTCTTACTGCATAACAAAATACCCCAAAATTTGGTGGCTCAAAAACAACAACATATATTGCCTTACAGTTTCTTTGGGTCAAGAATCAGGGCACAGCTTAGCTGGGTTCTCCAGTTCAGGATCTCTCACAAGGCTGTAACCAAAGGGTAAGCTGGGGCTGCAGTTATCTGAAGGGTGGAATGTGGAAGGATCTCCTTCTAAGCTTACTCAATGGTTGTTGGCAGGATTCAGTTCTCGGTGGACAGTTGGTCTGAGAGCCTTCATTCTGACTACTGACTGGAAGACACCTTCAGTTCCTTGTCATGTGGACTTCCTCAAAGAAGAGCTCACCACATGGCAGCTGGCTTCATCAAAGTGAGCAGGCAAGAGAGAGTGAAAGAATATGAAAGCAAGACAAATCAATCTTCTATAACCTAATCTCAGAAGTGCTCCCCATCTCTCTTGCCAAGTCTTATTCTCTAGAAGTAAATCACTAGGTCCAGCCCTTACTTAGACAGAGAGGATGATTCAAGAGGCATAGATATCAGGAGGCAGAAATCATTGGGGACCCTCCTAGCAATCTGCTTGTCACAATAGTCCACTATATGTGTCTTTTGATAGATTGTTAAGGTGGGTTTGCTAAGGGAAACGTTACACGTATTTTAAATTTTCAAGTGTAACATGAGATTTCTTTTTAAAAGCTTTGCTCAAGATTTCAAGGCGCATTTTGAAAGGACTGTTTGCTATTTCCTAAGAAGGAGAGATTGTAGATCCTCAAAGAGGCTTTGGCAGATTTTGTCATGAGCATCTCTTCCCTTGCTGTCTTCTTTTTCTTGCCCCTCCAAAATTTCCCAACAGGAAATAACTGTGGGTCTTGTAACAGAAAGAATAGAAAGGTTCTAACCAGCAGGTACATGCCATCCCCATCATCATGGCACCTAGTCTAGGGTATGCAGACCTGGGTTGTGCCATTAAAAAAAATGTCATTGCCTTAACTCATTTCCTGGCTTGGGTGAGGTGTTTCCAGCCAGCCTTGGTGAGGAGGATGAAAAAGTAATATCAGAGAGAGGTAGGTTGGGCTGATGAGGTCTAGGGAAAATCCACTTGAATCATTTCTTCTAAATCCTCAGTCCTCAGGAGTTTCTGGTAGGCCATGGAATAATGAGGTGTATGTTTATTTCTTTATTAGTCAGAAAGCACATTTACTTACAAGGACCTGCTTATGTTTACTGGGATATGGTTGTAGGAAATGCAGATTATCATTAGAATTACTTTGTCTCCCTCCCACGCAATTTGAGGTGGCTTTATAAAATTAAATACATCCTAAAGCTAGACTATTATAAAAATGAAAGGATTGGTCTTCCAAGAGTCTGTGGCTGCAATCAGGTCAGGTGCCTAGCTGGAAAGCTCAGGCTGTGTTGGCATCTTACCAAATGGATGCCAGGATGCCTTCCTCTTGTGAACAAGGTGGGGTTAGGGGTGGAACTGGAGTAAGATGATGATGCTGAGGGATCATGTTGATGGAGGCCATCATCTACTTTTCCAGTTTGTGGCTAGCCCTTTGGGTGGAGAAGGATCTGGAATTCCCTTTACTCTGCCCCCATTTTCCACCTTCTGGTCCCCGTGTTGCCCCGAGAAGCCACAGGGTCCTCTCTGATATGGATCAGTTTAGGGACCTCACTCTCAGGGCAGCAATTCCATCTCGGCTTGTGATGCCAGCACGGAAAGCTTTGCTTACTGGAAATGTTGAAGGTCAAGGCCCTGCCTCCTTCCTGTCTGGGCCCTCCTGCAAGCCTAGTGCTGAGAGAGCAAGTGAGCGAGCGAGGCTTGCCGAAGGTGGAGTGACTCCATGTCCCAGCACGACCTCGCATTCCCCCTCTGCCCTCCCCCAGACGCCTTCACAGGTTGTGCTCACGTTTCACAAGATTACTTCACTAGATGAGAAAAACGTGTATTCTGTGCAGGACAGCTAGCCCAGTGGTGCAGATTGCATTCCCTACAGAAAAGAGAATCTGACTGTAGTACCCTTTCAAAACTGAAATAAATCAGGGCTCCTTGGCTCCACTGGCTTGGTCTGTTGGTTTTTGTCTTTTTCTAGAAGCCACGGTGGGTTAGGGGAAATTAGGGGAGACCAAACGAGAATCAGCTCACTATATAATCACTCACAATCTCTGGAGTAGGGAAACAGCCATCTTGTGATTTAAAATATAAATATTTGCAAATGATTGTATCTTGATCAGTTATATAAAAATCTGCATTTGACATGTGCTAAAGTGGCTGTTAGATTTTCTTCTTTTTTTTTTTTTAATATGACAGCTTTGTCTGTGTGGAACTCTGTATTTTTCAGTCTTCAACTATATTAAGCCTTTGAATTTTTTTTAATTGACTAAAGTTGGTGGAAGCAATGTTTGTAGTTTTGCTTATCAGAGTTTTTATAGATTCTTACACCACCCTCTTCCGAAAGGAATTTGAGTCATCTGGCACTTATATAAAATCAAACACTAATAAAACTCAATAAGTTGCCTTTTTTTTTCTTTTAAAGAATAAAATGCAGTTAGAAGGAAATAGAGTAGGAGGTAGTAGCAAACACCTGTTTTGATCTCTTGCTGGGCGGGTGTTGTTTTCCCAGGAATGGTCACTGTGCTTCTGTTTTTCCTCCTCTCTCTTAGAGCAAAGAGGAAATCTCTTATGGAGGCTTCTCAATAGACATATTGATGAATGTAGAATCTTAAATGAAAAGGAAGTCAGTGGATGTGGCTTCCTGGACTCTGTGCTTGGACCAGAAATAAAGTGAGTCCTCACCACAGGGGCTTGGCTCAGCCCAGTGCCTGCGGCCACAGTTGTTTTCCATGGCTTTACTTGAGCAGTTCACTTCTCTGGGCAAAAGTTCTCCATGCCTTTGGAAGGTTTATAGGCTTCCCCCCACCCCCCGCCCCCTCTAGCTTTTATTGTTTTTAAGAAGAGTGGGCCACCCTCACTTGTCATTAAAGAATAGTGTGGGGGAAAATAAATACAACTATCCAAAGAATAAAAACAGGAAGAACAAAAACCACTCCCCTAAATGAATGAAAAAATTACCCCCATCCCACTTTTGTGTGGTAACTGTTTCCATGCAAGGTTGATTTAGAAACTATGAGAAGGTTTTTTCTCTTTGATTTTTGGTTGTCTATTTTTAACATTTCTGGCAAGTCTACACATTGTGCTTACATAAGAAAATCAGAATGGAGATATTTGGTATTTAAAAAAGCACCCATTGACTCAGGATGAGTTTTTCTGGCACTGCTGTGAGAAGAGCTCAAATAATAGGCATAAATGTCTAATCAGCACAGGCTTGCCCGCCAACTTCTCCCTCTGGGCCCTGGAAACACTTCCTGAATCAAGCCCCTGCCCTCCAGAAAGTCTCCCCTGCCTGGTAGCAGGAAGGAGGTGCAGAGCATTAGCTCTGATGAGGGAAAGCCTGCTGTTCCTGGCAGCCAGGGCATGGCTAAGGTGGATCAGCCTTTTCACTAATCATGGACGATTGCAGAGTACCTCCAGGGTGGCCGACCCACTGTTAGCCTCTCTCCACCCACTGCCTCATTTTGTCACCATCACAAGCCTACCAGGTGAAATCCACTAGGAGTGTTTTTCTAAGAGAAAGAAAGCAGAAAGCCTAGAGTTTTCTGTCCAGAAGGGACGGGACACACATGAATGAGTGGGTTCAAGAAAGCAGTGTTAATGATAAGAATTAAAAGCCAGTGCTTATGACAGACCTATTTGTGCCTGGTGCTCTGTCACATGCTTTATTTGGATAAAGGCATTTCAATCTCTTAGAAATACTATGTGATAGAGAATTAATTCTATCCCCTTTTGTAGAAGAGGAAACTGAAGTTTAGCGATGTTGCACAAGCTCAGGAGTCCACAGTGCTGAAAATGATAGATGTGGGAGTCAACCCAGGCTGTCTGATCACACACTCATTTACTTAACCACCAGCCTGTATAATAGAGGGGCCCACAGACACAGGCAGGGTGTGGTTAACTGGACCAGGCTTTCCATTGGTGGTGTAGCTGATGGACCAGTCAGGGAAAGGGCCACCCTCTCTATTTCCACTGTGATTCAGGTAAGCCTTCCTTCTTCCTAAGGACTTTTTCTGTCACTTTACTGCTGGACATTCATCTTTCCAGATGGCCACATTTCTCCCCTGACCATTCTCCTCAGTAAATGAGTTTTGGCCCAGGGACTCCTGGAGAGGCTAGGTCTGGTGTGTCAAACTCCCTGTCCTAGGGAGTTCTTAAACGTTGGAATGCATCAGAGTCCATACATTTGAAGGTGAGGGGCGGGACCTTAGCGTCTGCATTTTGAACAAACATCCAGGTGATTTTGGTCTTCTGTCATTTGTGATGGTCCCTAGGAGGTCCAGGGGGAACTTGATAGTCAATGGACAGATGGCTCTGGGTGAGTAGGGGGTGTATTTTTTTTCTTCAGCAACCATTCACCTTCTACCAGAGACCCCAGAACTCGAGAGGAGAGAAAGAACAAACGGGAGGCAGTGCTGGGGGAAGAGTGTTGAACTCAAGCAGAGTGAGTGGAACTCATAAATATTTGTTGAGAAGCAAGGGTTCAAATGAACTTAAAAAGAATGAGTAGAAACCAAGCCAGATTAGGGAAGGGTCAGGAGGGAAGGTAAAGAGGTGGGTTGAAACTTCACCTGAGTGACAGCTTGTGTTTGAAGTGTGATTTGATGGAAACTCAGGGGCTCCCAGATAGGTGGGTGGGCCCTGACCATAGGTGGGTCAGACAGGGAGGAGGGCATGAGAATCACAAATGATTCGGACTGTTTTGGTGCAGTGGAAGGGTTAAATATTCAGAGCTTTGTAGCAAAGGGGAGACAGGGTCACTTCCTAACAGTGTGGTCAGGAGAGCCTGCCTGGAGGTGGTGGCAGATGTCTAGGCCTTAAAGACTGAAGAAGGATGATGGCAGGCGGGCCAGCCGAGGAAAGGCCAGGGCAGAGATTTAGTCACTGACAGGTGCAGTGGCCATTAGCGGCCTGGTGCACTGTCTGCTCTATAGAGCCAAACCTGAAGGTCCTCAGGGAGGTTTCTGTGCCTCTTGGGAGAGGTAGACTAAGAGTGAGTGTCCTTCTCCCTGCTTATACCACAGAAGAGAGAATTTTTATCTATTTTTCTATAATTGGGTCCCACATAAGGTTTTATTTGGGAGAAATGGACTGTCTTGCTTAAAAAAATAAAAGCCTTAAAAACCACCCAAATCCACCACCGGGGGATTAAAATATAAATAAATAAATAAATAAATAAATTTATATAATTATATATAATATAATAATTTGGGGGCCCTTTTGAAGGGTGCTTAGGTGTCAGCTTTGCTTAACCATTGAAGAGACTCATGGCTTTGTGGAAAGAACACTGGCCTCAGGGTTGAGACTTTGCTTTTAGCCCTAGACTGTTCTAACTGTGGATCTCACCTCACTTTTCTGGATATGAGGCATGTCTGTTTCTGTTTTTGTATTTAATACATTAAGAGGTTGCATTGAACACACACACATATAATCTAAATAATAATAAATAATATCTAATAAAATCTAAAAAAAAAAAGAAGTTGAATTGAATTAAGTGATTTTTGAGGGTTCTTCCTGCTGTAAAATCATATCAGCAATGATCTTGCTTACAGGCCTCCCAACATACACACAGGTGGGTAGCAGGATCATGCTTGAGGAAAGTGAATTCCTTGGTACTCTGCAGGATGGTGGGGACACAGGTAAGGGGTCACAATGCCTGCTGCCAGGACCCAGTATGAAGGGGTACAAAGTGGACAAGGATGGATGTAACAGAGGCCTGGGGATGGACATCAAAGTCACAGAAGCAGAGTTTGCACCAAAGAAGGTAATAGGATACATTTTCTTCTTCCATTAGAAAAAAAATTACCCAAGTTGATTGACTTCTTTTCTTCCCCATTATTTTTTCTTTGAGCTATATATTTTAAACTTACTTTTTAAACAAAGCACACAGGTAGAGATTTTTGTAACACTATGCAAAGATCTTTACAAAGATCTACCATGAATTTTTAAACATTCTTTTAAGGCTGGACATAGTTCCAAAGGACCTGACTTTTTTAGTGAATGCTGGAAAATGAAAACCTGTGAGCTGTTTAGATTGGCCTGGGGAACCACGTGTCCAGTGGCTGCTGCTGACCTTGTGTCAAGTATCTCTGTTTTCTGAAAAGCTTTCTTTCTTTTTTTGTTTGTTTGTTTTTTAATATGAAATTTATTGTCAAATTGGTTTCCATACAACACCCAGTGCTCATTGATCATGTCATCCTGATTCCGGGAGCATTGCCCTCTCCACCGGAGAAGCAACTGTTCATGGGTGCAGTATTTGATTAGCCATCACTTAGATACACAGTTCAACTGCAAAACTAATGACTTCTTATTTATGTTGGGTCCTGTGTTAGGTACTCAAACTGCAGTAAAGTCTAGGGTATGATCCCACCCTCACAGACTGATGGAGGGGCCAGACATGTGAGCTCAGGAGTATAGTGTGAGGTCAAGATATGTGTGTGTGTGCGAGAGAGGTATGTACAAGAGGCGGAAGTCACAGGACAATGATAATTGGCCTCTCCTTCTTTTTCCCCCCTTCTTTCTCCACCTTTCTCCCCTTACTTTATACCAGAGGTTAAATTTAACTCAGAGAGAAATTTGTGCCAAATGTGTTTGGCAAAGAAGAGGCCTCATCTGGGTTGAAGTTTCTAGATTACCCATGGAGAACACTGGTGATATGTTCCTGAACAGTAGCCACATACAGCATGGGACTATAAAGTCTGCTGCTCACTGACTATTGGGGAAGGTTTATAAACACCTCACAGATGAGTGGGTACTCTGTTCTGAGCATTCTCACTCTTTTTTTTTTAAGTTTACCTATTTATTGTGAGAGAGATAGCGTGTGCGTGCACACACATTCACATGAGCTGGGGAGCGGGGGAGAGAGGAGATAGAGATAACGCAGAGCCAGGTGTGAGGCTCAGTCCCATGAACCAGGAGATCATGACCTGAGCTGAGATCAGGAGTTGGATGCTTAATCAACTGAGCCACCCAGGCACCCCAGGAAGTTTATTTTTAAGTGAATTTTAGATGACTTCTTTTTAAAAATGTGTATTTTTTTTTTTTTAAGTAAGCCCTATGCCCAACATGGGGCTGTGTGGCTTGAACTCACGATCCTAGACAAGGAGTCACATGCTCTACCAACTGAGCCACCCAGGCCCCCTGAGCATTCTCTTTATGCCTGCAGCCGAACAGTAACTGAGACAGATGCTCTCTGTGACTGGGTTATCTCTCTTGTCTGAGAAAACCCTGGAGAAGACTATGTGCCTGGTATGTAGGCACAGACTTCCTGCAGATAAATTTTAAGTTGTATCTTGTATGGGGCTCTCCTTTAATTGATGTCGCAATGAGTCTCTACCAAAACCCAGCTACCTTTGCAAACCAGGCTGCACAACCTAATATTGGGGTCTCCAGGATGGCCCCCAGTACACAAATAATGCCACTCTTCTCTACATGGCTTCTGAAGAAGTTAACGCAACAACAACAACAACAAAAACAGATATCAGCTTACGGAAGCCAGAATGGAAGACAAATCTCTAGGTCTGTTAGCCAAATGAGCCTGCTAATACACCCCAGAGTTACCCACTTTTCCCATGCAGCACTGGAGAGAGCAGGCTTCCTCCATTCAGAAAGTTGGGGAAACCGCAAATAGCACACTCCTTGAAGGCAGGCAGCTCCCAAGAGCTGGGTGAGCCAGCTGAGCATGCCCAATTGATACTGGTAAAATTTACCAATTAATTACTCCTTCCACTTCCCCTAGCCAACGTTAGTAAAAAGAGAAAGACCAATTGTGTACCTAGGGAAGATCCTCATAAAATCCAGAAGTGGGAGAACAGAACTCTGCTCCCAAATTTTCCAAGAGTTTATATATTTTAGGGTCAGATGCTCAGCTCTTACAAGAAAGAAGTCAAAGAACAGATCAGATTATGGTTCAGATCCTGCATGATCACGAAGCCACCCGAAACCTAACAGAAGTCTGGATTAATAAGTATGACATTTGACATTTGCCCATCTTTAGTACATTTTCTCACTTAGCCCCAAACACACTGTGATATTGATACTCCTGCCCTCATTGATTCAAAGAGAAATTGAAACACAGAGACAGTGTTTAACTGAGGAGGGTAACCAGTTGAGGGGTAGAGTTTGGACTCAAGACTGTATCTTTCTGACTGTAGAGGTAGGGTCTGGCACAGTCCTCCATGTGCCCATATCCTTTTCAATTACTTGTTTGATTCCATTTTATTTCAGACCTCTTTTTCAGTTGTGGAATGTTCAGACATGTAGAGAGGATGACATCATTAATTATTTGTCTCAGTTTTATCTCTGTCTTACCCTCTATATCCATCTGTTTTCACCAAAGCCAGTTGAAAAGCCCACAGGTACATGGTTGTCTTTTCTCTCTTGAGAGTTTCTGAGGGTGCAGTTGAATCCTCCAGCAGGATCACTCTAGCAGAGGTCACAGCTGAGTTGTAATCTGATGTGTTGTATTAAATGTAAAGCATTTTGAAGGTTAAAATGAGGCGCTTTTATACTCAGTTCTCAAAAGTGTTTGAAGGATTACTGGGAAGGCAGGACGGATATAATTTGCCCTAATAATGCACTAGATTGTATTATATGCAGAAACACTGGAGCTATCTTACAGTATTGAGCTAACCAGGCTATAGATGTAGGAGAATATTGATGCATCATCAAATCACTTAGATTACTATTTCTTTTTGCCTGAGAATCAGAAGTCTGTCCAAATTGAGCAAGAAGGAAGCATTTGATTTGTTTCCTCTTATTCAGGGCTCCCATCATCCCTATTCCCTGGCCCTGTTTCTTAGTCATAAACACATATTTGAATGGAATCATTTTCCTTGACTTCATGAAATTTCTTCATGTTCTGTCATCAGTTGTGGTTCTCGTTGTCATTAGTCCCTGTGCCCATACTGCATAATGATTTTCCATTGATGAAGTGATTTCACTATCTCTTTAATTTTTACAGTAATCTTGAGAGATAAGTGCTGTTATCTTTAAAGCAAAACTGAGGGGGCACCTGGGTGGCTCAGTCGGTTGAGCATCCGACTTCAGCTCAGGTCACGATCTCACGGTCCGTGAGTTCGAGCCCCGCGTCCGGCTCTGGGCTGATGGCTCAGAGCCTGGAGCCTGCTTCTGATTCTGTGTCTCCCTCTCTCTCTGACCCTCCCCCATTCATGCTCTGTCTCTCTCTGTCTCAAAAATAAATAAACGTTAAAAAAATTTAAAAAAAGAAAAAAATAAAAAAAAAAAAAAAAAATAAAGCAAAACTGAGGCTAAAAAAGGGTGTCTCGTCCAAAGACATAGCTAGTTAGAGTCATTGCCAGTCAAAATCCAGCCCTTCTGAATCTAAACCACAAAGGTTCAAGAAATACAAGGCTTTGGTAGTGGCACATGACCAGGTACATAGGGCTAAGTCTTTGTTTCTCCCATCCCTTTCCCTAACCTAGAAAGTTCCTCTGTTAGAGGAAATTGCCCTAGAAGTTCCTCTGTTTTTGTTTTGTTTATTTGTTGTTTGTTTTTCATTTTGTTGTTGTTGTTGTTGTTGTGAACTACCCAAAATGTCTAGAGAAGCAGTCTTAATTAAAGTTAGAATTTTGGAGTCAGCCTGCCTACTTACAAGTTCTATGACCTGAGACAAAGTTTTAATCTCACTGTGTCTCAAGTTTCTCTAAGTGTAAAACGCGGATAATAATAATACCTAACTCATAGAACTGTTAAAAAAATTAAAATAGATTGCAAAATAAATATTAGTTATTGTTACTGTTACATAGTTAGGTTGAATAGAATTTTAAGCATTCTAAGATTTGTCTTAGAAGCTGTTTGGCCTCTCAAGAATCTGACTCTCTGTTAAAACTAGCATCATAATATGATTCAAAGGATGATGATGGTAATCGCAGACCAGATTACTCAGTGCTTACTGTGTTCCAGACATTTTACATATGCCCTTTCAAATGAGCAGCAACCTGTGGATGCTGTGCTCTTAGCTATTGAGTTATATTGCTCTAAATCTTGCCTGCAGTTGGTCTCACTTCTACCCATCTCCCCAAGCTAAAAATAGTATTGTTTGAAAATTAGAACTGTATTTTCCAATTTACAGTCTTCTGGCCCATTTTGTTCTCTCCGCTCCCCTTCAGAGATCTCTTGCAGTGGTTCCAGATGTCATACATAAGTTCCCATAGTGCCGGGTATAAAAATTTTCCAGATCCTGAGACTCAAATTCACTTAGCGTGGCTAAGAGTAAATAAGTCTGTTGACAGTTAGAGGAACCAACTTCCTTGAATTTGTACATTTTCCCTTTAAAGCAAGACTTTTCCAAGAATGAATTGTCATACCCTGTCTCAAAGAGAAAGAAGGAAATGGTAATTGACAATGACCTTTATCCCAGTATCTGATAGGGGTTCTGAGTGACATCACACCAGCTGGTATACACCTGTGCTTTAACAAGCAAAATCTATTTTTTACTTGCCTTATTTTTTTTCTTTTTTGAGTTAAACAACAGAAATTTATTTCCCACAGTTCTGGAGGCTGGAAGTCCATTGCAGCATGGTTAGGTTCTGGTAAGAGCGCTCTTCCTGGTTTGCAGATGGCTGCCTTTTCACTGTGTCCTCACACAGTGGAGAGAGTAAGCGCTGGTGTTTCTTCCTCTTCATATAAAGGTATTAATTCCACCATTGTGCTCAACGCCCGTGATCTCATCTAAACCTAATTACCTCCCAAAGGCCCCACCTCCTAATACCGTCACATTGGGGGTCAGAGTTTTACATATGAATTTTTGGGGCACACATTCAGTCCATAGCAGAAGCAGAATACAAATTAACAATATTTGAAATCAAAATAAGGTTATCATTGCAAGTCTGTAGACATTTAAAGAATAATAAGGGAATATTATGAAACTTCATGTCAATAAATTCAACAAACAGATGAAATGGAAAACTTACTTAAAGGACACAACTTTCTGAAACTGGCACAAAATGAGTTAAAAAATCTGAATAAAAATCTGAAAATGTAATTTAGTATACTATATGTTAAAAACTAAATTTAAAAATGAAAAAAAATCTGCCTTAATTTTTAAATTTCAGCTATTATAGTAGCTGTCATTCCCTCCTATCCCCCGTTTCCTTATTTTTACATGCCTTAGGTATTGGGTCCTCAAATCCTATGTCGATTTTTTTTTAACTAGAAATATTTTTAGCTAGTGCAAAGATCTGGAAATAATACCGCAAGTGGTTACTGAGTTGGAGAAGTTTTTCTCCCCTTTAAAAAATTAATAAAATAATTAGGATGTCTTTCATAAATACTTAATGGGTCAACTGAGCATTTATCTTCTAATAATTTTACCTTCACTATTTTTTTTTTTTGAACTGCCTCAGGATTGAATCCATTCTGTCCAAGGTTGGATCAAAGATTTGCCATCTTCCTCATTACTGGGAATGTGAGCCAATCTCTCCTGGGCTCCAGAAGGCCTATATTTAGGAGAATGTTATTCCCTTTAAGAAAACATTTTTTTTAAGTCTGTCTTTTCTTCACCAGAACCTAAAAATGTCATGAATTAAACCACACCAAATAAATCCTACCCGCTTTTATCCTTCTACCCTTTTCACTTTTTCTCCCCACCAAGCATCCTCTTCTGAATGGTGACGTCACTATGTCTGTGAGTGAATGGTGAACCATTACAGGTCTCTGCTGTAGCCACCCATACATTGATTGATCACTGCTGTTGCTGTCATTGTGGTGCACAAGGTTGCATGTGATGTTTTCCTCTTCAGAACATTTACTCCCATTTCTAATGGTAGAATGTCTGTGCTGGTGACTGAATAAATAAGTGACTGAACCAGTAAGAGGGTAACTTAAATGTTGATGTTGAAGAGGGGGGAAATGTCAGAAATGACAGGGAGGGTCGTGTGACAGACTTCCATATAGCTGTACCTGCTTATACTGACTTCATATGGTTCAGAAATAGCATGGCCATTTGGAAACTCGGAAATCATGCATGTCTTTGAAGATTAAAATGAGGCAAGTGTGTTTCTCCCAACTAATCTAAAATGCAATGATATGGTGGCTTGAAGTTGGGGAGGTATATTAGTTGGGGGAAGAAATGTGTCTCTTATTGGAGCCTAGAAAGGTCAGATGATATTCATTTCATTCACACACTCCTTTAAAGTAAAAACCTTAACTACTTTTATTCGGTTTCTGGGGTGTCATAAAAGAGTTCCATGTACTATTCCAGTCATAAAGAGAAAAATGGTGGAAAGATGAGAGATCAAGCTAGTCGTTCTTCAATTCTGAAGAGCTTGAATTTTTAGGTAACACATGGGAAAAGAGCAGTCCATTTGGGAGAGAAGTTGGACAGATGTCTTTATCTTTCAGGAGAGGATGCTTCAGAGCGGCCCAGCAGCTGGTAATGTCAGACCTCAGTGAGTTGACACTGAGCTTACAGATAGAGGTGGAGTCCCCAAAAAACTACAGTGCAGGAGGTTCAATTTGTTTTTACTTCCATGATTTCACTTTGATGCAAAGGGTTTTTCATTTACTGCCACCTCTTTGTTCATTCAGCAAATATTCAGTGAAGTTGGCTATGTGCCAGGCACCATCCAAGCTCCTGGGACCCCAGCAATGAAAATGACATGAAACCTCCTTCATGTGGGGCACTTCTGGGGCATTTCCCTTACCTTCCTATGGTGAATCGCCCTGCCGGCTGGTCCTGCCAGGAGTCCTCCATCCTGTAGATGAGATAGTGAACTTCTTTCCCCAACTAATACCAGCTTTGGTTCCTCTCCTTTCTGTCCTGCCCACCCTTCTGTACTACCAACATCTCTTTAGAGGTGGTCACACCTAGAAAGATGGATCTCTCCAGAGTGAATGGGAGAATTGCTTCATTTCTTCCTCATCCTGGCAAGGACACTTTGAATTTTCAACTAATAAGGCAGAAGACATCAAGAGGAAAAGAAAAATAAGAACTTTCCTTGCCAGTGTTGCTTAGTTACCTTGTCAACATTCCCTCGCAGGCTGGCCGAATTCTCTGTGCATATTTTTATAGTGCACATGTTTTATTGCTATAATTGATCTATTAAGCAGAAAATATGGAGAACACATGGAGCTCCTGTCAATTTTATGCTGTTTATTTGGGTTTCCATTTTTCTCTTTCCATGAGACCTCACTCTTCAGTACCCTTTGCATTCCTAACTGGAATAATCCTGTGAAGAAGTCACATCACTATCCACGTTGATGCATTTCACTTTGTAGCTTAAAAAGCAAAAGCTGATAAACTAACCTCAAACTAGACAGCAAATTGTGGACTTTTCAAAGGCAGACACCAAGTTTTCATCAGCTCTGGGTCCTTGGTGCCTAGCTTTGAGTCTGGCACATACAAGGTCTTTCGTAAATGTCCATTGATTGAATGAGCAGTTGGCTTCAGATATTTATTGAGAACCAGCATTGTAGTAGACACTATTCATAACATAAAATTTTATTATAGTTCTACCCAGGGGGCAAAACTTATGACTTGTTCTTTCCTTTCTGGAGACTGGACAAGGACAGAGAATAACAACTGTGTTGTTGCTAGTGTTACATTTTCTTTAGCCAAAGAAGCATTTCTGCGTGAGGCTGCAGCAGCCATTAGCAGCAGCCCCATTCCATCTGGCATTTATGGAAAGTTATTTACTGGGAACCTTCTGGGTTCTGGGCGCTGTGCTCTCCAAATCAATCCAGAACAATAGACCTGGTCATTGTCACCATCAGGCATTTGTATTCAAAACAGTGAGTTTCTCCTCATTCTTCTTACACACACACACACACACACACCACACACACACACACACACACACCTACAAACACACGCATACACACACACCCCTGAAGACTATGTTTATGAAGCAAACTGTCCACAAAACAACAAATGGAAGTATATTCAGTTGTCCCTTTACCAGGCTAGTCAGGCAGCCCTCCTACCCAGTGCTCCTCAAAGTACATACTTCTGAGATTTTGTTAAAGTGCACATTTAGATATACCAGGTCTGGGGTGAGACCTGAGCGCCTGCATTTCTAGCAAGCTCTCATAGTGACCTAAGGTGTAATCTGTGGGCTGTAGAGTTAGCATCACCAGGGAGTTTGTTAGAAATGCAGATGCTTAGGCATCACCCCAGACCTACTGGATCTGAACCTGAATTTTAACACGATCCCACCTTAACATTTGAGAAACACTGCTCCAACCATTTAATAAGCCCACTGTATAAATTATGGGCAAGGGTCCTGATGGGGCTTGGGGTTGGAAAGTAAGTCCAGGTGGATTTCCTGTTCCCTTTTTCACTTCAAACTTCTGGGTATCTTCCACAATATAGCATTTGACACTCAAATAAAGACACAGATGCCTGTTTGTTCATCCATTCAGTTAAATGATGAAATTGTTATTGCCCATCCTGGATGGCCAGTGTCATTAAACATGGGGACTTGCCTATCAGCTCTTTGCATTTCCAGGGAGCTTCATTCTAGATAAAAAAGTTTGAGCAAAAGAGACATCGTAATGTTTGAGCATGGCAGAATGTTTAATGCATTTGGAATGAGGACTGGAGGAGATCAGAGTTTCTGTTTCCTTATCTGTGAAATGGAGATAAAAATACCATCTGTTCTAGCTTTCTTTATAGTCTTGTTGTGAGGAGCTTTGAAATCTACATGTGAAGGAGCTTTGAAAACATAAAAGTGTTCGTGAGATTTCAAAACAGTTTTAGTGAGAAAAAAAATCATCTATGTTTTAGTGCTGAGGAGTTCTGGGTTCAAAATTTAGCCTTACTTTCTACTAATTTTGTGATTTTTGCCAAATTACTTCATCTAGCTGAGCCTCAATTTCTTTTTCTCTTAAATGGTCATAAAAACATCCACCATGTAAGACTATAGTGGGGATTAAAATGTTAATAATTGGGGCACCTGGGTGGCTCGGTCCCTTGAGCCTCTGGCTCTTGACTTCCGCTCAGGTCATGAGCTCGTGGTTCATGGTTTCAAGCCCCACACAGGGGTCTGTGCTGACCAACGCAGAGCCTGCTTGGGATTCTCTCTTCTCTGCCCCTCCACCAACTCATGCATGTGTGCGCGCTCTCTCTCTCTCTCTCTCAAAAATAAAATAAACATTAAAAAAATAAAAAATAAAATGTTGATAATACATGTAAAGGATCTGGTACATAGTAGAGTTTAATAAATGGTAGCCAGTAGTGGCACATTAAGGGACTTGGTTGAGACATAATCCTCCAAAGATGATTGTTTTCCCCTTCAGTCAGCCTTTTACATTGAGGCAAAAAGAAAGAGTGACTTTAAAGCTGGTTGAAAGTCTGAATAAATACCCATGTGGTTCAAGAGACTGATGTCTTGAAGTTCATTATCTAAGTATCTCTGGAAGAAAAATCTCCAAACTTCATGAGATTTTAATATTTACTGAAGTATTTGTGAGTACCAGCCACACTGCAGGGTTTTGTGACAAGGATTTGCTATGATTATTCTGTCTCATTCACACACTCTCATCAGAATGGAGGCTCTTTTGATGGCGTGCACAGGAGACTGGCAGCGTATGCAGGAAGGTTTCCCATTGGTGTCCATGCAAGCAGATACTCCAGGCCCCAGGGAAACAGCCAAACAAGTGATACTGAGGGTCATGTAAGGTGATGCAAGAAGACTGTTCTGAGGTCCATGGTAACTGACAGCATCCTCATCGTCAGAACAGCAGAACAGCAAGTTCTTATTTGCTGGAGACACGAGGAGGCGGCTGATGGATGATTGCTGCTTTTTTGTCAGCAACTAAGCATTTGTGATACAGAGGAACTATTGTCTATTTTAAAAGAGGAAAAAAAAAAAAAACAACCGCACCATCCTTTCTCCATCTTCCCAACTTCCAGCTCGTATTTTTACTCTGGAAAAGCACTTTTAGTGCCCTCAGTTTTCTCACACCTCTTTCCAGGTAGAGCCAGCCTTTGGGAAGGTATTCTTTTTAGGGAGAAAGATTGCTCCCTCCTCTCCCTAGGGTTGGCAGAGTTTGTGTGGTGATATCCTTCGTGGTGATATTTTGAAGCACCCCAGGCGTGTCATTTCACAGACAGTCTCAGGCAGAGAATGCCACGGGACCTGCCTTTGAACATGACTATCTTTGTATGGGGTGGGGAGGTATGCTCAGCTCCATGTGAGGAGGAGAGAAAAAAAAAAACAAAAACGCCGCCCAAGTGTCATTTCAGTGAAAACCTAATTGGAAGAGGGTGAGATTGAGAGGGAGGAAGTGAGCAGACAGAGGCTGCAGAGAGTGGCCAGGGGAGGCATCATCTGAATGATCAGCAGTTCTGCGCAAAGAGCAGTGTGTGAGAGGGAATACCAGTGTCTCAGGTGTTTTTGTTTTTATGTTTTTGCCTGAATAACTTTAGGTTGATTGCATCACCAAGCCATGCTTGAGTGTGGAATAGCAAAACCCCATCTAAGTCGAGATCATGCTCCAAGTTCATTTTCACAGATTCCACGATGGGCTCTTCTGAATCTGGCCACAGCTGTTGGCCCATTTTACTAGGGCTTGACCCCTGCGTGGATCATTTATCTCCTTTCTGTTTCTAAGCCACAGGACACCATCTTTACCTCCAGCCAGTCTACACTTGTGGTCTTTGGGGAATATGTGGATGGAGAGTCTGGGTATAGAGATTTCATGAACAAGCAGGAGAGACAGGTTGAAGGGCATCACTTTTTAGAATAGGAGGCTATGTGGACAGAGCATTTGCTAGGAGTCAGGAAACTGGATTTTAATCCTACCTTTGCCTGTACTAGCTATGTTGTTAGGCAAGTAATTTTATCTCTTAGAGACCCAGGTATAATAACTACCACACATCTACTATAAACCACACCAAAATTTTGTAAGGGTCAAATGAGATAGGGAAGAGAGCACTGAAAACCAAAGCTGCATTTTCTAAAATGATAGCCACTAGCTGCATGTGACCATTTGAATTTCAATTCATTAAAATTCAATAAAATGAAAAGTTCAGTGCCTCAGTCACACTAGCCACATTTCAAGTGCTCCATAGGCACATACGGCTGGTGAGTACCATATTAGACAACAAAGATATGGAACATTTGCATTATCACAGAAAGTTTTATTGTACACCTCTGCCTCAGAACTCTAAGGTGTGATACCAAAGATGTAAAGGATGAAGTTAGAGGAGTGATAAATGCTGTCATAGTTGAGGATTCTTGGAAACAGACAAAACCTACTCAAGTTAGTTGAAGTAAAACAAGGGATTTATTCGGCAAATTCAGGGTAAACGTATGGATCTCAAGAGCTGGAATCATAGCTAGGCTTCAAAAACAACTAGAACCAATTCCTAGAAGCTTATCAGGAACTCAAGAAGCCACTCTCCTCACTGTTTCTCTTTTTCTCTTGTCTTCCTTTCCCTGTAGCCACTTGTGCTGTGCTCTCTGTTTCTCTTTGTGTCAATGACTTTTTCCTTTCCTCTCCTTTTTCTTCCTCTCCCCACCCCCCCCATTCTCCTTCCTTCCTCAGCCTTCTCTCCTCCCTCCCCTCTCTGCAGACCAGCTTTCTTAGCTGCACTGCATGCGGTCCAAATAGGGCTCAACCAGGCCCAGTTTTCATTGTTTCTCAGGGACAATGCCTAACAAAGGCTGGGTTCTGATCCTAGATTCCCAGGAGAGACATTAGCCAGTTTGGAATGATAGCCACCCCTGATCCAATCAGCCATATTTAGGAGGATGGGGTAGTGATTCTATGCTTCCTCAATAAAGGCAGTGGGGAGTAGGACAGATGCTGTAAAAAGGAGCATAAAAGGCATGGGGATGGGGCATTGACTAACATGTTCATGTTGACACCTTGGAGAGTTCATTAACCAATGACCACACAGGGAGGAGTTGCCAGAGATTTGACCAAGGCCACGAAGAAAAAGAGTTATTTGCGTGGTTTGAATCATCATCACAGATCCTTGGGGGTTTGGTACCCTCAACATCCTTATACTTGGATGGAAGTAGGTACTGCCAGAGCAAGGTGGAAATCAGATCTAAGCGTTTGTCATTTCTTAAATGCAAACTGTGTACTAGTAAGACCCTTTTCTCTTCAGCCTTTAGGAAGAAACATGAGGTTCTCTTGGAAACTATTCAAGAGGAAGATGGAAGGGGCCGTTTAAAAGCGATTAAAAGCTGCAGACCGCAATACTGGGGCCAGAGGGCTGGCAGTGGAAAACCCTGCTGGGTTGTGACCTCTCACTGAAAAGTTCCAGGTGCCTTTTTGCTTCCTGCAAAAGAAAAGAAGAGAAGGAAAAGACCATGTCCATAGCCTTGAAGCAGGTGTTCAACAAGGACAAGACCTTCCGGCCCAAGAGGAAATTTGAACCTGGCACACAGAGGTTTGAGCTCCACAAACGGGCTCAGGCGTCGCTCAACTCAGGTGTGGACCTGAAGGCGGCCGTGCAGCTGCCCAGTGGGGAGGACCAGAACGACTGGGTGGCAGTGCACGTGGTGGACTTCTTCAATAGGATCAACCTCATCTATGGCACCATCTGTGAGTTCTGTACCGAGCAGACCTGCCCTGTGATGTCAGGGGGCCCCAAATATGAGTATCGCTGGCAGGATGACCTCAAGTACAAGAAGCCAACTGCCCTGCCAGCTCCCCAGTACATGAACCTCCTTATGGATTGGATCGAGGTCCAGATCAACAATGAGGACATATTTCCAACATGCGTGGGTAAGTCCATGACCAGCTTCTTGCTTGTTTTGGTGCATCCCACCCAAGCTCAGAAAGTTTGCAGGGGCTTCTTCTAGGGTCTGTCCTTGAATGCTGGGTGGCACCCTATCAGTGTTTCCCTAACATCCATCGTACTTGCAGTGTCTTTTTTCAGATCTAAGAACCTCCTTGAAATTAAAAAAAAAATCATTTGTGGACTACTTACAATTATTTTGTGGACCTCAGTGGTATAGGTACCACATGCTAGAGAGCATTGCCTTGCTGAGATGTTAGATTTGATCTTGCTGGTTTCTTTAGGACTACATTCCAGACTCACCCAGTTAGCCATGTAGAATTTTCACTTTTTGGATAATTAACTAAAGTTACATTAACTCTGGTGCATTTATTGGTATTCATCTCTCAGGTTAAGGAATCCCAGTGTGAGAATGCATGGATTTGTTTGGGGATCAAGCAAACAGGGGTTGGCCTTCTGGGGAAATAAAAATCCTGGCATCTGTTCTTACCACTCCTGATCATTTGTTATTAATTCCAGGTTGTATTAGTAACTCTGGACCCATGTGTAGCTGCTAGACCCACTAGAACTTGAAATGCAAATGCTTTCATTTGTGTGGTGCTCTGAGCTATAAAACTCTTCAAGGGGAAGGACCAAACCTTATCTCCCTTTTATATTTCTTTATGCTTCTGATAATTGGATTTGCCATGCACCGACAGGCTGAATTTAAAGTTCAGGGGGGTTTTAGGCATCAGATTCAATAGGAATGAGCCACCTCCTATGTGTCTCCAGTGTCTAGCACAGTGCCCTGGAACTTTGTAGGCCCTCAGGAAATATTTGTGGAATGATTGAAAAAATACTTGTGCTCTTAGACAGTAGTATTAAAAAAGCTCTGAGATGGTTGGGATATAAAAGAAGCATTTGGAGCACATTGTTGAGATCACCTCTAGATGGGATGTGTGTATCCCCCCTGTGGTATATGGAAGTTGAGGTGGGGCGTATGGAAGTAATTAAGCTAAACCGGGCTGGGAGGGGAGTGTATAAATTGATTAGGGCGGTATGTGCATCTTGAAATATTCAGCACACACACCAATTTGCTCAGAATCACTGTATTGCCTTGATTTGCCCAGCTCTCTCATGCGCTTGCCCTATGCTGTCCCTTGCTAGGGAAGGAGGTGGTGTGTGTGGTAATGCAAACTCCCTTGGCTCACCAGCACAGGAGGAAGAAGGCAGGGTTCAGAAACTCCCCTGGCCGTATCATAGGCACCTTGGAAGGGGTGGGAATTTCTTAGGTTCGTGGTTTTTGTACTTTCACTGGCTGGCAGAGGCTTCTTTTTTTTGCTAGGAGGAGTTTTCCCAACTGCCAATTCTCTGTGCAGAACATGTGATAGCAATAAAGATAAATAAATTTGGGCAATGATACCTCCTCTTTGTCTTTCCCCTTCTGTTTCTACTCCTTGATGCTTTGAACTCTGGGCACTTCTGCTGTCTCTGGCAGCTGTGATTACCACATAGAGTTGGTGACCAGAAATAACATCACAGAACCATGGTGTGTTACTTGAGAGTAAGGAAGCTTCTGGCAGTCTGCTTGGAAACTAGGACATAATAGATGGTTTTAGACTTTCCTTGGAGGAAATCAGCAGATGCCGCCATATCCCCTAGAGTAATAGACCTTGCTGTCTTTTTCCAGACATTTCGTTAGCCATTCAGTGGGCTTGCAGACCGTGCTCACCTCATCAGAGTCCTCTGTTGGCTCCAGAGTACATTGGCGTCCTGAGAGATCTTAGCAGGCGCACCATGGTTTTCTTTCTTTCTTTTCTTTTTGCCCATGGAAAATAAGTTTGGGAACTGCTGAATGAAACCAGTTTCTTTACTGCAGGACTTTTAATATGCTAATGTGCATTATAATTCTCCAAGAAAGGAATACTTTAGTGTGTAGTATTTCCTAATTTGAATGTGTATCTTTTTTTGCTTTTAATGAACACCATTAGCATCTTTTGAGAAATGTTTATCTATATAAGTTAGAGGGGTCAAACATTTGTTTCTATCAGAATTCTTTGGGCCTTCTGTTCAAAATACAAATTCTTTGCCCTTCCCCCTTAACAACTAAATTAGAATATCTTAGATGAGACCTAAGAATCTGCACTTTCAGTAAGCACCCACCTCTCCTCTCTTTAACTGCCCAGAATGCTTTGCATTCCCCCCAGAAACAGTCTATTTCTTACCTCTCTGGTTTTATCCATCTTGTTTGGATGGAATTCCCCATCTTCTCTAACTAGTGAATTCTCATGCCTCTGTGAAGCTTTTCACCCGTCAGAATGCACGCTCCTTAAAATTACGGAATATGTTTTGTTCACTTGAATATTCTAGCACAAAGTCCTGTCTTGGTGCCTTATAAATTGTTGAATGGGTGGATGGGTGGATAGATGGATGGAAGAATGGAGTAAAAATGATCTTTACAAAGACCCAACATGTCTGTAGTGCCAGGGACCAAAAGTTAAATAGATCTGAATCCCTTTATCAGCATCCTTGGAATATCCTGCACCTTGCCTTCACAGAGTTTAGTTATCTCTTATTTTTCCAAGATGAAATGTTAGGGGTCAGTAAAAACCACCACCATCCACCATCACCTCGAAGGTCTTCATCAGCATCCTGCTCACCTCTACTATTTGCCCTTGCATAATATTGTTGCTATGTTTTGAAAAAAATTTATCTCTAGGAGCCACTTTCTCTGTTAGAATTCATTTCCTCCTCTTCTTCCTCCCCCTGATTCCAGCCCACTTTTCTTCTTTTTGATCTTTGTACTGCGGTGAGTCATTATCATGGAAATGATCAAGATGTCTGTCAGGATAAAGTAAAAGAAGAATTCTCTGCAAACAGCAGACCCTGGGTGGATGAGACATGGGGAGTTCTGCTTAGCATTACAGCTTTGAATCCCAGGCATATTTCTGTGTTCTTGCCTGGGAATTGGGAGGGGTTCAAACTTCACCTCCTCCCCACTGTGATCCAAGGAAATAGGACCGGAAAATACTGACAGATGTGAAGGCTTCACCCTCAGTTAGGTATTAAAGGATATAAACAGCTGTTGATCTCTACCATTGAAACATGAGGGAAAGAAAAGCTTTCATCGGTTCCTGGATCCTAGTTTAACTAGGATACCCAGACTGTTTCGAAGTCGAGCTTTCTCAGTTGGGAGAATACCAAACAGATGTGGCTTCTTTGTGAACCAGAGTTTCTTTCACTCCCCCTCGATCCCCTTTAGCTTCCTTTGTTAAAAAGTCAACAGATGTCCCGGTTAAAGCTTCTAAGACAGCAGTAACTTCAGAAGCACAGGCCACCTCCTCCTCTTCCATTGTATCTCCTCAACCACTCTTAGAGATAACAACAGAAAAATAGCCACAGCCTTCTTTTTTATTCTGTTGCCTGTCTTGTTAACAATAATTTTTATGTTCTAGCCCCCAGCTTCTCTGTTCTTGTTATATAATAGGATGTAATATCTTAGTTCTGACACTAAGAAAAAAAGTGAGTGGAAAACTTAGAGCTCCTCCAACTCATGTTTTTAAAAAGCCTCTGAACAGGAGGAATAAGAACATTTAAAAATTAATTACATGATCTCACCTACCTTTATGGTTTATATTAGATGGGTGTCAGGGAAGGAATGGGAGAGAGGCGAAGGAGGGGACTCACATCTACTGAGCCTGCCAAGTGCCACTGTTAATCTTTAATTCTTGCAATAACTCAGTTAATTAAATATTCCATTTTACCAGTGAGGATGCTGACATTTAAACAACGTAAGGGGCTTTCCCAAGGCTGTACAGCTAATATGTCATTTAGAAGTGAGAATTTGGGGGGTGCCTGGGTGGTTCAGTCTGTTAAGGGTCCAACTGTTGATCTCAGTTCAAGTCTTGTTCTCACGGTCATGAGTTCAAGCCCCGCATTGAGCTCTGTGCTGGGCGTGGAGCCTACTTAAAAAAAAGAAGAAGGAGAAGGGGAAAGGGAAGGAGAAGGAAGTCAGAGTTTGGGCTCAAGAGTAGACAAAAATCTATGTCCTTGTTTCCTACTACCATTCATAGTATGTATTATTATTTTGCAAGTTTTCCTTCACATGGCTAAAGATTTCTCAGTCAGTGGTTTTAGGAAGTTGTTTAGGATGGAGAAAATTTTAGAAACCCCAATTTTGTATTAACTTTTAAGGAAGTGGTTTTTAGTTTTTGTTTTATTTTGTTTTTGTTTGTTCCTATTTAAAAAATCACCTCTGAAACGCCTTAAGTGTGTGCCCAAGCACTTTAACTGTTTCCATGTTCCATTCCAAGATTGGCGAAGGGATGACTTTGCCAATGCGTTTTGTGGGCCCACAATGACCTGTTACTGCCATTCATTCATTCATTCATTCAATAAATGTTTGTCCGGCACCTGCTCGGAAGCAAGCCCTATTTTAGGCACTAAGAGAGGAAAGCAGAATTCATGTCCTTGAGCCTTTCCATAATGTCCAGAAGATCTAGTTCCTCTGTACGGTTTTCCGAAATGAGTAGTTTGCTCAGTGGTCAAGTGCACTGTGGGAATAGTCACATCCCTTTGGCAATCTTTCTCATGAGGCTACAGCTGAGTTTCATCCTCTCTCAAAATATTGTGGCAGGAAACATGAGACTATAAAAATGTCCATAGGGAGAACTTTTCAGACACGAGGTGTCAGGGAACTGAGTTTATAATTAGCCTTTAAATTTTAACTTATTTTTTATTGCATGGCTCCCGCATTTTTTTTTGTTTTGATATAAATCTGTATAACACTGGAAAGACAGAATGTACATCAACAAAATATATTTACGATGTGGTAGGACTAGCACTGGACTTGTAGACAGAGACTTAAATTTATTCAACTGCTCTGCCATTACAAGGTGTTATGTGACATTGGTAGACACATAACTTCTGAGCTTACATTTCTGTTTGTAAACTGACGATTGTAATTCGATCTCACGGGACTATTGTAAGGATTAAATGAGGCAGTGTGAGTAAAAACACAGAGCCCAGAGCCCTAATCACCCATAAGAGGTGCTGGAAAAAACAAATGTGTTCATTGCTTTTCTGTCTCTGCATACATTTCTGCATAACTAACAACAAAAAATCCTGGAGACCACTAGGCGGTTTCTGAACAGTATCCCTAGAAAAATAAAATAAATGCATTGTAAAAGACTCAACAAGATTTTTAAAAGTTAGCAGTCTTCATTGCTGAATCACTCTGTGATGGGGTTGTAAATACTACAGGTTGTCATCTCTCAAAGACTTTGGGAAATTTCATTGGTTTTTAAGGAGCTAGGTCAAATCCTGGTTTGGGGGATGAACACATAACTATTTAGGGAAAAAGACATTTGGTTGTGTCTTCTTGCTTGGTTTTCAGAAGACTGAGTACTAAACCTGCCCATGTGCAGTGTGAAACCAGCCAACCTCAGCAGAGGGTGGGCACAGGTTAGCTGGAGAAGAGGGGAGATAGCCTACTAGTCACATCTAGGATCAGCTACTCATTAAAATCAGTGTTGGGCAAGGTTACCTGGATTTGATCTCTCAAGAGGATGGGGAAGGGGTTCTCAGGCAGCTTAGTGCCAAGAATGGAGCCCCCATTCATAAGGTAGCCTTGTGAACTAGCAAGTTTTCCCAAGGCTCTGGAAACATGATTTGCCTTTGGGATCTGAGAAACTGTTTGGCTTTCTAAGAATTTGCAACATCTTGTGTCTGTGATATTCATATCCCAGAATCAACACCACCCTTGATTTCCCCCTGCCTGTTGTATCACATGTTAAATCCTCTCTGGAAAAAGTCCTAAGACAAACCCAATAGTCACAGCAAGGGATGTGAAAATAGACAGGGCCCTGCATCTGATACAAATTGTACAAGGTCCTTTCTGATGGGAACTCCAAGGTTCTGCTCTTTTTTCAGAACTTGCCTCCTCTAGATTCTGATGCTACCCAAGTTTGTTCAGTTTTATATTCATGGAAGATATGCAGACACAGCTGAATCCATTCTTTCCTACCCCCACTGGCTACTGGAGAATTGATGGTCCATTGTGGATGGTCACAATTCCTTGCCTTGTTAACGCAATACTACAGTGGCTTGGTGGCTCAGTTAATGAGGACAGTGTTGAATAACCACCCCGACTTAACAAACCCCAAGAGATAGCTCCGAAAAATAGTGAGTGCTAAGAAGCAGAAAGGAAGAGAAGCAGATACAGGTAGCTCAGAGGGCCTGAAGACTGCCCTGTAAAGTAAGGCTAATCACCTGCTGTCCCAACCTGCACTGAATTCTCCATTACCTGTGCTATGTAATTTTAATGGGCCATATCTCAGGTGACAGGTTGTTACATCTCAGCATCAGCTGGGAAGGGAAAAGGGATATGTGATATTCAGTGGAAAACAGAGATGAAAAACAAAAGTTGTACTGGGGTGGGGGTGGGGCATCTGCAGCTTTAACTTGTTGGTGATTGTAGACATGGTGTCCTTCCTTAGCCAACAAAGGCTGCACTGTGGAGGTGAGTGCTGCACGGGCCCGCTCAGAGCCATGCTGTAAGGGATGTGGAAATATATCTGGAAGTGCAGTGGGATGGACCACAGTGACCTAACCAGAACTCTTGCCCAGAACAGAGTATGGAGTTGGAGGGAACAGTTGTACAAGCCACTTGAAGTGAGGAGGACACCCACGTACTGGTTCTGGAATTCCCAACTGATTTCTAAAGAGAGCACAGGTTTACCTGAGTAGGGGCATCCACACAGCCCTGACACCAGAGGTCTCCAGCTCTACCCTCCTGACCAGTGCTCTGAACTCCCTTTACGTAGGGTATAGATTCTTAAATAATGCCATTTTGAAGGGAGATAAAATGATGTGCCTGCCTCAGATCCCCATGTGTGGAGAATGATTCACTGGCTTTTCCTTTAAAATAACTTACAGGTCTAGGGGCGTGTGTTGTCTTCTGGAGACAGGACCTTTTTGTCATTTTATCTTTAAAAACTCATGCTAAATGCGTAGTCTTAAGTGATAATTCTATCCATGTTTTCCTTCACATAATCATTTTTTTCCATTAAGTTTTCTTCTAGTAGAATGGATGCTCTGGGAAAATGAGCCAGTTTGAAGCAGGGAGTAGGGGGGCAGTAAAAAGCAACAAAAGCATTAGTGTCTGTCAGACGTGACTTTGAATCCCAGTTATCAACTTTTACTAGCAGAATTTCAGTCTCTCTAAGCTTATTTTTTCATCTATAAAATGCATCTAACAGAACCTACTTCTTGGGATTATTGAAGGTATTAAATAACATGCTACCTTTCAAACACTCCGCTCAGCGTTAGATATGCTTTAAATGTTAGTTCCCTCAGTATCACACAGTATCAATGTGATGAAATAGACTCATCAGGTAAATTGAGGTAAAAAAGAGCCTCGGATAAAAATCAAGCATTATAGGGGTGCCTGGATAGCTCAGTTGGTTAAGCGTCCGACTTCGGCTCAGGTCATGATATCGTGGTTCATGGGTTCAAGCCCCGTGTCGGGCTCTGTGCTGACAGCTCAGAGCCTGGAGCCCATTTCACATTCTGTGTCTTCCTCTCTCTCTACCCTTCCCCTGCTTGCGCTCTGTCTCTCAAAAATGAATAAACATTAAAAAAAATTTTAAAACCAATCAGGCATTATATCAAGCATTTGACTGTGGAGTCGATCATCCATGTTGCCTTCCTCTTTTGCTACATCTGATGGAACCAGTGGAAAAAAGGGCAAACTTTTATGGGATGAGATTAAGTTTGCTTGGCCTTGACAGCCAGAAGCAGGAACAGGTCCACAATGGAACTTCAGAAGATCCTTCACATGCATGGCATATGTGGCCTGCACCTAGCTGATTCCACCTTCTTGTTTCCACTACAGGATACAGCATTCCACATAACACTCTGCACTAAGTAGACACCTGGAGAACTAATTACTACTACACAGGTATAGATTGATTGGCCACTGCCATACAGTTCATATTGCAGAACAGATGTATCCCTGAAAAATGTGAAGGAGTTGAATTTTTTGTTACTTGGCTAATATTTTCATTTCTCAGAGAAAGTTCAATATTTAAAGAAAGCTTGTCAAAGAATCCCTTTATGGGGCGCCTGGGTGGCTCAGTCAGTTAAGTGTCCGACTTCAGCTCAGGTCACGATCTCGCGGTCCGTGAGTTCAAGCCCCGTGTCGGGCTCTGGGCTGATGGCTCAGAGCCTGGAGCCTGCTTCCGATTCTGTGTCTCCCTCTCTCTCTGCCCCTCCCCCGTTCATGCTCTGTCTCTCTCTGTCTCAAAAATAAATAAAATGTTTAAAAAAAAAAGAATCCCTTTATTAGGTGAATACCTCTTTAGCGATGTGTCTGATTGATTCTCAGTGCATGCCTCTAGAAGTTAAAGTGTTTGTCTTTGTGGAGACTCAAACTGAATTGTTAGTTTTCTCACAGGAAAAGGAGGCATCGTTCTTGAAAAGAAGCAATAGGCTTTCGGTGTTTCTACATCATTCAGCCCAGGTTCTCAAGAACGGAGAGCATGGATGATTTGAGGGGGAAACTCTAGCCAATTGTAGAGTGTTTGTTTTGTTGCCCACTCCCTGAGTCATATCATCCAGGAAACTGCCAGAAAAGAGAGGCTGAAGTGTGGGAGCCCTAATGCTTGCAGCCCAGTGGAGCCTCAGCATCTGGGGACCAGCAAGCATTACTTGTGGATGACTTCCTTCAGCATCACCTTGGTTGCTGGGCCCATCTGAGGAGTCCTATGAGGAATCTTTCAAGGAGCAGAGGGAAGGCAGTTGTTGAATACTGGGGATTTGCCTGGTATGGCCTCTCATCAAATATAAACCATTCATATTTTGCCATCCCAGAGTAGGGAAGAAAAAGCGGGTAGCTGAGGGAGTCTGTCTTCCCAGGTCTTGGAAGACGAAATGGGAGCAAATATGTCAATGACATACCGAGAGACTGTCTTTGGACAGGAACTGTCAAAATATATGGGATGTGTTTTGATGGCTTTATTTTTATTTTCCAAAAATAGTGTAGAATTAATGGCTGATTGTCAGTCCAGGTTCAAATCTGTTCCTGTCTTTGTGGACTGTGTGACTTGGCAAGCCCTGAATCTCTCTGAGCTGTTTCCTCATCTGGAAAATGGGGGCGGGTAATGATAATATCCACTTTGTAAGGTTATGAGAATTAAGTGTCATAACGCACATGAAGCTCTTAGTGAGTTCCCGGTAGAGAGTTAAGTGCTGAATAAATTTGAGCTTTATTTCCTTTTCATAGTAATGTAAAAAGGGAAGGCTTGTGATTTATTGGAGCTTCTAATGCCTGATTACAGAGGAGAATTTCTCCTGCTGCATTCTCTCCACATTTCTATCTGAAGTAAAATTGAGAGAAGTTATCAATGACAATTACAATAGTTACCTTGAAAAAAAATAATTTTTATGGATCTCAGTTAATAATCAAAACTTGAACAACAGCTGAAAGTAATAGATTCCATTTTAAACGTGGGGCAGGAATTCCAAAATTTAAAATACAGCCATAGTAATATTAACGAACATGTATTACCTATTCTGGGCCAAGCACTGTGGTAAATTCTTTCCATATATTTTTTTCTAGACCTCACAGAGGCTCTGGTTGACTATTATTATTATCCCTATTTTGAAATGAGGCACCTGAGATGACTCTCTCTCTCCCCAAAGTATGGAGAGAGCTGGAAAGTCAAACAGGGATGGTGAAGCAAGCAAGTAATAACAAAAGGTGCCAGCCACTGTGCCCCTCAGGTTGGACACAAGGACGTGGGGAGCCAGGGCTGCTCAGCAGGAATTGGGAGCACAGAGCAAAGACCTGGTCCATAAACAGTGGAGCCAAGAAGATGAGTAGGTAAGTCCAGGGGCGCCTGGGTGGCTCACTTGGTTAAGCATCTGGCTCTTGATTTTGGCTCAGGTTATGAGCTCAAGGTTCATGGGATCCAGCCCCAGGTCATCGGGCTCTGCGCTGACAGTTCGGAGCCTGCTTGGGATTCTTTCTCCTTCTCTCTCTGCCCCTCCCCCACTTTCTCTCTCTCCCTCCCTCTCTCTGTCTCTCTCTCTCCCCCAAAATAAATAAAAATTTTAAAAATTTAATAAAAAATAAAATAAAAGAAGATGAGCCCAAAGGAGAGAGGGCAAGGAAAAGCCCCTGGGCTTCTGCTCTCCTCCACTCTCCCACCAGTACTTCCCCTTGTCTTTGCGAAAGAACCTGGGAAATATGGTGCAAAGCGTAGGGAATGGATCTGAGAACAAATAGGCAAGTGATTGACTCATGGAGAAAACAGATAAATAACAAATAAATGGATGATATGATTTTAGGTAGTGGTAAGTTCTATGGAGACAGCTAAAGTTGGGACACGGTATTGGGATGCTGCAAGATTTAAATGAGATAGATGTAGAACAGTGCTTCTCAATTTTTTTTTTTTTTTGGTCTCTTAAAAATTATCGCAAATTCCAAAGGCCTTTTGTTTACATGGGTTATGTCTATCAATAGTTACCATTTTAGAAATTATAAGCAGGAAGGCTTACAAATACGTATTCATTGAAAAAAGATAATAAACTCATCACGTACTAACATATAAAACATCTTTCATGAAAAATAACATTTCCCAAAACAAAAAGAATTTGAGTAAGAAGAGTGGCATTGTGGTTTTTGGGTTTTGGTTTTGTTTTGTTTTTTTGTTTTCTTGGTAAATCACTTTAATGTCTGTTGAGAAGACAGCTGGCCTCCCTTATCTGGTTCTGCATTTTGATCTATTGTGAGAGGTTGTTTTAAATTCAAGTCCAGGGTCACAGATAAATAGTTGGAAATGCAGTGGCTTTGTGTACCCCTGGCAGGACCCCCCATGAAAGAACCTCCAGGGTCCTTACAGTACTTTGAAAACCACTGATACAGGTAAAGCAATGGGGAAGCCAGTCCTTTGCACCTACTAGGCACTTGAAATTGTGGTTGAATGAGTGCAAGTTAAAATTGCATTGAGGGTTTGCTGTCCCTTGTGATAATGGTGATTGATACTGGTGACATCGTGATAGTATAAACCAGTTAGATAACACTGTTCCTAGGGCCCCATTGGTCAGTAGGTCATAAGCTTTGTGGTATTTACAGAAATACTGATGGCATTTCACTTCCATGGGCTCAGTTGCGTAGTCTCCTTCTCACAGACTTTTGTAGGACCACCAAAAGAAAGATGCTAATTACTCTCTGGAAAAAAAAATGAACCCTGTTTTCTTTAGTATTGTGTTCACACCAACCTAATGAGCTACTCCAGACTAGACACTTAATTGGTAGTTCTTGATGCGCACATAGGAAGTATTTTAAAATTTGAATGGAATTGCTGTGACATAATTATTGTGCCATACACTTGAATAGCTGGTGGTAGACTACCACCAGTTATTCACCTTGCAAATTTTATGCAACAAGTTTTCAAGTCCAGGGTAGTGTTCTGTCTGAATCTGAGAGGTCATGAATTTCTTCTCTCATCAACTGGCACTCATTCTTACATTCTTACAGAATGCCAACATTAGCCAACACCTAAGTAGTATTTGTAAGCTATTATGGAAAAGAAATTGATTGATTTAGAAAATATTTGCTCTTTTGGATTAGCTGTGACCTGCTCTTTCCATCAGCATAGATAATTGAATTCAGCATTAACTGAGCCCCATGACAAAGGAGACAACCATTAGTCAGGTTTAGGTAGACATGACCCCATTGCTTCAACCTGCAAATGGGCAGATAAGTGTTACCGTCTGCGGACAGACTAATTTTTAAATGAACTTTATAAAATATCTTATGCAGAATGAAATGTGTTTCATTGCTTTGTCAGAGGCAAATCTCACATCTGCCTTTCTGCAGATTGTGTCATATCTAGCTTTGATGTTATGCAGTTGCCATAATGATGTGTACCATTTACTGACCATCTACTATGTAAGTTAATTGCTTTACAAAGTTCACTTGGGTTTAATAACCTTTTTTAGAAAGATGTTTTTTACCTTTTTTCCAAATAAGGAGGCAGTCTCAGAGAAGCACAGGTCACACAGCCTGTAAAGACCTGTAGTAATTTTCTTGACTCCACTGTGTTTTTTCACTATGCCAGGGACCTCTGTGACATGCACTTATGAGGCATGTGCATGCACGCCTTTGCATAAACCCACAGACACAAATATATTCAAAGACTGAGTGAGAGAGGAAAAAAATGAAAGGATAATTTGAAGATGCAAAAAGTTTGGCTTCTCTGTAACACCAAAGCATGAGGCCTTTGCAGAAGAAATCTCGCATGGATGAAGTAAGGTATTTCAAGTCATGGCTTTAATACTTTCTCACTGTGCCTTGACCACTGGGATGTTGACACACAGTATGCTGCAGCTTGGAAGATTGATGCCAGTCAGGCAAACTTCCCATTAATTAATAAGGTGAAACAGATGTTTCAGTGATTTGCATGTGTGTGGTGAGGGTTGATTGTGTGTGTGTGTGTGTGTGTGTGTGTGTGTGTGTGTGTGTGTAAGATTAAATCTCACTGGTTATAAAGAAGAGGAAAAAATAAAAGGATGTGAGGGCATGCCACCTTGCTACATTTAGTGCCCTGTAGTTTCACACTGCATCCCTGAGCAGACCAATATAATACAGTCTTCAGTTTTCAGTCTCATGAGCACTGTGCCTGTGGCTCCCTCTGCCTCCTCTTTTTTGCTCCTTTGTTGTTAACCCTGTTTTCTCTGCTGTAATGCTAGAGGACCTGGGTCATAAGGTAACTATGAGGTCTTAGGAGGCTACATAGCTTGGCATGTAGAAAATGCTTGATAAATATCAACTAACGTGGTTCCTGATAATATTGTCTCTACCGTATATCTGCAAAGTAGTTGCTGTGTCTTTCTCCCACAGAAGAAGCTGCACATGCCAATTAATAAATAGTTGAGGCTCCCAGAACTAAAGACCCTGGAGACCTTAAGACCCTCGACAGGCAGGGTCAGAAGCAGGTTTCTGAATTTTTTGCAGAGGTGGACTTTTCAGCCATGGTTTCTCAGTCACCCCCTCAGACAGTTGACCCTTCAGGGCCCATGAAATTGTTTTTAGACCTAAAACATGTTGACTGTTAAAATAGCCATGGAATCTGACTGCCTTTATCAGTCTATGATGACTCACGGGGCTGATTGGACCTGATGTTATTTCAGGTGTCACAGGTATATGTTTCACCTCCTGCAGCTCCCTGGCCTCCCCGCGGTGCTATCCAGCAGCTGGCCTTTGAGCGAGGTCCACGGGGGCACTCTGTCAGCTCATGAGAAATACGACCAAAAGCAGGGCTCAAGTTTTTCAGATATAATAGGGTAGCCCTTTCCAAGACCGTTTGAAAAGGGGATGTTATCAAAGTGAACCTTTTAAACTATCCAAAATTGATCTATACGGACAGGTTTCTTGAAAAAGCTAGATTTCAGAACTAGGTTCGGGGTTATTAATTCAACAGCTATTTATTAAACACCTCCATATTCCAAGTACTGTATTCATCAGTGGGATACATGCCTACCTCTCAGGGTCTCCTCCACACCCCTAAGAGCCAACAGTTGGAGCATTTCACCCACCAGAGGCTCTGTCTTCCCAGGTTTTAGTGACTGTCTGGACTCTCCTAATGTTGTTTATCAGGCTGACCCCACACTCCCAAATTCCAAGACCAGGAAGCGAATTCTTTCCCGGAGTTCTACCTTGTACCCCAGTCACAGACTGGCATCTCACCTGTCTGCCCAGTTGTGCCCATATTGGAGTCACTTTGGGTGTCCAGGCTGATCACAGGATCCACACTGCTTGATGCCATCCCCTCCCATGCTGACCGCTGGCCAGCCCCTGGTTCCTGTGCCACAGCACTCTGCCATCTGCTGCCGCTCCATGGGCTGCCTCCCGCTAAATTTGCCCCAAAGCACCTGCCTCATCCTCACAGATCTCTCGGGGGTCCTAAACCTCATGCTGCTGAAGAGGGCATCCTACCATCAACTTAGCAGAAGCTCTGAAGCCAGACACAGCTTCAGGCTGGGCACTGTGCTTTGAGCAGGGAGCAACTGAGGCTCGCAGGCTGGGCAGGAATGGGCCTCTGAATCAAGCTTCCTCTAGCTGATACCGCTCAGGCTTTTTCTTTTTCTTTTCTTTTTAATTTGTTTTAATGTTTATTTTTGAGAGAGAGAGAGAGGGAGAGAGAGAGCAGGGGAGGGGCAGAGAGAGGGAGACACAGAAGCTGAAGCGGGCTCCAGGCTCCGAGCTGTCAGCATAGAGCCTAATGCTGGGCTCGAACTCACGAACCATGAGAGCACCGTCTGAGCCGAAGTCAGACGCTTAACCCACTGAGCCACCCAAGTGCCCCCTGCTCAGGCTTTTTCTAAGGTTAAAACTCTGCTCCTCTGCCGGAGCTGAAGTGTAGTAAAAGACTGAGTGGCTAAGAGATGGTGCAGCCCCTTCTTTTTTTTTTTTTTTTTTAATTTTTTTTTTACATTTATTTATTTTTGAGAGACAG